>NC_138882.1:110643881-111272798 GCF_965194825.1 Balaenoptera physalus | reverse complement strand
AAAAACTATGCATTTGTGACCATAGTATAAAATGTGCCTCTATCTGAAGGAGGTAAAAATTATGCAGGAAGTTTTCAGTCTCTAAAGATGCACCAAGAAAGCAATAGATACATACAGGAAATTTTAGTGTTTTTTTTTTTTTCTGAGTTCTTCCTAACTTCATATTTCTCTTCCTTTTAATTTCTATATTTTTTCTTTTTCCTGTTAATCTTGATTTTAATTTAAAAATGGTATTCTGTCTCTGAATCTACCTCTCCTTTTTGCCCCACTTTCTGAATTTTTCTTATCCTCCGTAAGTAATTGCTGTGAGCTTTTCACATTCCTAGAAGGATTCTACCTCACCTCAGTGGCATCCTGCTTTATTCATTAATTGCGTTTTTCAGCAGTCATTTTAGCACTGTGCTGGGTACTGTAGGGGCTCAGAAAAATTACAAGGTTTCTGTGCTTGTAATCTTGTTTATACTCCGGTGGAGACAGCATACGTCTGAATATCTCTAATGTGAGGCAAACTGAAATATATAATAGAGTTTAATGTAGTATTAGAGCATAGTGAAGTGAGTAATTTATCATCCAAAGGAGAATGTGGAAGGGCTTTATGGGCCAAAGGCATTTGATTTGGATAAGAATAAAGTATTTAAAAAACACAGCATGAGAAATGTGATGAAGAATATATCATGCATGTTTAGGAAGTGACAAGTATTCAGTTGTGAAAGAGGCATAGGGTAATTGGGAAAACATGAAAGGCAGTGATGTCAGAAATAACTAGTTTGAGAGAAGATCTTAGAACTGATGCTATCCCAAGGAGTATACTGGAGACTATTAGTCTAAGTAAGGTAAAATTGTGAATCTAAACTAGGGACAGAAATGAGAATGGAAAGAAAGAAACATGGGAAAAATGAAATGTAAAAGTAATAGGACTTGGCACGTTATGATATGATGACTCATGAAGAATTAAACTTGTGGAGGAGTCTACCTAGATAGTAGGAAATTCAGCCTAGGACTTAGGCAAGAGTTCTGTGGGGTTGAGAATTTGAAAGGCCAGAGGAGTGATATTTAAAACTTTGGTTTAGAGAGATCAGATTTGTAGTTGCCAGACACAGGGCTTGGGGGTGGGGAGAAATTGGATAAAGGTGGTCAACAGGTACAAACTTCAGTTATAAGATAAATAAGTACTAGGGATGTAATGTAACATGATACATATAACGAACACCGCTCTATGTTATATATGAAACTTGTTAGAGTAAATCCTAAGAGTTCTCATCACAAGGAGAAAATTTTTTTTTCCTATTTCTTTAATGTTGTATCTATATGAGATGACGGATGTTCACTAAACTTACTGTGATAATCATTTCATGATGTAAGTCAAATCATTATGCTGCACACCTTAAACTTAGACAGTGCTGTATGTCCATTATATCTCAGTAAAACTGAAAGAAATAAAAAACTTTGGTTTAAGATTCTCAGGTATAAGAGAGCAAGAGGGCTAAAGACTTGAAATTGAAACTTTAAGCACTACACATTTATGTTGTGGGAGAGTAAAGAAGTAAGGGATTGAGGGATGAAATAAATAGGGTTAAAATTAGAAGTGCCTATTCAGTTTAGTAGTTACCATAAAGTTTATTCTTATAAGAATGGGTATAAATCAAATTATAATGGATTAGGAATGTAAATTTGATAAGAAAGTACTTACTACTCTTTGAATAAGTGCTTTAGGAAGGAAGGAGAAATGGGATGGTAGTTGAGCAAATCAGGGCCCAAGAGGAAATGTTTACGGTGAAGGAGTATGCATAATCATTAAGAGTATGTGGTCCAAATCCAGACATCCTCAGTTCAAAAGCTGGGTCAGCTTCACTGTCTCAGCTTTCACATTTGTCATGGATATAATGATAGTAATCCCCATGTTCTAAGGCTAGTGTGAGGATTAAATGTGTTAATACATACAGAGAACTTTTCACAGTGTCTGGCATAGAATGAATGCTAATTTCATATTAGCTAGTATTTGTTTTGAAGGCTAGCTTAAGTCCTAGAATTGATTGTAGTAGATTGGATCAAGAATATAGTGGAAATGTTGGGGCCTACGAAATACAGAGATACTTTTCAGGACCATTGTGAGAACTGGAAGGAAGTTTTATCAAGCTCACCTAGAGATTTAGGGGCAGAGCTGGAGCCAGAACTGAAGTCATCAGCTTTCAATAGTCCATATTCTTTCTTCTCACCATTTGTATCTTTATGAAGAAAGGGGAACAGATGAAAGAAGGGAGGACTTTTGAAGTTGATTGAAAATTTTGAGGGAATTCTGATCTCGGTCTTACAAGATACTTGGTGAATATAAAGGTTGAGAATAGGGTACAGGACTTAAGTCTAGTGGATTTTTAGGGAATTCTTGAAAATAGAATAGGAAATGCGGCTAACATCAAATAACAATGTTTGTGGAATCAGTTTGGGGTTGTAGGGTGTGTGTGTGTGTGTGTGTGTGTGTGTGTTTTCACTCTAATATTTTACAAACCTAGATGAAAGCATATCCAAAATATAAGATTTGATTTATCCAAGTCTGGCATTGTAGAGCATTAATGGATTAGGAACAAGCAAGCCAAAATGCTCTAGACATAGTATAGTCTAGCCAAGGGAGAATAGAAAGGGAAGTGGTTATCATATAGGCTAAAAATGGGTTGGTTCAGTGGCTGGTATGGGAGTAGGAGGATCTATAAGATGGAAGAATGAAGTCAGGAAAGGGGATGTAATGTTAGAAATGAATGGCGAAAAAAGGAAAAAAAATCAAAGATGTAGCAAAAGAAGTTGGTAAAACAGACTGATACAGTAAAAATCATCAAAGTAGAAGTTTTTAAGAAATAGTGAGACCAGTGTGTCAGACAGATCACAGGATGAGGACAAGAGCTGAGATAGAAGGAAGAAATAAAGCCAGGTGCCAAAGTCTTAATGTAATGAGAGAAAATGTCCCAGTGACCTGATGGCTGTTTTGATGAGAAATGATTGCATGGTACGACCTCAAAGACATTCTAATTGGTGACGGCAGAACAGCAGTCTGAAAATAACATTGGGTGGTGGGATAGTGGGATGAAAAATGCACCCTTTACTTTCCTTTGGGGAAGGGTTTAGGGAGGTAAAAATGACTTTTTGAGAGGGTTATAAGATAAGTTTCATTAGGACCAAGCAAGATTTTAATTAAAAATTTTCTCTAAGGAACACATTGAATAAAATGCAATTGTTAATGATAGAAAAGAAAAATGGGTTCTGGAGGGTAAAATAGAAATTGAAGGGAAGGTTGGTGGAAGAGGAAGAATGGATTGTTTGAGGAAAAAATAGCAGCTGTCATTCTTGTCAAAGGTAAAATTTTTATTTTCAAGTCAGGAAATAAAATGTTGTAAAAACTGCCCCCCTCACCCAGGACCCTATACTACATGAATTATAACAGGCCTCAAAGTCCCACCACCAATCCTCTGTTCAGTCATATGTGAGAATAACAACCACCAGATGTCTTGAACAGGGAAAAGAAGTGTAAGACCAAAAACAGGGGAAAGAAGTGTAAGACCAAAAGATATGGTGTAATTGACTTTGGATAGACGTTTTAGAATAGGAAATGAAAGGATGAAACAAATTCTGCATCTCTAAAAAGCATGGATAAAACTGTCGTAGTCAAGAGGAGCCTAAGGAGGTATGACTAAATCTAATAACGGCATCCTGAAACAAAAAAAGGACATTACATGCAAATTAAGGAAATCTGAATACTTTATGGACCCTTAATTAATAATAACATATTAATACTGGCTGATTAGTTGCAACATATACTATTGTATGATAGTACAGTATATCTATTTATAATATATATGATATATAACTATATCATGCTATAGTAAGATATTAATAATGGGGGAAAAGGGGTGCCCAGGTTATAGGAACTTTGGAGAATTTTTAATTTTTCTGTAAATCTAAAACTGTTCTAAAATAAAAGTTTATTAAAAATTATAGATAAAATTTGCCAGTGATCTAAGGTAAGTTATCAAGAACAGTTTAATTCTTAAATTGTAATGGACAAGGTTAGGGATGTCTGTGTGCCTCAGCAAAATATGACCTCAGGGATAGAGGGATAGATAGATGCATAATTTCTCATCACTTCATCGCTGTGGACTTTGAATCTCTATCAGACAGATACATGGCAGTGTGGCCATCAGTTTCAGGGAGGAAGGGCTAGTAATGTGTCAGAACTAATACAAGAAGTTTATAAAATTGCTGAATCACTCAAAATGCTGGGTGGCCCAGCTGATGAAGATCATTTCACATAGAAGGGATCCCTGTGACACCTTCCTTTTCTTTTCATGTGGCAGTTTATGAAGCTCTTTGACGTTATTTGATTCTTAAAACAATCCTGGAAGTAAAACAGACGTTTTTATCCCCCATCTCAATATGCATATAGTGTTTTTTACAGCATACCTGCTGGCTTGAAGATGTAAATCATTAAAATTAAAGTTATTTCTACAGCTAAAAGTAATCCATTAGAGCCAATGTGCATAACGTGTTTTATATGTTTTTTTACAAAGGGAAGATAGTAAATGTATTTTCTCTCACAGCTAGCAGTTAACATTAATATGAAAAATACAGTGCAGAATTCCTTTTCAGAATTCATTATTATGGCATAAATAGTACATCATGAAATACTTCATAGGTTTTTATATTTTTGTGTAGCAGACAAAACTGAGATTAAACCTAAAAAAAAAAAATTACCTTACTGACAAAATAATTTTTTAGAGAAGAGTATACTGAAGGAAATTGTGGAAACTATCCTTAGAGGCTTTAAAAGTCCAATAAAAACCTCAAGACTATTCTAGTGATTTGGAACTGTGAAAGATGACTGAAATAGTTTTTCTAAGTTACCAGACTAGGAGAAGAAATAGTGGAAGAGAAATACATGCTAGTGGCACTAAGGACAGTGACTGCCCTCATCTCTTGAAGTACTTTTGCATCATGCTCTGGGCTGCCTAAAATGAAGAAAGGTCATTTGGCAAGAGGATAGATCATCTGGTGACCCAGAATGGTGAGAATAAATGGAGAAGTAGGGAGATTATGAAGTAGCATTTGCATAGTAGCAAGAACAGTGGGGACCTCATAGCTTACATTCCACATTTTGCTGAGCTTTCCATTATCTCCTTACTAGAAGGAGATAAACTGTTATCTACTTGGAGCCACAAAATTTCACTTACGTTTTCACGAGAAAATTAAGTCTTATTTTTACTGAAGTGTAATGTTGTTTATATGGCATTCTTGTTTTTTTTAAGTCTTTCACACTTCAAAAAGGGCTTTAGCCTAGTCTCTTAATTCTTAATTACCATTTTAAATTAATTTTAATTATTTTAATTCTCAGTGATTATTTTTCCATGATGTCTTGATGTTTTAAATAATATTGTGCTACCAAGGTATCTTCATTACAAATCCCAGACTTAAAGTTTCTTTGAATAAATTTTTCATCATCTTTGATTATTTTGGTGAAGTATTATGATTGTTTAATTGTATATTGGCATGGTAGAGATGTGTTTTAGAAGAAACCATTTTCTGCAAAAATGAAGTTGTGTTTAGACTGATATATCAAATGTATTGATGTTTTATATGTGTTTCATGAATTAGTAATTTTTCTTGAAATATCAACAGAGAAAGACAAATGATAAGTAACTTAGAACTATAAGTTTTGGAATCTATCTACATGTCTAATAAGAGTATGCAAGATCAAAATGACTGTGAGTACATACCTAGGAATTAGGAATGTATCTTACATTGGCAGCATTTTAAGATATCCATTGACTGTTAAATGGAAACAACCTATCAAATGTAATGAGAGCTATGGTATTTAACATTGAGAAGTTAGTAATACCATAGGACAGTTAAAGTGGTGGATCCTAAAAGGCACTAAAGACTATTATGCATGATTAATTATTAGACGTGAGAAGTTTCTATTTTAAAATTAGATCCTTATTTCTGGATTTACTTTAAAAATAAAATTGGTGAGTAGATACAACACGATTAGCCATGAGTTAATAATTGGTAAACAATTGTGGTGGATACATGGGGCTCATTATTCTAGTCTCTCTACTTTTTTATATGTTGGAAATTTTCCAAAACAAAAAGTAAAATCTAAAAAATAAAAGTGGAGAAATAAGAAAAAAAGGTGGGGGGAGGGAATCCCCAAAAATGGTATGTGGAGTGGTGGTGGGGGACTGTAAAATAAACTCATACAGAGCAAGAAGGTAAATGAGAAACACCATTCTACTGATGGGGGAGATACTCAGAAAAGATAAAAGGAGATTGGAAGGGAAAAATTTTATAAGTCAAAAACTAAAGAAGTTAAGAATTGTCAGTCTTCAAGAACCCTTCACCCTGCCAATGAAAGGTCATAGTAGTTTCTGTAAAGTAAAAAGATAAACTTGGCTAAAAGAGTAACATCTGAAACCAGAGGTAACAGCACATCCTTATGACATGTACAAGAAAGCTGGAAAGAGAAAAGAAGAAATAAAACATGAACTTATGGGACAACAGTACTATGGGCCAGTTCTACCCAGGTATGTCATGAATTAACTTTATGTAGGTTGAATGTTTGTCGCCTTTATCATGAGAAGGAAAAAAAAGAACATATAACTCATTTCTTTAGTGAACTAATATTTATTGAGAAATAAGCTGGTATGTAAGAATTTAAGGGATGAAAGGAATCCAAGTTTATTGATAATTGAAATATGGATAAAGGATGCTGAGACAAAGGGAATTCTGTGGAATAAATGAAGAATCCTGAAGATGACAGAACAACAGTAAGACTGGAAAGTAGAACAGTAGAAATAAGAAGGAAATGTTAAAACTGGTAGGTAAAGGATAGGAAAATACTGAAAGAGAAAGCCTGTGTGATATAGAGACTTTTTCTCATTCTTTCTATGGGGGAAGTGTTGTAATTGAGAAACTTGTGTTATACCTACTTGAGTGTGGAATTAAGGAAAACAGATTTTGGTAAGATTTTCTTTAGGTCACTTGAATGAATTAAATAATGATGTTCAGGGTGATTTTGTCTCTAAAAGTGAAGGACTTACTATATATGGTTTGTAAGCTGTAATTATTTGTCTAATTTCAAGCACGTTTATAAAGAAGATAGCACTTTATAAAAAAGTGAGTTACTGTTATGTTGAAGATGATTTTTTTTTAGATTTGGCTCCTCACTATGAACCATGGAAGTGAATTTTTCAAGTCTCTGACTTGGAAGTATATTCTTTATGCTGTGTTTGCTTTTCCATAGGAAATGGAATGTTGTATATTTAATTTTTTTAACATAATACAGGTATGTACCTTAGTTCTAATATTTAATGATTTCATTGAAACCAATTAATTTTATCTACTACTTATCAGCAACTAATGTTTCTAAATGTTATAAAAATTAACTTTCAGGAACCACTTGGAACGGTCAGCCCTAAGCCGTGCAGCCATCGTGCTTAAATTGGTTTTTGTAAACGACTTGTGTGTGTTTCGTAAAATATGCTTTATTTTAAAATTAGGGCTTCCTGTTGCAGCTGTTCCAGGAGCTCTGAGTCCTTTGGCTATTCCAAACGCTGCTGCAGCAGCTGCTGCAGCTGCTGCTGGCCGAGTGGGTATGCCTGGAGTCTCAGCTGGTGGCAATACAGTCCTGTTGGTTAGCAATTTAAATGAAGAGGTTAGTAAAATAATTTTCTAGTGTTTATTTTTTAACTCCATTTCATTTGTGAAAGTTTTTCATGTTTATTTCGTTTTGCACTTGCCTTTCTTTTTATGTACATTCATTAGTCAAAGTATTTTCTGTGTGTTTCTACTTCCGAATAAAATCTATGTACTTGTTTAGGTAATACTTTATTTCCGTAGACAGTCATATCTCTTTTAATATATATATATATTTTAACCTAACTACCTATTTTTCCTAAGAAAAATATGGTGAAGTACTGTAGTTTGGCTTTTTATCTTTTTGTTGTTCTCAAAAGGCAAATGTGATCTAATTTGCAGATGTAACTGTAAAACAATTTTGCTCTTTGCCTTTTCTAATTATTTGCTTGTTCATTTCATGCTTATGTGTCATTGCATTTTTTTAAATCTTATTTTATGTGAACTACTCTAATACATTTTTCTTTGAAGGTTCTTCCAAAGATCTTGACGAGGCACTCTTCCAGTCTTTCTTAGTAATTTTTTCTTTGCAGTTATTAGTCATTGTCTTCTAAAAATATGTTTCAACTTTACCCCTCCCTGAACCCCTCCCACCCCGTTAAATAAAGTTTATTGCTGAGTTATTTTCTTTAGTTGTACATTTTATGTCTGGTATATTTTATTTTGATTGCTATGGAAGCTGGTATGAAATGTGGGAAGCTCAATGTATCAGTTTATGATGTCTAATTTGAATATTTGTTTCATTTTTAATTGGCCTCTGTTAATACGAACATTAAGCTATTTTATCATTTAGTACTATTGTCATCCACAGTTCTGCATGCTAAAATGTTTGAATCAGAGTGCCTTTGTTTTTCTCTGAAGAATTTTGCCTGCATTTCATAACCAGCCATGCTTATGCAGTTAAAGTTCAAAGTTTAAAATTCCTGTGCATGCTTTCCTTCCCTATGTTGAGATGAAATGCTGTAATTTACTCTTTGATATAGATGTACTTTACCCATATTTGTCTTGGATGACTACATTTTACTCAGTTTTTCTTGTACAGTACATAAACCAACCATTTTCTGACCAAATCCTGCATTTCCTATGTACTGACCTATATTTTATTTTTTTTTTGTTCCCCAATTCCTTATTTTTTTCTTCTGCATTGCTGTTTCCCTTCCCCATTTCATCCTTTTCCCTGTGTGTTCACCTTCCCTTTCCTTGTCTTTTCCCAAATGCCCATTCCCTTCCCTGTCTTATCCTTTATTTTCCTTGTCCTTGTCTTCATCCCCTGTCTCCATTCCCTATGTTCATGCTTCTGTGCTTGAACAAATGTTCCTCGGACCAACTTGCCCCAATTAACCGCCTTGAACCATGATCCATGACCACCTCACCATTCTGCGGGAACCACCCTTCGTTATGGATGATCTGTTCATCTCCGCTCTTCCTCGACTCTTCTCTCTTCTTGTCTTACGCTGCTTGCTCTTCTCTCCTTCTAAAGATGGTTACGCCCCAAAGTCTGTTTACCCTCTTCGGTATGTTATTGTTAGCACTATACTTTTATTATTGATTTGATTTTTGTTTCACCTTAATTCTTATTTGTAGCTAGCACTTTGGCTTAAAGTTGAATAGTAAATCTTTTGCTATTTTTCTTTGCTATTTAAAACTCCATAGACACAAAATTTGTTTTAATGCATGCTGATTTATTTTGCATGGTCTTTAATTTAATATCATTCACATAGCTTTGAGGGTTTATCAGAGATTATTCTTTTCAAAATTCACTGTTCAAAATCTTGATCTTCTTTATTCATTTGTGAGAATGATGAGTTTGAATGAGTGATCATGTTGATGTCTGAATGTTTCATTAATATGTCAGAAAGATAATCTTTAGCTGACTTGCACGTAAAATTAATTCCATTTTTGGATTACCTCTCTGTGGCTCCAAAAAAAGGTGTTTATGGAGATGTGCAGCGTGTGAAGATTTTGTACAATAAGAAAGACAGTGCTCTAATACAGATGGCTGATGGAAACCAATCACAACTGGGTAAGATTAAATTATATGTTATCTATACATCTTCAAATCTGATTTCAAATATATAATCTAAACCTGTGAATAAAAACAAAGTCTTTATATTAGTAAGAAGCCATTTATTAATAGCCAGGGTTCAAAATGTCATGTTAATTTTCATATTTTAACATGAATAGTTGTACATGATGAACATATTTGTATTTTTCTGCTGTCCTCTTAACCATTTCTTGTGTGGAGTCTAAGGAAGAAATGTTTTGGCTTCAAAATTACAATAACAATTTCACATAAGAATTATGACATACATATTAAAGATCCTTAGTGTTTTTCATTCCTGGATACTCCTTGTAATCAAAGCTAACAGTTCATATAGTCCATGGAATCCTGATTAACGCCGTGTTATTTTAATTCTTCTAAAGTCATTTGCAAGTATTTAACTAAACTTAGTAAAGGAAAGAGTCACATGGGAAACATATTTTAGAGATACCAGGTTCTTACAGAATGAAAAACTTATACCAAATACCCCACTGTTGATCCTTCTTGAAATCTTAAAATGTACTTCAGACAAGTTACACTTATACTATTAAATAATTGATGACTTAATTAACATCTCGTTTGACTTCATGCACAAAGCCAAATCACATAAATCTAGAATGTAGCTGCATATGCACAGTGTGATTGACTGTAAATGTCCATATGTTCTTAGCTTATAATTCTGTTAGTTGAGATTCGGGGATGATGGTACTTCAGACTGGGTGTACTCACATTATTAATTTTGAAATTTGCCATTTTTGGTGTAAAAACTAGTGTATTTTTGCTGTTATATCCAGTGAGACTCACAAACTAAGAACATGATGAACTAGACCTTTTAGCCTTTGGAATCAGAAGTAAGTTTGAAATTCAGTGTTTCTTATCAGCTATTATCCATCTTTAGTGGAAGTTATATAAAAGTGCTAATTATGTCATAGATGCTCATTAAATCTTCTTCCTCTGCTTGTGTACACTTCTGTACTTTGGTGGGTGTAGTCATTGCCATTGTTTTTATAAACTTTGTAAGTAGCATTTTACAGTTTTTGTTTCATAGTTGACAAAGCATTCTTAAATGTTTGGTTTTTTTCCTCCTTGTGTGAGCTGTGGGTGGCATTACCCTCATGTAAATAAAGGATACACAGTCATTACGGTTGAGAAGTACCTGAGGTAGAATTTAACCAAATTTTTCACGATATTTTTGGTTTTGTTTTATGTAAGGACTATTTAGATAAGTGATACTTTAATTTTTGCTATACTTGTATTAGTCTGCTTGGGCTGCCATAACAAAATACCACAGACTGAGTGGCTAAAACAACAGAAATTTATTTTCTTATAGTTCTGGAGGCCAGTAGTTAGGTGCCAGTAGATTTGGTTTCTGGTGAGAACTTTCTTCCTGGCTTTCAGAGAGCTCCATTCTCCATATGTCCTCACATGGCCTTTCCTCTGAGCCTTTTCTCAGCCTCTGAGGCTCTGATTTCTCTTCCTGTACTTATAAGGACACCAGTCTTACTGGATTAGGGCCTCACCCATGTGACCTCATTTAACCTACATTACCTCCTTAAAGGCCCTGCCTCCAGGTAGTCACATTGAGGGATTAAAGCTTCAGTATATCACTTTTGGGAGAATACAATTCAGTGCCTAACAGTACATTTATAAATCCTTTACCCCTAATTTTTATAAGATTTTTTTACTAAAGCTTTGACTTACTAATAGCATGATTTATAGGTTTCAAACTATATGTAGTGGCAAATAATTTATTATTTCTCATTGCTGCCAGGTTAGATTTTGCTTTCTTGAAGTATATGTCCGTAAAAATACGTACTTGGACCCTTAATGCCTTTATAGCACACACACAAACACACAAATCCTATACAAAACTAGGGTGTGCTATTGAAAAAAATAAGTGAAATTTTTAAAAATGTAGTATGCTTTTTTTATGGGCTCTGTTCTCATTCTTTTGGGTTTTCATGGGTCACTGTTTGGAAATACTCATTGTTTTATAATATAGGCAGATGTTTTTATGCTTAGGAAGTAGTATGGGAGAAATAAACGGCAAGGTATAGTCAGTAGTATACAAGTGTGAATGGGATTGTTGCAAATCTTAGAGGCCATGTTAAATCATTTTAGACCAGAGTTTTAAAATTTGCAAACATTAAGATGTTTCAGTTTCTACCATAACCTATTTAATTGATACTGGAATTTTCTTAAATTGGATATTTTAGGAATAATATAATTTGTAAATTATGTTTTGAAGTAGTGTACTGATCTTCAACAATTAAAGTAAATTAATTCTAAGGAAATGTCAAAGAGTAGTTCCTTGTTAAAATAATTATCTTGTTTCTCCAATTCATATTTTCAAGAACTACTTACAAGAAAGCCTCAACTTTTTATTTAATATGTAGCTGCCATCTCAAAAGTAAACTTACTTCTTCTTTAACTACTAAATTATATCTAGCGAAGTGTGCTGTAAAGGGAGTAGGAATCATGTAACTCTGGTGTTGCGATATTTGAGCAATTTTTAAGTATGTGTATATATTGGCTTTCACTTCTTCATTACTGTGAGTAGTGGAGAACTCTGAGTTGCACTTTGAGGTATTGCTGGTCTGATAGAAGGGAGCTCTCAATAGACCTTCCCCCCCAAAAAAAAAGTCAAAAGAAAAGAGGGAAAAATGGCAAATGATATGGAGAAAATGGGGGAAAATAGAAATTTGAAAGTAATGATAGAATCAAGTCCAGATGCATCAATAATAACAACAGATGTAAAGGAATAAATTCATCAATTAAAAGACAAATTTGGTATTTTAAAAGCCACCTATTCTTTACAAGAGGTGTGAGGTGCAAAGATGTAGAAAGATTGAAAGTAAAGGGATATAAAAAGGATAATTGACAGGTAATAAGCAAAAGAAAACTTAGGTAGCTGTATTCATTTCAGATAAAGATTAGTGATAAAAGATTTATTAGTTCACCAAGATGACAACAGTTTTATGTTTATGTGTGCCTAATGAAATAGCTTCAAAATACGTAAATTATAAATGGATAGAACTGCAGGGAGAATTGAGCAAATTCACCACGATAATGGAGGTTTTTATACACCTTGCTGAATTATGTCAGGCAGACCCCCCCCAAAAAAAAAATCAGCAAGACGCAAATGATACAGCACAATTACATTAACAGAATTACACATGTATAGAATTAGGCATCTAATAGTTTATACATCCAACACATTCTTTTTAAGTACACAGGGAATGCTTACAGAAATTGATCACAAACTAAACTATAAAGCAAGCTTCGGTAAATTTCAAAGAGTAAGTATCATACAGACCAAATTCTCTGACTACTGCGCAATTAAGTTAAAGAGTTAATAACAGAAAGATACATTTAAAATCTCCAGGTATCTGGAAATTGAAAAATAATTCCAATATGTCATGTCTCAAAGAAGTGATTTTAATGGGAATTTTAAAATATGTAAAACTAAATGATAATAAAAGTACTATACATATTAGTATGTGTGGTACGGTGAAAGTGATGTTTTACAGAATGTTTTAACTGTTAAGAATAATGGTATAGGGACTTCCCTGCTGGCGCAGTGGTTAAGAATCCGCCTTCCTGGGCTTCCCTGGTGGCGCAGTGGTTAAGAATCTGCCTGCCAATTCAGGAGACACAGGTTCAGGCCCTGGTCCGGGAAGATCCCACGTGCTGAGGAGCAACTAAGCCCGTTCGCCCTAGAGCCCGTGCTCTGCAACAAGAGAAGCCACCACAATGAGAAGCCCGTGCACTGCAGCAAAGATAATGCCCCCGCTCCCTCCAACTAGAGAAAGCCCGCACGCAGCAACAAAGACCCAATGCAGCCAAAAATAAATAAATTTATTAAAAAAAAAGAAAAGAAAGAAAAAAGAATCCGCCCGCCAATGCAGGGGACACGGGTTTGAGCCCTGGTCCGGGAAGATCCCACATGCTGTGGAGCATCTAAGCCCATGAGCCACAACTACTGAGCCTGCGCTCTAGAGCACGTGAGCCACAACTACTGAGCCCACGTGCCACAACTACTGAAGCCTGCACGCCTAGAGTCCATGCTCTGCAACAAGCCACCACAGTGAGAAGCCTGCACACCGCAACAAAGAGTAGCCCCCTGCTTGCCGCAACTTGAGAAAGCCCGCACACGGCAACGAAGACCCAACACAGCCAATAAGTAAATAAATAAAATTTAGAAAAAAAAAAGAATATGGCATAAACCCAAGGAAAAGAGATAATAAAGACAAGACTAGAAATCTAGAAATAATGGTATAGAAGACAGTTGAGAGAGAAAAAAAAAGCTAAAAGTTGGGTCCTTTGACAAGACTAATAAACAAGTGGATGTCAAGATTCATTTTTTTTTAAATGGGGGAGGCAACAATATTTTTAATTATAAAGGGGATAATTATTGATATAGCTCCAGTTCCACATTATGTAAACTCCTGTATTTTTTTTTTTAACCATCTTTTAACTTCTCATTATTCATTACTATGTTCAGAGATAAAGGGAGAGGTAGAAAATAATACTAAACCAAAAATGACGTTTCCACTATGCAGCATTGACTTTTTTCTTCTTGATCATTGATTGCTTTGTTCATTGATGCCATATTTCTTGGAACAGATTTCAAGATATTAGAGTCCTGTTATTTAAACTTGATTCATTTAAAATTATTCTAATCATTTCCTTCTGCTTTGTTTAATCAATATATATATGTCCATTTTTGACACGCTTTTTATTTTTTAATACCCTTAAAAGCCCTGGTATTCTAATTACCCCTCTCCTTAACCCCCATCCACTTTAAATTTATTCACATCCTTTTATCAGCAATCAGCTGACTAGAATCTCCCGTATTACCTGGTTACTTTCTGAGTTAGCTGTTTGGTTATTTTGCTTTATTTGTAACCCCATTTCTCTATTATCCATCTCCTTTCGGTGCAGTTACTATGCTTAGAACCTCTTGTTGTTTTGTTATTTGTGCCCTTCAGTATCTCAAAGCTCAACTGTGCAGTATTTTTATAACTTCTCAAAGCTGCACTAAAACACCTTTTCTTATGACAACCTTAGTCTACTTCTTTATGCCACTTTGTTCCCAAAACTCATTCCTTATA
The DNA here is from genome assembly GCF_965194825.1 of Balaenoptera physalus. NCBI lineage: Eukaryota > Metazoa > Chordata > Mammalia > Artiodactyla > Balaenopteridae > Balaenoptera > Balaenoptera physalus. The sequence goes on along the minus strand of NC_138882.1, from coordinate 111,257,966 downwards.
ACACATTTTGTATGAGGTAATAGCACTTTATCATAAGCAAAGTTCTGTTCACTTAAAACAACAGAATTAATAGAACCTTAAAAATATTTTATAATTCAAGTAAGCTTTATTATAAAAGGAGTTTACATACCATCACTATGGATAATTGAGTTGATTTTATAAGTATATGTGAAATACAGTGTAAGAAAGTTAAGGCCTGAGAGCTTATTTTTTTTATTAGCCTCAGTTGAAAATCTGAGAAAAAACTATTACAAATGTATAACACTGCAGTAAATCAGGAAGAGTAAACTTTTTTTTCCTTCCAGTTTTGAGATATAATTGACATACAGCGCTGTGTAAGTTTAAGAGGTACAGCATAATGATTTGATTTGTATACATCATGAATTGATTATCACAGTAAGTTTAGTGAACATCCATCATCTCATAGAGTTATAAAATTAAAGAAATAGAAAAATTTTTTGTGTTATGAGAACTCCTAGGGTTTACTCTCTTAACAACTTTCATGTATAACATACAGCAGTGTTAATTATATTTATCATGTTGTACGCTACATCCTTAGTATTTATCTTATAGCGGGAATAGTAAACTTATTTTTACAAATTAGGGAAGCTATAAATGAAAAAGATTTTTTGGAATGGTACCTTATACTTTTATAGCATTTTCCTTTTCAGACCTGTTTTATATTTAACTGGTTTATTCTATACAAGTAAGTATGACAAGATGCATGGATTTAACAAATTCTGGGTATCTCCTGTGTCAGACTGTGTACTGTAGTATACAAGTCAAATTAAAAACATTTGAGAGTAAGGATTTTATTCTCAATTCCCTGCTCTTCCATATTGCCTTTACATCTCTGTTTAATACTCTAATACTTTGATTTGAGTAGTCAAATAGACCTTCAGTTTAGCTAAACTATTTGACTTATGACATGGTTTTCTTCAGTTGTGACTAGTGAATAAAACATAAAACGTATAACTGTTCTCTAATCTCAGACCAGTTCTTTTAGTTGAAAAGTAACCCAACTGCTGCCTCAAGAAGTAGCTATGTGATGTTCTGTGTTTAGGCACTGTGCTGTGTGCTGTGGGGAGAGACACTGGTTCCTGCTTTCATGTATCTTACAGTCTGAAGGAGGATATAAATAATTAAGATGTAATGAATTTATAAAAATAAGTAAAGGGTATTGCATGGGGGAATATCTAGTGAGGTTCTGAACGTTTTCTAGAGGATGAAGAAAAGGCCCTCTTGAGGAAGTAACACTAAAGGATAAATAGATTAGGAGGGATAGTGAAGGAGATAGGAAATTGTTATAAATAGAAAAGCATGCAGACTGGGCTAAAGGTAAAAAAACTAGTGTTTAAGAAAATATGTGTTGTACACCTGGAACATTAAGTACAAGGAGTACGGTACTAAGATACTGTAGGTTCCATGAGGAGGGCTAGGATGGTTCTTGTCTTACCACTTGATTCTCAGCATTAGCAAAGTGGTTAGTATTGTATATCATCAATAAATGTTTATTCAGGGAGGCTTGAGAGAGATGGTAGGGTCAGACTGAGAAAGGCATAAGCCATGTTAAAGAAAGAGTAATTTTAGAGTTTATCCCTAAGGCTTTTAAGCAGGTAGTGACATAGATTTGTATAGAATGGATTGGAGAAAAGTAGAGAAAAATCCAACAAGACAAATTAGGAGACTGATTGAGTTATCCAGATAAAAAAAAAAATGGCAGTGAAAAGTGTAGAAATAGAAGATGAATTTGAGAGTAATTAAGAGGATGGGTATGGTAGGACTTGGCAGTTAGGATATGGATCAGCAGGGAGAAAATGTTACAGATGAGTACTAAGTTTCTTTCTTGGGCATTTAGCAGGACTGTCAAGGAAGAGAGAGACTCACATTTTGGATTTTCGTTCTATGAAAGAAGCTGGCTTTTTTGCCTCAACGCCTTGTCTAGTGCAAATGAACTTGTTTTGTCACCAGTGGCTATTGTAAATTCATGATTTATTTTAAAATCATAACAGAATTCAGATATTTCAACTATTCTAAAATGAGAATTATTTTTGCTTTGAACCTTGATATTGTTTTTTAATAGGCATTCTTCCCCTTTATAGCCATGAATCATCTTAATGGACAGAAGATGTATGGAAAAATTATTCGTGTTACTCTGTCTAAGCATCAGACTGTACAACTACCTCGAGAGGGACTTGATGATCAAGGGCTAACAAAAGATTTTGGTAATTCCCCACTGCATCGTTTTAAGAAACCTGGATCCAAAAATTTTCAGAACATTTTTCCTCCTTCTGCAACCCTTCACCTATCCAATATCCCGTAAGTATTAAAGCTGGAGTAGTTTATTAAGGATATACATTTTAGGAATAAAATATAAACATTTTTTATTAATTGTTACTCTTTTTTTCCGTCTAATTTTCCCAGTCCTTCAGTAGCAGAAGAGGATCTACGAACACTGTTTGCTAACACTGGGGGCACTGTGAAAGCATTTAAGTTTTTTCAGTAAGCAAGCTTTCTTGTCTTTAAATTAGTGACTTGATAGAAGTAAAAGTTTTCTTCAAGTAGCTGTTCTTTTTGTTTCTAGACATCTTTGATTCTGGAATGGGCAAAAGTTAAGTATTTAAGCCCTTCCTAATTTTTATGAAGTATCTAATTTCATAATTTTGTTTCAGAAGAGATCACAAAATGGCTCTTCTTCAGATGGCAACAGTGGAAGAAGCTATTCAGGCCTTGATTGATCTTCATAATTATAACCTTGGTGAAAACCATCATCTGAGAGTGTCTTTCTCCAAGTCAACAATTTAAAAAAGGGGAGATGAAGATTGGCGGTGAATCACATTGTTTGGTGTCAACACCTATTGACTGTTCAGAAAAGTGGGGACCAGAGTTTGATTTTTTTTGTTGTTTTCTTTCTTTTTTTTTCTTCTTTTTTCCCATGCTGTTATCATTCCTTGGTTATAAAATGAAATGGCATATGTAAAGGCAGAGTTATTAACTGCTCTCTTTCATCTGTTCTGTAGAGAAGCCATTTTTATTGTCTGTTTAAAATTTTAATTTTACTTTCCTTTTTCAACTTAGTTGACATACGTGCCTTAAAAAGGAAAACTAGTGTTGCTATTGTGCATTTACTAGAAGAAAGGAATTGGTTGTCTAGGGCACATTGTTAAATGGGAATTAACAATATGTTTAGGCAGGGGTGTGTAAAAAGGTTAAGTTTTTGTTTCTCCTGCTTGGAACTTATTTTGAATTATTGGCTTGTCACATTTCTTTATATTTAATCAAATAAGATACATGATACTGAAAGAATAAAGCAGCATTTTTTTAGTTTTTACTACCTTAGGCTTTATTGCTTTGAAAAAAACATTGGCCTTTTGTATCTCACAATTCTGGTCTAGATTCAGTTATGAATGTAGGCATTAGTTAAAATTAACAAGATGCAGAGTATTAATTTCTTAAGACAACAAAGTGATTTCTGTAAGTTTGAGCCCTATGTGGAAAGCATTGTGGAATCTTAACCTTTTTGTACACACTCTTGTGGGACGTATCATATAAATGTCAGCACTAAGTAACGTCTTGTTTGTGGCTGAATATTTTTCGTAGATGTTTTTGAAGTTGACATGATTTATGTGCATTTAAATATATATTGCCATCCTTAGTTTGTAATTAAGATTTGGAATACGGTTGTGGATTTCTGAGCATGTGCAGACTGGTCTAGCTAGTTCAGGAACTGGTGCATGTATTTTTCAAAGATAAAAGAAAGTGTACTGCGAAAATTTGCAGGAAGATTAATTTTGTGGCAGTTTTCTAAAACTGACAACCAGGTGGGACCAAAGTTTATGTGCCTTTAGTCTTAATTTACCTTGCATTGTAATATTCAGTTTTAATAAATCTTCAAAATATTTTGTATTTAGGAATAGATCTGACTTTGACTTTAATAAAAACATGGCTCAGAATCTACAGGTCAAATTAATTTGAACAGTTCTTGTCAATCTGAATTGTTGATTCTGTTTAAATGACCAATACTTTTTCAAATTGATGTACTTAGTTTCAAGGTTCATAGATTCTGTTATCTATGTAGACAGAATGGTCATGTATATTTTCTATTAGTTGAGTTTTTACATCTTTAGAAATGTAAAATTCAGTATAGTTTGAAAGCGGCACAATTAAAATTAATTTTCTAACAAAGTTGGGAGGTTTGATGGTTGTTTAATTTCCTTTTGTGTGTACTCTGCTTACCTCTGTAGCATGCTCAATAAACACTTCTGTAGCTCTGTATTCACCTTTTCTGTCTTTCTCTGCTGCCTTTTCTCTCTCTTCTTTGTTTTCACTCCACTGTGCTTCTGAATTCATGTTTATTCTCTGCCAGGGTGGGAAAGGAATAATAATATTACAATTCTATGGCTTTATACCATAAATAAATCTAGATGCTGTGAAAATATACCAGCTGGTTTTTTTTTAATTTGAAAGATGGTAACTGCTTTTCAGGAGGACACATATTAAACATTTCCCACCCTGTTATAATCTACTGCTTTAAAGACATAACTTTTATTGTATCTTGTTAATTCTTTCTATCTCTTTTGTTGTTGTTGTTTTTTTTCCAGTAGATTTATGCACTAATAGATCTTTTGGATTTGCCATGCTCTCTTGCTGCAGTTTCATCTTTCATCTTTTGTGTCTGCTAAAGATTTCCTACCTTGTGAGTTTTAACAAAGGGTACTTGATGTTACTGGGAAGAAACAGTATCATACCATCTGCTTTTGCCTTGGGTGGGAAGGAAGATACACATTCAGGTATTTATTTAAAAGTTTAAGGGTAATTTGTGATGTTATGATTTTCACTTTTTAAAGGGTTTCGATTAGGGTGCTAATTTGTACTCTATTTTTGGGGGGTCACCTTTTTTTATACAGGCATTTTGGGTGTCTGATAACTTTGCAGTTATACATGTTCCTTAAGTTTGTTCTGTTATAAAATAACTGACAATTATGCAAAACTCATACATTAGGAAAGTTAAAAAACAAATGAAGGAGTATGCAATTCATTTAAGTGTGCTATATTAATAATTTAGTCACTTCCAAGAAAGAAAGAATATAGTAAGTAATTGTTTACATTTGGGTCGACAATGGGGGTGATTTGGAAGCTAAAAGTTATCTCAAATTTTTTTTTTCTTAAAATAGCATTGTAGTACAGAAGAACTCTAGCAACAGCACATGAGCCTAAAAAGTCTGTAAAAAAACCCATAACATCAATGAATAGTAATCGAACAGTTTTCTCTAAGTGAAGTTTTTCTCAGTATTGGGTGGTAGTTGAAATATCTGAAAGTAGGTGCTATCTGTTTTTCAGGTAGTTCCTTGTGGCTGGGATTGGCTTGGAAGAAGAAACAGAAGTTCTGAGATGTCTGTGGGAACTGGGGTTGCTCCAATTACTGAGCTAAGAAGAGGAGTTCCCAGTATTTCTGATGGGGGAGTGACCAGAAACCCAAGTTTTTCCTGCCTAGGGAGTGGCAGATTCCTCAGTCTTTTAGAGTGCACTCCAGTGCAACCTTCCCTCCAAAGCACAAGTCAGTGAAGTGAGAATTTTGACATTTTGGAGTGCTTTAATTTTCATACATTATTTTAACCCAGTCCTCAGCATATAGTAAATTGTTTAATTAGGTGAAAATAATAGCTTTGTCATCATTATTATTACCACCATATGCCTCAGTCTTATCTCTCAAGTGAACTAGCTAACTGAAGTGTTCGTAAGATGCAGCTGCTTGTTAATAGAGGTCTTACCTTGAATATTAAGAAAGATAACTTTATTTTTTCCTACAACTGAGAGAGAAACTGATTTTTTGACATTAAGATTTATTTTGGAAAATGGGTTTCAAAATACCTACTTAAGGAATGGATTCATAAAGTTTACATTTAATGTTAGAAATCTAATTTAATATTTGAAAGCAGCTAAGAACACCCTGGCTTAACCAGGAATGATAAGGAATCATATTTAGTTACATTAGGGATATATTAACACTTGAGAAATTTAAAGTTCAAAATATAAGGTTAGTATAATCAAATTGTGGTAATTGGTTTGTTATTTCTATTTTTGGATCAACATATAGTTAGCAGAAAAGGACAAGTTACGTTTCTAAGCCTCAGTATCCCTTGTGTATGGGAAATGTAGGCAGTACTGCTCTTCCCACCTCACAGGGTACTGTGAAACTCAAATAGTAGGAATGCAGAAATGCTATGCAATTGATAAATTGCTATGTAGGAGGAAAAGTTGCAATGCCAGTTTCATGTCTGCCAGATCTTAGTTGCCTACAATAAATAATACCCTGATGTCGCTTTGCTACAGAGGATTTTTTTGTTTTGTTTTTAAGTGTTAACATCTGCTAAAGCAAAAAGATGTAGAAAGCAAGTCTATAATGCATCCCAAAGCCAAATGAAAGGAGAATCTGGATTTAGCCTTGTATTTTCTGTTTGAACTATTTGATAGCCTAGTAACACAACACAGATACATATTTAATTATGGACTCCATTTAAAAATGAGATTTTCTGTGTATATACCTTTAAAGGTTGCTGTGAAACTGAGAGGTAATTTTAACACAGTCTTTGGAGAATATGAAAAGAAAAGACGTTCTCATGAGTAGCTTGGGACTTCAAACAAGATTTCCTCACTGCCTTAATATTTTTAAATAGAGCAAAAATCTGAAAATGTTTTTTCATTCAGGAGAAAAGGGTATGGAACTGTTCAGTGAAATTGAACATACATAGGTTTCTATTTTGGCTAAATATTTGCTTCAAGAAAATCTGTTGGTAAGAATTCAGTAGAAAATCTCAATTTTAAGCCACAGTATTAGGATATGTGTACCAGTTATCAAAACCCTTAATTTTGGAGTTATTCTTTATTCTCCTAAGTATACTTATTCCCTTTATCTTTTTTTGTTTTAGATTTTGCAAATAAAGTATTAATGAAGTTAAGTGTCAGATTGCCCACATAAAGGACAAAATGAAGTGTTCAGATACGCAGAAAAATACAAAGAACATAAACAGCTATGCACTTACTATTTCACCACCTAATACTTCCCATACTTTGTGTAATTTTAATATATGACTTAAAAAAAACATTACAGATTGAACTGATCTCCTTTATGTACTTTCCCTGATCTTAGCCCCTGTATATCCCTTCTCCACAGGTAATCGTTACATTGAATTTAGTATGTTTTAAATTCACTGGTGGTTTTTCAAAGAGAATTTGGTCTGTATTCTGTAGTCTAAGTTGCTTTTTGTACCTAAAAAAATACTGCAAATATTTATGATGTTTATTAAATGGTATGATATTTTGTTCAACACACTTTAAAATTTTGTTAAGATTAGGATGTCTGGACATTAATAATCCCCTTATCAAATCTCATGACATTTAACCAATTTTAAGGTTATTAAATCAATTCCTTTTCAATAAATACTGTATGAGTTGTTTGAGTCTCAAGTTTTTCCTAAGGCAAAGATGTAAAAAGTAAACAAGGAGCTATCGTTAGTATTTTAAAAGCTGAAATTATGTGTGAGATCCTCAAATACAAAGATATCCTTTCCAGCTTCACATTATAGCCACTGTTCGTACAGCTTAATGCCTCCCTCCCATTTCAGTGGACAGAAAGAGTATTCCCCTTAATTGGTGTTAGTGCTTAGAAAATAACAAACCTCCCTCATTCCGCTTCAGTTACCAACTTAACGATCTTTCTTGTTCCTCCCATATTATCACCTCCCAGACGTATTTCATCATCAGGTTTTCTGGAATGTTTTCCTTACAGTGTTTTATTCCTGGTCATAGTCACTATTCTGCAACGATATCTGGGCTAGCCTAGCTTGTCAGTATTACAGTTTGTTCAGATCATAGAACCTTGCTACTCAAAAGTCAAGTCCCCAGACCAACAGCAGTTATCACCTGGGAGCTTATTAGAAACTCATAATCTCTAGCTCCGCCTCTGACCTGCTGAACTACATTTTGACAAGATTGGTAGGTGTGACCCATTTGGACACTCAAGTTCTATGCTAGTAGAATTTTTTTTTTCAGTTCAGTGAAAATCAGCTTAAAAGTTTTTTCTTATTTTTTTGCTGAGTGTGAACATTGCTACATTTTCTTGGTAATTTCAAGTTATTCGAGAGATATGTACTGTTAACGCTAAGGAATAACTGTAGAGCTGAAAAGGACCTTATGTATAGTTTTAACCTCATTTTAAACTGTTCTAGATAGGTCAAATGAACAGTTTAGCAACATATTTGTATTGACTTACCTGTAATTAGATTACAGGTACCTGGGTTTCCAGTTCAGTCCTGCAATGTGTTAAACTAATTAAAGGAAGTAGAGGCCTGCTGTTATTCATAAATTAAAATTACTGGAATTTAATGTACAAGATAATAGGTAAATAGCTAATAACAGAAATCAATACGATTGTTTTATTTAGTAATAAACATCAAGTTTAGCCTGACAGGGAAAGGACTTCCACGTGAATTGATAATTATTAAATGACTGGAAATTAACAGTCTTAAGCCCTGTCTCTGTTACATCATACTTTATAATAAAATGACCCTTGGGTCACTTTGGTAAATAGAAAGCTTTCCTATTCACTGAATGCTGCTTCAGTTCCTTTCCCAACTCCAATTGGATAGCACAGTTCTAAAGTTGCAGTACCTAAACTTTACTAGTGATGCTGCTGATAGCTCTCTGCGTTAGAGCTGTGATAAAAATACAGATTTAGCTGTGCCATCCTATGCCTTCAGTGACTTATTATCCATATCCTTAGCATGGTTGTTCATGTTCTTGTGGCTAGCAGTTTTCTCTGTTGTCCTGTCTTGCTGAGTATTTCCTGTTTACCACTCCCATTGCTGTCTCTAAACCTTGTTGCTGCTTTAGCTATCATTTAAATTGTTTTTCTCTTTACTTTTCATCCATCTTCTCTTTGCAGTTAATTTCTTGCTCCTGTGACTTACATTTTTATAACCACAACCAACCAGTTACATGAATCCTTTCAACTGGTTAATGAACTGATAAATGATGGTACAAATTGTAATATTCAGATGTTTTTCTATTTTTGTCTGGTTCAGCTTAAAATCCTCCCTTTTTAAAAATTTTCTTAATTTCTGGTATTGTAACAATTCCAGACGGTAGAAATCACTAAAAGGCTCCAGAAACCTGAAGTATTAATGTATTTATCACTAGTGTGTTCAGCGCTAGTGGAGAATTAGTCAAAGAATTGTGGTTAAAAAGCTCCTTATGCTGACACCTATAAAGTTCTAAAAGGTGGTTCCAATTCACTTAGTAATGATTCATAGAAGTTAAAGTACATATATATGTTCAAAGGAATAATTACTGCTGTTTTTTTAAAGATGTAAGTAAAACAGCCCCAGGGAGACCATGGTAACATTGCAGTAGTTGTCTCTTCCCTGAGTTTGGAATTTTATAATGTATATTTTAAATTATAAATATTTTTTGTTCTGGAAAAAGTATAGGCATTGACATTAGACTGAACTGTATTCAAAGACCTTATTCTGCTACCCAGTAGTGATGAGACCTTTCAAAGCCTTAATTTTCTCATCTGTAAAATAGAGATAATACCTGCCTCATATGTTCACTGTGAGGATTATGTGAAATACAGATTCATTCCATTGGTAGTTTTTCTTTCTCCTCTTGCTTGGGGAAGATTCTTGGCATTCCGTTTATGGAAGTTTTTTTCCCCTAAGTGTTAATTTATACGTTTTCAAAAGACGTTTGTTGGAATTTGCTATTTGCATTGTAGGGAATTCAAAGATAAATGGAACCACAGTACACTCAGCTCTTTTCTTTGATTTTTGAAAATGCACATTTGTTCCAACATATTTGATATATTAAGGAAGAATTTAAGTGTTACATGCATTTCGCATTTAATGTGCGATTTCATCACGAGAAACGTGGAAAACAGAAAACTGCACCCAGCTAATCCAGGCTGTTTAGAAATACACCAGGTGCGCACACGTATACACCTCAGACATCTGTCAGCTACCTACCTCAGCTCTTCACGTGTTAGGGGGCACACTTACCCACATCTGGGGTTAACAACTTGCCGTCCAATTTCACACAATCCTTCCAACACTTCACGATGACTCACAAGCTACAACGCTTCCAACACCCACTTCCACAAGCAAGCTTTCAATCTTTTTTAAAATAAGGCATATTTATAGCAGTATTTATATATTTCTTAAACATTTAACATGCAAAACTGTGCTGCCATTTTTTTTATTGTTTGTTTTTGTGTGATGAAGTGTTTGAGTGTTGTGTCCCATAAGCCCTGTGGTTTTTATTGTGTGATTTTGCATAATGTGGCAGTGTCTGGAAATGCTTATGCTTTGTTATAGTAGAGTTGTCTACTCTCAAGGAGCTTCTAGGCCAATTCACATTATGACAGAAGGTATATAGCAAATTGTGATGCTGGACATGAGAAAACAGGGTTTGAGGCTGGGCATCACCATTTATAGATCATGGCAGCTTGAACAAGCCATGTTAGTCTGAGCCCATTTTCTCGTCTATGGCCTTTCCATCTTGTCTATGCTATTACAGGAATCATGCTTAAAAAGATAATGCCCAAGATGTTTATTTTCTAGTTTTTGTTTATCATAATCTCTTGAGCATTAGTTTGTAATCTGGGCATGGTATGTATTCGTTTTCTGAGATGATAATAGTATTAATTTCAACCAGTCATGAATACTAAAAATATTGCACTCTATGTAATCATAGTATATTTATTGCTAATTAATGTATAGATTAATAGCATAGGCAACAAAAAATGGCAAATATTAAAATATTTTCAAAATAATGATTTAGTTTCAAACAAAATATGCAAGCACTTCACAAAATATCAACTGCTGTAGAAATACAGTTTGGGAATGTCTGTAGTGATAGAAAAAAGAATCACCTTTTGAACCAGTTTTTTAAGGTGAGATTATTTTAACAATTTTCTGAACGAATGGAGGTATTTTTCGACCTCAAAGCCCATGGCTCTTTTCTCTCTACACCACAATAACAAAATGATATAAATTATTTGTGGTTAGTTTTTTCCCTTTCCATTTTTGTTTTGTTAGATAATAATTGAATTTATTTATAAAAATTACAGGAGAGTGCTTGCTTCAGCAGCACATATACTAAAATTGGAATGATACAGAGAAGGCAAGACGGGAATAAAGACACAGACCTACTAGAGAATGGACTTGGTGCTTTGTGACCACCTAGAGGGGTGAGATAGGGAGGGTGGGAGGGAGGGAGACGCAAGAGGGAAGAGATATGGGAACATGTATATGTATAACTGATTCGCTTTGTTATAAAGCAGAAACCATTGTAAAGCAATTATACTCTAATAAAGACGTTAAAAAAAATGACAGGAGAGCACATGAAGAGGTAGATTTCGGTTTTAAAAGACTGTCAGTATAAAACATCCAGTATTATGCTTTCAAATGAACCACTAAGTAACTCCTCAAACTGGATTTCTATGAACTAGAAACATAAACTATACTTACTCGCTAACATCTTCATTCAGCAAATACTACTACATGCTAACTAGAAGCTGTGAATCAGCATGAAACACAGTTCCTTCTTATCAAGGGGCTTTCAGTCTGGTGTGAAATAATAGCAGTTGTATAGTTTGGTAAGTTTTATGCAGAAACTACTGGGCGCTATTGTAGTATACTCAACCTTTACCCGTTAGAAAAGGATTCTTGGAGGTACAGTTGAACCTTGAACAACGTGGGGGTTAGGGCTTATAACTTTATAGTCCTCCCTTTGTACCCTTGGTTCTGCATCTGGGGATTCAACTGAGGATCCTGTAGTACTGCAGTACGTATGTATTTATTGAAAACAAAAATCCATGTTTAGGTGTACTCGTGTAGTTCAAACCTGTGTTGTTCAAAGGTCAACTGTAGTTACAGTTGAGAGCTGGGTCGGAGGGATGAGGAAGGGAAGTGTTGAAGACAGAACAGTTTGTTTAAAAAAAAAAAATAGTACTGAGTCAAGATTATGGCACCCTGGAGAAACTAAAAGTTTAACATGGCTAGGTCATCAATTATGAGACAAGGAAGCAGTAGAGAAATGTGTTTGTTTGGGTATGAAAACGTCAAATCATGGGTCACGCTAAAACATTTGGACTCTATTCTAAGATCCGTGTTTTTAAACACAATTATTGGTAAAATGGATTTAAGAGAAGGGTCAGGGTTGGAGTGACAAAACTGATAAATTTACCCTGCTCATTAAAATATCCCTTTTAAATATAGAGGATTTTTTTTTCCTAATTCTAAAAAAATCACACAAGTATTAAGTTTGTTTAAATCTGTATATAAGAACCTCAAATAAAACTTGATACTAGATTCTCCTAAAGAATATAAAATTAAGACTTCCAAAAGTATCTCGTTGAGTGCCATTAAAAGGAAGATCCTTACTCTAATGCTGCATCATCCTCTGACGACTTTAAACCCCATGACCATACTTCTCTAATTATATGATAAGGATTAGAGAAATCCATGAAACAAACATGATGCATGGTTTTGGCACTGTCTTTTTTTGTGGTAATTTTAAAATATTTTCCCATTAAATCAAACATGGACATATCAGAAGAATGCAAAACATAAAGCATGTAAGTGACAACAGAAGATTTAAAATGAAATTTCAAAGCCATTTTAGCCACTGTACTTTTAGGACCATTTTAGGCTGTGATTCAAAGTCCCATAGGAATATTGCCTCAACCTCCTAAGCTGTTCATGCTGCCGTTTTGGCTTGAGAATTCTAGAATCCCTATTTTTAAGTAATATAGAAATTTTAAATCTGAAATATCAGTTTTGTTGAGTCAAAAGACAATGTAGTTGAGCAAAGACCCCTTTAAAAAAAGTTTCAAGTCCCACAGTAAGCTTAACTCTTTATTACTTGCTAATAAGTAGTATGTTAACCATGATTTGTCTTTCAGCTAATTCAAGCAGAATTATACATGCAATATATCCTTGAGTTTACAACCACACTCAAAAGCAGTTGGATTGAAAATTCAACATATTTTTCTTCACCATCTGTGCCTCTAAATTTGTTATCTACCTTAGCTTATCATTTTGTATACAAAAGTCATATGTGTTTGAGTTTAATGAGAATTACTTGAAATCAAGTAGACAAGTAAGATATCTTTGGGAATACTGTGCTTTATATTAGATAAGTAGAACTGCCAAAAATATTTCTGTTAGCATTTGCTTTCTTTCTGATCACTGAATCACTATACCTAACCTAGAACTCTAGAAGTTCCTTACCAATATATTGTCTCCCTTAAGTATATTTTCTTTCTGTGTCTCTCTTTATTCATCATTCTTAACTGCGATGATGTATGGAGTTGATAATTTAGGTCAGATCCCACTTTAGAAACTCCAAAGACTGTCAAATTTTTTGACACATTAAATGAATTGTTATTAAACAGATGTAATTTAGTTTTAATTAGTTTAATAGTGTTTGACCTAAGGAGATCAAAGAACTCTCATTCATTCTGTATTTAATATATTTACTGTATAAGTATCATACTATCTTGGTCTAACTTATGGAGTAATAAATGCAAAATAATTGGCAAAATTAATCCAAATTTTGTTTTCATTTGTCACCTATTTTTGCTAAATTCTAAATGTGAACATGATATACACAGGTACTAGTATACTAGTACATGAGAGTTTGATTTGTTTCTTCAAGAGTAGTTAGGATGTTGTCTTCTGTTAGGGTAGGAGAGCTTAAGTATGTGGGTCTTTGTAGATTTGTTGAAGCAAGTGATAGGAGACAATTCAGATGATAAAACAAGACACATAAAGCAGCAGAGTCATATAACATTTAACAGGATTTCTGAAAGAACGCAAACATGGTTAAGTGTGTCCTTTTCCTCTTTTGTATTTATACTCAACAATGAACACTTGTTGTATGGAGATCTGTAGTCACAGTGTACCCTTTTCTTTCCCTGTCTTCCTTCAGGGGGAAAAAAGTATTATGTGTTCTCTAAGAACCTAAATTTATACTTTTACATGCTATCATAAAGATGATCAAAATCAATCATGGACCTAATCTAGCTTTGTTAGATTTGTAGTGCCAGAAGGAGACATACTCTTTTAATTTGTCTATACAACCAACACTAAAAGCAAACTATCCACATGGTAGCCCTTCAGTCAAAGGAAGATGAAGAAAAGATCTTTTTTGAATCTGATTCTTCTTGGTCCTGGTTGCTTATCTATATACCTTTTATCCCTGACACAATTTTACATTACATAACATTTCTTCTGTCCTTTGGATATAAATCTTGTACATTTTTATCATAAGATCTTTACTTTTTAGTGCATTTTTGCACTAGAGAGCCAGAACTTTCTCTTTGCTGTCTTTTTTTCTCCTACAGGATGATCATGAAAACATCTGTTTTCCTTTTTCAGATAATGGAGGTGGGGGGGGGGAGGGTTTGATAAAACTTCAGGAAATGACACACATGTTGGAGCAGTGGCAACAGGAAACACAAATCTCATGTGCTGTAGGTCTGGATTTGCAGTTGTGGTCCTGTAGTAGGTAAGAGAATTTAAAGAGTATTTGATAGTAATACTTACAATGCTGAACCCTGTATATATTTGTACATTTAATTCCTGTGGCAACACTGTAAGGCAAATATATATTATTTCCATATTAGAGAAAATGAGGCTCAGTAGATGTTACTACCAAAGTCACACAGTAAACAACAAAGACTGAGCCCATGTTTTGTTTTGTTTTTTAAACAACTTTATTGGAGTATAATTGCTTTACAATGGTGTGTTACTTTCTACTGTATAACAAAGTGAGTCAGCTATACATATACATACGTATATCCCCATATCCCCTCCCTCTTGCATCTCCCTCCCACCCTCTAGGTGGTCACAAAGCACCCAGCTGATCTCCCTGTGCTATGCAGCTGCTTCCCACTAGCTAGCTATTTTACGTTTGGTAGTGTATATATGTCAATGCCACTCTCTCACTTCGTCCCAGCTTACCCTTCCTCCTCCCCGTGTCCTCAAGTCCATTCCCTACTTCTGTGTCTTTATTCCTGTCCTGCCCCTAGGTTCTTCAGAACCTTTTTTTTTTTTTTTTAGACTCCATATATATGTGTTAGCATATGGTATTTGTTTTTCTCTTTCTGACTTACTTCACTCTGTATGATAGACTCTAGGTCCATCCACCTCACTACAAATAACTCAATTTCGTTTCTTTTTATGGCTGAGTAATATTCCATTGTATATATGCACCACACCTTCTTTATCCATTCATCTGTCAATGGACACTTAGGTTGCTTCCATGTCCTGGTTATTGTAAATAGTGCTGCAGTGAATATTGTGGTACATGACTCTTTTTGAATTATGGTTTTCTCAGGGTATATGCCCAGTAGTGGGATTGCTGGGTCATATGGTAGTTCTATTTTTACTTTTTAAGGAACCTCCATACTATTCTCCATAGTGGCTGTATCAATTTACATTCCCACCAACAGTGCAAGAGGGTTCCCTTTTCTCCACACCCTCTCCAGCATTTATTGTTTGTAGATTTTTTGATGATGGCCATTCTGACTGGTGTGGGGTGATACGTCATTGTAGTTTTGATTTGCATTTCTCTAATGATTAGTGATGTTGAGCATCCTTTCGTGTGTTTGTTGGCAATCTGTATATCTTCTTTGGAGAAATGTCTATTTAGGTCTTCTGCCCATTTTTGGATTGGGTTGTTTGTTCTTTTGATATTGAGCTGCATGAGCTGCTTGTATATTTTGGAGATTAATCCTTTGTCAGTTGCTTCGTTTGCAAATATTTTCTCCCATTCTGAGGGTTGTCTTTTCGTCTTATTTATAGTTTCCTTTGCTGTGCAAAAGCTTTTAAGTTTCATTAGGTCCCATTTGTTTACTTTTGTTTTTTTTTCCATTTCTCTAGGAGGTGGGTCAAAAAGGATCTTGCTGTGATTTATGTCATAGAGTGTTCTGTCTATGTTTTCCTCTAAGAGTTTTATAGTGTCTGGCCTTACATTTAGGTCTTTAATCCATTTTGAGTTTATTTTTGTGTATGGTGTTAGGGAGTGTTCTAATTTCATTCTTTTACATGCAGCTGTCCAGTTTTCCCAGCACCACTTATTGAAGAGGCTGTCTTCTCCCCATTGTATATTCTTGCCTCCTTTATCAAAGATAAGGTGACCATATGTGTGTGGGTTTATTTCTGGGCTTTCTATCCTGTTCCATTGATCTATATTTCTGTTTTTGTGCCAGTACCATACTCTCTTGATTACTGTAGCTTTGTAGTATAATCTGCAGTCCGGGAGCCTGATTCCTCCAGCTCTGTTTTTCTGTCTCAAGATTGCTGTGGCTGTTTGGGGTCTTTTGTGTTTCCATACAAGTTGTGAAATTTTTTGTTCTAGTTCTGTGAAAAATGCCATTGGTAGTTTGACAGGGATTGCACTGAATCTGTAGATTGCTTTGGGTAGTATACTCGTTTTCACAATGTTGATTCTTCCAATCCAGGAACATGGTATATCTCTCCATGTGTTGGTATCATCTTTAATTTCTTTCGTCAGTGTCTTATAGTTTTCTGCATACAGGTCTTTTGTCTCCTTAAGTAGGTTTATTCCTAGGTATTTTATTCTTTTTGTTGCAATGGTAAATAGGAGTATTTCCTTAATTTCTCTTTCAGATTTTTCATCATTAGTGTACAGGAATGCAAGAGATTTCTCTGCATTAGTTTTGTATCCTGCTACTTTACCAAATTAATTGATTAGCTCTAATAGTTTTCTGGTAGCATCTTTATGATTCTCTATGTATAGTATTATGTCATCTGCAAACAGTGACAGTTTTACTTCTTTTCCAATTTGGATTCATTTTCTTTTTCTACTCTGATTGCTGTGGCTAAAACTTCCAAAACTATGTTGAATAATAGTGATGAGAGTGGGCAACCCTGTCTTGTTCCTGATCTTAGTGGAAATGGTTTCAGTTTTTCACCATTGAGAACGATGTTGGCTGTGGGTTTGTCATATATGGCCTTTATTATGTTGAGGTAAGTTCCCTCTATGCCTACCTTCTGGAGAGTTTTCATGATAAATCGTTGTTGAATTTTGTCGAAAGCTCTTTCTGCATCTGTTGAGATTATCATATGGTTTTTATCCTTCAATTTGTTAATATGGTGTATAATATTTATTGATTTGCGTATATTGAAGAATCCTTGCATTCCTGGGATAAACCCCACTTGATCATGGTGTATGATCCTTTTAATGTGCTATTGGATTCTGTTTCCTAGTATTTTGTTGAGGATTTTTGCATCTATGTTCATCAGTGATATTGGTCTGTAGTTTCCTTTTTTTGTGACATCTTTGTCTGGTTTTGGTATCAAGGTGATGGTGGTCTTGTAGAATGAGTTTGGGAGTGTTCCTCCCTCTGCTATATTTTGGAAGAGTTTGAGAAGGATAGGTGTTAGCTCTTCTCTAACTGTTTGATAGAATTTTCCTGTGAAGCCATCTGGTCCTGGACATTTGTTTGTTGGAAGATTTTAAATCTCAGTTTCAATTTCAGTGCTTATGACTGGTCTGTTTATATTTTCTATTTCTTCCTGGTTCAGTCTCTGAAGGTTGTGCTTTTCTAAAAATTTGTCCATTTCTTCCAGGTTGTCCATTTTATTGGCATATAGTTGCTTGTAGTAATCTCTCATGATCCTTTGTATTTCTGCAGTGTCAGTTGTTACTTCTCCTTTTTCATTTCTAATTCTGTTGACTTGAGTCTTTTCCCTTTATTTCTTGATGAGTCTGGCTAATGGTCTATCAATTTTTTTATCTTCTCAAAGAACCAGCTCTTAGTTTTATTGATCTTTGCTGTTGTTTCCTTCATTTCTTTTCCATTTATTTCTGATCTGATTTTTATGATTTCTTTCCTTCTGCTAACTTTGGGGTTTTTTTGTTCTTCTTTCTCTAATTGCTTTCGTTGTAAGGTTAGGTTGTTTATTTGAGATTTTTCTTGTTTCTTGAGGTAGGATTATATTGCTATAAACTTCCCTCTTAGATGCAGCTTTTGCTGCATCCCATAGGCTTTGGGTCGTCGTGTTTTCATTGTCATTTGTATCTAGGTATTTTTTAATTTCCTCTTGATTTCTTCAGTGATCTCTCGGTTATTTAGTAGTGTATTGTTTAGCCTCCATGTGTTTGTATTTTTTGCAGTCTTTTTTCTTGTAATTGATATCTAGTCTCATAGCATTGTCGTCGGAAAAGATACTTGATATGATTTCAATTTTCTTAAATTTACCAAGGTTTGATTTGTGACGCAAGATATGATCTATCCTGGAGAATGTTTCATGAGCACTTGAGAAGAAAGTGTATTCTGTTGTTTTTGGATGGAATGTCCTATAAATATCAATTAAGTCCATCTTGTTTAATGTGTCATTTAAAGCTTGTGTTTCCTTATTTATTTCCATTTTGGTTGATCTGTCCATGGTGAAAGTGGGGTGTTAAAGTCCCCTACTATGATTGTGTTACTGTTGATTTCCCCTGTTATGGCTGTTAGCATTTGCCTTATGTATTGAGGTGCTCCTATGTTGGGTGCATAAATATTTACAATTGTTATATCTTCTTCTTGGATTGATCCCTTGATCATTATGTAGTGTCCTTCTTTGTCTCTTGTAATAGTCTTTATTTTAAAGTCTATTTTGTCTGATATGAGAATTGCTACTCCAGCTTTCTTTTGATTTCCATTTGCATGGAATATCTTTTTCCATCCCCTCACTTTCAGTCTGTATGTGTCCCTAGTTCTGAAGTGGGTCTCTTGTAGACAGCATATATACAGGTGTTGTGTTTGTATCCATTCAGCCAGTCTGTGTCTTTTGGTTGGAGTATTTAATCCATTTACATTTAAGGTAGTTATAGATATGTATGTTCCTATTACCATTTTCTTAATTGTTTTGGGTTTATTATTGTAGGTCTTTTCCTTCTCTGGTGTTTCCTCCCTAGAGAAGTTCCTTCAGCATTTGTTGTAGAGCTGGTTTGGTGGTGCTGAATTCTCTTAGCTTTTGCTTGTCTGTAAAGCTTTTGATTTCTCTGTCGAATCTGAATGAGATCCTTGCTAGGTAGAATAATCTTGGCTGTAGGTTCTTCCCTTTCATCGCTTTAAATATAATGGTCCACTCCCTTCTGGCTTGCAGAGTTTCTGCTGAGAGATCAGCTGTTGACCTTATGGGGATTCCCTTGTATGTTATTTGTTGTTTTTCCCTTGCTGCTTTTAATATGTTTTCTTTGTATTTAATTTTTGATAGTTTGATTAATATGTGTCTTGGCATGTTTCTCCTTGGATTTATCCTCTATGGGACTCTCTGCGCTTCCTGGACTTGATTGACTATTTCCTTTCCCATATTAGGGAAGTTTTCAACTATAATCTCTTCAAATATTTCCTCAGTCCCTTTCTTTTTCTCTTCTTCTTCTGGGACCCCTATAATTCGAATGTTGGTACGTTTAATGTTGTCCCAGAAGTCTCTGAGACTGTCCTCAATTCTTTTCATTCCTTTTTCTTTTTTTCTGCTCTGCAGTAGTTATTTCCATTATTTTATCTTCCAGGTCACTTATACATTCTTCTGCCTCAGTTATTCTGCTATTGCTTCTTTCTAGAGAATTTTTAATTTCATTTATTGTGCAGTTCATCATTGTTTGTTTGCTCTTTAGTTCTTCTAGGTCCTTGTTAAATGTTTCTTGTATTTTCTCCATTCTATTTCCAAGATTTTGGATCAACTTTCCTGTCATTACTCTGAATTCTTTTTCAGGTAGACTGCCTATTTCCTCTTCATTTGTATGGTCTGGTGGGTTTTTACCTTGCTTCTTCATCTGCTGTATGTTTCTCTGTCTTCTCATTTTCCTTAACTTACTGTGTTTGGGGTCTCCTTTTCATAGGCTGCAGGTTCATAGCTCCCGTTGTTCTTGGTGTCTGCCCCCAGTGGGTAAGGTTGGTTCAGTGGGTTGTGTAGGCTTCCTGGTGGAGGGAACTGGTGCCTGTGTTCTGGTGGATGAGGCTGGATTTTATCTTTCTGGTGGGCAGAACCGTGTCCGGTGGTGTGTTTTGAGGTGTCTGTGAACTTAGTATGATTTTAGGCAGCCTCTCTGCTAATGGATGGGGTTTTGTTCCTATCTTGCTAGTTGTTTGGCATGTGATGTCCAACACTGGAGCTTGCTGGTCATTGAGTGGAGCTGGGTCTTAGCATTGAGACGGAGATCTCTGGGAGAGCTCTCGCCCATTGATATTACATGCATCCGGGAGGTCTCTGGTGGTCCAATGTCCTGAACTCGGCTCTCCCACCTCAGAGGCTCAGGCCTGACACCTGGCCAGAGCACCGAGACCCTGTCAGCCACACAGCTCAGAAGAAAAGGGAGAAAAAAAAAAGAAAGAAAAAAAAAGAAAGAAAAATAAAGTTATTAAAATAAAAAATATTAAAATATTAAAATAAAAAAATTTAAAAAGTAATAAAAAAAAAGAGACAACCAAACCAGTAAACAAATCCACCAATGATAACAAGTGCTAAAAGCTATACTAAGATAAACATAAGAATCAGAAACTAGTCTGTTGCATACAGCAAACCCCTAGTCTACAGTTGCTCCCAAAGTCCATGGCCTCAATTTTGGGATGATTCATTGTCTATTCAGGTATTCCACAGATGCAGGGTTTATCAAGTTGATTGTGGAGATTTAATCCGCTGCTCCTGAGGCTGCTGGGAGAGATTCCCCTTTCTCTTCTTTGTTCGCGCAGCTCCCGGGGTTCAGCTTTGGTTTTGGCCCCGCCTCTGCATGTAGGTCGCCCTCTGGCGTCTGTTCTTCACCCAGACAGGAGGGGGTTAAAGGAGAGGCTGATTCGGGGGCTCTGGCTCACTCAGGCAGGGGGGAGGGAGGGGTACGGAATGCGGGGCGAGCCTGTGGAGGCAGAGGCCGGCGTGACATTGCAACAGCCTGAGATGCACCGTGTGTTCTCCCAGGAATGTCATCCCTGGATCACGGGACCCTGGAAGTGACGAGCTGCACAGGTTCCCGGGAGGGGAGGTGTGGATAGTGACCTGTGCTTGCACACAAGATTCTTGGTGGCTGCAGCAGCAGCCACAACACACGCCCGTCTGTGAGGCTCGTTTAGGCGGTGTTCTGAATCTCTTCTCGTAATGCACCCAGAAACAATGGTCTCTTGCCTCTTCGGCAGCTCCGGACTTTTTCCCAGACTCCCTCCCGGCTAGCCGTGGCGCACTAGCCCCTTCAGCCTGTGTTCACGCAGCCAACCCCAGTCCTCTCCCTGGGATCCGACCGAAGCCCGAGTCTCAGCTCCCAGCCCCCGCCCGCCCTGGCGGGTGAGCAGACAAGCCTCTCGGGCTGGTGAGTGCTGGTCGGCACCGATCCTCCGTGCGGGAATCTCTCCGCTTTGCCCTCCGCACCCCTGTGGCTGCGCTATCCTCCGTGGTTCGGAAGCTTCCCCCCTCCGCCACCCGCAGTCTCCGCCCGCGAAGGGGCTTCCTAGTGCGTCGAAACCTTTCCTCCTTCACAGCTCCCTCCCACTGGTGCAGGTCCCATCCCTATTCTTTTGTCCCTGTTTTTTCTTTCTTCTTTGGCCCTACCCAGGTACGTGGGGAGTTTCTTGCCTTTTGGGAGGTCTGAGGTCTTCTGCCAGCGTTCAGCAGGTGTTCTATAGGAGTTGTTCCACATGTAGATGTATTTTTGATGTACTTGTGGGGAGGAAGGTGATGTCCATGTCTTACTCCTCTGCCATCTTGCAGGTCCTCTGAGCCCATGTTTTAAACACCAATCCTTCCACTATCATCTCAGCCCACAGACCTTTAGTGATAACATTTTATCATACACCTCCATAAATATGCATAGTTTGCTTTTGACACATTTATTCTTTATCCTGTCTTACTGCCTTCCTCAGGCTCTAGGGTTTAGAGCCAAGTGATGGGACAAATAAACACAAAACTAGGCTCACTTTCTGGTGGGAGTGTGTTATCAGAGACCAGGTGATGGTATTCTTTGCTCTTGAGTCTTTAAGTTGGGCATTTCTGTTTTTACTGACATCAATGTACTGAGATCTCAATCCACTCTGAGTTTCTCAATATACTGGCCTCCATTACCACCAAGGACCTATTCTTGCCCTGGCTTCAACATCAACAGATCAGACCTCTGATTTCCCAGCGTGTCAGCCTATACTTACTAACTAGCTCCATTCAACTTCCAACACTTCCCTGGGCTTCAGCACATTAATAATAACTAATAATTAAGAATTGCTATGTGCAAGCTCTACACGAAGTATTTTATATAATTTCCAAAGTCGTAGAGTCTATAAGTGGTAAAGCTGGAAATCTAACTTAGGAAGTCTTTCTAGAATCTGGACTCAACTGTTGCACCCATGCTTTTTTGTAACATTTGAGTTGACTAAATTCACTCCTTGATTGCTGCCCAAAATGTAATTCAAGTCCTTTATTGTCTGCCATATACTCATCCTCATAATTTTCTGTGCTTTCTCTTTCTGAACAAACTTCCCACTGCTACTCTTTCTCCTTGACCTTTTCACACTGTTTGTGTAACCCTCACTCATCACTCCATGGTGAACAAAGCCCTTAGAGTGTTCACATAATGCCTTTCCCACTTCCTTAACTAAACCCTGATTCTTCTCATTTTACATATATCCCATGGGATTAGAAGGTAGGGCAAGCTTTTTTCTCTCAACTACTGCTTCTCTCCCTCTACTTTCAAGTAAACATTCCTACTCCAGTGATACTTTTGCATCTGACCACACCTTCCTTCGCCCAGTTTCATCTCTACAACATAGCAACCTCCTGTTCACTCCTTCACATTCATTGAAGACTTTTGCACCTGGCTTTTTGTCTTATCACCCAAGTGCTGACAAATGTCTTGACTGATTTCCTACCCATGTTTATGACTTATGGAATATATTCTCCTTAGAGTTTCTTGGTCTTCTAAACTCCAGTGACCCATACCTTCACAACACTTCAGTCATCCCTTCCCATGTCAATGTATGCTCTTTATATCTTCCAGAACTGTTTTACCCCTGAAAATTTGAACTTCAACAAACGTTATGGGGATTTTTGTCTTTTTTCTTCTGCTGTATCCCCAGTTCCTAAAACAGTATTTGGCACATAGTAAGTGCTTAATAAAGACCTGTTTGATCCATAAATTACAACTTTCAATATTTCAATCTCAGTATATCTGGTTTTTGAAAACAGAGAGCCTATGTTCCTTGATTCTTCCCAGTTCTTCTACCTAGTCTGGAGCTAAGAATTGTCATCTGAACCACTCTCACTAAAATCTTCATTTCCCTTATATCTGTCATTTATGCCACACCTGACCAACAAATCTCAACCCAGATCAATATCAAAATCCATGTTCTTTGCTTGAATTGCTAAGTACAGTTGAACAAAATCTTACATCCTTGCAAATTAGCTCAACTCATCTGAGTACTTCGCACCATCTTAAAATTATTTTAGGGACCAAGGTCAATTCCCTTTTTATATTTCCCTTAGCCTATATATACGTATTTCCAACTTTACCACTAGCAAATACTTAGGGATAAATGTACATAACATTACTTTTTGTACATGTTTGTCCTTCTGCCTATAATGTTCTTACTTCTCTCTTTCCTAGCCTGCCGTTTTGTACTTATTCTTAAGAGTGAATTGTGTTACTGGAATCCTTCCCTGATTTCTCAGCCTAGACTTGGTAAATTGTCTCCCTTAACAAACTGTTTATCTGAATCACTGCACTTGCCAAATCCATTCAATTCAAGCAAAAAATTGCAAAAATGACTCACAGTCTAGCAAAGAAAACATAAAACAACCATATTGCCATGGTTATAATAGAGATGTATATAAAACTGTGCTATGAGAGCACATGGGAAGGATAAACTAATGCCACAGAGGAAGTGAGATTTGACTAGAGTACTAAAGGCTAAGTAAGTACTTGCCAGAAAGAGAAATGGATAAGGAAGGTATCTTAATGCAATAAAAGATATGTGCAGAGGCACAGAGTAATGGAAAGACATTATTTTCAACTCATATGAGTAGTTCAATATTGATGGAATATAGTATGGGAGGTGGGAGTGCAGAGAGATAAGACTAAAAAAGTTGGTAAGTCTTGTCTGTCATGCTGAGGATTTTAGTCTTCCCTATAGATAGAAATTGTGAATACTTAAATAAGGGCTCTATGTGATCAGATTTGTATTAGATAACTGGTAGGAATGATGAGGATGGATTGCATGCAGGAAGAGACCCTGGAGTAATTAAGATTAGTTGGGGAAATTCTTGGAACAGAGCAAGCCAAAGATAATGCTATGAATTCAGGCAGTGGAAAGGGAGAAAATTTGAGGACTATTTCAGAGATGGGCTGGGAAACTAATTAAGTGAGAGGATGTGAAGGAAAAGGAAGATTTGATGACCAGAGTGTTATGCTATTATTTTTTTTTTTTTAAGGTAGAAAAAGAAGTAGCTCTTGTAGTGTAGTTTTAGAGCAACAGTTTAAAGGACTGTTGGAACATTCAATTAGATTGTAAAAGAGATGGGAGTGGAGATAATGTCCAGGGAGTCTTTGGGCCATACCATATAGATAATAGTTTAAGCAATAGGAGTGGGTAAGGTCATCTATAGAGAGTGGATAAAGATTTTTAATTTTATCTATTTCCTATTCTATCAGTCCTCTCTGCCCAAGTAGACTGTGTGCTCATTGAGGGCTAGGATTGATTCAAATTTTATATGCTTCTAAGAGTCCAGCACAAGAAAATGATACTTTCAACAGGAATGAGTATTTGCTAAAGAATTTTTTTTCCCTCTTTGCTTTCTTATCTTCAAAGCACTTTTCCTTCTTTGCTTATGCACTCTCTGTTCAATTCAGCACAGAGAGTAATTTGGAAAGTAATTTCTGGTGAGGTGTATAATATAATGAAATACCACCATAGGGAAAAATTTGAATGTTCTGTGGAACTTGCCATATAACTCCAGACACAGTTTCACCTTAGAGGCTTTTTAAGAACATAGAAAAGTTATTATTTTTTTTTTGGAAAGTAATGTTAATGATATATTGTTACTTCTATTGTTCTGCTTTGAAGTTTAAAAATATGCTAATCTGAAAGGCTACAACATACAAATAGGCCTATGTACTGTATGGTTTTCACAAAATATATGAAAAAGAGCTTATAATATCAATGCTTATTCCGTAATGATATAAGTTACTTTTAGATACACTATCACAGAATATTTACACAATTCTAGGTCTACATATACACTCTATGTAGATAGGCTGAATCTGTATTTGTTGATACTTGATAAAATTTTACTCCATTAAATTTGGCATTTTTTTCTTTATATTTTCATTTACCTGGCTTAGTGAGGTTTTTTTCCTCTCCTCCTTTACTCCCTCCTGCCTGCCCCCTTCCTTGTTCCATTAGATTCTCAGAGTTAAATAAGCAATTTTCTAAGATGTCCTTGTCAGGCAACATTATGGAAATTATTTGAATATCATTGCTAAGCCAGGTGAGCCATTTAAAAATGTAAATAATTTGCAATACCATGAATCTAGCTGATGAAGAGCAACCTTAATGCTGATTGATTTATTAGAATCTTTTCCTGATTAGTAATTGCTTCAAAATCTCTTTTCTGTGGTTCAGTTTATCATTTTTGTGCCAGTTCTTAATATAAATCTGTATAACTATCAAGTCTGTAATAAGCACTTCACATCATTACTCTATACTTTTCAAGCCAGTAATAGAGGGCAGTAACTGTATATTTCTTATAGCTATTGACTACTTACAGTGCTAGTTGATATTATTAATGATCTGATTTATAAAATATTTGAAAGCTTTGCATTGGTCCTACTCAACACTATTTTGTTCCCCAGGGTGCCATATTTTCAAATATATATTATGGCACCAAAACAAGACTTTCAGGTTTTTATCCATTCTTTAAAAGTATTTTAAAGGAAAAGATATAGTCATGACATTGAGTCATTTCAAACTTGAGCTTTGTTTAAAATTCACAATCGTGATTGTAATTTCAAGAAGCACTGTCTTAAAGTCGTCTCATTGCTGTAATGAAGCTGCTAGAAATTTCATTTATTCTCACGTTAAATCTCAGGAAACCTATTTTATCATAGGAAATAAGTCAGTGCTAAAATACTGCTTTGACTCTGAGGTTCAAATTTATTCATACATCTCTTGAGGAATGCCTATCAGTCAATCACAGAAGCTTTATTGCCTATTATATTTATTTTTTAATATAAATTTCAATTTAGCATTCTCTGAGGGTAAGTACTCTGTGTATTGCTACTTTCATCACGTGTGTATCTTCATTTATTTAACTATACATACATCAGGAAGCTTACCATGCTCTACATAGCACAGATTTTAGATGTGTAGTGATAGTAAAAGGATTTGAGTACAATACATATTAACTAAAAAAATCTGTGATTATGGCTGATTTTCAGCTATCTATTTAACAGAGATAAGAGACTGTACTATGTGCTATATAAGATCATTTCCACTTTGGAATTAACTTTACTGTGAAGTAATTTTGGCTGCTGTAATTTTCATAACAACCATGATTTACTGATGCAAATCTAATACTTGATATATCCATGAAAAAGTTAGGACAAATCATTTACTAAAACAAGAACAAATACATATCTCTTAAAGCTGTTCACATGTAGCTCAAATACTTATACACTGTTTTGTTTCAAAAAATACCCTTTTGTGGGAACAAAAACTCTTCATTTCTTTTAATTTCTCAAACTATAACTACTTTTTTAAAAAAAGCATAATTATATAAACAATTTGTGTGCTGATATCTGTTACATTTAAAGTATTTTATTCTTAAATGGGGGAAGCTGGAATCTAACATGTTTCAAAATTCCAGAAGATATACACCAATATATTGCAAATAATATAGGATTTCTTTTTGCATATTCATCTAAATGTTGAGTTGTTTTTGCACCTAGAGGCATGTCTAAGTTTTTTTGCTAAATTCTAAACCTTTCCTTATGAAGTACAGGTTAGTTCCATTCCATTTACATTTGATCTAACAAGAATTTTTGAGGCCTAAAAAGACTACTTGTTTGAAATAATACAATATTAGTGATTAAATTGAACATTTCATTTCTGAAGTCAATGTGGAAGAAAGGATGAACTGGAAGGATCCTACCTAGAGTAAAAATGCAGTGCATTTTTCCCCAGAGATAGTTGTATTAAACTAAGCATTTTCTTTCAATTGATTAGATAAGATATAGTTCAAAAATGATCAACTGAACTTATAAGTTAATAAACACTTCCTAAATAAAAATAAAAATTTATTTATTTAGACATTTGTTTATACTGGTCTATTTATACAACGTGAAGAGTTTGTAGCCCCCAATTTACTACATTTATTTAGTTCAACTGTATTTTTTCATCTAGAAAATGTTTATTCTATCATGAAAAATTTTTAGATTTAAAACTGAAGCTTAACATATAAGGGAAAACAGATTCTGTCTCAGTCTATAAACATATTCACATTGCATAAAACACACACCTCTGATCTCATGTCCCCTTCTATTATTTAATCTCACTTCCCCTTCACATTCACACTTTTACAGGGGTAGTCTATACTTACTATTTCACAAGACTTAATCCACTCCAGTCAACTGCAGTCTGACTTCTGCCACCAATATTCCACAGAAATTTCTCTCATCAAATCATTAATGTCCATCATTAATGACCTTCTAACTGCCAATTTACTAAGCAAATAGTTTCCACATGTCACAGCATTTAATTTGCTAACATCCTATCAAGTGTATATTCTTATCCCAGTTTTGCAGATGAAGAAATCCACTTCCCATAATTCTTCAAGTTTCAAAAGTTAGCCTGATAGGATCAGCTTGAGTCACATACCAATTGATGAGATCATCACTACAAAATTTCTCTGACTAGGCAAGTTGGGGCTGTGTGCCTACCTCTGAACCAATCATGGTAGCCAGGGGAATTGGATGCTTTGATTGGCTGAGATTGAATCACTTGCTCCATCCCTGGAGTCCTTGAGCACATAAACTAAGAATAGGGAAAAGGTGCTTTCCTAAAGGAAATTCTACCACCTTTATGTTTATGTATTATGGTTTTTGTATTCTATGAATTTTCTTCTACCAAAAAGGTATTTTCTGCTTTTTTTTTAAATAGTAGCAGAAACTCTGTAAAAATAATATTCCTTAATTCCAAAAACATATGAAACTTATACTATGTCTTAGGCATGGCATTAGATCCTAGGAGTACAGTATACAAATAAGACATACATAGCCCTTATTATAAAAGAGCTTATAACATGTAACTGTGGTCATTAGTATTTTATGCTCATGTACCTCTTAAAACAATTTTGAAAATGTGTGTACCCCTTGGTATACCTTAAACTGACATCAAAAATTTTTGTTATAAATTTGAATAATAAATTTAAATAAATGATTTGATTTCCAGAATATTATAAATGTTTTTTTAAGAATAAAACTGTGTGCTTCTTTAAAATAATACTAATGGTATTTAAAACCCATAATCATTTGATACCCACCATCTTCCATCTAAAAACTTTTTTTGTTTTTTTAATTTTTTTGGCCGCACTGCACAGTATGTATGATCTTAGCTCCCCGACCAGGGATTGAACCCGTGCTCCCTGCATTGGCAGCACGGAGTATTAACCACTGGACTGCCAGGGAAGTCCCTAAAATCTATTTGTAACAGCTTTTCTTTGACATTCAAAAATTAAAATTTTTCCTTTTACTCCCTCACTTTGAGTTTTTATTCCTTTTTCCAAATATTTCTGTCCTTTTTACTGATTATCCTTACATCATCATATGCAACCAAAATATTTATAAAAATGAAAATATCAACAGTATTCATTTTTTATTGTTGTGTAAAAAATTACCACAAGATTAGCAGCTTAAAACAACCCATATTAATTATCTCAGTTTCTGTGAACCAAGAATCCAGGCCTGGCCTAGCTGGGTTCTCTGTTTAGGTTCTCACAAGGATGTAACTGAGGTTGAGACAGGTTCTCATCTGAAAGCTCAGCGGAGGAAGAATCTGCTTCCAAGCTCATTCAGATCATTGGCAGAATTTATTTCCTTGCAGCTTTATGACTAAAGGGTCTAGCTTTCTGCTGCTTGTGGGCTGGAGTCCTCTGGAATGTCCTAGAGGCTGCCTATGGCTTCTAGAGGCCTTTTGC
Organism: Balaenoptera physalus; assembly: GCF_965194825.1. Classification (NCBI taxonomy): domain Eukaryota; kingdom Metazoa; phylum Chordata; class Mammalia; order Artiodactyla; family Balaenopteridae; genus Balaenoptera; species Balaenoptera physalus. Next base: position 111,228,723 of record NC_138882.1, on the reverse strand, counting down.
ACTTCCTTGCCATGTGGGTTTCCTCAATATGCCTGCTTACTGTATCATGTTAGCAAAGAGAATCTCTCTCTGTCTTCTAAGGAGGAGTGAGTAGTCATGGAAGTGACATGCCACCACATTTGCCATAATCTGTTAGTTTGAAGTAGTCCCAAGTGGTGCCCACACTCAAAGGACAGGGCACCAAGAGGAACAAAACCATTGGGGTTCACCTTAGGGTCTGTCTGCCACATCTACATTTCACTACTTCTACCAATAACTCTCTTTGCTTTCCTTCCTTGAGACCTTCCCCACTTCTATGAAAACAACTGGAAGACAGAAGAAACAAATATCTGGATTCAGGATATCCCAACATGGACCAAAATTCCACATTTCTAACACAAGCTTATCCCAAGTAGAATATATAATGATAGGAAAATAGAAGAATTTTTATGGACCTATGGCATCTTGATTAACTATTGAAAGGTATGTCTCCCCTTTTTTTGGCAACAGATTTTCAAACCTCCAGCAATAAATCATAGTAATATTTAATGTGTGGGAGAGGTATGCATTACTTGGTAAAGGGAAGAAGGTCTTTTATGAACCCAGGCAGGTCCTTAGGCAAACCTAAGGCAGGTCCTTAGGCAAAAGAGTACTATGGAAGATGAGGGCACAGACTGATTTCCTTAAGGCCATTCATGCTCCTTACCCCCTGGAAAGTCTTTGCACACCAGGAGTGTTTATATCCTGCCTTGAAAGATCTTATACTCATGTGATCCTAATAAAACTGATGCCTTTGTCACTCCCTTTATTTTCTGAGTCCCACATACACCAAAGAGTACCCCACCCACCAAATTAAAGTTCTAAAATTATTTTCTATAGAAATTTCCACTGAGACCTTCAATATACTAATCTATTTCGATATTCTATTCTCTGAACATCCATAAATAGGAAAAAAAAAAAAAACCAAACAAACTGTGCTATTCTAACAGGGCTATCTATTTCTATAAAATTTCTCCAGTCTTTTTGTGTTTGAGGACCTTTCATTGTGTCAAAAAACAATCATGATTTCATGAAAACTCTTACTGTTAGTACCTTTTGATTGATAGAGTACATAGTAGTAGAAAACTATGATTTTAAATGGATCTGCTACTTTTTAAACCACATGTAACTAAAAATATTTCAGTACACCTCACAATGCTTGTATAATTTCACACCTATACACCTATACAAACACACCTATACAATGTTTGTATAACTTCAAAGTTTGCAGACCTTTTATAATAACCACCAGGACTCTGTGGGACTCAGGGTGAGAAGCACTGAATTCTGGTATACCCACTTCCAAAAGGATTCAAAGCAAATGAGGCAGTGAGTGTTGGTTATTATCAGAACAGAGCACATGGTGTTTATTTTTGCCACATCTTGCCCCAGAAAGTTTTAAAGGCAGAGTATAAAGATATATTACATGACAGATAGCATAAGGAAAAGTGAAGGAAAATAAAATCAAAGATGAGGACAAAGTAGAAGTAGGATTAAAAGCCACATTGTCCATTTTACGTGTCACTATCTCATTTCTCATACGTAAATTCTCACACATAAAAATGCAAGCCCCATGTCTATCTCTTCTAGGGTTTGGATTTATTCCTTAATCTAAAATTGTATTCTTTTTCTTTTCTAATTGTCCTATTGATTGAGTCAAGTTAACTTTTCCTTTGCCTTTGCTGTCATCATCCCCCTGAAATCCATCTCCTTTGTTGCCTCTTTCTAAAGTTCCCCTTTCCAGCTTCCTCTTCTTACAGTGTCCCCCACTGTCCAAAGCAGCTTCTGTAACATTCATTTGGGAAAATATTACCCAATTTAATATTGGGGTTTTTTGTTTGCTTGTTTGTTTTGGCCACACAGCTTGGCATGAGGGATTTTAGTTCCTCGACCAGGGATTGAACCCATGCGCCCTGCAGTGGAAGTCTTAACCACTGGACCACCAGGGAAGTCCCTTTTTTTTTTTTTCATCCCAGACCTTTGACCCATTTTTATGTGTCTCTGTCTCCTATTCTGAGATACTTTTGTGCAGGGGCATAGATAAGGAAGCACACCGGAAATAATAAGACACTATATAAATGCAAGATAGTTTCTTTACCCCCAGACAGGAACCCAATCATTTTTAGAGAAGGAGCTACTGTGCCCATTTCTAAATAGGGGCCACTCTCTATGATATGTAACATTAACCTCATGTGATATCTTCAGCCACATGTATAATGTAACTTTGGTTATACCTGTTTGAGAACCGTGGCAAGACTCCCTCTGCCATGGTTTAATTCACAATCATTTTTTCCAGGCTAAACCACACTCTGCTGATTTTACTGAACTGTTAATTCATCACTATCCAGTTTCCAATCATGAAGAAAATGGGCAGAGTGTCTAGGTGATATCATTTTAGAGTTTCTACCTGCCTCTTTTCTTCTGATACCACCCCCAGAAAGAGTCAAATTTCTCTTCTGGTCTGTAGTCCACACCTAAATTCTTTCTTCAGTTTGAATGGCAGGCAACGTACCAGTTGGCCCCAACCTGAGTTAATGAAAGGCCTCCACGTCATGGTTCACAGAGCTTTCATCCCAGGTGAAGCAAGACCTCCTGGGGACCCCACTGTCACAGTGTACTCCCCTAGCTACTCCACTGATGGGCTGCCTGAGCCTTCTTTCCTTTCCTTCCCTGTCTCCCCAGGAACCATGTTATAATAAAAAGCTAATGATAGTTTGAAACATTAGCTGATATTTCCTCCTGGAATATCCTATTATGTTTTTACTTTCTCCCAACTGGACCAATAACACATCATTTCCTCAGGAAGAATAGGTAAGAGAATCAAATTCCTGGCATTTCTTCAAGCTGAGGTATAAAAATAAAGTAATAGATTTGGAAGAAAAAGTCATTTGTCAAAGCCAGCTTTTTCTTGTCCTCAAGACTTTATCTTGGGAGAAAGAAATGATTAAAGGAAAAGTAAAGAGCTTAGAATGTTGGAAGGGCTGAGTAGAAGTCATATATCCTGCCCCCAAAAGTGGGCTGAGACTTGAGGGGAACTGATTAAACTTTGATAAATTTGTGAATCCAAGAGTAGGAAAGGTCTATATTTTATTCTCTAGGGAAGCTGAGGGCAGGGTCAGCAAACTCTGACTGTCCCACGTGCCAGCTGCCTGTTTTTATAAATACAAACCCATGCATTTATGTACTGCCTATGGCTGCTTTGATGTTATAATGGCAGAGCTGAATCATTGCAACAGAGACCTTATGGCTTGCATAGCCAAAAATATTTACTACCTTGTCCTTCACAGAAAACGTTTGCCAACACTTGGCCTAGGGCATTGGCAAATTCCAGTTCCCCAGGTAGACGTGTGGAGTGTTGTCTGGGAGTACAATGAATGGCTAGCATGCTTAGGCGGATAGGCTTAAAACAAGCAACCAGCATGGCACATAAAAGTCAAATGCATCTGACAGTTTCCCATGAACTCAAAGTGGCAAAAAGATGGATAAAAGGCTGAGACAGTCCTAGTGAGTTTTTTGCAACTTTTGTGTGGTATGGAAGCAGCAGAATGGTGACTATACAGAAATAACCAAGAATGCCATCAGGGCTTGGAGGAGCCAGCACAGACAAGAACAAAGAAATGACCCGTTAGCATCCTTCAGGACCCAATGGCCAAGGACCCCAAGGGATGACTGATGTAACAGATGTCAGTCTGAACAGTGAACCTGCACTACAGACCAGGTGCCAATGCATAATCCCCCTCAACAAACTTCAGGAACCAGAGGATGGAGACCCTACATCCATTCTTTTGTTCATTCATCCATTCCACAAATTCTCACAGAGTACCTATTCGTTTTCTATTATTGATCTAGGCCTGGGAAACACAGAAATAAACAACAATGTTGATTCTCCCAAAAATATCACCGGACAACCTGTTAATAAAGCAAAGGTAAATTTATTAGAACTTACTGAGGTAAGGGAGAACACCACCTTGAAGGAGTTTTAACACATTTTTTTTTTTTTTGGATTTTATTCTTTTTGTTGCAATGGTAAATGGGAGTGTTTCCATAATTTCTCTTTCAGATTTTTCATCATTAGTGTATAGGAATGCAAGAGATTTCTGTGCATTAATTTTGTATCCTGCAATGTTACCATATTCATTAATTAGCTCTAGCAGTTTTCTGGTGGCAGTTTTAGGATTCTCTATGTATAGTATCATGTCATCCGCAAACAATGACAGTTTTACTTCTTCTTTTCCAATTTGTATTCCTTTTATTTCTTTTTCTTCTCTGATTGCCGTGGCTAGGACTTCCAGAACTATGTTGAATAATAGTGGTGAGAGTGGACATCCTTGTCTTGTTCCTGATCTTAGAGGAAATGCTTTCAGTTTTTCACCATTGAGAATGATGTTTGCTGTGGGTTTGTCATATATGGCCTTTATTATGTTGAGGTAGATTCCCTCTATGCCCACTTTCTGGAGAGTTTTTATCATAAATGGGTGTTGAATTTTGTCAAAAGCTTTTTCTGCATCTATTGAGATGATCATATGGTTTTTATTCTTCAATTTGTTAGTATGGTGTATCACATTGATTGATTTGCGTATATTGAAGAATCCTTGCATCCCTGGGATAAATCCCACTTGATCGTGGTGTATGATCCTTTTAATGTGTTGCTGGATTCTGTTTGCTAGTATTTTGTTGAGGATTTTTGCATCTATATTCATCAGTGATATTGGTCTGTAATTTTCTTTTTTTGTAGTGTCTTTGTCTGGTTTTGGTATCAGGGTGATGGTGGCCTCATAGAATGAGTTTGGGAGTGTTCCTTCCTCTGCAATTTTTTGGAAGAGTTTGGGAAGGATAGGTGTTAGCTCTTCTCTAAATGTTTGATAGAATTCACCTGTGAAGCCCTCTGGTCCTGGACTTTTGTTTGTTGGAAGATTTTTAATCACAGTTTCAATTTCATTACTTGTGATTGGTCTGTTCATATTTTCTGTTTCTTCCTGGTTCAATCTTGGAAGCTTATACCTTTCTAAAAATTTGTCCATTTTTCCAGGTTGTCCATTTTATTGGCATAAAGTTGCTTGTAGTAGTCTCTTAGGATGCTTTGTATTTCTGTGGTGTCTGTTGTAACTTCTCCTTTTTCATTTCTGATTTTATTGATTTGAGTCCTCTCCCTCTTTTTCTTGATGAGTCTGGCTAATGGCTTATCAATTTTGTTTATCTTCTCAAAGAACCAACTTTTAGTTTTATTGATCTTTGCTATTGTTTTCTTTGTTACTATTTCATTTATTTCTTCTCTGATCTTTATGATTTCTTTCCTTCTGCTAACTTTGGGTTTTGTTTGTTCTTCTTTCTCTAGTTTCTTTAGGTGTAAGGTTAGATTGTTTACTTGAGATTTTTCTTGTTTCTTTAGGTAGGCTTGCATAGCTATAAACTTCCCTCTTAGAACTGCTTTCGCTGCATCCCATAGGTTTTGGGTCGTCGTGTTTTCATTGTCATTTGTCTCTAGGTATTTTTTTATTTCCTCTTTGATTTCTTCAGTGATCTCTTGGTTATTTAGTAACGTATTGTTTAGCCTCCATGTGTTTGTCTTTTTTACGTTTTTTTCCCTGTAATTCATTTCTAATCTCATAGCGTTGTGGTCAGAAAAGATGCTTGATATGATTTCAATTTTCTTAAATTTACTGAGGCTTGATTTGTGACCCAAGATGTGATCTATCCTGGAGAATGTTCCGTGCGCACTTGAGAAGAACGTGTAATCTGCTGTTTTTGGATGGAATGTTCTATAAATATCAATTAAATCTATCTGGTCTATTGTGTCATTTAAAGCTTCTGTTTCCTTATTTATTTTCATTTTGGATGATCTGTCCATTGGTGTAAGTGAGGTGTTAAAGTCCCCCACTATGATTGTGTTACTGTCAATTTCCTCTTTTATAGCTGTTAGCAGTTGCCTTATGTATTGAGGTGCTCCTATGTTGGGTGCATATATATTTATAATTGTTATATCTTCTTCTTGGATTGATCCCTGGATCATTATGTAGTGTCCTTCCTTGTCTCTTGTAACATTCTTTATTTTAAAGTCTATTTTATCTGATATGAGTATAGCTACTCCAGCTTTCTTTTGATTTCCATTTGCATGGAATATCTTTTTCCATCCCCTCACTTTCAGTCTGTATGTGTCCCTAGGTCTAAAGTGGGTCTCTTGTAGACAGCATATATATGGGTCTTGTTTTTGTATCCATTCAGCCAGTCTATGTCTTTTGGTTGGGGCATTTAATCCATTCACGTTTAAGGTAATTATCGATATGTATGTTCCTATGACCATTTTCTTAATTGTTTTGGGTTTGTTTTTGTAGGTCCTTTTCTTCTCTTGTGTTTCCCACTTAGAGAAGTTCCTTTAGCATTTGTTGTAGAGCTGGTTTGGTGGTGCTGAATTCTCTTAGCTTTTGCTTGTCTGTAAAGCTTTTGATTTCTCCATCAAATCTAAATGAGATCCTTGCTGGGTAGAGTAATCTTGGTTGTAGGTTCTTCTCTTTCATCACTTTAAGTATATCATGCCACTCCCTTCTGGCTTGCAGAGTTTCTGCTGAGAAATCAGCTGTTAACCTTATGGGAGTTCCCTTGTATGTTATTTGTCGTTTTTCCCTTGCTGCTTTCAATAATTTTTCTTTGTCTTTAATTTTTGCCACTTTGATTACTATGTGTCTCGGCGTGTTTCTCCTTGGGTTTATCCTGTACGGGACTCTCTGCCCTTCCTGGACTTGGGTGGCTATTTCCTTTCCCATGTTAGGGAAGTTTTCGACTATAATCTCTTCAAATATTTTCTCTGGTCCTTTCTCTCTCTCTTCACCTTCTGGGACCCCTATAATGCAAATGTTGTTGCGTTTAATGTTGTCCCAGAGGTCTCTTAGGCTGTCTTCATTTCTTTTCATTCTTTTATCTTTAGTCTGTTCCGCAGCAGTGAATTCCACCATTCTGTCTTCCAGGTCACTTATCCGTTCTTCTGCCTCAGTTATTCTGCTATTGATTCCTTCTAGTGTAGTTTTCATTTCAGTTATTGTATTGTTCATCTCTGTTTGTTTGTTCTTTAATTCTTCTAGGTCTTTGTTAATCATTTCTTGCATCTTCTCAATCTTTGCCTCCATTCTTATTCCGAGGTCCTGGATCATCTTCACTATCATTATTCTGAATTCTTTTTCTGGAAGGTTGCCTATCTCCACTTCATTTAGTTGTTTTTCTGGGGTTTTTTCTTGTTCCTTCATCTGGTACATAGCCCTCTGCCTTTTCATCTTGTCTATCTTTCTGTAACTGTGGTTTTTGGTCCACAGGCTGCAGGATTGTAGTTTTTCTTGCTTCTGCTGTCTGCCCTCTGGTGGTTGAGGCTATCTAAGAGGCTTGATGGGAGGCTCTGGTGGTGGGTAGAGCTGACTGTTGCTGTGGTGGTCAGAGCTCAGTAAAACTTTAATCCACTTGACTGTTGATGGGTGGGGCTGGGTTCCCTCCCTGTTGGTTGTTTTGCCTGAGGCAACCCAACACTGGAGCCTACCTGGGCTCTTTGGTGGGGTTAATGGCAGACTCTGGGAGGACTCACGCCAAGGAGCACTTCCCAGAACCTCCGCTGCCAGAGTCCTTGTCTCCACAGTGAAACAGAGCCACCCCCTGCCTCTGCAGGAGACCCCCCAACACCAGCAGGTAGGTCTGGTTCAGTCTCCCCCAGAGTCACTGCTCCTTCCCCTGGGTCCCGATGCGCACACTACTTTGTGTGTGCCCTCCAAGAGTGGGGTCTCTGTTTCCCCCAGTCCTGTCGAAGTCCTGCAATCAATTCCCACTAGGCTTCAAAGTCTGATTCTCTAGGAATTCCTCCTCCTGTTGCCAGACCCCCAGGTTGGGAAGCCTGACGTGGGGCTCAGAACCTTCACTCCAGTGGGTGGACTTCTGTGGTATAAGTGTTCGCCAGTCTGTGAGTCACCCACCCAGCAGTTATGGGATTAGATTTTACTCTGATTGCGCCCCTCCTACCATCTCACTGTGGCTTCTCCTCTGTCCTTGGACGTGGGGTATCCTCCTTGGTGAAGTCCAGGGTCTTCCTGTCAATGATTGTCCAGCAGCCAGTTGTGATTCTGGTGCTCTCACAAGAGGGAGTGAGAGCACGTCCTTCTACTCCGCCATCTTGGTTAATCCTCCTTAACACATTATTGACCAGGGGATTTTTGCAGAAACTAACGCCTGTGGCCATAATACATCTCAGGTCAAAAATGTGTTAAGAGTGTCCCAGAAAGAAGCCGAAAGTAAAATGTTATAGGACTTTGGGGTCTGAACTCAAGTAGTTTAAGGAGGGTCTTTCAAATGGAGTTGGACAGAGAATGTGACCTAATCTGTCAGGACCTGCCAACAGAGACAAGTGAGAGTCTTGAAATGAGTCTTGCTAAGTAAACCATGGTTGATGAGCAAAATGTTTGTCCAGGTGAGCAGGTCATCATCTTTGATAAATTGTTCTGAGGGAATTTCCTGAAGTAAGCAGTGAAGTTATTTATTGGCTTACAGCCATGCCTTTTCTGGGCAAAGGTTTTCTGTAACAAACAACTAAGTCAGGCTGACATAAGTGGTCTACACTTGTCGAAGTCATATAGCCACAGGTGGCCTCCATTCTCAACCAAGTCCTCATGGGGCTTCCATTCTGGCTGGGGAAGATAGACAATAAACAAATTCTGTATAAATCAAATGTGACAAGTGTAATGGAGAAAATAATAAAGCCGAACAAGGTAGAGGGAGATTGGAATAGGGCTGTGAGTGCTATTCTGTAGAATGTGATCAGGAGAGGCGTCTTTAATAAGGGTTCATTCGAGCAGTTCCTGCAGTGTGTGTGAGAGAGAGTCACAAAGACTGGGATGGGGATGGCTTGAGAGCATCTCTACCACTTTCAAAATAGGGGCTCAATAATTAGTTCAGCAAGAGAAAAGTACAGTTGCATTTCTTCCTCACCTGAGTTGACAGACTGAGATTTATACCTCTTCTACCATAAAAAAGCCAACCTGCCATTTCTTTCTTTCCTTCCCTTCCTACTTGGGATTCGCTGTATTGCCTCAACTGTTGATCTTTGTTCTGGGTATATCGTACCTGCCTCAGGTCTCCTGCTGGAAAAGCAGCTCTGGGCTTGCAGACCCCGTGTTTCTCCTTCACATTTCACCATGCCTGACTCTCCTCCTTCACTTCCTGAACTTCCTGCAGGCTTTCTACACAGGAAACACTCCTCTCTCCCAGGGCACAAGTAGCCTCCTTGCCTGTGCAGACCAGTGGGCGAGGCAGTTGAAGCCAGGGCACTCTGGAGACAAGAGGAGACCGAGGCACAGACTGGTGAAAGAATTTCCCAGCACACAACATTAGGGCTGCGATAAGCAGCTGAGCTCTCCTGACACCTAGCTCCCATCCCTCCCAAGCTGTGTGTGGTATGTGCCACCTCGCTCTGAGAGCTGTTTACTATGGCTTTTACCTTGTCAGGGATACCTCAGATTCTCAGGTCTGGACTTTTTATTTAAAATAATTACAACTTACGTTCATGTGGTTCTCTGTAGCTTGCAATGAATTTCTTCAATCATTTGCGCTTTACACAGGCCCAAGGTAGTCTAGGGGATGAGGACGATGGTGATGATCAGAGCAGCTAACCTTTAATGGACCACTAACTATGGGTCCCTGTCAGTTCTAAGTGATTGATATCTGTTATCATTTCACCCTCACAGAATCCCCTGTGATGATCACATTCCTGCTTTACCGGTTAGGAAACACAGAGAGAAGTTCAGTAACTCATCCCAGGTATGTTAGCTGTATGGGAATTCACCCCAGAAGATCTGAAGCCTGCACATTCCCCACTCTGCTATAAGCCTCTATAGGGTCCCTATTTCACGGGTTTGGAAACAGAGGCTCCACCTCAGTGGTGGAGCTAGAAATATAATTCCTATTTTAGTGGTCTTTCCACCTCCTACCACCTCCCTTTTAAAACCTATTACTTTTTGGCTAAATTCAAAATGGAAGCCCTCAGGAAGCTGCTTTGTTTAACCTGGAAGAGAGGATGAAAATGGACTTAGGATGAAGGTAATTTTTCACTATTAAAGACAGTGTAGGGAGTTCCAGACTTCGCTCTCCGCCCCCTTTCACCTTCCCACAGCTTTTGGTCGTGGGGCCCTGCTCACGTAAACTCCCGCATCATATGAGCTCTGAGTAAGGGCCAGCACCCCCTGAAGATGGACCAGTCTCCATGCAGTCCCGCTGAGACATTAAAAACTCTCTTCTCATAGGCTGACAGGAACGATAACGTTTCCCCTTGAGGACTGCTTGCTCTGTGACACTTAAAACCCTTATTTCTGCAGTTTCTCTTTACCTGACTTATAGACAGTTTGAATCTAGAAGTTGAAGCCCAAAAGCTGGGATATGAATAGATTTAATGGATTCATCTGGGCATTTGCTGTGGTTTGAAATAAACAGCTTCTCGGTGAACAACTTTATTTTTAGAGTTATCTATCTTATGCTCTTGAATATCCTGTGGCTCATCATGGCCTATGGGCGCTTATCCTTAATATGCGGCTTCCTGCGCAGCTAAAACGGAGTGAATGCAAAGGACGGAGAAACATTTCCGTGTGTGATTCCGCGTCTCTTCACATCCTTTCTCTGCTGAGCCGTCTCACTCAGGAGGAAATGCTACCTTTGCCCATTTTCATCTTCAAAGAATTTTTCTGGATGGTTGGTGATTACTCTACATAACCCCCTTTAGAAGTGTTTGCATTCTCTCTCTAGTATGGGTGAAGAAACCCAGGTGGAAAAGTCAGGAGGTTGAGGCATTTCCCCAAAAGCTGGAGAGGGTGCTTGATGAGAGCTGAGGTTAAGATGCTGCCAGATCTTTGCCTCAGGTTCCCTGCTCACAGCTCTCCCTCTCCATGAGAAATACATGCCACTTAAATATTTACATTTTGCTAACAGTAGCAGAAATAATGCCAACAAATGTTAATTAAGCAGCCACGAGATGATTAAAACACTGGTCTGGGCCTCCCCAGTGAGAGTAAATCTATGAACATTTCCTTATTGACTCTCAGAAGCCTCACTGTGATCTGTCTCCGGGAGCTGAAACAAAACAAAATTTCTGATCAAAGGGATTTGTCCCAGGGGGGGATCAACTTTGCGTTAAGGAAGCACTCATCCCCTGGCTGGTAGGGATTGGATGCTTATCTGGTGGCAGCCAGACATGGCAGTACGACTCTGAGAAAAGGATTTGTAGTTAAGAAGAGTAACCATCTGGGGGCCAGGTGCCAACTAGGGCCTCCCAGTGCCTGCTTCTACTGTTTCTCCAGAAAGGGCCATCTTTGCTCGCTGCTTCCACAAGTGAGGTCTCTATAGCTGCTGGCAGTCTTGTGTACCTTAGCTGTAGCCTCAAGATGCCAGTTGAGTGTGAGAGTGTGTGTGTATGTGTGTGAATGGGGGTGGAGGGGGTCAGCTTTGCCTTCCCCCCTCATCCAGTTCTTTCTCTGTCAAGTTAGGAACTAGCCGCATCACCTCCGTTAAGTACAGAGAGGCAGGCTAGGTGCACTCCATTTCCTGTCCAGTGATTTTTTTTCCCCAGCCCTTTTTTTTTTTTTTTTTGCATTCCCATGGGTTAATACTGACAACTTTGCTTTCCTGCTCCCTCCTGCCCTCCCTGGCAAAGGTGCCGCCAGGACACTTTCTTTCCTCTTTGAGGCAACTCTTGTGAGGATTGCTGGACGTGGGCCCCCTTTATGTCCTGGGCTTTTCCCCAACTCTGGTGCACTCTCTCATTTTTCCCACATGAGAGAGTCTCTTTTTTGTGGCCTTGCTGCTCCCACTGAGAATTCAGGTGTGTGCATGGTAGATAGGCTGCCCCCAGTTTGCAGGCCAGGAGCTGACTCCCAGACTGGCGTTCTAGCATCCCCTAAGGCCACAGACTCTTGTCGTTAAAGGAAGGGGAGGTTTTTGAACAGAAAAGATTTCCTTTACTGGCAAGAATCTATAGAAAGAAGAATCACAAAACAAGAAACACCTCCTTTCTTCAGTGTAAAAATATTCTCATGGATGTTGGGACTAAAAAGCCACCATGCCTACACCAAAGGAACTCAGGAGGTGGTAGAGGAGATATGGGTAGCCAACACTCACAATACAGAAGATGAGGGCCCTGACAGATATATCCGTAAAGGGCACCAAAATCAGACTGTTGAGTTCAGGAAGCCTGCCTGGAGGAAGTGATACTCAAGCTGAGTTTTGGAGGATAAAAGGTAACTGCAGGTAAGACTGTACATAGGAGACTGTTACAGTTATCAGGTGAGAAAGTCATCCAAGTGGACAGATTACAGCAATTAAGTAGAAAAAATATACAGGACCTGATGACTCACAGCCTTGGAGAGGAAGTGGGGTTGGTAGCGAGAGAGATGGAAACATTAGAAATAACTGTCAAATTTCCCTTCTGAGCATCTTGGTGGATGAAGGTGCCAGTCATCAAGATGGGAATACAGGAGAGGGATTGGGCTTGTTGGGGAGGAAATGAGTGTGGTTTTGGACGTTTCGCCTTTGAGGTGCCTGTAAGTCACCCAGATAGAAATGACATCCTCCTCGCCTGTGTGTTCCCCAGACCCAGCTGCAGACAGAGTAATTGCCAGGCTCTAGCAGGGCAATTTCCCATTAGCAGAGAGTCTTAGCATTTCCTGAGCAGCAGCAAACTTTTTCAGGTTCCTATGGATGCGTAGACTTTTAGGAATGGAAGCACCTTTAGAGAACAACATCTAGCCTAATTTTGCAGATTTGTCTAACCTTAGCCGCAAGCTTTGTGCACCCTTAGAAGAAAAAATGACTGACCAAACAAGGATTTCTTCTGCCCCTAATACAGAGTGCTACAGATTATGAGGTCCTTCTCTGCACTAATTCTGAGCCTACTTTATTCATGTGTGAATAAGAATCAAGAAAGCACATACTTACTGAACCATGTCATGAATAGATGACTTTATCTGGGAAAAAGATACCCTTCTTCCCCTCAGTGCTCTGAGCCAGAAATCCTCAGTAGCCTATGATATCCTTGACCCTCCTGGACAAGGTCAGGGAGAAATTGGAATCAGAATCTGAATAACTAGGACAATCTCCCTTGACATTTTGCACTCACATTCAACTCTATAAAATACACCAATTTAACATTTATTGAGAATCTCTTCTGTACCAGGAACTGTGCTAAGTACCATGGCTTTTAGAGACAGGAAGGGAAATTACAATGTATAGTCTAAACTTTAGGTTGCTTCTGGCCTAGAAGAAGAAATACATATTGAAAGAAAACGTGATGACATAAATCCTTGACTTGTTCTGTACAACTTTCTCTCTCAAAAGGTTAAGAAAGTAAAGAGAGGAACCAGTGCTTTGGGTCTACCTGTGAGAGACATACAGGGAAGAATCATTAAACTCATATTTTCCTTTCCTCTCAAGTAAAATTATCTTTAGCAGAAAATACTACATGAGACATATGTAAGAGGGAATTAAGACCTGAGAGAAGTGAAAGCTGACGTGTCCTGGTGTGGAAGGACTTCATCTCAGATTACTCTCTTAACTTAAGGGTACAACCCTCAAATGCTGCTTAGTGATTTTTGAGGAGATGGGGAGTCCTGGAGAGGCACCCCAAACTGAAGCAATAGTCTTGGTTTTCAAAAAAAGGTCGGGGGAGAAGGGTTAAGTCTTTCAAACTATTGTACAAGCAGATGAGCGTAATGGCAATGGAGGGCAATGTTCTAGACTGAATTCCCTTTTTAAAACATGCTTACAAATACTTAGAAGAGGAAGCACAATTAACAGGAATCAAGCTTGTTAATGAAGAGTGAATCATGCCAAACTCACCCCCACTTCTCTTTTTGATACAGCCACAGCACTGATGCATCAGGAAAACGCAGTAGACATCGTGTATCCAATTTATTTGGGAACAACATATGTGACTTTAGAACCACGATTCCAAAGAATTTACAAGAACATTAAAAATTCTCAGAACAGAGCCCATTAGAGCCCATCCTTCAGGTGTAATTAAATTCCCATGTATTTGCAGTGTCCTAGGGAGGCTATTAGAGAGAGCCTGGCGGGTACTTTAGTTATTTATTCACTTTATCTCATACTATACTCTCTTTCAACTCTTCAAACTTTCCATTAATCTGTTAGCCTGTCTTCAGATTCTGTTTGCTTTAAGTTGCTTTTCTCAGACCCTGGAACTGATTAAGGAAAATATCTATGCAATTCATCAAAGCCAGAGGAAAAGCCAAGTGGTCTTTGAAGTTTTAAGTATAATGTCACCTTTTGCTTTGTCTCTACATTTATTAACTAGGTCAGGAAGTGGACATGGCCCCTGAGGGTCTCCATTTGACCTTGATAGGGGCCTGGCTGCCTTGAGAAAAAAAACCTGGACTGAGTATAGATTGTTTTTGATTTGGGTGACACTAGATCAATGGCTTCCCAATTTTTTCCATGTCTCATATTAGAGATGGCTTTTACAAGTGCACCGCACTCTCATGGTTATCCCCAGATTATAGGGTCTGGCAAGGATCAGACTGGGTGCATTTTACATGCAATTCTTGGCAGCCTACTTCTAAGTCCATCTTTTTCTTTTTTACTCAGGAGAACACATTGAGTTGTGAGGGAAATTCATGTTATTACAGTGGTATAATTTTTTTTTTTAATTTTTATTTATTTATTTACTTTGGCTGTGTTGGGTCTTCATTGCTGAGCGCGGGCTTTCTCTAGTAGTGGCGAGTGGAGGCTACTCTTTCATTGTGGTGCGCAGGCTTCTCATTGCAGTGGCTTCTCTTTGTTGTGGAGCACGGGCTCTAGGCGCATGGGCTTCAGTAGTTGTGGCTCACGGGCTCTAGAGTGCAGACTCAGTAGTTGTGGCACACGGGCTTAGTTGCTCCACGGCATGTGGGATCTTCCCGGACCAGGGCTTGAACCCCTGTCTCCTGCATTGGCAGGCAGATTCTTGACCACTGCGCCACCAGGGAAGCCCTACAGGGGTATAATCTTGATTCTTGTCTAATGTTTATGAAAAACCCAATTGTCCCTATATCTTGGTATTTATTAAAGGTGACAAATTACAACAGCTCGTAACTGCATCACACAAGTGAGTTGTGACTCTAGGACTAAGAACTGGATTAGAGACAGTGATACAGCCAACAGTTTAAAATGTCAACAGAAATGATTTATTATGTGGGGGAAAACACAGTTCCTGAAGACCTTTGTGCTTCTAATGATTGACATGTTCCCAGCAGACTGGTGAAAAATGTTAAGTCTTTGTCTTCCATGTTTCAGCTAATTGTTTTTGAGATTTAAACAAACAACGAAACCCTTCATCTATGGATTTATCCTACTTTAAGTACCCAATAACTTTGCTCCATTTTCCTTCCTTCTATCAAAATCTACACTCATCAAAAGGTCAGACATCAATTCATTAACACCATCATATAAATTTCAATGTTCTTTGTTTTTCCAGTAAAGGAATATGGTTTGCATTTTCTGCCTTATTTCAACTGTAGAATTAAAATTGCTTCTATTCAACGGTTGTCATTTTAAGTACCTGCCTTAAAATCAGAGAGTTTGCAGCTTCAGTCTGGAGTTATCCCTTTTTGAAATCGTAGAAAATAGGCAGCTACCAAGAAAGGCAACACTGATTCCCAGCCTCCTCTGCCAGGCGTTTTCAGAGTTTGCTGGCCTCCATCGGTCATTCCTCTCCGCTCTGCAGCAATCTCTTAATAAGGTCCATTTCACTGAAATTTTTAAATTGCCCCTCTTTATAGGAAGAACAGTTTGATTCAGACCATTTTCACAGACTAACTCTTTCAGATAAGAGTATTATAAATTGGATAATAAAACTAAATCTCGAAGAGAAAGAAAATCAAGGCTTTATATCAACTATAACCCATACAGAGACTTAGGATCCCTCCTCAGCAATTCTTTTGTAATTCTACCTACACCGTCTCTAAATTAGTTAAGTACATGTGGTAAGCAACTAATCAGGGTTTTGTTTCTTAATTAAAAATTAGGGCACGATACTGGGAAAAATCTCGCATTGACTAATCCAAGCGCTTAGGCCCTCAAATTCAGCTTAAATAAACCATATTCTGATTAGGTATTTGCTACATTTCAATTTCTTTAATTTGAAAAGTCAAATTGGGGATAATAATCATCATTTAAAATAAAAGAGTCTAAAAACTACCACAGACATTTGCGAAGAGGATAAACACAGCATGGAGTTTTAAGTAGTAGGGATCAAAGTTTCCCTTCTGGTGTGTTACCCTCAAGCCCACAGGCTCGAGTTACAATCCCGTTAACATAAATATCAGGATTGTTTTACTGGCAGTGTTTCTAATCTGGAAACTCTCCTCTTTCTCTCTTTAATGTAGTTATGGGCCACCTTCTCTGCGCTTCAGCCTTGAGCCTGTGGGGATCCCAGAAGATGCTGAGGCCTGGTTTCTGTTCTCATGGTGCCAGGACAAGCTTCCTAAACATAGATTTATTCATTACCTCTGTCTTAGCTCAGGATGCTAGAATAAAATACCACAGACTGGGTGGGTTAAACAGCAGTTCTGGGGGCTGGAAGTCTGAGGTCATGCAGTCTGAGGGTCCAGCCTGGTTGGTTCTGGTGAGAGCTCTCTTCCTGGCCTGCAGACAGCTGCCTTCTTGCCGCATCCTCACCTGGCAGAGAGAGGAAGCTCTCTTCTCTTCCTATAAGGGCACTAATCCCTTCATGGGGCCCCCACCCTCATGACCTCATCTAAACCTAATTACCTCCCAAAGGTCCCACCTCTAAATACCTTCATATAAGGGCTTAGCGCTTCAAGATAAGAATTTTGGGGAGATACAAACATTCAGTCCATAACAACCTCCTCACTTAAAAGTCCTCGGAAGTATCTCCCATCTTGAATTAGAAACCTTTTCACACACCGCTCCCTGCCTCCCCACTGCCCCCGCAACCCAGCTTTCATCCTTCACCTTACAGGCTGCCCCTCACCTATTCCAAACCACCTGCCATGTGTTTTTTCTGATGAATTTTTTTCTATTATGTTCCATTGGCCTGGAATCCCTTCCTTAACTTGTCTACCTGAATAATTCCTATTCTTTTAAAATAGCAAGTGTAGCCTTTCTCCTCTCCCCCTTTTTACCCTATGACTTTTCCTTATTCAGTCAGCTGGCATTTATTCTCAGCAATAAGTTGTCTCAGGCACTATTTTCTCAGGTAAAGCAGAAAACAAAAGACCAAAAAAGGTCCATCCTTGCCTTTTGATTTTTAAAAGCCTCAGGCCCTCAGGGGAAGAGAGGCCATAGGTTTGAGAAAATAATAAAGCATAAAAGCAGTTTTCCTCCATACAGATGAAGCCACCAGACATGAATTCTCTACTGTTTGAGGAGGAAGGAGTTGGAGCAGA
This sequence comes from Balaenoptera physalus, assembly GCF_965194825.1. Classification (NCBI taxonomy): domain Eukaryota; kingdom Metazoa; phylum Chordata; class Mammalia; order Artiodactyla; family Balaenopteridae; genus Balaenoptera; species Balaenoptera physalus. Next base: position 111,211,291 of record NC_138882.1, on the reverse strand, counting down.
AATGAGGAATGAGAAGGCATCAGAGGAGATGAACAGGAGAAGCAGATCTTGAGAGGTGTGTGTGACTGAGAGCACAGGGGGCTATATCCCCCACCACCCCTGGGAAGAGATGCACAGAGAGAGAGCGGGATATCGTCCAAGTCAGCAGACAGCCCTGGAGCCCCATGCAGCAGCCCCAGTCCAGGGAGCTGTGGCATCTTCGAATGATGTCATGAAAGTGCCACAGAATTTTAGCACCATAGTTTCCCAAAGTATAGCAGCAGTAGCAGCAGGAAGAAAGCTGCTGGAGGGATTTGCTAGATTGGAAGTGATCTTCTACTGGATGTGAGGGATGAGCTGGGTGTGACCTGCATGGACCAGCCCTTTGGAGCAGATAGGAGAATGGATGTCCCTATAGCTGCCAGCACCCCCAGCCTCACAACCCCTAGGCATTACGAACATTCCTAAAAGATGGCTGCTACCCCAAACTGACTGAGATGAAGATTTCACCATCTGGCAGAATGGGCATGCAAGATAAAAACTAAGTTGAATGAAAAAATCAAATCAAATCAGATGTATTCCACATCAGAATTTACAGACAGAGATTCCAACCCATACAAGTCCTTAACTCAGCTTTGACATCACTCTTATGAAACGTATGATAACTCTCCTTGGGAAAGGGAGGAGCTCTTTCTTTTTAAAAACAGAAGAAAAGATTCCTTCTTTACAAGGTTATTATAAGGATTGATGACATCACGTTTATAAAAGGCTCAGCATAGTGCCTGATTCATTGACAGCTCTCAATATTCGATGGATTATATTCTAATTTGTCTGGTTCACCTTTGTTTGGTGGTGCCTGGCACAAAACAGACACTCATATGTGCTCAGTGAATCACACCATGCTCTACAATCTAGTTAATAGAAAAGACTGGCACATACGAAATATGTTTATTTATAGATTACATACCACTCTTTCTATATTTGTAGAGTGGTACATAACCTATTCATGCAGTAATGGTACAGAATAGAGGAAGAGATCACTCTTGTTAATTGTCAAGCTTCCTCAAATCTGAACAGCAGGGAACAAGAAAGAAATCAGACACCATTATCCGGAATATGAGATCAATTATCTTCATCTCTTGGACCATTGCAAATTTTGGCCCTGATTCAAGCTTAGTGAATGTACAATTACTCTCAGTGCTACTCAGTCCACACATGGATCTAGACACCCATCAAAATTCTTTATCTTTACGGCATTTGGTTACATTTGAAAATAATACGTAGAGAGACCACTGAGAAACGCAGGGCTATATCGCAGTAGGAGACGTCAGGGGCTGTTACAAGACGACAGGAAGCAAAAGTTTTCTTTCTACAGGAGAAAGGAAACGGAAGACTGCTGTTCACATGAGGAGGGAGCAGCCACACCTTCTGGCTCTGAATCCCAGGTCGCCCTACCTACTGGGCGTGCCACTGGGACATCAGCGCAGGATGCTGGGCTCCCTGGAAAGGTCGGTGGCTGTGACTGCTCGGCGGCATTACGGAAAGTGACACTCCCACCACTAATCAGATACCTGGTAAGTGTCTATCCGCATGAGGTTGAAAATTAATCGGGGAACAGACCCACCATGAAGGTGTGAGACGACCAACGGGGTGACTCGATGCATGCTGCACATGGCTAGAAAAAAGAAATTCTGTAAATTAATTGCCAAATGAGAAGGAAATGAAATGCTCTGTCTGACCCAGCAGTCCTTCTCTTTCTTTTCTCCCCACCCTCTGCCCTCTCTTCATTCTCTTCCTCCTCCTTCTTCTTCTCACCAACCAGCCTCCTCCGCCCCAAAGAGCAGCCACAGGTTAGGGAACTTTTGTCCAAGGAGGATGTAAAAACCCCAAACATTCCATGGGAGCCAGAAGGGACAGAAGGAAAGAAATGACTTCCGTAAGAGGTCCTACACCTAGAGAAATGGAAATTAAGGGACTCTTCATGACGCTGTAGTGCTAAGAAAGGATTGTGACCCTGTAGAGTGGTTTCCACTGAGATCAGAACAGGGGTCTATAGACCGACTAGAGTCGGATGGAGAGGGAAACTTGTATTGGGGAAAACACCTCAACTTTACTGCGAGGCACTGACACCCAGGAAGCCGTGATGTGTAGAGTCGCTTCACTTGTCTTCACTTGGCTGCTTTCTCTTTTTGGAGTATTTTTTTTGTAGTGCGGTGTTGTAAAGATATTAAACCAGGGTTTCTCATCCCTGACATTATTGACATTTTGAGATGTGGGCCTGTCCTGTGTATGTGTTGCAAGACGTTGAGCAGCATTGCTGGTCTCTACCTACTAGATACCTTTAGCACTCTCTCAGGCTGTGACAACCAAAAATGCCTGCAGACATTGCCACACGTCCCCTGGAAAGAAAAATTCCCCATGGTTGAGAACCACTGCTTCAGAGGGTAGATTGATGTTGTTAGCCCTGTGATTTCTGGAGTCTAAAATGGAGCAGAAAACTTTCTGATAGTGAACTGACACTGATTCCAGGTGTTCCAGTTTCCAGAGTAGGAGGGATTGAAATTTTATGTCACCTGTTGAGAAATTACTCGACTTCTCTGGGTATAGCAGGTACACTGATAGCTTTCATTTGGGGATGCAGTTCTATCTAAAACAGTTCTTTAAAATGTCTAAAGAAAAAGAGTGTTTGTGGAGATGCCAGAGAGGTAGTTATTAAAGGGGGAATAAAGATAGAATTAAGAGCCATTTCATTTCTTTTGTCAAAAATTATAAAGATATTAAAATCCATACAGATTAAAATACTACAAAATACTAAAAGTACTAAAAAGTCAGTATAGCAAAAACAAAAAAAATCCAATTAAAAAATGAGCTGACAAACTGAATAGTCATTTTTCCAAAGAAGATATTCAAATGGACAACAGGTATGTGAAAATGTGCTCAACATCACTAATCATCCGGGAAATGCAAATCAAAACCACAATGAGACATCACCCTCACACCTATTAGAATGGCTATCATCAATAAAGACAAGAGATTAACAAGTGCTGATGAGGATGTAGTGAAAAGGGAACCTTGTGTTACAAACCCTGTGGGATTGTAAATTGGGGTAGCCACTATAGAAAACAGTATGGAAGTTGCACAAAAAGTTAAAAATAGAACTACAAATTCTACTTCCATGTATATATCCAAAGGAAATGAAATCACTATGTTGAAGAGATATTTGCACCCCTCATGTTCATTGCAGCGTTATTAACAATAGCCAAGGCATGGAAACAACCTAAGCGTTTATCAACAGATAAATGCATAAAGAAAATGTGGTGTACACACACACACACCATGGAATACTGTTTAGTCATAAAAAAAGGAAATCTTGCCATTTGGGACAACATCAATGGACCTTGAGAGCATTATGCTGAGTGAAATAAGTCAGACAGAGCAAGACAAATACTGTATGATCTCACTTATATGTGAAATCTAAAATAAAACCCTCCAGCCCCCTGGCAAAAAAAAAACCCCAAACTCATAGACAAAGCAATCGGATTTGTGGTTACCATTAGGTAGAAGGTAGGAGGTGAGGGAATTGGATGAAGGTGGTCAAAATGTACAACTTTCAGTTATGAGATAAGTACTGAGGATATGATGAACAACAGAATGACTCTAGTTAACACTGCTGCATGGTATATTTGAAAGTTTCTAAGACAGTAAATCCTAAAAGTTCTTATCATAAGAAAAAACATTTTCTTGTACCTATATGTAAGTCAAGTCATTCATTATGTTGTACAACTTAAACTTATACAGTGCTGTATGTCAATTATATCTCAATAAGCCAGAAAGGGAAAAATAAAATTAAATAAAAATAAAATGTAAAAAATACTGCAAAATCCACCTTAATGACAAATAACATCAGTTGTCCCCATGGCAGGGGAGAAATAAGGATAAAGATGAATTGAATTGAGGCCACAGCAGTATATAATCACAGCCCATTATCTTTAGCCCCTCGGTCCACTGACCCCAGACTAGAGCTCTGCTTCCCATTCAAGGAATTCCGAATCACACATCAGCTGCTACTCTCCAAAAACACAAACAGGCGAGTCCAAACACAACAGGGGAGGAGCATTTGGGCCGGGTTTGAAAATTTAATAAACAATTTGAAATAAACCTGAGGTAAAGTGGTGACAACAGGTAAACACATTTGGAAATGACATATAAATAATATTCAGCTTCAAGTAAGTCCTATGAGGGACTCTAAGAAAAAAAAGTACAGTTGTTGGGTTAAAAAACAGACGAGTAGGGTTAAAACACCCTACACATGAAATGGTGGTTAAAGCAGCCTCGGCTCTTAACTAAATGCTGTTCATCCTTATAATATCTGTATTTGAGAGGTTAAAAAAAAGTTTGGACACTGTATTCCACTTTGCCCTTTCCACCTTGGTGCTTACAATAGTCCTGATGCTTTTCTCTTTTTCCCAGGGCACTTGACTCCGGATCACACACAACTCACAGAGAGATTAGATAAGTATTGTCTGGAGAACAATGAGAGTTGGTGGATAAATTGGAATGGCTTACAAAGAGGATACAAAGGGGGTGGTTATCATCAGGGTATCACAGGATTGGGATGTGGGTCCTGTGTGCTCCATTAGGGTGTGAGCCTGAGCCCATCATTACCATCCAATCCTTTTTACAGTTGACCTTGAAAAGAAGGTCAATGCGATATTGACCAAATTTGCAAACAGCACAAAGCTTTCAGGTAGGGGAGATAAAGACGATGACATATTACAAACCCAGCAGGAAATAGATAATTCAGGGCACTGGTTGAACAAAAGTGAAATGAGGTTTAATACAGAGACATGCAAGATAATATATGCACCTGAGAGAAAATAACTCTCAGCGCAGATTCAAATTATGGGGGTATTACTCAGGAAACTGTCATGCTGAGTGAGATTTGGGGAGGATGGTGGATAACAAATTGAATAGGAGTTCACAGTGCAGTGCCACAGCAAAGAAGGGCAGCGCTATTTTGAGATATGTAGACAATATAAAGCGATCTTTGAAAATTCAAGTGGGGACAGAGTGTTGCTTTACACCATGTGGGTAAAACCTCACCTTGAACTCCCTGGTGCCCTGACATTCACAAAGACGGCAATAAGATGGAAGATTTAGCAAAGACAGTCATTTGAATGGTATTCAAACTGATGTAAAAGTCTCCCTAGGAAAAGCTGAATTGTCTTCCTTTGCAAACACACATTTATAAAAAAGTTTTTTTGTGGTAAGTTCCTTCTGTTATTTTATTTCCTTTAATGCCTTGTTGAGTTTCAGGAAGGGGAAAATAACTACTTAGAAAAGAAGAAACAAACAACCAAATGTATTCTTTTAGGGAGCAGAAAAACAAGTGTTGAATTTTCATATGTTCAGCAATATTTACTGGGTATAAATTCCTGCCTGCCAAAATCTTTGACTCTAATAGGAAAAGAGATGACAAAGTTATCATACAAGGACAAATTAATCCTTATATTAGACTCATATATTAAACTAATATTAGAACAATAGAAGTTCAAAAGGACAGATACTGTTCTGGAGTCGATTACGGAAGTTTTCAAAGTGCTCTCTCCCCCATTCATATTATTGAAAGATCAGTAACAGGGGGAGTGGGCAGATGCTTGAATGGGGAGAAAATGGAGCTTGTGAAGTTGGTAAGAGGGACATGACTGGCACCTGAGCCAGCTGGTGGGGGGTGTCAGGAATGGAAAGGAACAGAAGGATAGGAGAACTTGTGTGAATGAAAAATCATTAATACTTGGGAAGATCAAGGCTTTGCAATCGGACGTACTAGATTTTAATCTAGACTGTAGAATTTAGCAGATACATAAGCATGCAGTTTATGTAATCTCTCTGAGGCTAAGATGTTTTATCAAATTATAAAAACTACTTTGCAAGATTATGATGACAATTAGAAATATGTATATGTGAAGCACTTAGATGTTAAAACCTGTAGTAGGTCCATGATGAAGGTTTACAGTTTTAGTAACTGATTAGTTGTTGAAGCCATAGAGGAAAAAAAATAAGACTATGAGGTTTTATTCCTGGAGTGAATTTTAGTACTATTTTTCAGAAATACAGCAGACAGAAGGATAATTTATTAGCTTGGCAAGGTGCTTGGACTTCCATCCATGTTGTGTTTGAAGAGATGATAGAACACCCAGGGTTTTGATTTTGCTAGAATTTGCCTCTTGAGGTGTTTCATGCACTACCGGATATAGTGAGGGTAGAGTCACTAAAATAGTAAAGTTGTATAAAAATTCTGAATCCAGTTTTCAACACTTAGAGAAATAGCAATGTGTTAGCATTTCTGCAGAACAGATTTTGAACATTTTGATGGGCCTAGGTCAAACTGAAAAAGAACTCAGGACTAAAAATTCTCAGCTCATTGGACCATATGTATTCTTTTTTTAAAACGTAAGTACCCAGCGAAAGCAATAGGAATTACTCATGCTCAGTTTCTAACTCACATTTAATTTCACACAAATAATGGCAATGTTTTTATGCAGATCATGAGTGTGTGTAGTGGGGAAATTTCCATATTGGGGTACATGGATAAATAAATAAGCAAAATAATAAACTAAACTCCAAATAGAGGATGTAGCACATCTGTCTTAGGTTCGTGGTACTTTGTATTAAGATTTACCTCATTGTTGCTTTTTATATCTCTAGAACATTTGTTATCAGTTATCATTGCATGGATAGGAACAACATATGAACACCTGGTTAAAACAGTCACTGTATTATGCTTCTTTGCACACATTTATTCCCATTTTGTCATCATTCAAAAGACATTTTTATTTCTGCCATTCAAACAATAATCACTTCTTAAACTTAAAATGATATATTAAAAATTAAAATATAATTAGCATCATCATAGCTGAAATGTACCTAATTTTACTGACAACAATTTGCTAATAAAGGAGAGAAAGGTTAATATGAATGGTGTCGATCATCTTTCCAATCACCCAAATTTATTTTTACACTTTAATATTCTAGAGCAGAGGCCAGCAAACTTTTCTGTAAAGTAGCAGAGAGTAAATATTTTAGGTTTTCTGGACCTGGAGGCAAAATCTAGGATATTACGCAAGGACTTATATAAAAGAGAGAAAACAAATGTCCACAAATTTTAAAAATAATAATTAAATATTATTCATCAATATAACAGTTAATATAACAATAATTAAATATATTTTTAAATAATATGGGTCTATTAATGAGAAGAATAGAATTCTTCTGGGGGGGATAGAATTTTGCTTAATTGAGGTTGAAATCTAGTGTTCCCTCATTCTCCTACAAAGCCTTCTCTTGCTTCTCTGAAACACAGTGATCTTTTTTCCAGGGAACGCTCCAGAATGTGTTGTTAGCACCTCTGTTTTGGTACTCAATATACTAACCTCATAGCATTGGACTCTTTTTAAAGTGGGGAGGCAGTTTTAGAGCACAGGCTCTGGGGTAAGACTCTCTGAGTGTGAATTCCAGTAGAATTTGAAATGCATTTGTTGTGTAACCTTTGATTACTTACTTCAGTTTGCTCATCTATAAAATGAAAAGTAGCACCTACTTCATAGGATTGTTGTAAAGATTAAATAAATTTAAAAATGCAAAGATTTAGTACCGTGCATGACATATTATAAAGCACTTGATATAAATATGATCCTTCTTTTAACTTTTAAAAACAACTACTAAAAAATATAAAACCATTCTTAGCTCATGAGTTGTGTAAAAACAAGCAGTGGGTTGGATTTGGGTCATGAACCATATTTTGCTAAAATTTTTTTCTTTCCCTTAAACTATCATTATCTGTGTATTAGAACCAAAATTTAAGAGCCAGAATGAACTTTAAGCTGTTAAAATTACTTCACTCGTTGTACAGATAAAGAAACTGAGACCAATAGTCAACTGACCTACTATTACAATCTAGCTCATTAGTGACAGGTCCTAGAGTAGAACCTCCATCCCTGGGACTTCCTACAACTGCAAGTCACAAAGTGCAGCCTGAGTCGGGGGTTAAGAACAGGTGGAAGTCGACTAGAGTTAGAATTGGTGAGTTCAGACATTTAAGTCTTACTCAGTTCCAAAAAGAAGACCCAACATGCAAGCCTCCTATCTGATTCCTAGCGGTTTTGAGGACTTAGGAATTACTCCTTCAGACTACAAGAATTTAAGGAGAAGGCAAGATTTGCAATATATAACCTTCTCTGCTCCAGGATCCAAACTCCCATGGGATTTGTATTAGTGTGCTAGAGCAGCCATAACAAAGAACCACAGGCTAAGTGGTTTAAACAGAAGAAATTTATTTCCTCACAGATCTGGAGGCTGGAAGTCTGAGATCAAATGGTGGGCAGGGTTAGTTTCTCTCATAGGCCTCTCTCTTTACCTTGTAGATGGCTGTCTTTCTATATTTTCACATGGTCTTCCCTCTGTAAGTGTCTGGGTCTTAATCTCCTCTTCTTATAAGGACACCAATTATATTGGATTAAGATCTACCCTAATTACCTTATAAAGTGAAGCTAAAAACTAAATTACCTTTTCAAAGTCCCTGTCTTTAAATACAGTAGACTTATATTCTAAAGTACTGAGAGTTAGGACTTCAATATTGAATTTTAGGGGGACACAATTCAGCCCATGACAGAATCCCAACTCTGATACTTTAGAAAGGTATCTATATAATACTGGAATATTTACACCAAGCACAGGATGGTGGATTGATAAGAAATGGAAGTAAGTAACTTTATAAAATCATCTGCTTTTCAATGTTGGAAGCAGATGGACTGTCATAACCAAGTCTCCCAAATACTCCATGGGTCTCAGTTTTCTAATCCTTAAAACAAAAACCTTGACCTGACTTACAGAGGCAAAGCAGAAGTGAATAAATGTATGTCAAGCACCTTGAGGTCCTAGAGGAAAGTAATTCCATCTGCCCAAAGCATTCAGGTTATGTATTACAGTTTCAGAATTATATTTTTAACCAAGTAATATTTCACAAGGATAATGTAATCACCTAATGAAGTCCCCTTGAATGTTAATTATAGAGACGTATTGAAATCCACCAACATGATTTATTTTTTCTGAAATATCCTTTTTCATACCATCTAATTTAGAGAGCATTGTGCCTACAGCATTCCATTCAAAGTCACCTTGCCCCTTCACAAAATCCTGTTCTGCTAGAAATATATTTAAATTAGTGCATGGTATACAGATTTTCACCTTACAGAAGTTTCTGGGAATTTCTGATTGAAATATGGGTAGAGATAACTGTTTGTAGGAAAAGCATTAAAAAAGCAAAATTTGTTTACATTGCTCTGCACTTCTCTTTTAATAAGTATCCCTTATTTTTAGTTAAGCACATTTATCTTCATTTGAAATAGGGTAGATATCTCATAGGTGAAGAAACTGACAATCAGAGATGTTTAGTAATTTGCCCAAGGTCACAGAGTTTGTAAGAGATGGAGTCAAAACTAATATCCAATTTTGTCTGACTCTATTCTAATACTTTTATTATAACATTGCTTTCTCTTTCAGAATCCCTTTAACCATAAAACATCCAGTAACCTGAAATATAGTTTTGATAACATACTTTCTATATCTGTTAGTCCACTTTTGTAAGTAATATAAAATTAACTCGAATTGATTTAGCTCCTTCTCAGCATGGCAGCTGGATGTCTGCCAGTAGCAATGGCAGAAGAGAGAGATGGTATTCTTTTTAGAGTAAAGAAAAACTGTCTCTGAAGATTCTAGCAAACATTTTGTTTTGTCTTATTGGTTGGAATTAGCACACATGCTCTGAACCAATCAAAGGGATGGGATTAAACTCAAACCAATCAGGTCTAGCCTTTGATCTGAGGTTAATTCCCTAATCTACAGAGATGTTGCTCTGTGGAGAAGCTGTGAAATGAAGATTGGCGAGTAAACTGCGGTATTGCTTCCTCCCGAGGGTCAGATAACACTAGGCTTTTAATCTTTTAACACCCCCTTTTCAGTGTGTTTGAATGTACCATAACTGCAACCTGTTTGTTTCCTCAGGATCCTGTGCTTTTAAAGAAGAATGAGTTCTAATTCATTACTTGTCAGGTAGACTAAACCCTTTGCCAAAGCAACACCTTCTCAGTGAAGAGACTACTTTAGCCAAGCTAAAGCATGGGTGACACACAGCGGGGCAACCTGGCTGAAAGGTAGCTGTCACTGGGAAGGTCTCTTCAAGCACGCTCCCTCTGTGAAAAGTTATCCTTGTCAATTAAGAGAAAAAAGGGAGAGAGAGATACCCTCATTTTTGCTATAATACATAAAGAGTATACTTTTTTTTGTTTTAAGGCAAATATTTGCTTTTGTGGCCAATATTTTAAGCAAATATTTGTGTTTTTTTTTAAGATTTTAAAAGTTTTTAACACAAATATTTGCAACTTTTTTGGGTGGTGTTTTGTTCTGTATGGTATGTTTAAAAAGATAAGAAATTGTTTGGGGTTCAGTGTAGAGGCAAAGACCTAATTTTAGTGTAAAGTGGTGCCCCCAGAGAGCCTGCACAAATAAGATGACTCAGCAGTAGGCCTGATGGCATGTGTGCCATTAAGGTAGCTTCACTATTTAGATGTTGTTCTTAAACTAGATGCCTGAAAATGTGTCTCAGGGGGCTTAATACTCTTAACCTTAAACCTAGTCATTTTATTTCTGGGAATCTAGCCTAAGGGGAAAAAATCCTTCATGTGGAAAATGCCAAGGGGGAGAAAGGGTCGGGGGATGGATGGATTGGGAGTTTGGGATTAGCAGATGCAAACTGTGATATGTAAGATGGATAAACAACAATGTCCTACTATATAGCACAGGGAACTATATTCAGTATCCTGTGATAAACCATAATGGCAAAGAATATGAAAAAGAATATGTATATATATGTGTATAACTGAGTCCCTTTGCTGTACAGCAGAAATTAATATAACATTGTAAATCAACTATACTTCAATAAAATTTTTAAAAATGAAAAAAAAAGATAAGAAATTTGTAACACTGGATCTTTAAGACTATAAAACAGTGAATTGTATCTGTTATAGTATTTCAGGTTATAGTGTTTCAGGTTATAGTATTTTATAGCTAAATGAAAAAAAAATCCTTAAAATTGTTAATAAAACATATGTTTTAAAAGAACATTAGATACCTCTTAGAAGCATTAATAGCAAAACTATTTTTCATAATCATGCATCTCAGTAGTAAAATATCACTTTTCTTTTAACTACCAAACTTTGGAGAAAGATCATTTTTATAGAGTTATGATAAATAATATTTAATATATCATCAAATACCAAATATTTACTGAGTGTTTTAAAATAACTTCAGGTATATTAACTCATTTAACCCTCATTATAACTCTCTAAGTTTCTTCACTTTACAAATGAGGAAAGTGGGGCTCAGGGAAGTAACATTGATAGTAAGTAGTGGACTCAAGATCCAAACCCAGACAGTCTGGTCCAAAGCACTGCTCTTATTGACAATGTTATACCACTTTTTTCAGTATCTAGTGCCTTTCCAGAAGTATCCCAAGGACTTTCTCCACTCAACACTCTACCTCAATAGTTAATACTCCTGATCATACCCTCAAATTTGTCCCTTCGCCTAACCTGCTTTTCCTCCTTATTAATAAGAGCCAACACTTGAATGGAATTTAATGGTTTACCAAGAATTCTCACATAATATTTTAATTACAAAGTGGATTTCATTCATATTCCTATTTTGCAGAAAAGAAACTGAAGTTCAGAGAGGTAAAGTTTCTTATGTTAGGACTGACGTCACCAATGTGGTGACATAGGCTGTTCCTGACTTGGCTCTCCCTCACAAGGAGAACAACTAACCACTATTCACGGACAAGACACCACTGAAAGAACCCTAGAACACGGGGGAGAGACTGAAGCACCACTTTAAACTAGAGACCAAGAGAGCCTATATTAGAATAAGAGGAGTGGCAACATGCTGACTACATTGACCCTCCCCCAGGCTGGGGCAGCACCATGCCAAGAGGTCTCCCTTGAGCCTCCACTTGCTCTAGTAAGAAAAGAGAGCCCAGGGTGGACATTCAGCTCACCCAGCATTGTGGGTCACTTGTTGAGAAGCTCCACTCCAATCTCGTCTCACAGGGATTGCAGGGTATCTGCAGGACTCAACTACTGGGAATCTGGTTGTGACAGGAAAGGGAAGAAGGGGCTTGCAATAATCAGCACTTGGATTTTGGCAGAATGAGTTCCTACCTGCAGCACCCAGGTATGGTCTCAACCAGTGGCTTTGCTCATCTGCAGAGCCAAGACAGTGGCACAGTCTGTTCGGGAAACTTGGCAGGGTACAGGTCTGCCTGACTTGGGTCCACAAACAAAGAGCTTTGCCGGCCCTATCACTAGGTGCCCCCACACAGGTAGGGAAGCTGAGTCATATCCCAGCCCACTGCTGATTAGCTCCCAGCCCTGCCTGATCAAAATGGCTGGCCAGAACACCTGGAAGCTGCATAGCCTAACAGTGCTCATGCAGAGGGTATGGCAGACAGAGCTGATCATCTGCAGAGCAAACCCAGTGGTCCTGTTTGGCTAGGGAACCTGGGGTGTCAGTTGGTTTGAGTCAAGACCACAAATGAAAAGCTTTGCCAGGCTTGGAGACAGTTCTTATGCTCTCCTGGGCAGGGAAGAGCATTCATAGCCCTGCTCATTGCTGGATACAGCCTTCAGCCCACCCAACTGGGGAACATAAACAGAGCCCATGGGAAGCTGTGTATCCCATCCAACAGGCCTGCTTACAGTGGCACTTGAACAGAGAACACAGCCTGTGGCTTTCCCCTTCTGTAGAGTAAACTAAAGGCCTCATGTGGCTGGGGAATTCAGTGCACAGTCTTGCCCAATTCAGATTCCCAAACAACAAGCTGTGCAGGCCCTGAGGCCCATCCTGCTGCCCTGCCAGTGCAGAGAAGTTAATTCATAGCGCCATCTACTGATGAGTATAGTACCCAGTTCTGACTGTCTAGTCAGCCTGACCAGAGAATCCAGGCAAATGTGTAGGTCATCAGCTCATCCTACACCCTTGCTTGGGCAGAGAACCAAGCCAGCAGTCCTATCCAACTGTTCTCAGCCAGCAGCAGCTCCCCAAATCTCCTCCCTGACACCAGAGCTCAGACAGTGGCCTTGCACAAAAATAGACCCTGATAGCAAGACATATCAGTCTAGGACATTACCAGAAGATATGTCCAGACACTCAAACTGAGCTGACTGGTGAAGAACTATCTCTGCCAAAGTGAACCTATAAAGTCTGGAAGAGGACTCAAATGCAGAGACACCAATGTAAGGAATCAAGGATCATAAAAATCAGGTAAACATGATACCACCAAAGAAAACTAATAAAGTTCCAACAGCTAAGCGTAAAGAAATGGAGGACTATGAACTGTCAGACAAGGAATTTAGAATAGCTCTCTTAAAAAAGTTTAGTGAACTACAAGAACACCCAGGCAAGTAAACAAAATTAGGAAAACAATGTGTGAACAAAATAAGAATTTCAACAAAGAGAAATAGAAACCCTCCAAAAAACCCCCACAAAAAACAAAAAACAAAAAAAGAAATCCTAGAACTGAAAAATACAGTAACTGAATTGAAGAATTCAATAGACAGCTTCAAAAGCAGACTCAACTATGCAGAAGAAAGAATCAGTGACCTAGAAGACAGGATATTTAAAATTATCCCATCAGAGGAGCAAAAGCAAAAAAAATTAAAAAGAGTAAAGAAAGCAAAAAAAAAAAAGAATAAAAAAGAGTAAAGAAAGGATTTATGGGACACAATCAAAACAAATGATATCTGCATTATGGTAATTCCAGAAGAATAGAAAGAGAAAGGGACAAAAAGTATATTTAAAGCAATAAAGGCTGAAAATTTCCCAAATCTTAAAAGAGAGGCCCAAAAGACCCCAAAAATGTTGAATCTGAATAGGGCTACATCGAGACAGATTCTAAGTAAATTGTCAAAAGTCAAAGACAAAGAAATAATTCTGAAAGCAGCAAGAGAAAAGAGAGAATTTATATACTAAGAAACTCCATAAGATTATCAATGGATTTCTCAACAGAAACTTTTCACACCAGGAGAGAATGGGATGATACATTCAAAATATTGGAAGAAAAAACTGTCAACCAAGAATTCTATACCCAGCAAAGCTGTCCTTCAAAAACGAAGGAAAAGTAAAGACTTTCTCAGACAAATAAAAACAGAGGGAGTTCATCACCACTAGACCTGTCTTACAAGGAATGCTAAAGGGAGTTCTTTAAGTGGAAATAAAAGGACACTAATTAACATCATAATACCACAAGAAGGTAGTGTAAAACTCACTGGTTATGATAAATATATAGTCAGATTCTGTTATATGGTAATAGTGGCACATAATACATTTACAACTCTAAAAGTTAAAAAAAAAATGGTAAAAATAACTATAATTATCTGTATGGTTACCCAGTATAAAAAATAGGTAAACTGTGACATAAACTTGTGAGGGAGAGGAGGAGTAAAACTGTATAGTTTGGGAATGCCTTGAAGTTAAGTTGTTATCAGCTTAAAATAGGGTGTTACAATTTTCAAATGCTTTATGTAAGCCTCATGGTAACCACAAGGGAAAAACCTGTGGTAATCACACAAAAGTACATAGTAAAGAAGTCAAACATACTGACCAAAGACATCAAAACACAAAAAAAGATAGCAAGATAAGAAACAAGGAACAATGGGTCTACAAAACAGCCAGAAAACAATTAACAAAATGATAATTGTAGTCATTACCTATAAATAATTACCTTAAATGTAAGTGGATTAAGTATTCTAGTCAAAAGACAGAATGGAGACTTGGGCCAAGATGTCAGATAGGAAAACCCTGAGCTCACCTCCTCTCACAGGCACACCAAAATCACAGCTGTTTACAGAGCATCTACTGATGAGAAAGACCAGAATCTAGCAGAAAAGGTCTACAACTGAAGATATAAAGAAGGAATCATGAGACAGGTAGGGGTGGAGTCACTGTATAGTCAAGATCCATACCCCTGAGTAGGCAACCCACAAATGGGAGATTAATTACAATTGCAGAAATTTTCCCCAAGGAGGAATGGGTCTGAGCTCCACATCGAGCTCCCCGGACCAGGGGTCCTGCACCGGAAAGATGAGCCCCCAGAACATTTGGCTTTGAAGGCCAGGGGGCTTACTTTCAGGAGACCCAAAGAGTTATGATAAATAGAGACTACATTCTTAAAGGGTGCACACAAAATCTCACATGCGCTGGGACCCAGTGTAGAAGAAGTAGTTTTAAAGGAGCCTGGGTCAGACCTACCTGGTGTTCTCGGAGAGTCTCCCAGAGAGGCAGGAGGCACCTGGAGCTCATCCAGTTGGGATGATGTAGACACTGGTGGCAGCTATTTTTGGGAGCTTGTTCTACCATGAGGACACTGGTGCTGGCAAGCCCCATTTTGGAATCCTTCCTCTAGCTTATTAGCACTTGGACCCTCATCCACCCACCAGCCTGTTGGTACCAGTACTGGGATGCCTCAGGCCGAGCAATTATATTGGTGGGGACACAGCCTCACTGACCAGCAATCAGCCTGCCCCTCTGAGTGAGCCCAAAGCTGCCCTGGGACACACTGTTCACTAGAGGGCCCAGGATCCTGTCCCACACACCAGTGTGCATGCACTAGCTCTGGCACACCCAGGGTCCTGTAGCCTGTGAGCCTGGGACTGAACTCTGCCACCAGTGGGCCAATATCATCCCCAGGACCACTGCAGCCTTGCAGCTTGGAGTGGCAAGACTCAGACCACCAGCAGGGCAGCACCAGCTCTGATACACCTAAGGCCCCTCAGCCAGCAGCCCTGGGATCCAGTCAACAAAACAGTAGACTCACACAAGATTCAGGACACCCCAGAACCTGTAGCCAGAAGTGTCAGGCACTGGTCCCACCCACCAGGGGGCCAACACCAGCACTGGGGCCCTGTAGCCAGAGATTCTAGGATCCATGTGCACCCACCAGTGAGCTGGCACTAACCCTGGGAACACCTGGGCCCTGGCCTTGCCCACCAGCAGGACAACACTAGATCTGGAAATCCCAGCCCTGCAACCATACACCCCAGAACCTGGTTCTGCCTTCTGCCCACCAGTGAGCCAACACTAGCCCTGGGACCCCCCTGGGGTTCTACAGCCAATCACCTCATGACCCAGCCCCACCAACCAGTGGCCAGCAGCCTCTGCAAAGTCATAACCTAGCAACCAACCAGGCCGAGGGCCAGCCACACCTACCAGACCTCCAAC
This sequence comes from Balaenoptera physalus, assembly GCF_965194825.1. Classification (NCBI taxonomy): domain Eukaryota; kingdom Metazoa; phylum Chordata; class Mammalia; order Artiodactyla; family Balaenopteridae; genus Balaenoptera; species Balaenoptera physalus. The sequence goes on along the minus strand of NC_138882.1, from coordinate 111,194,983 downwards.
AGTAGTAAGCCTACCACAATAGAAGGACTCACACAACCTGCATGGGGGCATCCCTAGAGTATAGAGCTCTGGTGGTCAAAGGAAAGTGTGCTACTCGGATGCAGAGAATATCTCCTGCAAAAGGCCACTTCTTCAAGGTCAGGAACTATAACCAAACTACTAGATACATAGGAGTAAACCCAGCAAATTAGGCAAAAATATGGTGATAGAGGAACATGTTTCAAATAAAGTAACAAAATAAAACCCTAGAAGAAGAACTAAGTGAAGTGGAGATAAACAATCTTCCTGATAAAGAGTTCAAGGGAATGACTGTAAAGATGATCAAAAAGTCGGGAGAAGAATGGATGAACAAAATGAGAATTTAGAAGTTTTATTCAAAGAGAAAATACAAAGAAGAACCAGAAGAACCAATTGGGAGATTGGGATTGACATATATACACTAATATGTATAAAATAGATAACTAATAAGAACCTGCTGTATAGCACAGGGAACTCCACTTTGCTGTACAGTAGAAACTAACACAACATTGTAAAACAACTATATCCCAATTAAAAAAAAAAAAGCAGAGATGAAGAATACAATAACTGAAATGAAGAACACACTAGAAGGAATCAAAAGTAAGTAGATTATATGATACAAAGGACTGGATCAGCAAGCTGGAAAACAAAGCAGTGGAAATCATTGAAGCTGAACAGAAAAAAAGAGAAGAGAATGAAAAGAAATGAGGAGTATTTAACAGATCTCTGAGACAATATCAAGAGTACTAACATTCACATTATAGGGGTCCCAGAAGAAGAGAGAAAGGGGCAGAGAACATATTTGAAGACATAATAGCTGAAAACTTCCCTACCCTGGGAAAAGAAACAGACATCCAGGTCTGGAAAGCAGAGAGAGTCCTAAGCAGGATCAATCCAAAGAGGAACACACCAAGACACACTGTAATTTAAATGGCAAAAATTAAAGATATAGAGAGAAAGGTAAAAGCAGCAAGGGAGAAGCAACACGTTATGTACAAGGGAACTCCCATAAGGCTATGAGCTGACTTTTCAGCTGAAACTCTGTAAGTCAGAAGGGAATGGCATGGCATACTTAAAGCAATGAAAGGGGAAAACCTACGATCAAGAATATTCTACCTGGCAAGGGTTTCATTCAGATTTGATAGAGAGATAAAAAGTTTTAAAGAAAAGCAAAAGTTAAAAGAATTCAGCACCACCAAACCAGCTTTACAAGAAATGTTAAAGGGACATCTCTAAGTGAAAAAGAAAAAGCCACAACTACAAACATGAAAATTCTGAAAGGAAAAAGCTCATTGGTAAAGGCAAATATACAGTAAAGGTAGTAAATCAACCAAGTTCAAAGTTAGTAGGAAGGTTAAAAGACAAAAGTAGTAAGATCATTTATATCTGCAATAAGTAGTTAAAGGATACACAAAACAAGAAGATGTAAAATATGATGTCAAAAAGTAATCATGGAGGGAGGAGAGTAAAAATTCAGGGTTGTTAAAATGCATTTGAAATCAAGAGATTAGCAACTTAAAACAATCATATATATATGATATATAAATGATACACACACACAAAATAGAAGGGAATCAAAACTCAACACTGAAGATAGTCATCAAATCACAAGGGAAGTGAACAGAAGAAGAAATGAACAAAAAAGACCTACAAAAACAACAATTAACAAAATGGCAGTAACAACACACATATCAATAACTACCTTAAATGTAAATGGACTAACTGCACAAGTCAAAAGACACAGAGTGGCTGAACGGATACAAAAACAAAACCATATGTATGCTGCCTACAAGAGACTCACTTCAGATCTAAAGACACACGCAGACTGAAAGTGAGGGGATGGAGAAAGGTATTCTATGCAAATGGAAATAAAAAGAAAGCTGGCGTAGCAATACTTAGATAAAATAGACTTTAAAATACAGACGCTATAAGAGAAAAAAAGCACACTACATAATGATCAAGGGACCAATTCAGAAAGAAGATATAACAATTGTAAATATATACACACCCAGCATAGGAGCACCTAAAATACATAAAGCAAATATTAACAGACATAAAGGGAGAAATTGACAGTAACACAATAATAGTAGGGGACTTTAACACCCTACTTACATCAGTGGACAGATCATCCAGACAGAAAATCAATAAGGGAACACAGGCCTTAAATGACACATTAAACCAAATGGACTTAATAGATATATATAGAACATTGTATCCAAAAGCTGCAGAATACACATTATTTTCAAGTTCACATGGAACACTTCCCCCAGGATAGATCACATGCTAGGCCACAAAACAAGCCTCAGTAAATTTAAGAAAATGGAAATTGTGTCAATCATCTTTTTCAACCACAACACTATGAGACTAGAAATCAACTAGAAGAAAAAAACTGAAAAAACACAAACACTTAGACACTAAACAATATGCTACTAAACAATCAATGGATCACTGAAGGAATCAAAGAAGAAATTTTAAAAAATACCTGGAGTAAATGAAAACAAAAACCACTATCATCCAAAATCTATGAAATGAAGCAAAACAAGTGCTAAGATGGAAGTTTATAGTGATACAAGCCTACCTCAGGAAACAAGAAAAAACTTAAACAACCTAACTGTACACCTAAAGGAACTAGAAAAGGAAGAACAAACAAACTGCAAAGTTAGTAGAAGGAAAGAAATCATAAAGACCAGAGCAGAAATGAATGAAAAAGAGACTAAAAAAAAAAGAAAAAGACAATAAATCTGAGATCAATAAGATCAATAAAACTGAGAGCTGGTTTTTTGAAAAGACAAACGAAATTGATATATCTTTAGTGAGAATCATCAAAAAAGGGGGGTCAAATCAATATAATCAGAAATAAAAGAGGAGAAGTTACAACCAATATGACAGAAATATAAAGGATCACAGAGATTACTATGAACATCTATATGCCAATAAAATGAATAACCTAGAAGAAATGGACAAATTCCTAGAAATGTACCATGTCCCAAGACTGAACTAGTAAGAAACAGAGAATATGAACAGACCAATTACCAGTAATTAAATTGAATCAGTAATTTTAAAAAACCCAAAACTCCTCAAAACAAAAGTCAAGGACACATGGCTTTACAGGTGAATTCTACCAAACACTTAGAGAAGAGTTAACACCTATCCTTCTGAAACTATTCCAAAAACGTGCAGAGGAAGGATTGCTTCTAAACTCATTCTATGAGCCAAGAATCGCCCTGATATCTAAACCAGACAAAGATATCACACCAAAAAAGAAAATTACAGGCCAATATCACCGATGAGCATAGATGTAAAAAGCCTCAAAAAAGTATTAGAAAACCAAATCCAACAGTATATAAAAAGGATCATACACCTTGATGAAGTTGGATTTATCCCAGTGATGTAAGATGGTTCAATATCCGTAAATCAATCAATGTGATACATCACTTTAACAAACTGAAGAATAAAGATCATATGATCGTCTCAATAGATACAAAAACTTTTGACAAAATTCAACATCCATTTATCATAAAAACTCTCCACAAAGTGGGTATAGAGGGCATATACCTCAACATAATAAAGGCCATATATGGTAAGCCCATATCTAATATCATACTCAATGGTGAAAAGCTGAAAGTATTTCCTCTAAGATTAGGAACAAGACAAGGATGCCCACTCTCACCTTTTATTCAACATAGTATCCTAGTCCTAACCACAGCAATCAGACAAGAAGAAGAAATAAAAGAAATCAAAATTGGAAAGGAAGAAGTACAATTGTCCATGTTTGCAGATGACATGATACTATACATAGAAAATCCTAAAGAAACCACTAAAAAACTACTATAGCTCATCAATGAATTTGGTAAAATTGTAGGATACAAAATTAATACAAAGAAATCTGTTGCATTTCTATACACTAACTACAAACTATCAGAAAGAGAAATTAAGAAACTATCCCATTTACCATTACATCAAAAAGAATAAAATACCTAGGAGTAAATCTAACAAAGGAGGTAAATACCTATATTGCAAGATGCTGATGAAAGAAATTGAAGACACAAACAGATGGGAAAATATACCATGTTCATGGATTGGAAGAATTAATATTGTTTAAATGACCCAAGGCAATCTACAGATTCAATGCAATTCCTATCAAAATACCAATGACACTTTTCACAGAAGTAGGACAAATAATTCTAAAATTGTTTGGAAACACAAAAGACCCCAAATAGCCAAATCAATCTTGAGAAAGAAAAACAGATCTGGAGGTATCATGCGCTCAGACTTCAGACTATACTACAAAGCTACAATCATCAAAACAGTATGATAATGGCACAAAAACAGACACATAGATCAACGGAACAGAATAGAGAGCCCAGAATAAACCCACACACTTATGGCCAATTAATCTATGACAAAGAAGGCATGAATATACAATGGGGGAAAGACAGTCTCTTCAATAATTGGTGCTGGGACTTCAGATGGCTATATGTAAAAAAAAAAAATTAGAACATTTTCTCACACCATGTGTAAAAATAAACCCAAAATTTACTAAAGACTTAAATGTAAGACCAGAAACCATAAAAATCCAAGAAGAAAACATAGGAACACTCATTGACATAAATTGTAGCAATATATTTTTGGATCTGTCTCTTAAGATAAAGGAAACAAATGCAAAAATAAACAAATGGAACCTAATTAAACTTAAAGGCTTTTGTACAGCAAAGAAAACCATTGAAAAAATGAAAAATACAACCTACTAAATGGGAGAAAATATTTATAAATGATATGACCAATAAGGGGTTAATATCCAAAACATATTTATCAGCTCATACAATTCAATATCAAAAAAACCCCAAACAACCCAATTTAAAAATGAGTAGAAGGCCTGAATAGATATTTTTCCAGAGAAGAAATACAGATGGCCAACAGCTACATGAAAAGATGCTCAACAATGCAAATTACTAGAGAAATGCAAACCAAAACTATAATGAGATATCACCTCATACCTTTCAAAATGGCTATCATCAAAAAGACATAAATAACAAATGTTGGCAAGGATGTGGAGAAAAGGAAACCCTTGCACACTGTTGGTGGGAATATAAATTGATGCAGGCACTGTGGAAAACATTATGGAGGCTTGTCACATAACTAAAAATAGAATTACCATGTAATCTAGCAATTCTACTCCTGGGTATATATCCAGAAAAAAAGAAAACACTAATTCAAAAAGATACATGCACCCCAATGTTCATAGCAGCATTATTTACAATAGTCAAGATATGGAAACAACCTAAGTGTTCATAAACAGATAAATGTTTAAAGAAGATGTGGGATATGTGTGTGTGTGTACATACACACACACACACACACACACACGTTGGGTTGGCCAAAAAGTTCATTTGGGTTTTTCTGTAAGATGTGTGTGTCTATATATATATATATATATATATATATATATATATATATATATATATATATGTACATACATACACCCACACACACATACCATATACATACATGCATACACACACACACACACAATGGAATACTACTCGGCTATAAAAAAGAATGCAATTTTGCCATTTGCAACAACGCAGATGGACCTGGAGGGTATTATGCTAAAGTGAAATAAGTCAGACATAGACAAATATTGTATGTTATCACTTATATGTGGAATGTAAAAAATAAAACAAACAAATGGATATAACAAAACAGTAATAGACACACAGATATAGAGAACAAACTAGTGGTTACCAGTGGGGAGAAGGAAGGGGGAGGGGCAAGATAGGGTAGGGGATTAAGAGGTACAAACTACTATATATAAAATAAATAAGCTACAAGGATATATTGTACAACACAGGGAATATAGCCAACATTTTATAATAACTTTAAATGGAGTATAATCTATAAAAATTTTGAATTACTTTGTTCTACATCTAAAACTAATATAATATTGTAAATCAACTATAACTCAATAAAAATAAATTACAATACAAATAACACATAAAAAAAGGACATATAATGGCTGAGTGGATACAAATACAATATCCAGTGATATGCTTCCTTTAGTTTTAAAGACACAGAGTGCAAGAAGGAATGGAGAAAGGTATTTCAAGTAAATGGAAACCAAAAAAAGCAGAGGTAGCTATACTTATATTAGACAAAATAGACTTTAAACTAAAAATGGTAAAAAGATACAAAGAAGGTTATTCTATAATGATAAATGGGTCAATCCAATAAAAAGATACAACAATTGTAAATATTTATGCACCCAATATCAGAACACCTAAAATATATATAAAGCAAAAACTAACAGAGCTAAAAGGAGAAACAAATAGCAATAAAATCATAGTTGGGGACTTCAATACCCCATTCTCAATAATGGACAGATTATCCATAGAGAGAATCAATAAGGAAATAGCAGATTTGAACAACACTGTAGACTAAACAGACATTTACTGAACATTCTATCCAACAACAGCATAATACACATTCTTCTCAAGGGCACATGGAACATTTTCTAGGATAGACAACATGTTAGGCCACAAAACATGTCTTAGCAAATTCAGGAAGACTGAAACCATACCAAGTATCTTCTTTGATCACAATGATATAAAACTAAAAAATCAGTAACAGGAGGAAAACCGAAAAATTCACAAATACATGGAAACTAAACAACACTCTCTTCAACAACTAATGGATCAAAGAGGAAATTAAAAGGGAAATTTTTAAAAGTATTTTAATATAAACAAAAATGGAAACACAACATACCAAAACTTATAGGATGCAACAAAAGCAGTTCTAAGAGGGAAGTTCATATCAATAAGCACCTACATTAAGAAACAAGAAAGATCTCAAAGAAACAACCTAACTCTACACTTTATGGAACTAGAAGAATAAGAAAGAATCTGGTCCAAAATTAGCAGAGGGAAAGAAATAATATAGATTAGAGCAGAAATAAATAAAGAACAGGAAAACAGTACAAAAGATTAACCAGATTAAGAGTTGGCTCTTTAAAGAAAATTAATAAAATTTACAAACATTTAGCTAGATTTTTCATGGAAAAAAGGGAGGAGACCCAAATCAACAAAATTATAAGTGAAAAAGGAGACATTACACCTGATACCATAGAAATACAAAGGATCATAAGAGACTATCAGAACACCAACAAACTGGACAATTCAGAAGAAATGGAAAATTCTTTTAAAAAAATACAACCTACCAAGACTGAATTAGGAAGAAATAGATAATCTGAACAGACCAAATACTAGTAAGGAATTGAATCAGCAATAAAAAAATCTCCCAATGAAAAAAGCCCAGGGCCAGTTGGCTTCATGGGTGAATTTTACTAAACATTTAAAGAAGAATTAATGCTAATTCTTCTCAAACTCTTTCAAAAAATTCAAGAGGAAGAAACTCTTTTTACAAACTCTTGTTACAAGGCCAGCATTACCCTGATACCAAAGCCAGAAAAAGACACTACAAGAAAAGAAAACTAACAGGCCAATATCCCAGATGAATATAGATGAAAAAAAATACAGCAAATCAAGCTCAGGAGAACATTAATAAGGATCATTCACCATGGTCAAGTGGGATTTATCCCTGGGCTGCAAGGATGGTTCAACATATGCATATCAATTAATGTGATACATCACATTAATTAAATAAAAGAAAAAAATCATATCATCATCTCAGTAGATGCAAAAAAAAAAAGCATTTGACAAAATTCAACATCAGTTTGTGCTAAAAACTCTTAACAAATTAAGTATTGAAAGAATGTATATCAACATAATAAAGACCATATATGACAGGCCCACAGCTAACATCATACAAAAGAAAAGTTTGAAAGCTTTTCCTCTAAGATCAGGAACAAGACAAGTATATGCACTCTTATCACTCCTTTTCAACATCATACTGGAAGTCCTAGCCAAAGCAATGAGGTGAGAAAAAGAAATAAAAGGCATCAGAATTTAAAAGGAAGTAAAATTGCCTCTATTTGCAGACTAAATAATTTTATATATAGAAAATCCTAAATATGCCACCTCAAACAATTTAGATCTAATAAACACATTCAGTCAAGTTACAGGAAACAAAATTAATACACAAAAAGTTAGTAACATTTCTATACACTTACAATGAATTATCTTAAAATGAAATAAAACAATCCCATTTACAGTAGCATCAAAAGCAATAAACTTAGGAGTAAATGACACCAAGGAGGTAAAATATCTATACTCTGAAAACTACAAGACAGTGATGAAAGAAAACAAATAAATGGAAAAGTATCCCATGTTTATGGATTGGAAAAATTAATATTGTTAATATGTCAATACTATTAAAAGCCATCTATATATTCAATGCAAGCCCTATCAAGATTCCAATGGCAATTTCTACAGAAGTAGAAAAAATGATCCTAAAATTTATATGGAACCAAAAAATACCCTGAATAACCAAAGCAATCCTAAGGAAGAAGAACAAAAATATCATGAGGAAGAACAACAAAAGGCATTACACGTCCCGATTTCAAACTATTCTATAAAGCTACAGTAATCAAAACAGTATGGTTTTGGCATTAAAACAGACACATAGGTCAATGGAACCAATTCAAGAGCCCAGAGATAAATCCAAGCATATACGGTCAACTAATATTTGACAAAGGAACCAAGAATACTCAATGGAGAGAAGACAGTCTCTTCAATAAATGGTCCTGGGAAAATTGGATATCCACATGTAATAGAATGATACTAGGCTCCTATCCTACTCAACTCACAAAAATTAACTAAAAAGTGGAATAAAAACTTAAATGTAAGACCAGAAACCATAAAACACGTAGAAGAAAACAGAAAAAAACCTCCCTGATATGTCTTGGCGATGATTTTTTTGGATGTGAAAATTAAAACATAAGCAACAAAATCAAAAATAAATAAGTGGGACTACGTCAAACTAAAAAGCTTCTGCACAGCAAAAGAAATAATCAGTAAAATGAAAAGACAACTTATGGAATGGGAAAAAATGTTTGTAAACCAAATATTCAATAAGGAGTTAATATCTAAAATATATAGGAAACTCACACAATTCAATAGCAAAAAACCAAATAACCCAATTAAAAAATGGGCAAAGGACCTGAATAGACACCTTTCCAAAGAAGATATATGAATGGCCAACAGATGCATGAAAAGATGCTCAACATCATTAATTATTAGGGAAATGCAAGTCAAAACCACAGTAAAATACCTGGTAGAATGGCTAGCATAAAAGAGACAAGATATAACAAATGCTGACAAGAATATGGAGAAAAGGAAACCCTTATATACTATTGGTGGGATTGTAAATTGGTAAAGCCATTATAGAAAATGGTATGGAGCTTCCTCAAATATTAAAACTAGAACTACACATGATTCAGCAATCCCACTCCTGGGAATATATTCAGAGGAAATTAAATCAGTATGTTGAAGAGATATTTGTGCCTTATGTTCATAGCAGCATTATTTATAATAGCCAAGATATGGAAACAACCAAAGTGTTCACTGACAGATGAATGGATAAAGAAGTTGTGGTATATATATATACAATGGAATATTATTCAGCCATAAAAAATTAGAACATCCTGACATTTGTTACAACATGGATGGATTTTTGAGGGTATTATATTAAGTGAGATAAGTCAGACAGAAAAAGACAAATACTGAATGATTTCACTTATATCTGAACTCTAAAACAAACCAAACTCATAGAAAAAGTGATCAGATTTGTGGTTATCAAGGACAGGAAGTGGTGGGAGGGGACATTGGATAAAGGTGGTCAAAAGGTACAAATTTCAGTTATCAGAGAAACAAGTACTGGGACTGTAACATACAACACGATGGCTATTCTTAACACTGCTCTATGATATGTACGAAAGTTAAGAGAGTAAATCGTAAGAGTTCTTATCACAAGAAAAATATTTTTTCTTTTTCTTTTATTTTATATCTATATGAGATGATAGATATTAACTAAACTTGTAATATTTCATGATATGTGAGGACAAATCATTATGCTGTACATCTTAAACTTGTATAGTGCCGTCAATTATATGTCAATAAAACTGGAAAAAAAGAAAAATAAAGGGGGAATAAAGGCCTTATTCAAGATCCTTCAGCTAAGAGGAAACAAGACTTTACTCAAATCTTTTGTTTTTTTCTGTGATGCTGACAATGCCGTCTTTAGCGGAAAAAATTTTCCTCTGAGCTATCATTGTTGAGTTGTATGGAATGGAGTAAAGGTCGCAGAAACTTTTTCACACTCTTCTCCTGGGAGCTCTGGGCTCCCTTGAGGAACTTTCAGGGGCCAGCAGGAGAGGATGAGCTGGAGAGCCTTCGAGCATTCCCACTGATCAGGGAAGATCTAGTTTCAGCTCTTTTACACTTGCACTTTTATGAAATAATATTTTAGATACAATATTCGCCTGCTTAAAAACCACTGCTAAAGCAAACAAGCCACAAAACAAAGCAAAACAAAAAAACTTAGAATGAAAAAACTAGTTCTATTCCAAACCTCAGACAAGGTAAATAATTTTCCACAAATCACACAGCTCATAGATGCATAGAACCAGAAAGACCATAACCTAGTTCTCCCAAGTTGCATCCCAGGGCTTTTTCTACCATCATTATAAATGCTACCTTCCTGAAGAAAAAAGTCATTTAAAAGCCCATTACAAAAATGATAAACTGGGAGCCAGAAACAAAATCTTAAGGAAAAAAGTAAGCCAAGTGCTGTATTGAGGTCTGAGAAGGCCATTTTTTGCCTACTCAGGCACTGATTCAATTGTTCATTTTGGCATGATTTGAGGTTTCTTCTTTCTATGTCCAGGTACAACTCTTTTTCAGGAAATTCAGTATGGACAGTTATCTACTTGGGGCAATAAATGAGACTCTTTTTAATGGTGTTCCTTGCTCTGCTTTGAAGAAAGATAAATCGGAACTTGCTCTCAAAACACCTTACCAAAAGTGAAAAATATATTTTAATATTCACACTCAGCCCTGGGTAAATGAAAAGTAAAACATATACATGATAAGCATGGAAAACATAAATGATCAAAATGTTAGTAATGATATAATGTAATAAACACATAATTTACCAGAATACTCAGGTAATGGAATGGGCGCATGAATATAGTTTTCTAGTCAACTTGAACAAGCAAAAAATGATTGGTTTAGCCCTCACAAATTTTTTAATGTAATTTTATTTACTCTTAAAAAATAGCTATAATACTCTTAATGTATGTTGTTTGATAATTTAGAATATTATAGTGCTTCTGGACCATCATTCTGAATATGAATTCTCATTGAGTTCGATAAGGTGAAGGAAACTGGGTTTAAGGAAGCTTACTCCCAAAAGCTTTTTATTTTAAAAATTCATAAGGCGTTCTCTTTAAAAATTTCAACTACTTCTCTTTCTAGCCATGACAAAATAACTAGTGCTTGAAATGCTTGTCCACTGTAAATAACTAGAACACTGGACAAAATGTACTGAACAACAGTTTTCAGACACTGGATAACAGGTATAGCAGGACTGTGCCCCTCAAGAAAAGGAAAACAGATGAGATTATCCCAACAATTGTCCTAGATTTCTGCCTAGTTATTCTTTCCCTATGGTGACAAAAGGAAGGTGAACTTAAACAGAGCACAGAGATGTCACTGAGTTGTGGCGTCAGAGATCAGAGCTCAGGGAGGCTGAAGCAGTTAGAATTTGTGGGTCAGCATACAGGAGAGGGTTGTCTAGGGTACGAAGCTCCAGAAATCTCCATAGGAATCCATTGTGCCTTTACTTGACTACTAAAGTGCATGTCATATGATACAATACTACACGAATAAGCAAAGAACTACAAGCACCGTAAAACAAATAATTCTCAGACCTCAAACAAGGCTGGGAAATGTTCAGCCTCTGAATAGCTTAGTACACAGTTTCTCTCTGAACACCTGAAACATTCAGAAGTGAACCCAGAAGGATTGAGACAGGAAGGAAGGGGGCAGGGCACAACCCTTAAAAGAATGATAAAACCGTTAAGAAGAACAGGGTGCCACAAAAACTGGTTAGAACCTACTAGGCCCAAGATGGTGGAAGATTTGACTTCCAGTTGACCTTGAGTCTCATTATATGCTCATTGTGGTATATTAGCATATGTTACATGACACACACACAGGTGCCAGGACAGTTCCCAGGCTCACCATAAAAGGCCAAAAAGTGGGTGGTGCCCCAAATCCTGGGAATCCCCACCCCCTTCTCCAAGATAGTTAGAATATTCTTCCTACTCATTAGCCTATGAAATTACCCAGCCTATAAAAACTAACCACCCCCGCCACCTCTCCCCTTCTGAGATGGCCCACACTCTGTCTATGGAGTGTGCATCTCCCTGAATAAATCTGCCTTCACTTTACTATGGTTCACTCTTGAATTCTTTCCTGTGCAAAGCCAAGGATGCTCAGTTGTCAGCCAATCCCAGGGACTCACCTGAGACCTAGGACATGACCATCCTCTCACACCCCATTTTTCCTGCAACAGGATCATTCCTTAAAAGCAGGGCTAAACCCCCTAGAGTAAAGGTTGTTCTAGACATGCCCTAGCAAAACTTAAAAACAAGCTTCAAAAGGATCAAGCTGATCAATGTAACTGAACTGCCTATTAAACACTCCATCCAAACTCTTAAAAAGAAGAAAACAAACAAGAAAACATATGCAACAAAGTAACATTTCTAATACCCAGCTTTCGATCTAAGTTCACCTGTCATAAAATGAAGCAAAAAAACATGACCCATAACCAGAAGAAAAATCAGTGAGCTGAAATAGATACAGAAGTGACAAAGACATTGTTATTAGCAAACAATGACTTAAAAATAGCTATTATTAATATGTTCATGGATTTAAGAGAAAGCTGTGAACATAATGAGAGAAATGAAAGATTTAAAAACAGGAAATTTTAGAGATCAAAAATAACTTTGTCTTTGTTGAAAAATTCATCAAATGAGCATGCCAAAAAATTAAGCATTGTAGAAGAAAACATCCGTGAACTTGAATATATAGCAATAGAAACTATTCAAACTTAAGCATACAGAAAATAAAAAGACTGAAAAAATCTGAACAGAGCCTAATGATCTCTGGGACAACATGAAGACATCTAACATATATGAAGTGGAATCTCAGAAAGGGGGTTGGAATATGCAGAAAAAAATTAAGTAACGATTCCAAATTTTACAAACATGGTGAAAGCTATAAATGTGTAGATCCAGGAAGCTCCAATGAATTCCAAGCAAGATAATTATAAAAAATACACACCAGGACATGATAAAATAACTAAAAAACAATCAATAAAAATAGTTTTAAAAGAAAAATATACAGTGGAACAAGGTTCCATATTCTAATAATGACTGCTGGCTTCTCATTAGAAATAATGCAGACTGGAAGACAATGCAATGAAAGTTCTGAAAGAAAAAACCTTGAGAACCTAGAATTTTACTTATAGCAAAAATATCCATTAGAAACAAAGGAGAGATAAAAATATTTCAGATAAACAAAATCTGAGTGAATTTAATTGCCAGCTGCTCTAAACTATGAAAATATGTTAAGTTTTCAAGTGGAAGAAAAGATAATATAAAATGGGAACTTGGATCTAAAAAAAAGAAATTAAGAACCCTGGAAATGGTGAATATTTGAGGTAACAAAAATGACATTTTTTCTTGATTTTAATTAAAAAATTGACTATTTAGACTAATAATATTTTGTGGGATTTTATAGCATATGTAAAAGCAAAATGCATGACAATAGCACAAAGAATTGAAACTCTTGTATGTTGTGTGAATGTAAAATGGTACAATGATCTTATAAACATACTCTTACTGTACAACTCAAGAAGTTTGCTCCTCATTATTTACACAAGAGAAATGAAGCATGTACCTCACAATGACTTTAACACAGATGTTCATAGATGTTAGGATAAACATTCATAGTGGCCACACGCTGGAACTGAACCAAAGGTATATAAACTGGTGAATGATGAACAAATTGTGTTTTATTCATCCAATAGAATACTACTCAGGGCTAAAGGAATGAACTATTGATGCATGCAACAACATAGGTGAATCTCTAAAATAGTATGCTGAGTAAAATAAGCTAGACAGAAAAAATATATACTCTAAATTTTATTTGTATGATATTTTAGAGCAGACAAAACTAATATATCAACAAGAAAATAGATCAAATGTTGCATGAGGTCAGAGTTGGTAGAACGTTACCTGCAAATGGAACATAGAAGAACTTTCGGGATGATGAAAATACTGTACATCTTGATTGTTGTAGTGGTTAAATGGGTTATTAATTTGTCAAAACTCATTTAATCGTGTAGTTAAAATGAGTTCCTTTTATAGCATGAAAATTATAACCAATATTTAAAAATAAAACTAATAAATAATGGAAGACTTGAATGTTTCTATTTAATGAACAATTTTCTTTAGAACAAGTTAATGTAAAATAATTGATACAGGAGCTTTACATAATTTACATAATAGCTTTAAAATAATTGATACAGGTTAAATGAGAAACTCTGTGCTCCTACAGTATTCTTACTTTTTCATTAATGAATTTAATGTCTAAAATAACCCATATTTTGACCTGGTTGCGTGCCTCTGATTTTCTCATTTGATGGATGATTTTCTGATTAATAAAGTCATATTTAAATCAAAGAAAACTAGAAAATAAATTTCATCATTCCATTTTCCCTCTTTGAGTGACACTGATTTCATTCATTCATTCATTCATTCACTCTTTGAATAAGATAGCACAACATAGGCTATGGAATCAGTAAACTTGGCCTCTAATCCTGGCTAATTATTAGTTGTATGGTTTCGGTCACCTCAATCTTATTATTTTTTTGTTGTTATTACAGACTGTGTAGTCAATAAGTAGCAATATTAATATGCCATAAAGAAAAAGCACAGTCCCTGTCTTTAAGAAACTTGCACTTGGTGAAGAGACAGGTGAACAAGTAATTGTGACATACTTTTGTCATTGGCGGGATGGAGGAATGTACATGTGCAGTGGATGTCCAGTGAAGGGCCACTGAAGTGTGCTGAAGCTATTTGGAGGAGGTGTCAGACAAGAAGTTCATATCTGGACTCAGAGTTGAAGAACTGTTAGGAATTTACCTAGTTGACCAGCAGGCAGGAGCCATTTTAGGTATAGTAAACCCAAGTGCAAATGTAACAAGGCTTATGAAAGGTAGTATTTTTAAAAAATATTGTAGAGGTATAACATTTAAGGGTTGTAGGTTGGAGCCATGGGAAGCGAAGCAGGACAAGTAAATACACACCAGCTCATGGATGGCACTGCATCCCACCTATTTGAGAACTCTATCAGATTGGATGCTGATTAATGGAAGTTTTGTCTTGTTTATCTGGATGTAGAGATCACCTAACGAGTTGCAATGTTTACCAACACACTAGGATGTGCTTCCTTTGTGTAAATCTAACAGTGCTAGTAAAGAGTTTCTGCTACATTGTTTAAAGTTATAGTTAAGTTTTGTGATTTATTTTCAATGGTGTTAATATTTATCAGCATATCTACTTTTCCTTTAAATTTGTGAGTTTTAGAATTTCTATATCAGCTGATTCCATTTTCCCCTCCATTGAGAATACAGTTCACCATTTTGAAATGATGGTTGATGGAAAAGATGTAATTTCGTAAATTGAAATATAATTTATAAATAACTGTTGTATTTAATAAAATGAAGTTCGCATTTAAAGTGGCTTTTTAGCCTTACCTACCTCCAACTTTTTTTCCCAAACATTTTGGAGCTCAGTGGACAATACAAGAAGATTGAATTAAGTCCATTTAATCTTCTGTCCCAAATGAAAAGAAAAAAAAAAAAAAAAGGCTCGAAACATTGTTTTCAGTTGAACTCAGGAGGCTAAGAATTTACTGATCAGGGCTATATCTAGAGACAAATAATGTTTATCAATCAAAGTTTAGTTCATAAAATAGAACACTATTGTATTTCAAATAGTAAGGGATATAATATAGGGTATTAGAAACTTACAAAATTGTTGGAAAAGTTGGAGGAGTGTGAGTCAGGGATTAGTGATTAACTCAACCGTAGAGGTTAAGGATATACCACCAGAGCTGCAATTCAGGAGTCAGGAAGATGCTGCAGGCCTCCCACCGCACTGCCACAACTGTCACTCGACTGAGGTAAAGCCAATGACCTGACCCTGGGAAGCTGAGTCCAGCCTCCACAACCGCCGTTGTCGCCATGACCACGATCGCCAGCACTAGTTAACAAGAACTGCTCTCTATTTCTCTTCCACCTTCCAGATCTCATGAGAGCCCATGTAAGTAACAGAAATTAATTTGCATTTATAGCTCCAGCTATAAGAATGTCTGAGGAATGAGGATTGTAGTGTTCTTTCCCTTAGGGCAAAGCTCATGAAAAAGAAAGGAGAGAAACGGATGCCAAGGACATATTTGAGTACTGCCAACACGTCTTTCAATCTTAGAATTGGGTCTCATTCAAATTTTGCCTCATGAGAAAATGTGACAATTTAAAATTACAACAGAACGTACTATAAAGAAGCATGGTGTTAGAGGTGGACGTCCTATAAAAAGAACTAGAAAGTAAGCAACTTGAGGGCAGGATTAATATTTTATTAATTTTTAAAATTTTCTCTCTAGCACAGTACCTGATATAAGATGGACACTCAATAGTTTACTGAATAAATGAGTTGAATGAAATACATTATCCCAACACAACTGACCGTGGTTGCTCATTCATCCATTAGCATTAGAATTTCAACTGCTCTAGTTGAAGTTAATAAACTTATTTTTGCCACTTTCCCTCCAATATGTATGTGTATGTGTGTATACATACGTATATATGTGTGTGTGTGTATCAGCATTTATCTCCTTAGAATAGTCACCTACATAAATACATTTCAATTATCCTATTCAGGAAATTAAATTTTGATATAACACCCTTATCTAATATACAGCCCATATTCAGATTTCACCTTTTGTTAAAAAATCTAGGATCCAGTCAAGAATCATATATTGTATTTAGTTATCATTTCTCTTTAATCTCTTTTAAACTAGAAGAGTTCCCTAGTCATTATTTATCTACCTATTTATTTTCATCTTTCAAATACTGACACTCTTTTGAATCCAGGCCAGTTGTTTTGCAGTATGTCCTTCAGTTTGCATTAGTCTGATTGTTTGTTCATAATGAGAGTCAGGCTTACATTTGGTTTGCATTTTGTTCAGGAGCTACTATGTAGGTGACTCTGTGTCCTCAGAGCATGACATCGAAAGGCACCTTATGTCAGTTTGTCCCATTATTGGTGATGTTATATTTGATCATTCAGTTAATTTATTTATTACTAGTAAATTTATTTTGAGGTTTGCATGTTGTACTCTCCATGTATGGAATGTCTCCTAGTGTCTGGGTACTTTATGTGTACAAAGGCATAAGGTTTTAATTACTTCCCAGCAATATCCGGACATAAAGGAAGAATTTTCCTCTGCGGCTATGTTTCTAGGGAGCTGTCACCCAGTAATTGCACTAGTATAGCTATTATAAATGCAACAGTTAGGAAATTGAGTAAAGCAGAAAACACTACTGGGTCTGAGTATAAACTTCTGGACAATGCAAAGGAAATCCTTGCTGTAAAGAGGATCTCATGTAGACGTGGGCCTTCCTGTCAGCTTGTTTCTTGACTTTGGGTCCTGATGCTTGCCTTGATATTTAACTTGAAGTGCTGACCTGCACAGGACTTTTAGACCCTGGCCAGGAAATAGCCAAGGTCTGTAGCACTTTCTACCCATGGGACTTTTCTCTAGCTACTCAGATCACATTTATCCAGAACTCAGCTTGGATTACTATTTTTTTCTTTGTTTGAACATCTTTGGAAAACTAGAAGCTCTCTTCAAAGGCAGGAAAAAAGATAATTCTTTGAGATTAACCATTAGACATGTAACTCAGAGAATTAGAAACATTTGTGGAACTAGTCCTATCACAACAGGGAATTTCACAATAAGAGAAGGATAGAAATTCTTCTGTTTTGCAGACACTGTACAGATTTTCCTGACGGTGTATGCGGAATAGCTTCGGTTAAATACACAGCTTGTGAAACCAGCAGACTACAGAGCAATTTCTGGCTCTCTATCTTCTACCTGCAAGTCTGAACTTCCTCATCTATAAAATAGAGGTAATATATACTTTCCTCACGGATTATGAGGATTAATTAGACAATGTCCTTAAAGTGTGAACAGCACTTCTAACCATACTCAATGCCAGGCATGTGGATGCCAAGACTGGATTTTATTATCATAATCACCTTCAATTTAGTTAATATTTCACAAGGACATGATGGAGGCATATCCAAACTTTGATAACTCAAGCTTCCCCTATTTGAAATGCTACTAGTGATGTTTAGCATTATAAAAGCCCATGATTTTAGGGGAGCACAGTGTGATTGTTCAGGAGAAATGGAGTGCATTTGGAGTCTGATGATTTTAGGTACAACCTAAACTAAGATGTGTTTAGGCATATTACTTAACTCTCAGCCTCAGTTTATTAATCTCTATAATTTGTAGAGTTTCTCTGAAGATTTGAACTACTGCATTGGGAGATAAAGAGGAAAGGCAACTACTGGGGCTCTGGACTTTCTTCTCCATGTGGAAATAGAACTTCAGACCCTCAAGTCTTCTAACCATTCCTGATCCTTCAGACCCTCAGGTGTCCTGATCACGGGAGAGGATCAGACAGGCTGCTCACCATTTCCCTCCCACACCCAGCCCTGTGCCGGCTTTGGAAACAAAATGACTTAAATAGGATAGCACCCAACAATATCTTTATGTCCCAACTGATCTCCTATGAAATTACTGTTTTCCCTCATGACATTTCAATGATGGAATAAACCCTGCTAAAATATATTGCCTTTCCCAGTCGATAAAGATTAATTCAAGTAGTACTTATAAGAAGTAGTCAAGAGGAAAATAAGATTTAAAGCTTGTTTCTCTAATTTTCTGGGCTGTGGTCAGCTCCTAGTGGTTCAATGATCTGATTTTATATGTGTGTGTATATATACACACACACACACACACACACACACGCATATATATATATATGTACACACACATACATATACACACACGCATACATATAGGTTCCATTTGTTTTTAGTTTTGTGGTTAATATGTTAACTATATGAATATTTGCATAATGTTTCTAGACATTTGAGAGTTTTTGTATATAGAGAATTATATAAGTAATTCCCTAATAAAGTCTCTGTTTGGATTCTACAGATGACTTTGATAGAAATATATCATCTAAATATTTTTAAGCATTCATGTATTGCAAAGGGATATTCTAGATACTAAGAGGTAAGAAGGAGTATGAGACATGGCCTCTCTTCTCAAGTAGCTTATAACCCAACTGAAAGAGAAAGCAAACACAGGCAAATGGAATGATAACTGAAAATGGAATGATAACTGAAAATAAAACCTAAAGACCGAGTAAACAGACCAGACCATATTGCTTAAAAGAACCAAAAAGGCAGGTGAGATAACTTACATATAGAATGATTAAAAAGGTTTCATGATTAACAAGAGCTAACATTTATTGAAAGCTTATGATATTCTAGGCACTGTTCTAAGTGCTTTACACATTTTATCTCATATAAACCTTACAATCACCCTAAGAGGAAGGTGCTATTTTCCCCATCTTACACATGAAGAAACTGGAGCACATGTGAAGCAACTTGATCAAGGTCATGCATCTAGTAAGCAGTGGAACCAGCATGGAGGCCAGTTAGCATGGCCTATGCAGCCCACGTGTTCTTAGTTTTTATGCCAAATACCTCTTGAAGGGGATGAGTTAAAGTGAAACTTTAGAGGACGAGTGGAGTTGAAATGGAAGACCTTTTGGATAGGTCAGTGAGATCACTGGGGTAGGAAAGTACAAGTAACTTTTCAAAAAAGTGAGTAGTTCCTTTTGGATGGAGTCAAGAGTTCCTGTAAGAGTGAAGAACGTAACACTAAGAAGGGCAAAATTGGGGTCCCCTTGTAAAGGGCCTTATAGATCAGGTTTAAGATAAGGTACTTCAACACCATGATTACCAAGGAGCCACTAAACATTTTTGGCATGAATTAAGGTTCTTGCCTATATTTATCCATATCCCTCAAGAAGCCCAGAGAACTGTGTCTCTCTGTGCAAGATCTGTGGTTTCTCATAAAACCTGAACCTTACTCCACCCATTCTTCCTCTCACTGACTTTCTTCTTGTGCCAGAGACAGACAGGGTCATACCAATGACCTTCACCTTGAACATTCTTGGTTCTTGTCTCCTTGTCCTCCCTTACTTTTCTGTGGCATTCTTTGATACTTGACCATTTCTTCCATCCTAGAAAATTCTTTGCCCTTGGCTCCTGTGCCTGCATAGCTTCTCCTATTTCTGAAGGTGGCTCTGTGTGAGTTTGTGTGTGTGTGTGTGTTGCTTTTCATATTTGCTAACATCCTGAGTATAGGTTCTGTCTCAGCCCACTTTTCTTCATTTTCTCTCTTTATCCGTATTGCTTGGGGTCTCTTCCACTTCCACAGTAGAATAGGTAACTTTAAATCTAGACTTCTTGTGCTTCAGAGATTCCTGACCAGTAATTCCATCCACTGACCCTACCCAAAAAGGGCCTTCATTTTCTCAAGCCCCAGGATGACTTTTCAGGCCCAGGAGTCTTCAAGCTCGGCCTTTATTTTCACTAGTCATAGGGGTTTAGCCTACTCTATTTTCTTTTTTATCTGTTCCTTTTCACTCTCTCTTATATGACTTTTCCCCCCACTACCTCAAAGAGTAGTAGCAGATAGGACATGGTCTAGGTTCTTCCCTTTCTAAATGTTTCTGACCACAAGAACACAGGTCTTCTGCATTTTATGGAATTTATAATACAGACACAGCTTGATAGCAAACGTGGAGAAGTAACAGAGGTTAAGAAATCTTTCAGACTTTAAAATGTTGTAGTCCACGGTTTATAATTCCCAATTCCTTTATTAAGGTGGTAGCATCTGGAAGTTGGACTCTCTTATCTTTCTCCTCCCATTCACCAATTCTGCCATCCATCCATCATGCAGCTACTACTTGATGTTCCAACACAGAGCCCACACACTCCTACTCCATTGTTTTATACCGGCTTGTGCTGTACCTCCTTCTAAAATGCCTAGGTAGTTCAAACACTGTTCATTAAATGCCTATTATTTATTGAGCACTATACTACATATGGGTTATAAATACACTGGTACCATTTCCTCATGGAATCTGTAGTACCATTTTAAATTGAGTGTGTGTGTATTTGTGTGTATGTTTGCCTGTGTGCATAACAGTTTTTCTACTCCCTTCCTGCTCAAATATGATGAAGGATGTGAGTCACATAAAAACCACAAGCCTTCCTAGAACCTTCTTCTGTGGCTTAGAAATATACTTTTAAAAGAGGTCTTAGAAGATACCTTAATCCATATCTACTACATTTCATCACCTGGCAGCCCAATACACATATCGCCTTCTTCCCATATATACAATTCCAAAGATGCCTCAACTTGCCATGATCTTCATGATTATACAGTTTATAGACTAAATAAAACACTCACTCAGAACCAACCCATTTAATATTTAATATTCAATAGTAAAGGAAAAACAAGGCAATGAAAACAGAAATTGCACTTGGGAAGAACCAGTAAGAAAATTACAGCTCTCCACCATGTATTGATCATATCCTGCATCCTCTGGATAGAATAATAAGGTATATTATGGGAGCAGAGACATCCATGGAAAATAAATTGTCAGACCCATTTCTTGGCATTAGAGCACTTTCCTTGGCCAGGAAATCTGACTCCCTGACCCAGGCTGGCTAGGTGGTTTCTCTAGTCGAGTATTCTCTATAGGGCCCTCCTTAATAGAGAACCAGGAATAATTTCGTAGTGTACATATGTATCTGCATTCTCATAGCTGTTCAGTTCTCGATGGCACAGATATTCATCGTACTTTGTCCTGGTCTTAGCCTGGGTGACCCTCCCAGTCAGTTTGCATCAAACATAAACCACTACTCTCTAAGCTTGGGATTTTCCCTGATGCTTCAACCCTCTTAAAACCTCTCCCCATTCACTTTAGAAACTCCAATTAATTTTTTAAAAGCCAATTCTAGGGATAGCTGCCTCTCAAATCATCCACCCCAAAGTCTGTTTACCAAGCTAATTTGTTTGTTTACTTTGAGGGACAAGCCCACTTCTGTTGGCTTAATTTCAGCTATTTGGGACATGTTCATCCACATTGCATGTTGTTCTGTGCTTAATAACCCTTACCTCATGGCAAGGATGAAGAAAAATGGATTGGGAAGAAGCAGATGGGGCTTTTCCTTGCCTAATTTACCTTTGTCATATCACCAATTACTGCACTGGAAATTCCACTTCTAGAGCTAGAATAAGGTGGTAGAAGATTATTGCCTATCCTCTATTCTTTTTTTTTTTTTTTTCCAGAAGCAGGGCACATTGTGTAGAAGGGGGAGGATATGTTTAATTTGGGTATTTTGAATTTGAACCAGTAAGCAAATTTCCAAGAGGAAGTCTTTTGAAAATAGTTTGAAATAAGAAACTAGAATCGAGGTAGGAGATCTGAACTGGAGAGGTAGCTTTGGAATCTAATTTCAACAGTTTTATGGTTGAAATCTGAAATACACTTAAGCTCAGTGAGGAAGTAAATCAACGGAGAGAAAGAATGTTGGAGAATCAAATAAGCCAAGTAAATAGGTATGTATTGTATATACTAAAATGCCATAAAATATTGGTTTTGATTTTTATAATCATCATTATAACTATATCTATTAAAATGAGGAAGACGAAACAGCGTTGGATTAGTTATACGATTGGAGGAGGACAATGAAAGTTAAAAATGCCAAGAGAGGAGAATATTTCCAGTAAATTCTCTAGTATCAAATACGCTTCAGAAAGATCAATGATACTGACTGACAGAAAGTCATGCGATTTGGCAAACAGGAGAGGTCACCGGCAATGGTGGTAGGGGTAAGAGACAGGTTGTGGGAAATTATGATGAAAATGAAGGTCAAGAATTGGGGGTATTTGTTTAGATTGTTAGCATAAAAAGGAAAGGATGCTATTGATTGGTAAATAGAAATGGCATTAAAATGAAGTAGAAAAGGATTGTTAACCAGGGGAAATAAAATACTTGAAGGTGGAAGGAAAGGGAATAGATGGGATACAGCTTGTAGTGAGAAAGAGATTGAACTGCTGGAGGCAGATGAGGGTGGGAGTAAACTTATAAAGAAAACAGGAAGGAGTGTGAGAGTTTTCTCAGGGATTATTTTTGCTGAACTCAGCCAGAGATGGTGCAGAGCCCTCCACATCACACGAGAACTTGCCCTCTTTCAGCTTTCACTATCAATCCATTTTATAGATTTTGTCTTTTTCCAAACATCAGATGAAACTTTCCACCTTGCTTTGGCATTCTATTTACATTCTGTTCCCCTACACACCTCACAATATGGTTTACTACCACATAGAATTGTGTCATATGCATGTGAATAAGATGAAGCAACTGTGAGCCTCATGTCCAGTAATGCAAGGGTTGCAGGAATGGAATGATCACTCTAATTTGATGCTTAAATAGGTATAGGACAATTCTTTTCATAGCTGTCTATAAAGTCTTCATGATGAATTACATCAGAAATACAAGTAGATAAAAAGAAAAACAATGTTTTATTCTTTCTAAGGTAAGGGTGTTAAAAACAAGGTTATTTTTCTGAATCGTATTATGTGAAATATGTTTTGTTTTTGTTTTTTGGCTCAGGTTTGATAGACTTCACAAAATCAACTTCAAATTCAATTATTGTCATCTCTCTCTACCCCCCTTCCCCTGCCAGTTTCAAAAGATGTGACAAGAACTTAGATGTTGGTTTAAAAACACAGAAAATGTGATTAAAGCATCTATAGAGATTATCAGAGCAGAGTCTATTTTAATAACCCTTTTAGATTTTTGTACATACAATGTGGACAGGGGGATTTAAAGTTGGTGCAAGTACCTTTCCAATTATAATTAGAATTGAACAAAACACTGATCAATAGGTCTTTTTCTCCTTGGGGTTATGAGAAGTCTGCAACAGGAATTATATTTTGGGACAGGGGTATAGGAAGTTATTTGGAAAAAAAGAATTAATCATAACTGTTATGATGATTTGATCTGGGTGATAGATGGTCTCTTAAATAAGCTTCTTACTTAATCCACCTGAATCCAGCCTTCTTTTGTGCAGTCCCCACAGGAGTGTTTTATGTATTTTCTTGTGTTTGTTATTTCATGACTTTGTGGTATTTACATCAGTGCCAATGACCAGAGAGAAGAATTTATTCACTCTATTCTTTCTCACACTCTGGATTGATTCATACAAATTGAGGCAGCATGTAGGAAAGGTTTCATTAATTTCAGGCAGGTCATGGGAATGAAGAAACATATAGAGTGTTAATTGAAAATATCAGGTGTGTGCTGTCTCCTTCTTAATTTCCCAGGCTAAAAGCTTGCTGGGTTTTTCTCTTTTGTCACATAATACATGGTAGTGTATTTTTTAAATTAGCTTTGGGTTGCTGAGTAGTTGAAACACTGTATTGAAACTTGTCTTAAGCCAAATTATTATAAAGCATTTGATTGTATGAATGTTTCATTTCTCTGCCACATCTTTTATCTAGATTAGTTACGTTGATAAGATTAATTCAGTTTCACCTGGATGTTAGATAATTCTGGGGTAAAATAGCTAACAGAATGTCATAGTTGGTTTCACAAATCTCTTGTACAATTTCATGAGGAAAGATGTCTGTGAGTCTCCATTTTATAGAACTATGTCCTATATTCCTCTAATATATGATTGGAAAAGATAACACTTCTTGACCAACTGGCTGTCATATGCACAGAACTCAGACCCGATAAACCATTCTGAAAAGATGAGAGGGTGTAAGGCAACTTTCAAGATATCCATGTAAAAGCCTATGAATATGGGTTTAAAATTTTTGGCTTGTTTTATTTTGTTTGCCTCTGATGGCCTCTTTGTGGGTAGATTACATATTTTTCAGAAAGCAGAAATTTGGGTAACCTTTATGATTATTTAAAACTGTAAAATGTACAGTAACCATTAAATTTACTCATTTTTCATCTTCTGAAAGTAAATAATTGAAACTGCTACATATTTATAACAATTTGAATTGAATTAAAGCCCTAAAGAACTCAGAAACTAGGATTCCTGAAACGCCTCCTGTTTGCATTCTAGTTTATAGAACTCCAGCCACTTCAACCAAATAGAAATGACTAGTTCTGACTTCCCTGGTGGTGCAGTGGTTGAGAATCTGCCTGCCAATGCAGGGGACACGGGTTCAAGCCCTGGTCTGGGAAGATCCCACATGCCACGGAGCAACTGGGCCCGTGAGCCACACCTACTGAGCCTGCGCGTCTGGAGCCTATGCTCCGCAACGAGAGGGGCCGCAACAGTGAGAGGCCCGTGCACCGTGATGAAGAGTGGCCCCCTCTCACCACAACTGGAGAAAGCCCTCGCACAGAAACCAAGACCCAACACAGCCAAAAATAAATAAATAAATAAATAAACAAAATTAAAAAAAAAAAAAAAAAAAGAAATGAGTAGTTCTTAGAAGCCTGATAGACTCTTGTAATTCCATAGAATTGTTTGTCTCATCAGGGCAGCAGACTTCCAGAAATAATGTTCTTCCATCATCTCCTCTGTCAATACAAGTAGACAGAGAAGTATTCCCTGTCTTTGTTCTTTCCCTCATCGCTCTCTTCCTCTCTGAATCTTTCCAGCTCTTCATTAGTACTAGTGGAAATAGTTCTAGTTTCTCACTTTCCTTTTAGCTTCTGCTTTAGACTTAAATCACTCCTAGAACTTTCTGTAGGGAAAAAGGAGCCACAAAGATGGCCTGTTTCCTACTTTTTTTTTAAATGGACACATATTTATTTATTTGTTTATTTATTTGCCATGTTGTGTGGTATGCAGGATCTTAGTTTCCCGACCAGGGATAAAACCCGTGCCCCGTGCATTGAGAGCATGGAGTTTTAACCACCGGACTGCCAGGGAAGTCCCAGCATGTTTCCTACTTATGTGATCTGCCTCTTCAAGGATTGCTTATGTGACCATCACCTTATTTTTAAAATAAAAATTGCTTAATTGTTTGTTTTAATTATTAAAATAATACATGTTTATGACATAAACACCCCACACATAAGAAAATTTAAATTTGTAAAATAAAATAAAGAAAAATATTTGAAATTTAAGTTACTATTGGTTTAAAATAGATTGTTATAATATGTTGCATGTAAACCCCATGGTAACCACACAGAAAATACCTATAGAAGATACACAAAAGAAAATGAGGAAAGAATAAAAGGATGTCATTACAAAATAATTAATGAAACACAAAGGGAGACAGCAAGAGAAGAAAGAGGGACACAAAATCTACAAGACAGGGAAAAAAATTAACAAAATGGCAGTAGTAAGTCCTTCCCTACCAGTAATTACTTTAAATGTAAATGAATTAAACTCCCCAGTCAAAAGACATAGAGAGGCTGAATGAACAGAAAACATGATTCAATTATATGCTGTCTACCAGAGACTTTAGATTTAAGGACACACATAGGCTGACAGGAAAGCATAGAAAAAGACACTCCATGCAAATGGTAACCAAAAGAGAGCAGAGGCAGCCATACTTATAACAGACATAATAGACTTTAAGTCAAAAAATCTCAGAAGAGACAAAGAAGGACATTATATACATTGATCCTTGAACAATGTGGGGGTTAATCTGCATATAAATCATAGTTGGTCCTCTGTATCCATAGTTTATCCACATCTGTGAATTCAACCAACAACTACTGTGTAGCACAATAGTATTTGCTATTAAAAAATATCTGCATATAAGTGGACCTGCACAGTTCAAACCTGCATTGTTCAATGGTCAACTGTAATTTTAAAGGGTCAATTCAACAGGAAGATATAACTATTATCAATATATATGCATCCAACATCAGAGAACCCAAATATATGAAGCAACCATTGATAGAACTGAAAGCAGAAAAACACAGCAACACAATAATAATATATTTCAATAATAAATAGAGCATCCAGACAGAAAATCAATGAGGAGCTGACTTGAACTATACTTTAGATCAAATTGACCTAACAGACATATACAGAACATTCCACTCAACAGAAGCAAAATACAGTTTTCTCAAGTGCACATGGAACATTCTCCAGTATAGATCACATGTTAGATAACAAAACAAGTGTTAGCAAATTTAAGAACATTGAAGTCATACCAAGAATCTTTCCTGATCATAATGAAATGAAACTAGAAATCAATAGCAGAAGGAAAACTTGAAAATCCAAAAATAGGTGGAAATTAAACAACATACTACTCTATAACCAATGAGTCAAAGAAGAAATCAAAAGGGAAATTAGAAAATATCTTGAGACAAAGGAAATGAAAACACAATATACCAAAACTTATGGGATACAGCAAACGCGGTACCAAGAGGCAAGTTTACAGTGTAAATGCCTATATATAAAAAAAAGAAAGAACTCAAGCAACCTAACATTATACCTCAGTGAACCTGCAAAAGAACAAACTAAGCCCAAGGTTAGCAGAAGGAAAAAAACCAATAAAGGTGAAAGCAGAAATAAGTGAAATAGAGAATAGAAGAACAACAGAAAAAAATCAGTGAGTTGGTCTTTTGAAAAGATTAACAAAATTGACAAACTCAGCTAGGCTAAGAAAAAAAAGAGAGAGAACTCAAATAAATAAAATAAAAAATGAAGCTAGAAAGAAAAGCTAGAAAGATGAAATATTTCAATTGATGCCACAGAAATAAAAAAGGATTGTGAGAGACTATTATGAACAACTGTATGACAACAAATTGGATAATCTAGAAGAAATAGATAAATTCATAGAAATATACAACCTACCAAGACTACATCATGAAGAAACAGAAAATCTGAACAGATCTATCACTAGTAAGGAGACTGAGTCAGTAATCAAAAACCTCCCAACGAAGAAAAGCTCAGGATCAGATGGATTTACTGAGAATTCTCCCAACATTTAAAGAATTAATACCAATCCTTCTCAAACTCTTTCAAATGCCAAAGAGAAGGAAATACTTCTAAACTCCTTTTAGGAAGCCAGAATTACTCTGATACCAAAGCCATACAGAGACACAACAAGAGGAAAACTATAGACCAATATCCCTGGTGAAAATAGATGTTAAAATCCTCAGCAAAATACTAGCAAACTGAATTCAACAGCACACTAAATAGATTATACATCATGAACAAATGGGATTTATCCCTGGAATGCAAGGTGTTTCAACATTTAAAAAATCAGTCAATGTGATACACCACATTAACAGAATGAAGGATAAAAATATCACATGACAATCTCAAAAGATTCAGAAAAAGCATTAAAAAAAATTAAACACCCTTTTATGATAAAAACGTTCAGCAAACTAGGAATAGAAGGAATGTTGAAGTATCTCAACATAATAAAGACCATAAATGAAAAGCCTACAGCTAACATCACACTCAATGGTAAAAATACTGAAAGCTTTTCCTCTAAGATCAGGAACAAGACAAGGATGCCTACTCTTGCCACTTCTGTTCAACATAGTAGTGGAAGGCCTAGATAGAGCAAGTAGGTAAGAAAAAGAAATCCAAATCATCCAAATCAAAAACTAAGTAAAATTATCTCTGTTTGTCAATGACATGATCTTATATGCAGAAAATTCTAAAGATTCCACCAAAAAGCTGTTAGAACTAATTGACTGAGTTCAGCAAAACTGATACAAAAATCAACATAAAAATATCAGCACATTTTCAACACTAAAAATGAACAATTCAAAAAAGAAATTTAGAAAACAATTCCATTTGTAATAGTATCAAAAATAATAAAATACTTAGGAGTAAACATAATCAAGGAGGTAAAAGACTTGTACATTGAAAACTACAAAACATTGCTGAAAAAAATTAAAGACACAAATAAATGGAAAGATATCCTGTGTTCATGAATTGGAAGACCTTAGTATTGAAAAATTTTTCATAATACTTAAAGCTATCTATAAATTCAGTACAATCCCTATCCAAATCCCACTGGTATTTTTTTTGTAGAAATAGAAAAAAGAATCCTAAAATTCATATATAACCACAAAGAACCCTAAATAGCCAAAATAATCTTTCTTGAGAAAGAACAAAGGTGGGAGCCTCACACTTGTTGACTTCAAAACATGTACAAAGCTATAATAATCAAAACAGTATGGTACTGGCATAAAGACATATAGACTAATGGAACAGAAAAGGGAGCCCAGAAATAAACCCATGTATATATGGTCACATGATCCTTGACAAGTCTGACAAGACCACACACAATGGAGAAAGCTTATGCTCTTCAGTAAACAGTAGTGGGGAAACTGCATATGTACATGCAAAGGAATAAAAATGGATATTCATCTTACACTATACACAAAAGTCAACTCAAGATGAATTAAATGCTTAAACATAAAACCTGAAACTACAAAACTTCTAGAAGAAAACATGACATTAGACTTGACAATGATTTCTAGATATGATACAAAAAGCATAGGCAACAAAAGCAAAAATAAACAAGTAGGAACACATCAAACTAAAAAGCTTTTGCACAGCAACAGAAACTATCAACAAGACAAAAAAGCAGTCTACTAAATAGGAGAAGATATTTGCAAATGATATATCCCATAAGGGGCTAATATTCAAAATATACAAAGAATTTATTAAACTCAACATAAAAAACACAAACAACCTCATTAAAAAATGGACAGAGGACCTAAATAGACATTTTTTTCCAAAGAAGACATACAGATGACCAACAGGTACATGAAAAGATGCTCACCACCACTAATCACCAGGGAAATGTAAATCAAAGCCACAATGAGATATCACTTCACACTTGTTAGAATGGGTATATTCAAAAAGACAAGGGAGAAGTTGACAAGGATGTGGAGAAAAGAGAACATTTGTGCACTGTTGGTGGGAATGTAAATTGATGAAATCACTACAAAAAGAGAATGATGTTCCTAAAAAAATTAAAAATAGAACTGTCATATGATCCAGCAATTCTATTTCTGGGTATTCATCCAAAAGAATTGAAAACAGGACTTCAGAGATATTTGTGCTCCCATGTTCATTGCGGCATTATTCACAATAACCAAGAGGCAGAAACAACCTAAATGTCATTGATGCATAAAAAAAGAAAAGGTAATATAAACATACAATGATATTATTTGGCCTTCAATAAAGAAGGAAATCCTCTCATATACTACAATATGGATGAATCTTGAGGCCTTTATGCTAAGTGAAATAAGCCAGTTACAAAAGGACAAATATTGCATGATTCCACCTATATGAGGTGTTTAATGTAGTCAAACTCATAGAACAGGTAGTAGAATGGTAATGGCTAGGGCCTGGGGGAAGGGAAAATGCGGAATTGCTAGGCAATGAGTATAGAGTTTTAGTCATGCAAGACAAAAAGTTCTAGATACCCGATGCACAACAATGCACATACAGTGAACAATACTGTACCATACACTTAAAAATTGTTAATTGGGTATATTTCATGTTATGTGTTTTAACCACAATTTTAAAAATTCTATATTTGAATCTTGAGTTTTTTCATAGTTTAGTATGTATTCAGTGTTCTGTGGAAATGTTCTATGAATGTTTGAAAAAAGCATATTTTATTATTTTTAATTAATAAATCTTATTACTTAATAAATTCTATTAATTATTTGACCCATCTATGTTATAATGCTGGCAACTATATCTTCTACAGATTGACAGTGGCTTGCGAAGTTCTTCTACAATTATATTTCTCTCAATTTCTCCTTAAATTTTCAAACAACTTTTCTTCATATTTACATATCTATATATATGTTCAATTTAATGCTGTGTTTTGGCTTTGCCTCTCTTTTGTTTCATATTTATACTGCTTCTCTCTCCCTCCTCCCCCTCCTTCTCCCTTCCCCTCTCCCTTCCTTCTTTTCTTCCTTCCTTCTTTCATCCTTCTTTCATGTTTTTGACATTTTCTCAGTACCTCTTTAATCATTTTTATTTCTTTTTAATCTTATTTTTGCTGTTAATAACATATAACCTATTTTCATTTACATCAAATCTAATATTTTCCTTTTTCAACTTGCTTTGTGCTTTCTAGCTTCTGTTTTTTGTCTTTGATAAATATATTTTATTTTTATTTTCTTTAATAATGTGGCAAGTACATATATTGTTTTAAGTTCTACCTCTAATTGCTTATAGTTTATCAAACACATATGTAATCTTCATTTCTCCATTTATTAAAATCAAGAACCAAGAGACTACATCCCATTATGCACTGAGGAATTTATCCATCATTCTACTTCTCCTCCTCAGAGTGATCTTTGAAGACTGTAGAATGTAGAAGCATTGCTTGTGTGTGCATAATACATGTCCGTATAAATATTGTAAATGTATCTGCAGAAGTCGCACCCATTGGTTTTAATACAATTTTCCCATTCTGGATCTCTTGATTTTGATTATCTCTTAGTAAGCTTGAACATCTTTAATTTTTTTCTAGAGAGATTTGTGAGTGGTATAATTTGAGAATATCATTCGTTTTTTTTGTCTTTAGGTTTTAATATTGTAGGAAAAGTTGGAGGCTAGCCTGATTTTTGTTCTGAGTCAGAAGCTTTGGTGTTTGTAGAATTTTTTGTTGTTATCTTACAATTAGCTTTAATAGCTTGACTACAGCCAAGTTTAGGTCTTTTTTGTTAACCATGTCTAGGTCATAGTGAGCTCTTCCAATTTACACACTGTATGTTTTCTTTTCAGCTCAGGAAAAATTTCATTGAACATGTATTTGATTGTTGTATTTAATGATGATGATGGTATTGATAACAGTTATTCATTGACTACTTGAAATGCCTATATTAAATAATTTACATGCTATCTAATTTAATCATAACAATGTCTACTATTATCCTCATCTTAAAAATAAGCAAACTGAAGCTCAGAGATGTTTATTAATTTTCCAATGCCCTCACAACTAGTAAATAGGAGGGAGTTTGAACCCCAAAGGCCTCACTCTGAATCAAAAGGAGTCACTGGTATGAAATGTACAGCATGGGGAATATAGTCAATAGTAATATAATATTTTTGTATGGTTACAGATGGTAACTAGACTTAACCTGGTGATCATTTTGAAATGTACAGAAATATTGAATCACTATGTTGTACACCAGGAACTAACAGTGTTGTAGGCCAATTATACTTCATAGAAAAAGAGATCAGATTTGTGGTTACCAGAGGCAGGAGGTGGGGGGGGGGGACCGGATGAAGGTGGTTAACGGACACAAACTTCCAGTTATAAGATAAATAAATTCTAAGGATGTATGCACAATACAGTGAATATAATTAGCACTGCTGTATGTTGTACATGAAAATCCTGAGTTCTCATCACAAGGAAAAACCTTTTTTTCTTTTTCTTTTATATCTATATGAGATGATGGATGTTCACTAAACTTATTGTGGTAATAATATCATGATGTAAGTGAAATCATTATGCTCTACACCTTAAACTTATACAGTGCTGTACATCAATTATATCTCAATAAAACTGGGGGAAAAAATCAAAAGTCCTCAGCTACTAATTGACACTGCCTCCTCAAGGGGTCTAAGTTTCAGATTCTTTTCTTTAGGTCATCTACATCTATTAGCTTTTATCTCAGCACTTTATCTTACATCTTTATCATATTCAGTCATTTTGAGTTCTAGGAGAGCATTTTGAGTTGGATGCTCTCTTCAAAGATTTGATTTTATACAATGTTAACTTTGTTTTTGATTGCCTAATTTTAAAAATTCTGAATTACATTTTAGGACTCATTAAAATCCTTTTAAAGCTTCATCTAGTATCATTTTTGTCTTTTTCATTGTTTTTGGCACCGGTGCCATGAAGGCATCAAAGAGATGTTATTCTAAAATGGTCTTATGTTTCCTGTAGCAATTTTTCTGAATTTTCAACATGTTCCTCCTTTTCTCAGGTGTTGCTTTTTTTGTCTACTCGTCCTTGGTTGGGGAGAAAATTCTCTGGGTCTCATGTTTTTTTGTACGCATGGGGAGTATGTTTCTAGCAACTCTCCCTTTCTACTAGCTGTTCAGAAATTCCTCCTCTCAGACTTAGGTCCTAAGGGCAGAGTGATATCTATAGTCCCTACAATCAGTTCCTTGCAACTTTGTCATCCGGAGTGGGTCTGCTGGGCTGAGACGGATATTTTTTCTGTGGTCAGGCTCTCTGCCTATGCTTGCAAGACAGAGGAATCTACAGCAATTCTTAACACAAGTTTAGAATAGGGAAGACTGCTTTCTGCCAGCATGCACTTCTGCCATCAGACTTCATGTCTCCTCACAGCAAGCACTGTTCTCAGGCACCTTATGCATCCTAAGATGCTGTACACTATTGAGTGTTCCCATCTATTTCTGACGATGACTTTCGCAGTCTCTGTGTAGAAAGCCACGAATGCATGGGAAGCAAGGAGAGATGCATTGTTGGGTCAGTTGGTTATGGGAAGACCACTATGCATCCCATAGCAAAGAGCAAATATTGGAGCTGAATCGAGGTTTTTTTCTCCTTCTCCATAGTGTTTTTGGTATTCTCTGTTATTCTTGGTTGATCCACAGAATATATGAAATCTGAATGTTTATTAATGCATAAATCTCAGTGATAGAGTCAATGGAAAATCTCCCCAGACTTTAACATATGTTCTCTTAGAAGTTTTGTTCTGTACTTCCGTTGCTAGTTTTTTGCTTTTTCCCCCCATGGGATATTTTAATTGCAATTTACAAGGCTGCTCTTTTCATCTGGATTCCTCAGAAAGTAGAGCATGGGGCTTATGCTTCGTTCAGAATGTGGCTCCAGGGAGCAGAGTCTGAAGCAAGAAAGGAGGGAGAGCCATTCCAAGGGTGTGGCATGGAGTTGATTTCCACTATGGGTGACTGGCTGATCAATCCTGTCAGATAGCCGGGAAACAACATAAAATGTATAATCTTTGGTGGAAAAACTCCTACCTGAGAGGAAGTAGAAGAGACTGCTGAAATGGACCAGGTAGAACTAGTGGACTTTGATGCAAATCAGGAAAGATGGAGCCGTTACAATGGAGAAGCATATGAGGATGACGAATATCATCCTCAGGATGGTGTTCAGTGTCAGACCTCTTAACGGGGCCAGTGAATAACACTCACTGCTGGCATTTCATTTGCAGTAGTGATTGAGTGAAGGTCTATAATCATAATATGCTCACTGCTTGCTATTGTTTGTTTTAATATTCAACTATAGTAGTGTTTTAAAAGTTAAATGAAGAATAAACTCAAATATAAAAGCTAAAAAAACAAAAAAACAAACAAAAAACCCTAACCTTGTGTTAGCACCTGGTGTTAGGGACAGTGTCTATTAGTCCCCATCTCTTATTAAAGTTTCTACCCATGGGGGGTTAACTCATGAGTTGCACATATGTGGATACTGAACAGGTTCCTGGAATCAACCTACAAAACCCTGGGCAGGAGGCCAAGGCATGCAGCACAGACTGGAAGCCAGGTGCTATTGCAATGCTCCTCCTTGAAACCACATGGGCCATGCAGATCCAATCACTTGAGCAGTGGCTGGAGAAATATACAACAGAGTGTGGAGAGGTTGGTAGAAGGGACCTATTGGGGACATACCAGGCTCTCAGTAAAGGCTGAAGAAGCATCAAATGCTTTAATCTGGGATAGAGCAGAGTTGTGTAGGGGAGCAGAATTTGCCACTCCAAAATGTCTCTTTGGCATACAGATAGCTTTTTTTTTTTAATTTATTTTATTTTATTTTATTTATTTTTGGCTGCATTGGGTCTTTGTTGCTGTGCGCGGACTTTAGTTGTGGCGAGCGGGGGTTACTTTTCGTTGCGGTGCACGGGCGTCTCATTGCAGTGGCTTCTCTTGTTGCGGAGCACAGGCTCTAGGACCATGGGCTTCAGTAGTTGTGGCACGTGGGCTCTAGAGTGCAGGCTCAGTAGTTGTGGTGCATGGACTTAGTTGCTCTGCGGCATGTGGGATCTTCCCAGACCAAGGCTCGAATCCGAGTCCCCTGCATTGGCAGGCGGATTCTTAACCACTGCGCCACCAGGGAAGCCCATACAGATTGTTTTGAGCTGAAAATAATGAAGGCCCAGAAGACCTAAGAAGAACTTTTAACTTTCCCCCTAGTTGCCCAAAGAACGTATCAATAGATAGGGGACCTTTTCCAGGAAGGGAGCCATCATCATAGATAACTGTAGTATGAACTAGGTGCAACTGACAGGAAGGAACCTAGCAAAGTCTGTTAAAATTCTACTCTATGTCCCATTGTCTCTGCATGGCCCAGCAAACATTTATTCACCAAACATTTACTCTTCCATCTCCATGTCAATTACCTTCCTCCCCTGTGAAACCCCAAACAATTAACCCCAACCTCCTCTTGTTTGTAGCTAAAGAAAGTATGTAAGGTGAGGGTTTTGGCCATTTTGGGGAGTTACTCAGTTCTCTTGGGTCTCTGCTATGTGTACATGTTACTAAAATTTTATGTGATTTTTCTCCTGTTAATCTGTCTCAGGCTAATTTAATTCTTAGACCAGCCAGAAAAAAACCTAGAAGGGTAGAGGAAAATTTCCTCCTCCCTGACAGTTGTTTTCAATTAGATTTAGCGTTACCCTAGATACTAACAAAATGGAAAGAGCTAATATTGCTCAAAAGTTTACAGATGTTCTAAGATTGTTCATGTCCTCATATTGTGAGAATTAGAGAATCAACATCACATCTACTAAAGTCCCCTAGTGTGAGCCCATTTCCCCATAACCTCTCCTATAACTCTGAAAGGCCCTCATCTTACTTTCTATGTGAAATACCTCTGTCTTCGTGAAATCCATTAGATGGATAGTGGTAACACTGAGACTCTATGCAAGGGAATTTAAGAGTAACTCAAGCACAAGGCTGGTGGGTAAGAAGTGAGGACACTGGGCTCTTGGGAAAGAGGAGCAGGAAGGTTGGAAGTCCCTTGAGACCCATTTCAGATGTTTTCACCACCCTGCTGCTAGCCTTTTCACAATAGTAAATTAATCCCAGAGATAAGAGAACTGTTTTAAATCCAGTGACAAAATGGGTTTGTGACAATGAACTACTGAAATACTTGTATACTGTTTGCTGCTTAACTATCAACATTCAGCTACTTCTCACTGGCAGTGATATGTGATAGTGTCATTATGGCCCAGACATAATTTTAGAGCTGTCACAATTGTGCTAAGTAGACCAAAACATTGGTAAGATCTTACACTATTGTAAACCTACACTCATATATGTGTTATCAGTGAATTTTTTTTTTAAACTTACATTTTGAATGCATTTTATTTTTGGGGGGAGATTTGAATTTTATTTACTTTTCTATACATCAGGTTCTTATTAGTTATCTATTTTATACTTAGTGTATATATGTCAATCCCAATCTCCCAATTTATCCCACCACCACCCCCGCCCCACTTTCCCCCCTTGGTGTCCATATGTTTGTTCTCTACATCTGTGTTTCTATTTCTGCCTTGCAAACCGGTTCATCTGTACCATTTTTCTAGACTCCACATATATGCATTAATATATGATATTATTTTTCTGTTTCTGACTTAACTTCACTCTGTATGACAGTCTCTAGGTCCATCCATGTCTCTACAAATGACCCAACTTCATTCTTTTTATGGCTGAGTAATATTCCATTGTATATATGTGCCACATCTTCTTTACCCATTCATCTGTTGATGGCATTTAGGTTGCTTCCATGACCTGGCTATTGTAAATAGTGCTGCAATGAATATTGGGATGCATGTGTCTTTTTGAATTATGGTTTTCTCTGGGTATATGCCCAGTAGTGGGATTGCTGGGTCATATGGTAGTTCTATTTTTAGTTTTTTAAGGAACCTCCATACTGTTCTCCATAGTGGCTGTATCAATCTACATTCCCACCAACAGTGCAAGAGGGTTCCCTTTTCTCCACACCCACTCCCCTCTCCAGCATTTGTGTTTGTAGATTCTCTGATATCTCACTGTAGTTTTGATTTACATTTCTCTAATAATTAGTGATGTTGAGCAGCTTTTCATGTGCTTCTTGGTCATCTGTATGTCTTCTTTGGAGAAATGGCTATGTAGGTCTTCTGCCCAGTTTGTGATTGGATTGTTGGTTTTTTTAATATTGAGCTTCATGAGCTGTTTATATATTTTGGAGATTAATCCTTTGTCCAGTGATTCGTTTGTAAATACTTTCTCCCATTTTGAGGGTTGTCTTTTCATGTTGTTTACAGTTTCCTTTGCTGTGCAAAAGCTTTTAAGTTTCATTAGGTCCCATGTGTTTATTTTTGTTTCTATTTCTATTACTATGGGAGGTGGGTCAGAAAAGATCTTGCTGTGATTTATGTCAAAGAGTGTTCTTCCTATGTTTTCCTCTGAGACTTTTATAGTGTCTGTTCTTACATTTAGGTCTTTAATCCATTCTGAGTTTATTTTTGCGTATGGTGTTAGGGAGTGTTCTAATTTCATTCTGTAATGAAATGAGCACCACTTACTGAAGAGACTGTCTTTTCTCCATTGTATATCCTTGCCTCCTTTGTGATAGATTAGTTGACCACAGGTGAGTGGGTTTATCTCTGGGCTTTCTATCATGTTCCATTTATCTATATATCTGTTTTTGTTCCAGTACCATATTGTCTTGATTACTGTAGCTTTGTAGTCTAGTCTGAAGTCAGGGAGTCTGATTCCTCCAGCTCCGTTTTTTTCACTCAAGACTGCTTTGGCTATTCAGGGTCTTTTGTGTCTCCATAGAAATTTTAAGATTTTTTGTTCTAGTTTTGTAAAAAATGCCATTGGTAATTTGATAGGGATTGCATTGAATCTGTAGATTGCTTTGGGTAGTATACTCATTTTCACAATATTCATTCTTCCAATCCAAGAACATGGTATATCTCTCCATCTGTTTGTGTCATCTTTGATTTCTTTCATCAGTGTCTTACAGTTTTCTGCATACACGTCTTTTACCTCCTTAGGTAGGTTTATTCCTAGGTATTTTATTCTTTTTTTTGCAATGGTAAATGGGAGTGTTTCCTTAATTTCTCTTTCAGATTTTTCATCATTAGTGTATAGGAATGCAAGAGATTTCTGTGCATTAATTTTGTATCCTGCAACTTAACCAAATTCATTGATTAGCTCTAGTAGTTCGCTGGTGGATTCTTTAGGAATATCCATGTATAGTATCATGTCACCTGCAAACAGTGACAGTGTTACTTCTTCTTTTTCAATTTGTGTTCCTTTTATTTCTTTCCTTCTCTGACTGATGTGGCTGGGACTTCCAAAACTATCTTGAATAATAGTGGCAAGAGTGGACATCTTTGCTATTTTGTTGAGGATTTTTGCATCTATATTAATCAGTGATATTGGTCTGTAATTTTCTTTTTTTGTAGTATCTTTGTCTGGTTTTGGTATCAGGGTGATGGTGGACTTGTAGAATGAGTTTGGGAGTGTTCCTTCCTCTGCAATTTTTTGGGAAGAGTTTGAAAAGGATGTGTGTTAGCTCTTCTCTAAATGTTTGATAGAATTCACCTATGAAGCCTTCTGGTCCTGGAGTTTTGTTTGTTGGAAGAGTTTTAATCACAGTTTCAATTTCAGTGCTTGTGATTGGTCTGTTCATATTTTCTATTTCTTTCTGGTTCAGTCTTGGAAGGTTATACCCTTCTAAGAATTTGTCCTTTGCTTCCAGGTTGTCCATTATATTGGCATAGAGTTGCTTGTAGTAGCCTCTTATGATACTTTGTATTTATGCAATGTCCATTGTAACTTCTCCTTTTTCATTTCTAATTTTATTGATTTGAGTCCTTTTCCTCTTTTTCTTGATGAGTCTGGCTAAAGGTTTATTGATCTTGTTTATCTTCTCAAAGAACCAGCTTTTAGTTTTATTGATCTTTGCTATTGTTTTCTTTGTTTCTATTTCATTTATTTCTGTTCTATCTTTATGATTTCTTTCCTTCTACTAACTTTAGGTTTTGTTTGTTTTTCTTTCTCTAGTTGCTTTAGGTGTAAGGTTAGCTTGTTGATTTGAGATTTTTCTTGTTTCTTGAGGCAGGGTTGTATTGCTATAAATTTCCCTCTTAGAACTGCTTTTGTTGCATCCCATAGATTTTGGATCATCGTATTTTCATTGTCATTTGTCTCTAGGTATTTTTTGATTTCCTCTTTGATTTCTTCAGTGATCTCTTGGTTATTTAGTAACGTATTTTTTAGCCTCCATGCCTTTGTGTTTTTTACATTTTTTTCCTTGTAATTTATTTCTAGTCTCATACCATTGTGGTTGGAAAAGATGCTTGATATGATTTCAATTTTCTTAAATTTACTGAGGCTTGATTTGTGACCCAAGATGTGATCTATCCTGGAGAATGTTCCCTGTGCACTTGAGAAGAAAGTGTAATTTGTTGTTTTCGGATGGAATGTCCTATAAATATCATTTAAATCTAACTGGTCTATTGTGTCATTTAAAGCTTGTGTTTCCTTATTAATTTTCTGTCTGGATGATCTGTCCATTGGTGTAAGTGAAGTGTTAAAGTCCCCCACTATTATTGTGTTACTGTTGATTTCCTCTTTTATAGCTGTTAGCATTTGCCTTATGTATTGAGGTGCTCCTATGTTGGGTGCATATATATTTCTAATTGTTAAATCTTCTTCTTGAATTGATCCCTTGATCATTATGTAGTGTCCTTCCTTGTCTCTTGTCACATTCTTTATTTTAACGTCTATTTTATCTGATATGACTATTCCAGCTTTCTTTTGCTTTCCATTGGCATGGAATACCTTTTTCCACCCCCTCACTTTCAGTCTGTATGTGTCCCTAGGTCTAAAGTGGGTCTCTTGTAGACAGCATATATATGTGTCATGTTTTTGTATCCATTCAGCAAGCCTGGGTCTTTTGGTTGGAGCATTTAATCCATTCACATTTTAGGTAATTATCAATATGTATGTTCCTATTACCATTTTCTTAGTTGTTTTGGGTTTGTTTTTGTAAGTCTTTTTCTTCTCTTGTGTTTCCCACTTAGAGAAGTTCCTTTAGCAATTGTTGCAGAGCTGGTTTGGTGGTGCTGAATTCTCTTAGCTTTTGATTGTCTGTAAAACTTTTGATTTCTCCATCGAATCTGAATGAGATCCTTGCCAGGTAGGGTAATCTTGGTTGTAGGTTCTTCCTTTTCATTACTTTAAGTATAATGTGCCACTCCCTTCTGGCTTGTAGAGTTTCTGCTGAGAAATCAGCTGTTAACCTTATGAGACTTCCCTTGTATGTTTTTTGTCGTTTTTCCCTTGTTGCTTTCAATAATTTTTCTTTGCCTTTAATTTTTGTCAATTTGATTATTATGTGTCTCAGTGTGTTTCTCCATGGGTTTATCCTGCCTGGGACTGTCTGCACTTCCTGGACTTGGGTGGCTATTTCCTTTCCCATGTTAGGGAAGTTTTCGACTATAATCTCTTCAAATATTTTCTCTGGTCCTTTCCCTCTCTCTTCTCCCTCTGGGACCCCATGATGCGAATGTTGGCGCATTTAATGTTGTGCCAGAGGTCTCTTAGTCTGTCTTCATTTCTTTTCATTCTTTTTTCTTTATTCTGTTCCATGGCAGTGAATTCCACCATTCTGTGTTCCAGGTCACTTATCTGTTTTTCTGCCTCAGTTATTCTGCTATTGATTCCTTCTAGTGTATTTTTCATTTCAATTATTGTTCATCTCTGTTTGTTTGTTCTTTAATTCTTCTAGGTGTTTGTTCTTTAATTCTTCTAGGTCTTTGTTAAACTTTTCTTGCATCTTCTCGATCTTTGCCTCCATTCTTTTTCCGAGGTCCTGGATCATCTTCACTATCAATATTCTGTATTCTTTTTCTGGAAGTTGCCTATCTCTACTTCATTTAGTTGTTTTTCTGGGGTTTTATCTTGTTCCTTCATCTGGTCCATAGTCCTCTGCTTTTTCATTTTGTCTATCTCTCTGTGAATGAGGTTTCAGTCCCACAGGCTGAGGGACTGTAGTTCTTCATGCTTCTGCTGTCTGCCCTCTGGTGGATGAGGCTATCTAAGAGGTTTGTGCAAGCTTCCTGATGGGGGGGGGGACTGGTGGTGGGTAGAGCTGGGTGTTGTTCTGGTGGGCAGAACTAAGTAAAACTTTAATCCACTTGTCTGCTGATGGGTGGATCTGAGTTCCCTCCCTGTTGGTTGTTTGGCCTGAGGCGACCCAGCAGTGGAGCCTACAGGCTCCTCTGATGGGGCTAATGATAGACTCCAGGAGGGCTCATGCCAAGGAGTACTTCCCAGTACTTCTGATGCCAGTGTCCTTGTCCCTGCTGTGAGCCACAGCCACGCCCTCGCCTCTGCAGAAGACCCTCCAACACTAGCAGATAGGTCTTGTTCAGTCTCCTATGGGGCCACTGCTCCTTCCCCCGGGTCCTGATGCGCACACAACTTTGTGTGTGCCCTCCAAGAGTGGAGTCTCTGTTTCCCCCAGTCTTGTCAAAGTCCTGCAATCAAATCCCACCAGCTTTCAAAGTCTGATTCCCTGGGAATTCCTCCTCCCGTTGCTGGACCCCCAGGTTGGGAAGCCTGATGTGGGGCTCGGAACCTTCACTCCAGTGGGTAGATTTCTGTGGTATAACTGTTCTCCAGTTTGTGAGTCACCCACCCAGGGGTTATGGGATTTGATTTTATTGTGATTGTTCCCCTCCTACCATCTCATTGCGGTTCTCCTTTGTGTTTGGATGTGGGATATCTTTTTTGGTGGGTTCCATTGTCTTCCTGTTGATGATTGTTCAGCAGTTAGTTGTGATTCCAGTGCTGTCGCAAGAGGGAGTGAGTGCACATCCTTCTACTCCACCATCTTGAACCCTGAATTCATTTTAGATTTATGGAAAAGTTGCAGAGATGGTACCCAGAGTACCTGTATATCCCTTATCTCTCTTCCCTAATGTTAACACCTTAAATAACCATCCTCCAATTGTCAAAGCCAGGAAATGGTCATGGTTTAATACTATTAACTAAATGTCATACCTTATTTAATACTTCATACCTTATTTTAACTTCACCCATTTTTCCATTAATGTCCTTATTCTGTTCCAAAATCCCACATTGCATTTAGTTGTTGTGTCTCCTTAGTCTCCTCCAGTCTGTGACATTTTTTCACCTTTCTTTGTCTTTCATGACTTTGACACTTTTGAAAAATACTGATCGTTTATTTTGTAGAATGTCTCTCAAGTTTGTGTTCATATGATGTTTTCTCATGTTTAGAATAAACTTATGCCTTTCTGACAAGAATACCAAAGTAATGATGTCGTGTCCTTTCGAGTGCATAGAGGTTATTTTTTAATATTCTCTATGTTTAGATACAACTTGTAAAGTTGTGTTACTGTTCATAGAAGTACTGAAACAGTGAGTAGATGTAGTATTCTTGGCTTTGGATGTGAAATTGAGGTAGATGACTTCTAAGATCCTTTTCTATTTATCAGAGTCTATGATTCCACTTCATCCATTCAGCCAATAAATATATTGAGAACCTTCCATGTGCCAGGCATTGGAACATAGACAAATACTTGTATCTAAACAAACAATATTTTAGGAATATACATAGACATATGCATATACAGCAAAATACATCTATTAATAGAGGAATGTATAAATTTCTTGGGGAGCTCAGGAGAGTTGGGGGTTAAGAAAATTAAATTGGGGAATTATAATGTGTGCTTTTTCCACACCACCAAGCAATTCTCCCATACCAGCTGGGTATCCTACAATTCAATTCAATTCTGATACTAACTGGAGCTCATGCCAGATCCCACAGGTTAAGGGCTCAGTCCTACAAAAATGCCCTCCCCCACCTCCCCTTCAGATGCCAATTGCAAGTCCAGGTTGTTGCCCCTGCTTCAGACCCACCAACTGGTTCCCATGACCCCCTCCTCAGTTTGATTAATTTGTTAGAGAGTCTTAGAGAACTCAGAGAAATATTTACTTATGTTTACCAGATTATAAAAGGATATAACTCAGAAACAACCAGGTGGAAGACCTGCATCAGGCAAGGTATGTGGGAAGGGGGTGCCACTCTTCCTGAATGTTCACCAACCCAGAAGCTCTTTGAACACTGTCCTTTGGGGTTTTATGGAGGCTTCAATACATAGACATGATTGATTAAATCATTGGCCATTGGTGACAGAACTGAATCCCCAGCCCTTCCCCTCCCTGGAGGTCAGGGGTGGGACTGAAAATTCCAACCCTCTAATCACAAGGTTTGTTCCCCTGGCAACAAGCCCCCATTCCCTAGGTTACCTAGGGGCTTTCCAAAAGTCACTTCATTAACATAAAAGGCACCTTTTCAGTTCTCCTTCAGGAAATTCCAAAGTTTTAGAACTCTGAGCCAGGAATGGAAACAAGGATCAAATAATAGATTTCTTATTATAAATCACAATATCACAGGGATATTAGACAACTCTTCTCTCCCTAATTTCCATCTTTACCCATACAGGAAGGAATGTCCTCTAACATTGAACTTGAAGAAGTTGTGGGGAAGTAGATTCTTCCTTCTCCACCCCCTTAACTGAACTAATTGGTGAAATGGTAAGACCCTGACATTCACTGGGTATCATATTTTTATGGGGCATTGATAAATGTGTTTTTGTTTATATATGATCCAGATGCTTGATTTCTAGGACTGTTGTCTTTGGAAGCAACAGGCTTTGTTTTCAGTTTTTGTAAGGTTAATCCCTCAATGGATGGGGCTCTGGGCAAGGGTGAGGGAGCTGACTCGTCTCTATCTTTTCACTGGTGACTGGTGTATATGCTTGAGTGTGTTTGCACAGTGGGTGGTTATATGAGGCTCTGTTGAATTCCCCAATCCAGTTCTACCATTAATAACATGGCACTTTGATCCCTATTTTGATTCATGTGTCTATTATCTATTGATTTGAATCCAAAGGAAGAAAGATCTGTAATTAGCACTCCTAAACTTGAATACCTTTGATTGTCAGGACAGGCTTTGCAGAGGCAGAGCTGTTTGGACTAGGTTTTGAAGGTAAGACAGAGAATGTCAAAGGTAGAAGACAGGTACATATTTTGGGCACAGGAGTTTTAGAGTGTTTGGAAAAGTGGCTAATCATAGTATCTCTCTTCTCTACCTTGGGTTTGGAACAAATTGTCAAATAAGACAATGGAGCAGCAGATGGACAACTGAATATAATTTTTATTACTGATATATGCCAAGTTGGAGAATATAACTCAGGGTAGTTCTGCTGAATGTAAAAGAATTTCAGTCTAAAATGGAACTGGAGGATATGAAATGGAGAATCTCACACATGCACTCTCAAAAGAACAGAACTTAAGAACTAAGAAACTGATTTCCTGTAACTGCCTGCTTTACAAAAGACTGAGAGTTATCTCCTGACCAATGAACATCAGCCAATATTCTCTTCCCATTCCCAAGCCAATGAGCTTACTGCTTGGACTCTGGTTGGACCCCATCCTCTTTTCACTCTGTGTGCATAAATACAGCCCACTTCAGAACATCAAGGGACTCACCTATAGCTTGCTACAGTATGTGTTTCCAAATTGCAAGTCCTCTGCTATTCCCAAATAAACTCAGTTTCTGGCAAATCAAGCTTGCCTCAGTTTACTCCTTTATTTAGGTTGACATGAGCAATCCCCAGAATTACCCTGAATTTCCCTCATGGTCACGGGCAGTGATAAACTGGGGCAAGTATCCCAACATGGGTTGTA
This sequence comes from Balaenoptera physalus, assembly GCF_965194825.1. Classification (NCBI taxonomy): domain Eukaryota; kingdom Metazoa; phylum Chordata; class Mammalia; order Artiodactyla; family Balaenopteridae; genus Balaenoptera; species Balaenoptera physalus. The sequence continues at coordinate 111,150,027 of NC_138882.1, read as the reverse complement.
TGCATGTGAACAGTATAGGGTATATGTGCGTATTGAGATGATGGGAAATAATAGAACATGAGACTAAAAAGAAAAATTGGAACAGACTTAGCTCTTTGGAAAAGGGACATAGCTTGTATCATATATTAGATCACTCTCATTGCAGTATGAATGATGCATTGGCAGGAGGGGTGACAGAAGGCAGGCAGCAATTTCAGCTCCCCATTTGTTGACCTAATTCAGGAGTGAAGTGACTAGTTTATGAACCAAGACAATGGAAGTGAGGTTAGAGGGAACAGGATAGATTCAAGACAAATCAGTACAGTGGAACAGACCCACTCGGTGAACAGTTAGATATGGAAACGAAGGAGAGGAAGAAGATTAGGAAGTCAACCGAGTCTCTAGCTTGAGGATCTGAATTAGGGAACATGGGCAGCAGCAGGTGCTTATGGAGAAAGGACCCTGACAATTTTTGAGCTCTTAGTGTGTGCTAGCATGTGCTGGGCACTTTCCATGACTATTGGAGTTTAGGGGGTCAAGAAATAATATTCTTATTTCTCTCCCAAATTTGGAAACCACTGAAGAATAGGACACAGGAGTTAGTCACATGCAGATCAAAGTTTCTGGCCAGGTGGGCTTGCCCATATTTTTCGCCTGAATCAAACAGATTTATCCACTAGTGAAACTGGACAATTGTAGGCATTTATCACAGAGCTGGGAACAGATCAAGAACAAACCCTTCTAAAAGGCAGGCACTTCTGAAGGAGAAAGAACTTAGAAGGCACTGACCTGAGCAGTCTCAAGTCCTTCTGAATTCAACAGAGTGCTTCTCCTCTTTTGGGCAGAAATGAGTAAAGGGTGGAGAGATGAAGGAAGTGGTCCTTGGTTTTCTTTTTCATTCTTGGAAGAGGCATTGGAATTATTCACATCTATGGAAATAAGAGGAGTAGAAAATAAACATTTGCTCTAGTATTGATAGTACTCATTTTAATACTTGCAACAATACTGTGAGATAGGTATTTTTATCTCCATTTTATAGACCACAAAACAAGGCCCAGAGAGGTTAAATTATTTGTTAAGTTCACACAGCTATTGAATGGTGGGGGCAAGATTTATATCTAGGTTTGCTTGAATTGGAATACTGCATCTTTTGCCATTGGTATACTACATTGCTTTAGGAGCTGAGTTAGATGCTGACAAGGACATCCAGGTGGAGAGGTACAGTGGAAACACATATCTGGGGTTCAGAAGGAATCTTGGGCTGGAGTTATAAATTTAAGAGGCAGAGGCAAAAATATGGAAGTTGAGACTTTTGAGTAAGATAAAATTCCACCGAAAGTATTTGATAAGGAAGACTATGTGAAGGAGAGCATTATGGAAAAGAGAATGTTTGGAATAATCAACAGAATTATGGGTTGGTTGCAAGTTATATACATAAATTTTACTTAATTTCTTTCCTTAAAATCTATGACATATTTTCAAAGATAGATCATGCCTGTCATAATTATGTTTATTAGCCTCCCAGCATAGGAGGCAATTCTGTTCTGTAATTGCTATGCCCTCTCTACTTTACAGCAGCATTGATCTTGGGTTTGGATTGACAAACTAGGAAGACACTGTTGGCTTCACCCAGCATTGTTTAGCTTTAGGAAAGGCTACAGGATATAAGATCAGCAGAGCAAAGGTGCCATGACTCCCAGGCACACTTTGAGGTCCCTCTCACTCTGCACCTGGAATGAAATGAAAGTGAGTAGATGTAGACAACCTCAGTTTAGGGAAACCTCTGGGTCCTTTCAGCTTTCATGACTAGCTAGTTACTTAGACCGTCTCAGAACTATAATTCTAACTTTTATTCTTTAGTGCAGCTGATTCTCACCAATAAAAGTTATCCATTATTTGATAAATAATCTTGACAATAAGGTATAGGTTCTTGGTCTAGTACATAGTTCTTGGCCGGATTCTTGTTTATCTTGGATCTGGTACAGGCATACTCCTAAAATTTCTTCCATTATTGTTACAGGAGGATTTGCAGGGTCATATTCCCAGGTATCTCAGAGTAGAGAAAAGGCCACAGAACCATTTCATTCCAGAAATGAAGAGATAAAAATCAAGGGAAATCTATATACATTATACAAACTATGTAACCTACTTATTAAATAATTGTTAGTGCATTAGAATGATCGATGATCAATTACAAGTGATGAAAATTAAAAACAAAACAAAACAAAACTTCAAGCTGATTTAACTAAAAAAGAAAAATAATTGATTAAAAATCGGGAAGTAGTTACAGCTTCTGATACAGGTAGATCTAGGGTCTTAGCATTGCAAATGATATATTAGTACTTTCTCTCTCTCTCCATTTCTCCACTCTACTTTCTGGTTTACTGGCTTCACAACTAGGCCCAACATGGTAATCTCTGTCAACTCAATACTTGGTTTCTCCAATGTTCAAATCCAGTGGAAAAAAAGATTTTATAAAATTCTCATTCTGCCTCATTGGCTCAGATTGGAGCATATTCCCATTCTCGAACCAATCACTGTGGTTCAAGGGAATTTGATGCTCTAGTTGGTCATGCTTGTAGCTGAAGGTGGAGGCCCACCTGAAGCACCAGGACTAAGAATTGGAAACAGGATGCTCCAGGGGAATTTGAACTTACTGGAAAAATGGTGAGTAGATGCTGAATGACTGAAAAAAGCCGTCTGTGTTTAGGATTCTTGCTCTCTTTCAACTTATAGGAACCCAGCTCAAAGTAACTTAAGGATAAAGGAATCTTCATGAGTTCACTTCCATGAGAAGTCCAGAGGTGCAGCTGACCTCATTCAAGGCAGCGACCAGGAGCTCAAATGATGTTGGCGTGACTCTTTCACTTGCATTCTATTTGGTGTTATTTTAGTATTTAGACCTCTGCACAAGGTGAGCGAATTGGCAACTGGAAACCTCATACTTGTTATGTAGCTGGAAACATTTGACTACTTCAGCATTTCCAGTAGATAATAGTCTTTCCCATTAAGCTCCAGAACCCATGGAGAAGACTTTCTGCCCTGCTTGGGTCAGATTTCTATCCCTTCATTAATGACTAGGCCCCGATGCCAGGCTACTTTAGCAAGGTTTGGACTCACCATTGACCAGGTGAGGGCAGGACACTGGGATTAACAACCCCAAGGGGGACCAGGAAGCAATGGTTCCCAAAGGAAAGTGGATATATATCAGAAGCAGCAGACAAAACCATAGCCACAGCAGTCTACTCTGACTGGTTGGAGGCCTGTAAAGGATTTAATATCACGTCCATATTAACATTGCTCATGTACTTTCTCACTCCTCTGAAAGCAAATCACCGAGAGCAAGTGTTTTAAATATGAAAAACAGAAAGATCACGTGTGTGTTCCACTTTATCAGAACATAAGACCTCGTATCTACTCATTGGAAATTCATATTCTTGTAACCAGATTTGGAAGAAATTTGGGAGTAATCATGCAATTCCTGGTAATAGGCCTGGTATTTTCCTCTGCAATGCTACACTGACCATATCAGAGGAAATAAAGGTACTGAAATGACTGAGATGAGTTCGACTGATAGGGTTTTGTTAGTTATGGTTTTCGCTAATGTTATATCTTAAATTAAATATCAGAATAACCGTAAAGATCTCACCTTTGCACTTTGAGAGTAACTTTGGCAACATTCTTATTTAGTTGTAATTCTTTTATATGCAAGTCCTTTGGAGATGAGCTTTCAGAAGGGGAGATTCAATCAGTGAGTTTCTTCTAAATTCATACAACTTTATGATCAGGCCTGGAAGTGAGTAGGGTGTCTTTAGTGAGGTGGAGTAGAGATGACTCACTTTGTTTTTTCACTACGTACCACACATTTCTCTACATGTGAGCCAAGCTTTCTTCACTTTCAGCACTAGGAATGCGTCCACCCAAGCTGATTAACTCACACCAAGGGTTTAAATGGAATGGAATGAAGATGGCTTATTTAAATCATATGCATTTTGAGGATCATTAGAGCTCTCTGTCCTATGAATAAGGATGATTAAAATTCAACAGAGTTTTGTGTATTCTTAACGTGCATTTAGTTTACACCACAACGTCGTCTTTAACATACCATTATGCTGTGTGCTGTGACTGCTATTCATAATGACACACATGCAGTAATAAACGTGATGATACAGAATAAGTTTAAGTGTCTTTACATTATTCTTAATATAATAATGGTTCCTAGGGCTGCATGCAGCCGTGAGTGCATATTAACAGGGGTAGCCCACTGTGAATTATGAATTTATAACACAAAATTTTCAGAAAAAGTACTTACTGTGGATGTAAAATAACCACATTTTACAGCTTGGAACTTGGTCTGGTTAAAATCGCTCCTAGCAATATTTTTAAAAGAAAATATTCCAGAGGTAATAAGTGAACTGAATGGATTTGTGAATGATTGCCATAAAGTCTTCTTAAGGTAATAACTCACAAAACTGCAAAAGGAATAGAAAATTATCTTTTTATGCATGTGTAATATGAAATCAATTCAAATGAATTCCAGTAACAAATGTTCTTGATGTTTTTGCCATCTTAATGGATCTCCCTATTTATCTTTTATTCTTGTTGGTCGACTGATACTGAGACAGAAAGGATCATATTTCTTTGCTAATTTGAACTGAATGCCTATAAATGTGGATAATTTTAAGGATTAATTTTTTAAGTTGCCATTTTGACCTTATTTGGGTAATATCCAGACACACATCCGCTCCTCCCTAAAATCTCTCTGAAATTCCTATCGTCCCAATGAACTGGTCCAAACACTTTACTCTCACACGTGAAACTCTTTGTGAACTATCCACCACATTCTTTCCAAACTCATCTTACTTTACCTCCCATCACCTCAAAATGTGTACACCAGCATTTTGCAAACATTCATTACCTCTTTGCTCTCTACACATGCTTTCCCTCAACCTGGAATGTTTGCCGTGCCCCTGTGGACACTTTTCAGTTTCAAGGCATAGTTAAAGCCTTGTCTTCTCTGTAACATGGCCCTTGATCCTTGTGTTGTATCCCTTGGCCCAGCCCACCCCAATCACACACTTAGTCACGCCCTTTACAATGCTGTTTCTGGACTGTGTAGACTGACCTCTGTTAGTGTACTTACTGGGCAGCACAGCAGTAAAATAGGCAAAATACTACTGATCCTAAGGGATTGACATAAGCCTGAAATATGTGTAATTCACAGTATCTAGTACACAGTGTGTACCGTATGTATTAGCAATTCTTATGCTTACTGAACTGAATTTTAATTATTTTTAACTATGAGTATCTCTTACTATTCACCCCATGAAGGTATATGTCTTATACTCAGGACCAAGCGTAATGTTAAACAAAAATAAAAAAGTGACCAGTGAATTCATGTTGCAAAACTGGGTTGGATAATTCACTAAAGCATTTCATAAATTGTAGAATGATTTTACACATGAGTTATTGTTACGGTATTTCATTGATTCTAAGATTCACCATCTTGCACAATTTAACTCCTGAAATTGGAACGGGTTGTCATAGCTTGATTGGCAGCATTCATTCTTTCTTAATGGAACATAAAATCATGAGGTGTCTTACTTTTGATGGTGTCCTAAATTCAAAGAAATATGGCATTACTACTTCCAACTAGAGTTAATAACATCAGTTAAAAATATCCGTTAAGTGTCTGTATTGGTCAGGGTAGGCTGAGTGCCATAATAAATAACCACAAATCTCAGTGGCCTATCAAAGGTTTAGTCTTCACTCATGTTCCAGTCTAATGTGTGTCAGAGAAGAGATGAGGGAAGTCTGTTGTCTACAGTCTTTCAGGGTCTATGCTTGTTCCATCTGGATGTGGCTTCCACATCCACTGGTGTAGTGGCATCTTCTCATGGACCTTCTACATGAAGGGAAGAGTGACAGCACAGAGGACTCTGCTGGAGGCTTGGGAACCAGCCTAGGTGTGGCACGCATCACTTGCATTCCCATCTACCAGCAAAACTCAGTCACATGGCCCTACCTAACTGCAAGAAAGGCTAGACATATAGACTAGATGTGTGCCAGGAGGGAGAGGAAATGGGGTTTGGGAAGCACACAAAAATCTCTACCTCAAGCATCATGAGACATGTGGCAATGTTGAGACACACACAAAAGTTTCCACAACTTCTATCTGCAAAGAGCTTATAATTCAATCTCTACTCAGTCAATAAATATTTACTGACTATCTGCTATAAGCCGTGCCATATGCTAAATGACATGAGGTATACAGAAACAATGGGATTTGGATCCTTCTGTTGAGGATTTACTATCTGAGAGAGGAGATGAAACAGGCACATAAATAGCTATAAGATAGAAAGTGAGAAGTGCCATGAAACAGGAGATTGTACCTAGGTGGAGAAATCAAGAAAGGGTTTTAGAAGAGAGATGTGTTGACATAGACTAAAACAAGGAAGACTTTGAACATGGATATGAACAGAAAGAATGCCAGGAAGAGGGACAGACTTTAACTCAAACTGGGGAAGAAGAAGGTACAGGCTTGATCTGAGTGTTCCAGAAATATGCCCGTGTATGGCTGTTAGCATAACTGATGCCATCTTGGGCCTGTATAGTTCCTCCTGTTCTTCTGCTGACCTTACCCAGGACAGTACTGTGCAGTGAACCACTTCTCTGCTGTCAAGGACTTTGTAGTTAGTATTGTTTAATAATCATTAGGACCACGGGGGCTCTATGCTCTGTTAGTCCCCAAACGATGATGACAATCTTCCCTGACATATTCCCGGGGCCTGTGACACTAGTTACCCATTCATAAATCTTGACGTTGAAATGCACATCCTGTTTCCAAGCACCTACCTTCATACCCTAGGTTAACTATAAAACTGTCCCAATGGCGCCTGGCCAGTCTGGAGTGTAGCTGTTAATGCTTTTGGATTGTTGTTCACGCCATCGAGTATGTTACCCTATAATAAACCGATCTATTGATTATATGGAGCTGTCTGCCTCATTTTTCAGTCTAAAGATGTCTTCCCAGTTAGGTGGATATTTTTTGTTCCCTGTGTCCTTCAACAGCCTAGAACAAACATATGGTCTCAAAGAGCCAAAGAAAATCTTAGTGATTAGAAGCAGTCTAGAAAGAGGGATTTGAGCAATATTTTGAGGGGTGTAGGATTTTGCTAGGTAAATTTAAGGAGGAGAGAGCGCACAAAGGAAGTGCACAGAGGCAAGGTCTCCATACGGTTGGCTTTGGTTCTAGCATTCCAGTTGCTGGGCGAGCACACCTCCCCTTCTGTTCCCCTCTCCCCACAAGCTACACAAGACGTGGTAGGTCACGTTCCATGGGTGTGGCCTGCATCCAGTGCTTTCCACCTGGACATACGTACAGCATGTCCTCAGTGCAGAAAGCTTTGTTCCTGAAACCCTGTCACCCTACCACAGAGGGCACTGTAGCCAACGCCTTTTGTGCCCAGTGTCACATTCCCTTGGGCCACCTCTGATTTCAGCCATGGTTGTGACGGACAGTTGCACGGGAACCCAGACCCTCCTTGTGCCGGCAACCTCCCTTCCACCTCAACGGCACTCTGCAGAGCCTGTCAGCCTTAAAGTGGGGGAGTAGTTGACAGCCTAGGGGGCAGCCCTTAACCAATGAGCGAGGGTGTCCGGTGGATAAATGCCCATATTCATTTCAATTCAGATGTTTAAAACATCTTTGAGAAAATTGTGTTTTCCTTGTTGACTGTTGACAAAAGCAGAGAACTAGTGAAAGCATTCCAGGAACTAAGAAACATCCAGGATCGTGGGTGTTTTTGGTTTTTGGTTTTTCATTAGGTTACTGTTCTTTACCTTAATAAGTTCTGGCTCTGTAAGCCTCCTTTAAAAATATAAAAGATATACCCTCTTTGTCTAACAGCTATAAAAGCTTATCAGCACTGTAGTAACCTTTACAGGTTTATTTCTATTTAAATCACTTAATCTGATTTACATTAGTCTTTTTAAAAGAAGCAATATTTTCTTGCTATAGACACACTTTGAAATTGATATGGTTTAAATCTTCCCACACAGGCATCTCTGAACAGTGACTTACTGCTTTCCTTAGTTGCCAACAGACTGAAGAGATACGAATAATAACAAAAGAAATCACAGGCTTCCCTGCATCTATGTCACCTTAAAACCCCAGAACTCTCAGTGGCTAAAATAAGAAAATATGAAAGAAGCCATGTAGGCTCTTAGTATAAAAGTTACCTGCAGAAAAATAAAATTCCTTAGATGTCTGCACCTCTACATTGACTTCTACTTAGCGGCGTCCTCATAGCCTTCATGCTGGTGGATGGAATTCAGTTTACCATACCTTTATATTTCTAGAATTCTTTCAAATACCACATTTCGATATGGATAACAGGAATGACAACAAGATTGTCAAGAAGTGAAATGGTACCTATAGAATTCTTACTATCTACTACGAAGTATGATATACACTTTACATGTAAGTCACTTATTCCTCAAATCAGCCCAGTGAGACTGGTATTATCCCAATCTTACAAATGAGAAATCAAGACTCAGGGAGGTTAAGTAATTTTCCTCAAAGTTACATACTAGTGAATGCATATCCATTCAAGGCAGATCTGTTTGACTGCCTTGAAATGACAAACTGGGTCCTTTCTTCCCCTTCCTTATTTCTCCCTTCCTACTGTCTCTTCATCCGTATTACTCCACTTATTCTTTGTATAGACCCACTCTGAATACCTTTTCTGCACTAGATTCTGGCTTACAGGCTTTCATAGACTCATAAAATGCAACCACTGGATAAAACCGCAGAGTTACAATGACCACAAAAGGTTAAGTAGTTCAACCTTCCTATAGATACAAGGGTCGGACACCCATCGGGGGGTTGGGGTGGAGGGATGATACAACATTCCGAACAGTTTAAGTCTCACTCAAAAACTTTCTGAGATTGGAATTTACGTTCTTTCAAAGTAGCGCATTCTTCAAATCTCAGCTTTAATCCTTTTTTTTTTTTTTTTAAACTGTGTTGTAACTAGATTTTATCACCCATTCTCCACTAGAGCAGCCTGCAAGGAGAAAGCCAACCTTTCTCCAGAGGAACAAGTGGCTGGGCAGCTTTGGCCCCTGTCCCATTGGACAGAACACATTGGAAATGGTCTAGTCTGGTTGCCTTGATCAATTTCCAAATCAAGACAGTTTGACTGTGTCTCTTTTGTCAAATTGAGAACTGACTTTTAGAAATTCTGATCTTCCAGCAGAGTTTCCAAATCAGTGGGGAGGATATTTCTCCCTCCCTCCTCTTGCTTACTTCCTCCTCCTTTTTCTCTTTGTTATCAGAAACCAATATAAATTTCCTATACAACTACTTGCCTCTCTATTTGACCCATTGTTTCTTTTAGGGATTTTTTTTTTTATCTGAAGAATCCTTTGTCAGTTGCTCTTGGAACCTGTACTCCAGCACCAACTCCACTGAAGGTAACTATATATTCTGATTTATTCAAATTCAATCAGGGAGAGTTAATGAATTCCTAAAGGCAGGAGATCAATCATGTTCTATTTATATTAACTTTGTGTTGCCTCACTTGTCTTTTATAACTACTTTAAAGCATTTGAGAAAAGCATATTTGTAATACGTTCTTCTCTTAAAATAACTTTTAATTTTTTAAGGAATTTTAATACACCAAATTCATAAAAATCTTAGCTTTCTTGGGGCTTTTAGGACATACACAGTAATATTTTTTATTAACAAAAAGAAACCTCCTCACAGATTTTGTGCCTCACAGATTTCCTCATTTCCTCCAAGGTAGAATTGATTCCATATTCTTTTTTGTCCCCAATGAAACTCAGTTGTAACAGTTTGTTGCATGTGCTTGGTTTATCTGTTTGCTTCTCTTTCTGGACCATGTGCTCCTTTGTCTCCTTGTGTTTTGCAGTATCCACGGTACACACAGTAGGTGCTGCAAGAATGTGTTGTTTTGTTTGAAAGACTGGATGAATGAGTGAATCTAAAATGCTGTGAAACTAGAAAAATATAGGATGTACAAGACATATCCGAGGGAGACTGGCTGGTTACACATGGAGCAAAGGGTTATGGCAGATGAAAAAGGTTATGGCACAGCATGATTAAATGTTGGGAAAATGAAAGGATGATATAACGTATGCAACTGGGCACTAAGATTTTGGTATAGAGGGAAAGAGGGGCTGACCTAGAAGAAGAAAAAGAGTTTGACAGGGAAGTGGGTTGTGCACACATATAGAGGGATGACTGGGAGACCAGAATTAGGGCAGGGGAGACCCATCTCTTTCAGAAGCTGGTATAACATCATGGACCTAAGTTTTTCTATTATGAAAGATTCTCAGACCTCCCTTTGTTGGCCAGGCACTTATTAATTTTTCTTCAAGAAAGTAGGGAGACCATCTAGGGCAGGGGTCAGCAAACTTTTTCTATAAAGGGCCCTATACTAATTATTTTCAGCTTTGCAGGCCATACAGTCTCTGTAGAAAATTCTCAACTCTGCTCCTGTGAAAACAGCCATAGACTATATGTAAGTGGTCCAATTAAATTTTATCTACAAAATCAGGCATTGGGCTGGGTTTGGCCTGCAGGCATAATTTTCTAACTCCTGATTTGGGGCTCACAGATCATAGTCTATGCTTTCTGGTCTTCTCTCAACTCTGTTGTGTTTTCATGGCTTGCCCAATAAATTGGCTTAATGTGAAATTAAGGCCTTTCTGCTCCAAATGAACAAATAACAACTTAGCTTGCTTACTAACAAACTCCTTAACAGGAAAATGTCAACTGAAAATAAAAGCACAATGTGACAGTTGTGAGTTAAGTTTTATTTGGGGCAAAATGAGGACTATAGCCTGGGAGACAGTATTTCAGATAGCTCTGAGAAACTGCTTCAAAGAGGTAGGGGGGAAGGTCAGTATATATGTGATTTTGGAGAAGGGGGAGTACATGCAATCGAGCACATATTTTTTGCAGAAGGTTTCTGTTAATCTTGTAAAAGTTACTGCTAGTCATGAGGAACAGATGTCACCATGAAGGATTTTAGTGCTTTTCTAGATACGAGGAGATGCAAGAATTGGGCTCATAAAATCCTCTCCTGAAAATATGTAACTACCTGAAGACTTGTTCTGCCAGTTTTTCCCAGAGCAAAGAGTGCCTCATTCCTGATCTCCACCCTGAACGCCTTTCGGGGGTATTGAAGGTCAGCAGCTACAGCGGCTCATGATTTAATCCTGTACAGGTAGATGGCAAGTGCCAACGACAAGTGCCAATTTGTAGGTGACAAAACAAAATCTTTTATTTCTTATTAGCTACAAAAAGTTCACTATTCAAATAAGTTAATACAATGTCTGAAATTCACTCATTAGAATATACCCTATTAATAAGTTGAGAATTTCAAATTACCAATTTTAAATCCTTTCGAGTTTTCCAAAGGGGAAGAGACAAAGAGGAGATGATCACTTGGGACATGTGAGCTGGGGGAAGTGGTGGACATGAGGTGATAGGTGAAGAAAAGTGGCAGAACAGGCTAGTTGGAGAAGACAATCAGCTTTGCTATCCTCATCATTTGACTTAAAGTCAGTCCAGCTTGTCTCAAACTCATCATAAATTATTTCTTGGGGGGCATTTTTGTTAGCAATGACTATTAATGCTCTGTGGCTTTGATTTGCAAGATTTCTGAAAAACAATTTTTTGTTTAAATATGATTGATCACATAAAAAATGAATTAATTCTCAATGGATTCTAATTGTGGTTCCACTTCATTCCTTGGGATAAAAATTCAGATTCCTAGAGAGGTAGTATTCTGATCAAAATGGGGCTGTAAGTTTATGTATAAAACTGTCTCCTCCCAACTATAAACATATGGCAATAATATCTATAAATAATATAAATATAATAATATAAATAATATTTATAGAGTCATTGTTCTGGAACATAAACATCTCTTATGGACCAAAAATTTTTTTAAAAATTGCAATTAGGGAGGCTGAAGCTGGAGATCTACTACATTACAGGATGAAAACACAGAGGCAGCTGAGGGCTCCATTTCTATGGGGAAACAGGACCTAAGCTTTCCATACTCTAGTCAGGAGCTGAAGTAAGAAAAAAATTCAAAATCATTCTCAGGGGCTGTAGCCCATAGTGTACTACTCAGTAGCATGGTAGGAGGAAGCAAAGACAGCTGGATATGGCTCAAGCCATATACTAACTTTGATGCTTGATCGGTTTTAACTCCAAGAACAGTGATTCTGAGCTGCCAATTATCTTAGAACTAATGGAAATTATAATACCCTAGAAAAAGGGAGGGCTGGTGTTTGGAGGGTAAAACGTGCTAAGATATTTTAGGAGTAAGAGAAATAGTGAAAATTTTAGGCTTTGTTAGAAAAATATGAAATTAAGTAGGATTGTTAAAAATTTTAATATTGACGCTAAAAGAATAGAAATACAAGCTATAATTCTAAACTGGCAGAGAGGAAAAGAGGGAGTGAGAGCAAATAAATGTTATCAAACAATAGGCTGGAAAAGAAAAGGACAAAAGATAAAATATGGAAAAAAGAAAACACAAAATAATATAGTATAAATGAGTCTAAATAAATCAGTAATCAAAATAAATGTTAATGGATTAAATATACCAAGTATTTAATCCATTAATCCACTCAGAAAAAGAGTGATCCAATTGCATATTAAAACTGTGTTCGAAATCTAGACTTACCAATGTATCATTAGGGTAGGTGGTTTGGAGGAAGGTGAAGCAAACCAGGTGTGTAATTTTGGTGTCATTTTTGTTATTTAGGATTTAGATGACCTCAGTGTGATTTAGTTACACAGGAAACCAGAAATAGTAAAAGCAGTTGATATCACTGAATTTGTCTGCACATTACTATGCAACTCTGTTTTTCAGGGGATTTGGAATGAGAGACACTTCAGCTAAAATCCTGGTTGTGTCATCTGACTTTGTGACACAGAACAAGTTATCTAAGGTTTCTGAGATTGTTTTCTCATCTGTAACATTTTATAGAATCCTACTTCACAGAATTAAAGTGGATGTAAGTTTAAAGTGTTTATTAAGGTTCAAGGTATGTTAGACCCCTAGTTCTCTTTCCCCTTTACTCTTTAATGTGTTCTATTTGGGGCTAAGATAAAGCTAAACATTTGGCTTGATTTAAAGCTTCAGTAAAGAAGTAAACTTAGAGGCAGCAAAGGCTCATTAAATCTCAGTCTCCGTATGTAGATGGTGTTTGCTTGGAAGAACTACAGGAACTCAAAATGATATCCAAGAAAGGGGGTTTTCCAGCTTGCCTGTGCTATAAATCAAATTGTGCACAGCACCTTAGTAGCTACTTAAGTCTTTTTCATTTTACCAATAGGGGAAATGAAATACAGAAGGGATTAGTGTGCTGAAGTTATATAGAACAATGTCTCCCACACTTTAATGTGCATATGAATACCTGGGGAGTTGGTTAAAATGCAGATTCTGATTCAGTGGGTCTGAGTGGAACCTGAGATTTTGCCTGTGGTTTCAATGCTGATGCTCAGTGGACCACACTTGGAGTTGTAAGAACATAGATGTTGATGGCAGAACAAACTTTATAACCTGAATCGCCACTAAAAACACAATGTGCTTTCTGCCACTTCACACTTCAGGTAGCTTTCCTGGGAAGCAAACAAGACCTTGTTCCTGGAATAAAATAAGGCACATGATGCTGTGGTTTATAGAACAGGAAGAACTATATATTGATACATATTCTTCTTGGTTTGTAATTGGAAGTTAGATGGCAACTCTATATAAATAAAAATTAAAGTGATCAAAAAACTTGTTAGTGAGGAGAGAATTCTGCATGCTGCCACCTCCAAATTCTCCCTTTGTGCCTTTCTGCCAACTTCCCTGCCAAATTTCCAAGTCTGTCTCTAAGGCTTTCACTTGAAAAATAAATGGATTTCAAAGCACCTTCTTCTTGCTGTGACTCTCACTGGGGTTTTAGAACACATATAAGGGAACCAAAATCCAAACCAAAACCCGTTGAAACAAGATACATTCAATTGTTAGGTTTGGATTCAGATATTTTAGTCAAGTTTATTTAGGCAACATTATTTTCCCAAATACTTCTTGCTTTTGGGATTTGAATAAGGCTCTTAGACCCTTGGGCTCAATTTCCCTGTCTGTTATTACACTAATTCTTTTTTTTTTTTTTTTTTTAAAGAAACACTTAAAATTTTTCTTTTAAGTGCTAAGTTCTTAGATTTATGGATTCAATAAAAAACAGTGCCTCTTCAGTTTTTCAGGGCTTGTGCTGATTTCTATGGCTTTGCTGACAAAAACTAGATTAAAAATTTTTATTGAATCTTGTCTGAAATGCTTAAACTTGACTTCAAGAGAGAAAATTCATTCTACCAATTCTCTCATTGGATTTGGCTTTGGGAAAACAGAATGTAAGCACTGACTAGGCTACTTGTTTATGTCTGGATGTATCCTGGTCTACCCAGCCCATCGGGGGAGGAGATTTCTTATCCCATTCATAATCTCACCAGAATTATGTATATTGCTTGGTATTTCAAGATGTTGCAGCCTGATTACCATCTATGTAGACAGGGTTTGAATTTTCCAAGATCCCAGCAGTTGAACAGAACTCTGATTTACTCAGTGAAAGAATTATCAGGAGACTTCTTTATGCCTTTGGAAGAACTTGTTTGTCAGAACTCAAAATTCAAATTTCTGGGTTGCAGCTTCCTGCAGCTCTGATTATAGACTTTCTCTCCTTGGTCATGATTTTCTTCATTTGAGCTCAGTTTGGTCTCTAGAAGTCCAGTAGTGTTTTACGCACTTAGATGAACATTGAATCAGGAGGACAATTAAATAGCTAAGAACAATGAACTCGGGAAACTCTGCCTTTCTTCTCTGTTTAAATCCAGGAATTGTTCTAGGCTTCGCTTTCAGGATGATCAAAACCCTTTGGTTTTTACCCTCCAGTTACAGACTACCAGAAAAGTGTGGAATTTGTTTCATTACCTTGTGAGATTGCTGGCAACAGTGACTCATGCAGGGATGGTTATTTGCTTCCTGTGATTTTCCTGCCATGCAGGTGGTTGGTTATATAAAAGAAATTTTTTTTAAAGAAGTTATTTTCAGATATGTCCTGAAATAATATCACCTCTGTTGGGTTGCCTAAGGTAATAGGAAACTGAAGGATGAGGGGTAGGGGGTTTGGTCTTGCATTATTTGCAGTATAAGGGTGATGAAAAGACATGTATGTGTTAGAATAGCTATGTACAGAATGTAATACTATCATTGCTCATCGCTAAAAATTTAAACACTGCAATAACATAATTATCTAGTTGGGTGAATTGGTGGACTGCAGTAGTGTCATTAGTGTGATTTTGAATAATATTTTAATAGGAAAAATATTTACCATAAGAATTATTAAGCAGAAATTTTGATACCTATTTTTTTGCTTTTGCCATGGTGTTCCCCAGCCCATACCCCACCCTAGGAGGAAGTACCCCTGGTGTTTCTATTCTCTCCTCTAGAAGAATGAAGACTAGATTTGGGGGAAATTTATTTTTGACAGGTAAATTATACATAGCACTTTTGAGGTATAGGTGTTAAGTGAACTTTAACTATTAAAACATTGCCAGAGCATTTGTATATCTATACTAGTGAGTTCAAGATACTAAAAAATAAATATCCACTCTCACTTGTCAAATGCAAAGGCTTTTCATCCTGGCACAAATTAAATGCCTCATTCCTAATTTCCAAACTTATTTAGTAAATGCATTTTGAGCTCAGTCATCCCTGTAAATTTAATCAATCAAAAAGTTCTCCTTTTGAATTGTGATTCCTCAGAACTTTACCAGTAAGTCACTGTGGGGATGCAAGCTTCTGAATCAAACTCTTCAGATCCCGTTCTGCTAAGATCTCTCTCTCTCCACCCAGGCTGCAAGCCTAGGCAGCCACCCAGGGTTCTATGTGAGGGGCTCAGAGGCCATTAGGAGTCAGGGAACAGCTTTCTCACTGGCATGGTCCTGAGGTTCTTCTGAGGAACGATGGGGCAATGACACTGGCTGCTGCCGACAGCCTGTCTGCTGTCCTGGAGTTGCTGTTTTTCAAAGCTAATCTCTTTTTCCGTTCATTTTTATACTGAGATTTCATTACCATGTAAAACTGCAAATATCAAAAAAGGTACAGATCTACTCGGAGAGGATATTACTGAGTTAATCTCATGAGATATCACAATGCCCATACATTTATTTTTTCAGCCGTTATCAATTGGATAGTTCATATTAATCAAGCTTCCTATGATTTTGCTGCAGAACCAGTTGTTGCTGCTGTCAGTTTTTCCTGTGTATGGTTCTATCATCTAAAAGATGGAGAATTCTATGGTAGGAGAATTTCTTCAGACTCTGAGTCAGAATAAGATCTAGGAAAAGGTGACATGATCTATATTCTTAATTTAGAACTTTTCTCTAATGATCAATAACTGCATCCAAGGTGTAGTTTTTATGCTTTCATTTTAAATATAGATCAAGCAGCATTTCTAACATATCTTTTCTGTTAAACATTTAATATATTACACTTTTTATTTAACTCTTGAGACAAGGAACCTATTAGTTTATAAAAGAAAATGGATAACTTTTTCGGACTGATTTTGAAAGCTGCTGGGAAGAAGCAGCAAATTGGAGCTAAATTTGGATCCATCGGTGGATAGTAGGTGAATGATAAGGTATGCGTGCTATTTAAATAATCGTTGGATCACATTTCCAGAGAACTTCTTACCTATACAAGATAACTTCCCTTACGATAAGAACATAGGGGAAGTGAGTTTTAGCACTCAGTGAAAGTTTCAAGTCTACACTGATGTTGGGCGACAAATAAGAGCCACCCCACAGACTGAGTTAATACAAATATTTTGTGTTCACTTTGTCCTTATGAATTTAAACAAGATTGCCGTGCACCATACAAGTTGTACAGGAAAGAAAGACATCTTTATTAATTTAATTCCTCAACTAATATTCATTAAGCACTTGCTACATCCCAGGAACTGTGCTAAGTGGATGTGCTCCAGCTCATTTGAGTCACTGACTGATACCATCTAACATCATCCTGACCTCCCTCCTCACTTCTGTTCTACAACTACCGGGTCCCAGACCCTGAAAAATGTCTCCTGGACTAATTCAGTTTTCCTTGTCTTGATCACTTGTGAGAGGTTGTTTGCACCAGTCCTCTGTCTTCCCTCTCCTCCTTCGAGTTAACCATCCCTCTGATCAGCCTGGGGACCCAAGTGTTACTTGCGTAAATGGTGCTCTGAGAACAGCGGTGCCCTTTCCTTTTGGGAGGAAGATTGTACATTTCTGTTGTGGTCGTTCTGTTGCTACAGGACGTAATGGGACCTGTGATTCCTCCGAACCCTCATCATAATGAGCTAACAATGGATTCCCTCTAGCTCTCTGTACTTGTTAAACAAAGTAAGCTTTTCTTCAGAAACAAGTACTTCACACTTGTTGAATGACACTTTCACTGCCACAAAATTGTCTAAATGAAATGGGACTAGAGATGAAGGCATGTAGCAGGGGAAGAAAGAAGACGTTTTCCCTGAGGCAACTTGCTTTTCAGTGCTGCCAGTGACCATCTTTGCCTTGGAATGCCTTGAGTAAAAGTAGGTACTAAGCAGGAACGAATTTCAACATTTTTTCTAAATTCCTAATTTTCTTGACCAGTTGGTTGGCAGTACTCAGAGCGGTATGAGCTATCTAAGTTGCCAAAATGGACACTTTTTTTCCAGAAAGCAGCAGATATTATTTTGAGAATTCTTGAAAATTCTTGCAGTTTTTCTTAGATTGAAAAACAAGATTATAACTCAAATTTTAAAAAATTTTCAGTCTGATCTGTGAACATTGGAGAGAATTTGAAATCTGAATAATATCTCAATTATTCGTATCTGAAATCTGACTATAGTATTTCAATTATTTGTATCTGATTATAGTCTGAGATAAAAAACAAATTGAGAATAATTTTTACTCTCTCTTGTGTGTTGGGGAAATTTTTACTAATTAAAACAAAATCATTTCCCAACTCAGAAAAATTCTCCACAATGGTAGTAGAAAACTTATTGAATAAGCATTAAACCACAAGCGTTAAACCACAATGTGATGCAGGTCACAGGCAATTTGATAAGAGATTGCAAAGACAGGAGGGATCAAGATGGCAGAGTAGGAGGATGTGGAGCTCACCTCCCCACCACAGACACATCAAAAATACATCTACATGTGGAACAATTCTCAAGGAAAACTGGAAACTGGCCAAAGAACTCCTATACAACCAAAGCTATAAGAAGGATTTCCATGTAACTGGGTAGGATGGAAAAAATGCATGGGATTGGGACCTCTATCCCTAGGAGGGCTTTGAAAGGAAGAAAAGGTCCACACAGGTCACCTTCACACTGGGAAGCAAGCAGGTTGAGCCACACACTGGGTGTCCCAGTCCTGGAGTCCTACATGGAGAAGACAAGTCCCCCTGGCTGCTGGGAGAACTGCTGGGACAGGTAGAAGGGCTGGAGAACCTAGACCCACTCATGAAGAGTGCATGGGTGCAGACTTGCCAACAAACAGGGCAGAGGGAGCTCTGCACTGGCAGCTGCTACCTCACCGTGCTCCCCCATCTGAGCGAGGCAAACACCCTGGACCTGCTTACTCCACACCACAGCTTGGCATGAGATCTGGGTGAGCTGGGTCTGGGGAAAAGACTCTGTCTAGGGACACAGGTGGGTTGGGGGCCTGGGATGTGGTTCAGGTAGGGCAGCAGCAGCCAGTGTTGGCACTAGCTCAAATCAGCACCACAGGGGAAACCCAGATTTATGATGGCAGCACAGCTGCTTCAGTTCCTGCAGCCACAAAGCTCCAACCTCTAGCCCCAGCTTAGATGACACACTGGCCCAACTCACTCCGTGCCACAGTCTTGGGACAACCATAAGAGGGGAAGAGACGCCACCTTGTGCTATGTCTGAGCAGAGCCATGAATTCCTACATGGGCAGTGCATCAGACCTGTGTGAGTGCAAGAGCCTCACTTCAGCACTCCTGTCCTTTGGGGCAAAGAACACATTCAAGGGAAACAGACCCTGCTCAAGCTCAACGCTCAGGGCTTCTGCTGGAGCAACTGGGGAACAGACCCAAACCTTGACAGGGTGGTGATATCTAAGGAGCAGAGAGGAAGTCCTGCCTCACACTCTGTGCAGGCTTTAGATCCCCTAACACAAACTGCACTCCCTATCAAGGTGATAGTGGTCAGTACACCTGGGGAAAAATGTGGCTGTCATCCACATCAAAACAAGCCTTCACACCAAAGACACTGGATACACACAGTCTACATAGGGACACTCCCACATAAAAACACCCTTTCAAGACCACAATAGATAAGTGTTTCTTCTAAATTCATAGAGACAGAGAAAGTTAAGTGAAAAGGTGGAAGAACTACTCCCAACTAAAGAGCAAGAGAAAAACCCTGAAAGTCTAAATAATGAAACAGATCAGTCTACCAGACAATGAGTTTAAAAAGGAGATAATAAAAATGCTAATTGAATTAAGATTATCGATATAAATGTAGATCATTGTAACAAGGAACTAGAAACTACAAAGATGACCCAATCAAAAATAGATAACTCAATTTCTGAGATAAAAAGCAATCTAGAAGCAATGAATAGCTGACTAAATGATACAGAAGAACATATAAGCGATTTGAAAGATAGAATAATGGAAATCACCAAATTAGAACAGCACACAGAAAAGCAAATGAAAAGAAAATGAAAGCAACATACAAGATCTATGGGAAAATATAAAATGTGCCAACTTACACATAATAGATGCTCCAGAAGGAGGAGAGAGAGAGAGGGGAGATCAAAAATGTATTTAAAGAAATTATGGCTGAGAACTTCCCATACCTAAAGAAGACAACAGATATCCAGGTACAGGAAGCACAGAGGGTCCCAAACAAAATGAACTCAAACAGAACCACACCAAGACATATCATAATTAAAATGGCAAAAGTTAGAGATAAAGAAAGGATTCTAAATGCAGCAAGAGAAAAACAGGGTTAGTTACAAGGGAACCCCCATAAGGTTGTCAGCTGATTTCTCTGCAGAAAGTTTAACTATATCATGTCACTCCTTTCTGGCTTGAAAAGTCCTGAAGGGGAAAAGCCTGCAACCTAGGATAGTCTACCCAGCAAGACCATCATTTAGAATAGAAGGAGAGAGAAAGAATTTCTCAGGCAAGCAAAAACAAAGAGAATTAAGAATATTAAAACCTATTCTAAAAGAAATGTTGAAGGGTTTTCTCTAAATTGAAGAGAAGCAAGAATTTATAGGAAAGGGAAAGATCCCAATAGGAAATGTAAATATATAGTAAGGATTAAAGATCATTTAGGTAAGCCAGTAGGTAGATTAAAAAACAAACAAAAATTGTTAAAGCAACCATAACTACAGTAAATATTAAAAGGACAGACATGAAGATGAAATATAGGACATCAAAAAACACAAAATGTGGGGGAGGGGAGTAAAAACTATAGATCTTTTAGAATGTGTTTGAACTTAAATGATTATCAGTTTACAGCAAGTAGATGTAGTTATAGGTCAACATCCATGAACACCAGGGTAACCACAAATCAAAAACCTACAATAGATTCACAAAAACCAAAAAGAAAGGAACTCAAGCATACTATGAAAGAAAACCAAACTACAACATAAAAACAAAAAGAAATGAACAAAGAAGAACTACAAAAACAACTGGAAAACAAGGAATAAAATGGCAATAAGTACATAGCTATCAATAATTACTTCAAATTTCAATGGACTAAATGCTCTGATCAAAAGACAGAGTGGCCAATTGGATAAAAAAAAAAAAACCTTTAATATGATGCCTACAAGAGACTCACTTCAGGGTGAAAGACACACAGATAAAGTGAGGAGATGGAAAAGATCTCATGCAAATGGAAATGACAAGAAAGCAGGGGGCAGCAATACTCATATCAGACAAAATAAACTTCAAAACAAATGTTATAAAAAAAGACAAAGAAAGGCATTATATAATGACAAAGGGATCAATACAGGAAGAGGATATTATACTCGTTAGCATACACGCTCAACAAGAACATACAATGGGAAAGAGACAGTCTCTTCAGCAAGTGGTACTGGGAAAGTTGGGCAGCTGTATGTCAATCAATGAAATCAGAACACACCCTCACACCATACACAGAGTAAACTCAAAAAGGCCTTAAAGATGTAAACATAAGACGTGACACCATAAAACTACTAGAAGAGATCATAGGTAAACCATTCTTTGACATAAATCATACCAATATTTTCTTAGGTCAGTTCTCCAAGACAATAGAAATAAGAACAAAAATAAAACAAATGGGACCTAATCAAAGTTACAAGCTTTTGCACTGCAAAGGAAACTGTAAACAAAAAGACAACCTACATAATGGGAGAAAATGTTTGCAAATGATGTGACTGACAAAGGCTTAATTTCCAAAATATACAAACAGCTCATACAACTCAACAAAAAAAACAACCCAATCGAAAAATAAGCAGAAGACGTAAATAGAAATTTCTCCAAAGAAGACATACAGATGGCCAATAGGCACATGAAAAGATGCTCAACATAGCTAATTATTAGAGAAATGCAAATCAAAACTACAATGAGGTACCACCTCACACCAGTCAGAATGGCCATCATTAAAAATTCTACAAATAAATGCTAGGGTGTGGAGAAAAGGGAACCCTCCTACAATGCTGGTGGGAATGGAAGTTGGTGCAGCCACCACGGAAAACAGTATGGATGTTCCTCAAAAAACTAAAAATAGAATTACCTTCTAATCCAGCAATCCCACTCCTGGGCATATATCTGGACAAAAATATAATTCAAAAAGATACATGCACCCCTATGTTCATAGCAGCACTATTCACAATAGCCAAGACATGGAAACAACCTAAATGTCTATCAACAGATGAATGGATAGAGAAGATGTGGTACATATATACAATGGAATACTAGTCAGCCATAAAAAGGAATGAAATAATGCCATTTGCAGCAACATGTATGGAACTAGAGATTATCATACTAAGTGAAGTCAGACAGAAAGAAAGACAAATACCATATGATATCACTTATATGTGGAATCTAAAATATGACACAAATGAACCTATCTACAAAACAGAAACAGACTCACAGACATAGAGAACAGACTTGTGGTTGCCACAGGAGAGGTAGGGTAGGGGGTGATGGACTGGGAGTTTGGGGTTAGCAGATACAAACTGTTCCCTATAGAATGGATAAACAGCAAGGTCCTACTGTATAGCACAGGGAAGTATATTCAGTATCCTGTGATAAACCATAATGGAAAAGAATATAATAGAAAAGCATATAAAGAAGAAAGTATATATCTGTATAACTGAATCACTTTGCTATATAGCAGAAATTAACACAACACTGTAAGTCAACTATATTTCAATTAAAGAAAACATACATGCCTAATACAGGAGTACCTAAATACATAAAGCAAATACTAAGACAGAAAAAGAGAAACTGGTAATAGTACAATAAAAGTAGGAGACATTTTAACACCCCAGTGACATCAATGGAGAGATCATCCAGACAGAAAATCAGTAAGGCAACTAAGGTCCTAAATGATACAGCAGAACCGTTGGATTTAAATGTTATCTAATTAAAGGACACTACATCCCCCAAAAAGCAGATTATACATTCTTTTCAAGCACACATGGAACATTCTCCAGGATGGCCCACATACTAGGTCATAAAGCCTCAACAAGTTTAAGAGGCTAGAAATTTTATCACGGATCTTTTCCAACCACAGTGGTATAAAACTAGAAGTCAACTACAGAAAGAAAAATGAGAAAAAAACAAACACATGGAGACTAAAAAAACCAGTGGATCAACAATAAAATCAAAGAAGAAATCAGAATATGCCGAGACAAACAAAAATGACAGCACAACTTTACAAGATCTATGGGATGCAGCAAAAGCATTTGTAAGATGGAAGTTCATAGTGATACAGGCTTTCCTCAAGAAACAAGAAAAATCTCAAAACAACATAAGCTACCACCTAAACAAATTAGAAAAAATAAGCCAAAACTCAGCAGAATAAAATAACAAAGATCAGACAGGAAAAAGAATAGAGATTGAAAAAACAATAGAAAAGATCAATGAAGCCAGAAGCTGGGTTTTTTTTAAAAAGATAAATAAAAATCGACAAACTTCTAGCCAGGCTCACAAAGAAGAAAAGAGAGAGGACCCAGATAAAATTCAGAATGAAGAGGAGAAACAACCAATACCACAGAGATACAAAAAATCATAAGAAAATAGTATGAACAGTTATATGCCAACAAATTGGACAACCTAGAAGGAATGGACAAATTTCTAGAAACATACAGCCTGCCAAGACTGAGTCAAGAAGAAACAGATAATTTGAGCAGACTGATCACCAGAAGTGAAATCGAATCCGTAATTTAAAAAACTACCTGCAACAAAAGTCTAGGACCAATGGCTTTACTGGGAAATTATGCCAAATATATAAAGAACTTATACCTATTCTTCTCAAACTATTCCCAAATTCAAATTCATTCTATGAGGCCACCATTACCATGACATCAAAACCAGACAAAGACATTACAAAAAAAGAAAATTATAGGCCAATATCTTTGATGAATATAGATTCAAAAATCCTCAACAAAATATTAGCAAACTGAATCCAACAATACATAAGAAGGACCGTACACCATGATCAAGCTGGATTTATTCCAGGGTCACAAGGATGGTTCAATATATGCAAATCAATGTGATACATCATATTAACAAAAGGAAAAACAAAAACCACTTGATCATCTCAATATATGCAAAAAAAAGGATTTGACAAAAATTCAACATCCATTCATGATAAAGACTCTCAATGTGTGTATAGAGGGAACATATCTCAACATAATAAAGGCCATTTATGTCAATCCACAGCCAGTGAAATACACAATGGTGAGAAGCTGAGAGCCTTCTTGCTAGATCAAGGAACAAGATAAGGATGTCCACTCTCACTGCTTCTATTTAACACAGTATTATAAATCCTAACCACAACAATCAGAAAAGAAAATTAGATGTATCTAAATTGGAAGAGAAGAGGTAAAACTGTCACTATTTGCAGATGACATGATACTCTATATAAAGAATCCTAAAGTCTCTACCCAAAAACTATTAGAGCTAGTAAATGAATTCAGCAAGGTAGCAGGATACAAGATTAATGTACAGAAATCTGTCTCATTTCTATATACTAATAATGAAATATCAGAAGGAGAAAGTAAAAAAAAATCATTTAAAGTCTCATCAAAAAAAAAATCTAGTAATAAACTTAACCAAAGGTATGAAAGACTTATACACTGAAAACTACAAAACATTGATAAAATTGAAGATGATTCAAAGAAATGGAACGATAGCCCATGCTCTTGGATTGGAAGAATCAATATTATTAAAATGGCTGTACTACCCAAAGCCATCTATAGATTTAAAGCAATCCTTATCAAAGTATCCAGGACATTTTTCACAGAATAAGAATAATCCTAAAATTTATATGGAACCATGAAAACCCCTGAATTGCCAAAGAATCCTGAGAAAAAACAAAGTTGGAGATATTACCCTACAGACTTCAGACTCTACTACAAAGCTATAGTAATAAAAGCATTGTATTGGCACAAAAACAGATACATGGATCAGTGGAACAAAATAGAGAGCCCACGCACCTATAGTCAATTATTCTTTGACAAAGGAGGCAAGGATATACAATGGGGAAAAGACAGTTTCTTCAACAAGTGGTTCTGGGAGTTGGACAGCTACTTGTAAAACAGTGAAATTAGAACATTCCCTTACACCATATTAAAAAAAAAAAAAAAACTAAACTAAAAATGGTTTAGAGACTTAATTAAATGTAAGACAAGACACCATAAAACTCCTAGAAGAGAACATAGGCAAAAGACTCTCTGACATAAATTGTAGCAATATTTTCTCAGATCAGTCTCCCAAGGCAAAATAAATAAAAGCAAAAATAAACAAATGGGACCTAATTAAACTTAAAAGCTTTTGCACAGCAAAGGACACCATCAACAAACAAAAAGACAACCTATGGAATGGGAGAAAATATTTGCAGAGGATGCAACCAACAAGAGGTTAATACCCAAAATATATAAAGAGCTCATACAATTCAATATCAAAAAAACAAACAATCCAATCAAAAAGTGGACAGAAGAATAGACATCTTTCCAAAGAAGACATACAGATGGTTAACAGGCATAGGAAAAGATGCTTAACATCACTAATTATTAGAGAAATGCAAATCAAAACCACAATGAGGTATCACCTTGCAACTCTCAGAATGGCTATCATCAAAAAGTCTACAAATAATAAATACTGGAGAGGGTGTGGAGAAAGGGAACTCTTGTACACTGTTGGTGGGAATGTAAATTGGTGCAGCCACTATGGAAAACAGTATGGAATCTCCTAAAAAAAAAAGAAAAAAACCTGAAAATAGAACTACTATATGAGCCAGCAATTCCACTCCTGGGTATATATCTAGAAAAAAATAAGAACACAGTCAAAACGATACATGCACCCCAGTGTTCATAGCAGCACTAGTTACAGTAGCCAAGACATGGAAGCAACCCAAGTGCCCGTAAACAGATGACCAGCTTAAGAATATGTGGTGTGTGAGTGTGTGTGTGTGTATGTATGTATATATATATATATATATATATATATATATATATATATATATATACATACACACACACACAATGGAATATACAATGGAATATTACTCAGCCATAAAAAAGGGATGACATATTGCCATTTGCATCATCATGGATGAACCTAGAGAATATTATGCTTAGTGAAATAAGTCCGACAGAGGAAGACAAATACTGTATGATATCACCCATATGTGGAATCTTAAAAAAAAATACAAATGAATGTATATACAAAACAGAAACAGACTCACAGACATAGAAAACAAACTTATGGTTACCAAACATGAAAGGGGGGGAAGACAAATTAGGAGTATGGGATTAACAGATACAAAGTACTAGATATAAAATAGATAAGCAAGAAGGATTTGCTGTACAGCAGAGAGAATTATACCCAGTATCTTGTAATAACTTATGACAGAACATAATCTGCAAAAAAACTGAATTGAAACTAATACATGAAACTCATGAAACTAACACAATATTGTAAATCAGCTATACTTCATTTAAAAACAGATTTCAAAGAGAGAAAGAAATCTCATCCCTTTATATAGCCATGCCGACTAACCTACTACATACATGTTTCAAGATGAATAATAAGTAAATAAGTAAAGGACTCAACATCATTTGTCACACATAGTTCATCCTAACTTTACCTGGTAATTGGGGAGACAATATGTATTAGCTAATTGGTTTTATCTAGAGAAAAAACAAACCTCATTTCTTTATAGCAGGAGGCAATTTTGCAACTTAGAGCAAAGTGCCCACTGAAGTTAGGTTCCTATCTGCCACCGAATCTGGAAGATAGGGGTACTATCTCCCTTGATGTTTGCATTTCAAAGAGATAGTTCCCCAGTTCTTCAGAAAGACATTCCAGGTCAGAAAGATGACAGGAGGCCAGGTGACAAAAGACCTATCTAGTCTTCAAAAGGATTTATATGTATTTCAAAGAAGTGAGGAAGTACTTACAATGATAAGTTTTATAAAGCAAATGCTCTGTGAAAAGGGAGGGGAAGGAAATCTCTTTCCCCATTTTCAACAGGGAGAATTAAGCCTCTTCTTTTTAATTTGTGTTTGTTCTTACATGTGCAACTCTGCAGAAAAAATCATTATTTGGTTTCACAATTGTCTGCTAATAAGATCTGTTATGTAAATGTTTACCTCTGGATATTGAGATCATGTGCAATATTTATAATTTTAACTCTGATAAATGTAACCTGTGAGCTGAGTTCCCTAGAAATTTGGGATTCCTTTTGCAGCAGTTCTCCTCCCCATGCTCTAAGAGAATGGAGTTGCTTGGGAGATCAGAGATCTGGCTTATGTAATTTTGTAGGTGCCATGACCCTCGGTCACAATTCAGTGGCATGCTCAACTTCTGAGCTCTTTAGTTAATTTATGTAGAGTTAATAATTCCTCCCTTGGCCTTCCTCTTAATTCAGTTACTATTGAGGTAGATATCCTTACTGCACCCAATTTCCTTCTTACTCCTCTTATCTATAACAATGGTTCTTAACACTGGATACATATTACACTCACCAATGGACCTTTAATAAAATAACCATGTCCAAGAACCCATCTCTTTCAGAGATTACACTTCAGTTGATTTGTCGTGGGACCCAGGCATCAATATTTTAGATCTCTACTGTGCAGTTTGAATTTAGAACCACTGATCCAGAACAAGTGATTTGTCCAATAAGCCACTCACCAACAATAATAATTACCCTCTGTCTGTAGGATGGTGCCATGCTCATCCATTAAGAATGGTGGGGACTTCCACTTCACTGGCTCTTTATATAATGGAGGAAAATCTTTTATAGGAGACCACATTATCACTACCACCACTGTTGCTACCACCAGTAAGTGTAAGCTACCTATTTGAATCCTTAGTACCATGCACAAAGTCTTGCATACACCAGCACCTGATAAGTCTTCATTCAATGAATGAGGAATGCCTAGTTACTGAGTAGTATGTGAGAATCAAAGAGACAGAATTGGAATTTCAGGTCTCTTCTGAAATTCCAATTCCAACTCCAAGGATGTAGGATCATAGTAAAATTCAAGTACATGATTATTTGCTGGTAAGAATAATTAAGGTGTGATCATAGTAAGTTGTTAGGCTTTTAAAAAGTGGGGAAAACTCAAGCCAGAGAAATCTGAATGGCAAGTAATTCCTGGATTTTGAAACATTTTAGTTATGAGATATCAATAAAGCATTCTGCTATGGCTTATTCATCTCTCCACTGAGAGAGAGAGAAAAAGATAAACACCCAGATGCTTTGTAGAATTATCACTATTTCTTGACTTGGGTGGGAGGGTAGTAGAGAAGAGAATAGATAAAGGAGGAAAACTGGGCAAAGATAATGTTTTTAGGGTTGAGGAGGAGAAAGGAAAAGTATGAGAGGACAGGAAGAAATTGATTGAGTGGGCCTTTCCCAACCAAGACAAGGAGAGTTAGAATGGGGATTGTTCTTTACACACAAGCATAATATTGTATTAGCCTGAGACATCTAACAATAATTTTGGAGCTTCCTTATCTTCTTTGAAATACACCTTATTCCTTTGGTAAATGTACTTCCTGGGTTTTTTCCTCCCCCTACAGCCCTACATGGTCTTCTGTGGAATATATATATATATATATATATATATATATATATATATATATTGTTTTTTTTTTTAGAGGGCAGGCATTTAACCAGGATTTTACCTAAGTTTACCAAACATTCCAGTCCCCCAAATGTTCTACATTCAAAAAAGAGCTCCTGGCCAGGTAAACCTGAAAAGCTGTGTGCTATAGCCCCATGCATATTAACATGTTAAAGGCCGGAGAAACCTGAAATAATGAAATATGTTGAAATTTAACCCAGCGTTCTCCAAATTCATGAAAGTAGGGAACTCTTTACAATAACTTACTAACAGTCTGCAGAGCTAGAGATCTGTATTACACACTTTGGGGAATACTGTGTTAACTCACTTTACCTGCATTACATTTTCTGTCCTGTTACTTTAGTTCTATTACTGTGGGCCTTTATTCATCTGTATTACTGAAGACCTAAGAGGAGAAAGAAGTTGAATTTCAGAAAATAGGTGGGAAAAACAGGAAAGTGAAGCTACTAGAGGGCAGAGAGAGATCCAGAACCAAGATGGTGTTAGATCAGAAAACCAACCAAGCTGATCAAGGACTTTTCACGTGAATATCAAATTTAGGGAGAAGAAAAAGAGTGTAAGGGAATAGGCTTTCTGGATTACTGTGAGTATGTGATTTTAGGTTTCCTACTAGAGGCAATCTAGTCTTTAGACATACAGCCTGTTCAAAAGAATCAGGATGAATGTGAGCTGAGCTCGAGATAAGCAAGAAGCGTTAGTACAGAGAAAGAAATGTCAAGTTCTATATGATGATTTCAGAAAAATTGCTCTGATTCTCTCTAGAACATGGTTATGACCCACATTTCATTAAAAAAGAAATCCTGTTTGGGTAATATTGTTGTTCTCTCTCTCTGCAAACTCATTACCTACTATAAAATTTATCATAACCCAAATCCAACTAGCTAGATTCCTCTGGCTGTAACCAAAGAGTTTTTCTTTATTATTCCACATTTAGAAAAATAAATGTCAACAAAAGAAGCTAATGGGAAGGATTTATGAGATGTGCAATAATTCCAGCTGCATGACTTTGATTTCCAAAATGCTTTCACATCGAGTATCTAATTTGGTAGTGATTAGGCAACTGTAATTATCTTAGTTTCCAGATGAAGGCCATTAAATGATTTGCCCAAGATCACACTGCTAGGAGAGCCTGCACTTTAGCTCCTTTCTTCTGACTCCAAATTCTATCTTCATCCCAACACATGTACAGCTTATTTTACTAGTCCTTTGATTTTACAAATAATTCACACTTGAAGTTCACAGAAAAATGATGAGTTAACAACTAACGATTACTGAGAAGTTACCATGTTGTGGGCCCTGTTTTGAGTCTTTACGTAAACTATCTTATTTTATGCTCACAATATTCCTATGGAGAAAACACTATTGCTATCTTCGTTTTTCTGATGAGGAACCAAGGTTTAGAGAAGTTGATGGGTCTGGAATGGAGACTCAGGTCTTTTTGACACTGGAGCCCGCTCACGCCCCAAAGCTGTTTGTGTTCGTTTTCTATCGCTCTTGTAACGATTACCACAGACTCAGTGGTTTAAAACAACACAGTTTTATCTTACCGTTCCAGAGGTCAGAAGTTCAACACGAGTCTCACTGGGCTAAAGTAAGGTGTTGGCAGGGTCGCATTCCTTCTGGAGGCTCTAGGGGAGAATCAACTTCTTTGCTTTCTCCAACTTTGAGAGTCTGGCCACATTCGTTGACTCCTGGCCTCCTTCCATTTTTAAAGCCAGCAACATTCCCTCGCGCTACTCTCTCTGTAGAGTCTCGCCAGCATCCGCTATTAAGAACGCTTGTAATTACATTGAGCACACCTGGATAATCTAGAGGATTCTCCCTACTGCACAGGTCTGCTGAGTAACAATATTAATTCCATCTGCAACTTTAATTTCCCTTCGCTCTGTAACTTAACATACTCAACTGACGTGAACATCTTTGGAGGACATTACTCTGCCTACTACACTGTTCTTTCTCTTTTCACAGAAAGGAAGAGTCAGTGAGGTTTGGTATGCAGTACTACATTTACTCAGGTAGAAAATGTCACCAGGATGTTTTTAAAAGACTTTCAAAAATAAATATGTAAACAAAAACAACTTGATTAATAATGAAGAGCCTCGAAAATATGAATTTTTTATAAAACAACTGGATTTGCATACTACTGTGTACTTTAGAGTGTTTTCACACACATCTGATGCCCGTAGATCACCTGTGAGGTAACTAGGTTAAACTTGATGGTTAATTAACCCTCCTCCCTCCCTGCTTTTTTTGCTTACTTTTTCTTTTTATCCTGCCTTGTTTCACAAATGGTTTCTTTTTCCCAAAAATAAATTATACTGTGTAGGCCTAGTAAAAATTGTAATTTTAACCTAAAATAAATGCATTAAAATTTCCCACAACTTTGTATTATTTTTTAGTTTAGTTTTCAAGGAACTCTGTGGGAGGATTCTGAGTATTATTTGCAGATGACCGGTCTTGGAGTTGTTTATCTCATCAATAAAAGGAAAATGAGAATAAAGTAGACATTGTTAGGAGAAGTAAGAGTGAAGTTGGTAAAAGGAAAGCATTTATTCATTGAAAAGCCATATGGAACACTTACCATAAGCTAGGCAATGTTCTAGGCTCTAGGCAAAACAGTAATGAATAAAATAGCCAAGAATCCCTGTCTTGGGAGCTTAGACAGCAATTTCTAGAAGGAGAGATAGATAATGAACAAATTAACAAGTACATATGTAATATTTAGCAGTGGTAAGTGCTGGGAAGTCTGAGAAGAGCCAGTCAAGTTGATGGTTGCTATTTTCTACAGGTTGGCCAAAGAAGACCCCCCTGATAAGTTACTATTGTGAACGGAGACCAAAAGGAAGTAAGAGACAGAGCCATGTGAATATATGGGTACAAGGGTTTCAGACAGAGGGAATAGAAAGTCCAAATGTCCTGAGGTGGGAATATTCTTGGCATATTGGAAGAAGAGCAAAGAAATTATTTTATTTCATTTTCCCAGCATTATTGAGGTACAATTGACATATAGAGTTGTGTGAGTTTAAGGTATATAATGTATTGATTTGATGAACTTATATTGCAAAATGATTACCACCATAACCTTAGCTAATACACGCATCATGTCACATCATTACCATTTCTCTTTTTTTTGGTGAGAACATTTAAGATTTACTCTTAGCAACGTTCAAGTGTAAAATACAGTCTTATTAACTATAAACACCATGCTATATATTAGATTCCCAGAACTTAGTCATCTTCTAACTGGAAGTTTGTACCTTTTAACCAACATCTCCCCATTTCCCTCATCTCCCAACCCCTGGTAACCACCACTCTACTCTCTGTTTTTATGAGGTTGGCTTTTTTAGATTCCACAAATAAGTGATATCATACAGTATTTGTCTTTTATCGTCTGACTTATTTAACCTAGCATAATGCCCTCAAGATCCATCCATGTTGCCACAAATGGCAGGATGTCCTTCTTTCTAATAGTTGAATAATATTTCATTATGTATGTGTGTGTATACACACACACACACATATATATGTATATATACCACATCTCTTTATCCATTCAACCATTGGTGGACCCTTAAGTTGTTTCCATATCTTGGCTATTGTGAGTAATGCTGCAATAAATATGAGAAAGCAGATATCTCTTTTATATCTTGTGTTCATTTTCTTTGTGTATACATCCAGAAGTAGAACTGCTGGGAAGAAATTATTGTAAGTGAAGCAGAGGGAGAAAACCAGACAGAAATAAGAAATGAGTTCAAAAAAGTGGTAGGGACAAGACTATAGCCTAATATTTGAGAAATTTGTTTTTATTCTGAGTGAGATGAGGATCCACTGGGTTTTTGGAACAGAGAAGTGAGATCTGACTTCAGTTTTGAAAAGATCACTCTGGCTGCTGAGGGTGAGAAAGGGAATAAGGGGAAGAGAGACCAGTCAGGAGGCCATGAAAATCATCCTACTGAGGGATGATGGTAGCCCCTGAGGTGGAGAAGGGGCCAGATTGTGAGTATATTTTGAAGGTAAATCTGTAAAGATTGCTAATGAAGGGGAAGTGTGGTGTGAGGGAAAGGGAGGAGTCAAAGATGAAGCCAAGGAATTTAATTGAGCAACTGAGAGAACGGAGTTGATACTTACTTTGATGAATAAATCCAGGGACAGGGTAGGTTTGGAGAAGAAAATGCAGATTGTGGCTTTGGACATGTTAAGATTGAATTTCCTATTGGATACTCAAGTTGCAATGTCAAATAAGCAGTTGGATATGTAAGTGTGGACTTTAAAACTGGATATATAAGTTGCAAGTCATCTTAAGTCTTATTTCCTGGTGTGTCTCGATATTTAGCAGTTGGAGAAAAGAGGTGGAAATTAGTAAAAGAAGCTGAGGAAGGGCCAGTGAGATAGGAAGAGAATCTAAATGGAGTAACAACCTCAGAGTCAAGTGAAGAAAGTGTTTCCAGAAGGAGAGTAAAAATGCAGCTAGTAGGGACTTCCCTGGTGGCGCAGTGGTTAAGAATCCGCCTGCCAATGCAGGGACATGAGTTTGAGCCCTGGTCTGGGAAGATCCCACATGCCATGGAGCAACTAAGCCCGTGCACCACGACTACTGAACCTGCGTTCTAGAGCCTGTGAGCCACAATTACTGAGCCCGCGTGCCACAACTATTGAAGCCTGTGTGCCTAGAGCCCGTGCTCCGCAACAAAAGATGCCACCGCAATGAGAAGCCTGCGCACAGCAACGAAGAGTAGCCCCGGCTTGCTGCAATGAAAGCCTGCTCGCAGCAACGAAGACACAACGCAACCAAAAATTAATTAATTAATTAATTAATTTTAAAAATGCAGCTAGTAGGGGGAAAAATATAAAATTGAAAATTGCCTGTTGGCTGTAGCAATGTAGAGAGGAATTTGATAACCTTGACAGGAGTGTTTACAGTGACGTGGTAAAGATGAAACTGATTGGAGTGAGCTCCAGAGTGACAGGGTGAAAGAAAGAGACAGCAAGTATAGACACCCTTTAAAGACGATATCTGTGAAGAGGAGCAGTAAAATTGAACAGTAGTAGAGAGGATCATGAGTCAAGAGAGGTTTTTTTATTTTTCTATTTTTGAAATTTTATTTTTTAATTGAAACATATTTGATATATAACTGTGTAAATTTAAGGTGTACAAGGGAAGTTTTTTTTTTTAATGGTAGAAATTATAGTATATTTGTAGGCTTATAGGAATGAACTAATAGGAGAAATTGATGACTCAGGAGTCAGGACAATTGCCAAAATAAGTACGTAACAGGATGTGGGGATGCAGCTCAGGGAAGCACCGGACTTACACAGAACCATGGAAAGTGACAAGAGAGAAGGTGGAGGATGCAGGTCCAGATACAGATAGATTGGTAGTTTGGTAGATGTTCTCACTGCTTCTGAGAACTTCTAATGTCTCAGTGAAGTAAAATGCAAGGTCATCAGGAGAGAGTGAAAAGAACAGAGGAGCTGCGAAGAGTTTGAGGAAAGAGAAGACGGGATCACCTAGGAGATTAGAGGTGAGAGTATACTAGGCAGATGTGGTAGGATGCTGGTGGTGAAGTTCAGCATGGTTCTGTGTTTTTCTCTAGCTCCCCCAGGGATAAGAGATTGAAACTGAATCATAATCATTGGTGCTATAATATTTTTTAAATTTGTAAAGATATTTTCTCTTTCTGGATCATAACAAAGTATTATGAAGCCTTTAATGTCATCCACTCTCTGGGAACATTTGTATTTTCAACAGTAGGAGAAACCATTACCCAATACCTGATGATTGAATAGTAGAACTTCAGATTTCAGTAATAAGGTTGGTGAGGAAATGTTATTGGAGAATGAGTACAACTGTTGTTCCTCAAATAACAGTATATTGTCATCAATGGATGCATGAATTTGGACCTTTATAAATAAGCAGTTGTGATTTTAGATATTTACTTCCAACAGAGGTTATTCATTAATGTCTGGGTGAGTGTGCCACTTAACTCCAGAACAAGAAAAGAATAAGAACAAGGAAAGGTTTAAGGGGGTAGCATGTTTGTAAATCTTCTTTTTTGCTGTCCTATGGTTATCTTTTAAAGCTGTGATTCATTTCCAGGGTTTTTCACCAAAGTGAATAATAAGTACCACAAAGATTCCCAATATTTTCTTTTTTTAGCCCTTTGGCCCATTATTACAATGCTAAACTTAGACATCTTTGGAAAATGAGAGCACAGTGGTGTCCTCATAACACAAGATGCTAACTCTAGTCACCCCTACCATTTAATAAAGACAAAGGAGATGTCTCTCTCTCTTAAGTGGCAGAGCTAACCTTATAATCTGTCATAGCTCTGCTTAAGCAACAAAATTCTGAGAAAACTTCTGACACATTTTTCTAGACTTCTGGAAAAATAGTATATAAAGAACCAAGAGAGCCTGACATGAAATGAAGACAGCTTACTATTCTGTCTTTTTTCCTTAATTGGAAATGCTGTTTTATAAGAAGCTCTATTTTATTTTCATGCACTTCAAAGAAGATCAGGGGAGTTTGATTAAACTAGAAAAATCCTCACTGGTGCTTTAACATTGTTGTTTTATTGCAGAACTCACAGTGTGGTTCAAAGAGAGGTTGATGGGCCTGGTAGTGCTTTCTGGTCTAGGTTACAATGGGAATCTTGAATTCTAACTGGATAATTCCCAAACAGAAACACAAAGATAAACAGCAGAAAATATAATTCAATACAAAGGTATTATTTACTTTTATTTTCCATTTGCAATTTATTTGTTTTTCATCGCTAAGGGTCATTATCTAGCCTGTTATTTATTCATCCATCTACCCTATTAAACTAACATTTATTATGTATCTACATGGTACTAGCCTTCATACGAGGTGCAGAGAATATGGAGATTAGTCAGTAATGGTCCTTGATCTCATGTAACACATAATCTAATCTTCCAACATAACCAATGGTATTGGGTTGAATTGTGTCCCCCTAAAATTCATGTCTACCTCAGAATGTGGTTTACCAAACCTCAGAGTGTGACCTTATTTGGAAATAGGGTCTTTGCAAATGTAATAAGTTAAGATGAGATCACACTGTGGCATCCTTATAGGAGGAGGGTTATTTGAACACAGACACAAATAGAAGGAAGGCAGCCATGTGAAGACAAAGGCATAGGTTAGAGTTATGCTGCCCCAAGTAATGCCAAGGATGGCTGACAGTCACCAGAAGCTAGAAGGATACAGAGAGAGCATAGCCCTGCCCACACCTTGATTTCAGAGTTCTGCCCACACCTTGATTTCAGAGTTCTAGCCTCCTGAACTATGAGACAATAACTTTCTGATGTTTTAAACCACCCAGTTTGTAGTTCGTAATTTGTTAATGTCAGCCCTTGCAAACTAATACAGATACTCACCCATTTTGATATATCTTCACTACCTTCAAATAATTCTCTTCTCTCACAGTTTCTTTTGTAAAATCATTCTGTTTAACTGGGGAAAACTTTCAAACAAGTGGTCTGTTACTAGTTGATTTGCAATACTCTGTGTCGACCCATTTTCTTTCTTTCACCCATCAAGTGTTTTTGTTCTCATGTAGGGTAGATGTTTTCTTTTAAAAGTACATCTGTGAGACAGTTTGCTTTCATAGTGCAAGTGTATTGTGGTGTAAATAAAAGCTAATCATAGAGGACTAACTAGAAGCTGAAGACATTTTTACCAAACCACAGGTGAAGGGCTTATAATTCTTCCCAGAATTTCAAATACTTTATGTGAGAAGTAAATATGGAAGAAAAATGATATCAGGGCTTCTTAAAGCTAAATGAAATTTCTACTTGGCAATGTCTTAATAAACAGAAGCCAGCTAAGCCATATTTTTTTTAATCTGCACAAAATGAATGGCATTTCAATCAATAGATCCAACAGGAAAAGAGCAAGCCGTGGTAGTACAGCTGCCAATGTCCAATAATAGTAAGTACTCAAGTTAGTACTCAAACTTGTCCCTGTCCATTGGCAGGGACAAATTTTGTGCAAATGTTGTTTCATGAAAAACAAATTCTCATGGTAATTGTTGGTGACCATGGAGATCATGTTCTAAATTAACATTGTACGATTATTGATTTGGAGGTAGGAAATGTATTTATCCTAAAAGCTCATTACCTAGCAACCACTGAGGCAGAGTCACCCAATCAGAAATTGACTCTCACATAAAACTATGGAAGTCAAGTTACATGTACAGTTTTTTTGTGTGTGTATGTGTGTGTTTTATTTGGTATTCAAAAATAGGTCTGCATAGAATAGAATATTCATAGCCATTACTTTTCAAACCTGCTCAAGCTAGATTCTCTTATAAAGAATAGGAGAGAGCATAAAAAGATCTCTTAGGGTACTTGGGAAATAGCAAAACGATAAATTACTTGCATTGGTTAGATAACTTTTATTTTTTCTTCAGGGGAGAGCCTTCTTCCTTCCTTTGTAAACATTCCTCCTCATTCTCTCTCTCACTCTCTCTCTCACTTTCTCTTCTCTCAGGACTAACCATGTAGAAAATCTTAGAATGTACATATACAGAACTATCTAACCAACACAACCTACTTTCATGTGGCATTTCTTTTAAAATATTTCTTTCTGAAATATTTCCCTAAGATAATAATGCTCAAGATTAATCAGAAAATCCCAATTTGATGTAAAATAAAATGTATGTGGGCTCTTCTTGGGTATGATCCCATGACAAACAGCTGTTGTGTGGTACAAGTCCAAGTTTACTCATTCAGTTCATGGAGTTAAATAGTAATTCACCTGGAAATAATACTCCTCAATGACAATAAATGTTTGTGCACCTACTTTAAGATTCTACTAATTTCCTTTCGTATTTTAATATGTTGGAAATAATTTCATGCTACTGTATAAAAGTGGAGGTGTTTTGGAAGTGGTGGTGACACATATCTTTAAAAATCTGTTATAATAGCCTATCACATACAAACCCTGCTCATTTTTTGAATACTTGCTAAAATATAAGAATAAATTAAACTTTCACGTTAAAACTAGGAGGGTAAAATAGTCAATGATCTTGACCTTCCTTACTTAGTATCCTTATATGATTCTTAATAATGTTTGACTAGTTCTGATCACTTCTCAAAGGACAAATGTTTACTCAATAGAAAAATGTAATTCTATCCTAATGCTTTGCAGGGGAAGAATTATGTGAACCATGTATGTAACTATATCCTGAACCCTTAAAATTGGTCATAAATCTCTCAAAAACTTTAATTTTTTAATCTGTGTAGACTTGTTTTCATCATGTTTAATGTTAAAATCTAGTTA
The DNA here is from genome assembly GCF_965194825.1 of Balaenoptera physalus. Taxonomy (NCBI): domain Eukaryota; kingdom Metazoa; phylum Chordata; class Mammalia; order Artiodactyla; family Balaenopteridae; genus Balaenoptera; species Balaenoptera physalus. The sequence goes on along the minus strand of NC_138882.1, from coordinate 111,112,282 downwards.
CCTGTTGAGTGCCTGCGTGAAAGATGAAATGCTTGGAGCATTTGGCATGACAGTTATAGCTATTAGTTATTAAGCTGGTAAAGTTAAATTTATAACCAAGTGACCAATGAATGAATGCTTTACTCCTTAATCCCTATTTTCTATCAGTTAGGCATACCACCGTCCGAGAGGCTCTACTGAGTTGGATTATAAATAATATATCTATACATACACATAACTAGACACAGAATGATGTATATAACTGAAGTTAAGATCCTTAGCTGGCATTAGTAATGTATCCCATGACTCATTCCCTGACAAATATTTATTGAATGCCTACTAAGTACCAGGGATTGGAGATTTAGCCGTAAACAAATCAAACGAAAATCCCTGCCTTTGTGGAACACTAATTCCATGATGACTTTAATTACAACATTGCAACGAAATATTTAATGAGAATTGTGTATAAGATTGAGCAATGTAACTGGCTTTTTATTGAAGTAAAATTTATATAGAGTGTAATATACAGGTAAGAAGTAAACAGTCTGACAAGTTTTGATGAATATATACACCTGGGTTTATAACTGCAGTCAAAGTATAGGACATTTCCATCTCTCCAGAAAGTTTTCTCATGCTCTTTCCTAAAGAACCCATACACCGCAACAGGAATGACTGTTCTGATTTTGACAACCAAAGATTGCTTCTTCTTTTTCTTAGATTTTATCAAATAGAATTATAGAGTATGCACTATTGTGTCTTACTTCTTTCACTCAGCATAAAGTTTCTGAGATTCATTCATGTTGTTGTATCAGTGGTACGTTCCTTTTTATTGCTGAGTATGATTTCATTGTATGACTATACCACAATTTGTCTATTCATTCAAATGTTGATGGACATTCGGGTTGTTTCCAGTTTTAGGTTCTTATGAATACAATCTGTTACTTAAACAATCTGGCATAATCCTTTTTCGTATAAGTCTGCTGTCAGATATATGTACTGTGAATATTTTCTCCCAAGCTGTAGCTTGCATTTTCATTTTTTAACCATGTCTTTTGATGAGCAATATTTTTAAAATATTTGAAGTCAGTTTGACACTTTTTTCTTTTATGGTCAGGGCTTTTTGTCTCATCTTTAAAAAAATTTTCCTCTTCAAGAGTCACAAAGATATTCTATGTTTTCCTCTGGAAGCTTTAAAGTTTTAACTTTTGGTTTTAGGTCTATGACCCATTTCAAGTTAATTTTTCTGTGAGGTAGAGGTTGAGATTTATTTTTGCTCTATGTATTTATCCAGTAATCCTGCATTATTTTTTGAAAAGACTATTTTTTTCCCTATTGAATTGTCTTGGGGCATTTGTCAAAAGTCAATCGACCATATATGTTTCTGGAATATTTCTGAACTCTATGTTCTGTTTCATTGATCTATTTTTTAATCTTTATGTAATACCATACTATTTATAATAAATTTTGAAATTAGGCATTGTGAGTCCAGATTTTTTCTTCCTTATTCAAAGTCATTTTAGATATTGTAGGCTCTTTCCACATAAATGTAAGAATTAACTTTGTGATTGTATTTTAAAAAGCTTGTTGGCAATCCCACTACTGGGCATACACCCAGAGAAAACCATAACTCAAAAAGACACATGCACCCCAATGTTCATTGCAGCACTATTTACAATAGCCAGGTCATGGAAGCAACCTAAATGCCCATCGACAGATGAATGGATAAAGAAGATGTGGTACATATGTACAATGGAATGTTACTCAGCCATATAAAGGAACGAAATTGGGTCATTTGTAGAGATGTGGATGGACTTAGAGACTGTCATACGGAGTGAAGTAAGTCAGAAAGAGAAAAACAAATATCATATATTAACGCATATATGTGGAATCTAGAAAAATGGTTCAGATGAACCGGTTTACAAGGCAGAAATAGAGACCCAGATGTAGAGAACAAATGTATGGACACCAAGGGGGGAAAGTGTTGAGGGGGTTGGTGACGGTGATGGTGGGATGAACTGGGAGATTGGGATTGACGTATATACACTAATATGTATAAAACAGATAACTGATAAGAACCTGCTGTATAAAAAAAAATAAAATTCAAAAACAAAAGTAAACAGAAATGTATACAATTAATTTTATGTTATATTTCGTTTAACTCAATATATCCAAAAATATTATTTCAACATATAATCAATATAAAAATTATGAGATATTTTATAGTCTTGTCTTTGGTACTGAGTCTTTTAAATCCAGTATGTATTTTACGCTTACAGCACACCTCAGCTTTGATTAGCCACATTTCAAGTGCCCCATAGCCACATGTGTCTAATAGCTGTCATATTGAATAGTACAAATCTAGAGGATAAAAGACAAATATATACAAAATTAACTTGTAGTTGAATATATATTTTGTCCTTCTATAAATGCATGGAAGCTAATAAGATAACTTCAAAAATTTACTTTCTTAAGACACATATTGCATTATCTAGCACATTTCTCAGTCTAAGCACTATTTTAGGGAGGGATAGCAATGGTTAAGAAGCCAAGCTCTGAGCTAGATTGCCTATTTTCCTATACTGCCTCCATAATCTACTGTGTGACTTTAGACAAGGTTCTTATTCTCTTATTCTAAGACAAAGGTCTTAGGTAAGTTAAATAAGATCAAACAGTGGAAGGTGCATAGTAAGCATTCAAGAATGTTAGCTCTGAGTATTTCACTGTGTGTGTGTGTGTGTGTGTGTGTGTGTGTGTGTATGTATGTATGTATGTGTATTTGGAAACAACTTATAGATGACCTGGATGAAAAATGAATCCAGTGTGTGAGTGTGTGTGTGAGTTTGTGAGTGTGTGTCTGTGTGTGTGTATGTATGTGTATTTGGAAACACCTTATAAATGACCTGGATAAAAAAATGGATCCAGTGGCAAATCATGTTCATTTATGTCCCTTTTGGTTGGTCTTATAGTTAAACTGAGCCACATATATCAGGTTTGATATATTAAAGTGGAATAATCAAAAGCATGACACTTATGAAGAAAAATCATGAGGAAAGTGTCTGTGGAACCAACCAAAGAAACAGCCACCTACCCTGGCCAGCGGAGAGAGGTTCCATCTAGGGATCTCAAAATTGCTCTGTATTTAGAGCTGAATGGACTTTTCAGACATTTTTTATAGATATATTTGCTCTAATTTCTATTTCTGGTCCCAAGCTGCCAGTAACCTCTGCTGGCTCAGTTGACATCTGGCAGCTCTCTGACTCAGTAACTTAAGTCAAATTATCCTTTTCTCTTTGTTTTAATAACTATACTCTTCTATTCTCCTCCCTGGAGGCCAGAGAGAGGACAGAAGGAAAAAAAGAAGTCCCTCTGAGGCAAAGTCTTAGATTTTTGAAAGAATCTATTTTGGACTCGCTTTAAAATCCATTCATTTTGATGAATATAATCTAGTATGTGTCTGGAGCCAGCCCAGTAAATCTGTGAAGATTCTCAGCTTCATCTCAGTATTCTGAGAGACAATAATTCTGCACTTCGGTGGCATAATGAGATTTATTTGCACAACTTCCATGAGTGTATCTATAGAATGTGCTTGTGGGGGAGAAGGGTTATTCAAGTGCTATCATCTGACTTTCTGCTTTCAGTAAATGTTTGCTATTTGAGATATTTTTCTATGTATGTGTCTCTTCGAGTTTCTCTGCTTTGTGATGTGTTCTCCTCTTGGGAGGCTGGTGGTATAAGTAATTGACAAAAAAAGCTAATAAATCTGAAGTTAATAGGGCTCTAGACAGCAAAAGTACGTAGAAAAAGGAGTCTCACTAGCTGCAGTGTATGGTTGAAGGCGGAACTGTCAACAGGAAGTCTGATTATTGCAAAGGGCAAGACACAGCTCAGAAAAATTCCAGATGAGTTTTCAATTCACTGAAGTCATATCTCACATCAGCATATACCTTTCTCTTGGGATTTGAAGTTGGAGAGAAAGTAGTCAAGGAAGGATACAACTCTCTGTGGGGTTTCAGCTTAGCTTGAATTTGGAGGTGGTTCAGGTGAAATACCTTGAGGGGCAAAGTACACAGGAATGGAGAGTGTCCACACTCAGATACATCATGCACCTTAAATGTTTGTATAAAGAGCCGCATGATGGAACCTCGTGCATTTTGTGATAATTTGCCATTCACGTTGCTTTTGAAGCTCAGTGATACAGATTCACTTCCTACATACAGGGAGATCAGACACACTTAAACAGCATTTATCTGCTGTGGTTACACAGTGGAGGCGAGGTGGGGCCGTGGGCAGGGATTCCGTTCATGCAGACCCTTAGGCAGGAGCTTGGCTGAGGGTGGGTACAGCGACAGCTGACATCTGACTGTCATGGCAGCCACCACTCTGTATTTCCTCAGGAGGTCCTCAGATGGGGTGAGGAGGTGTGTCACTATGGTTGTGTAGGTGACACGCTGCTGGGGCGGAGGCTGCTTTTCCCTGAGATCTGAGCGCTGAATCTGTGATAGCGGTGGAGACAAGATCCCTCATAGCTTCTAACTTGTAAAAAGAGTAAGGGGCTGAACCATCGTACATTTGAGGAGTAAAAAAAGGGAAAGGCAGCTTAAGTGTACAGCTGACATGGGGACACAATTATCAAAGAAACTACATTGTCTCTGATCTATAACACAGGAATTGGTTTCTCTCAAAATCAAGTCAACTACCTCTTGAAACATACACATTTCTCACACTGAAGAAAAAAGGATCTCATTTGAAAATAGCATGTCAGGAATGAGGGTAAACTGAGGCTTCCATATAATTGTAAGTTTCTCAACACTTACAGAGTAAACAATTTGTGCCAAGTTCATTGCTAGGTCCAGCAGGGAGGTCTAAAGAAGCAGGGGTCTCATCCAGCAACAACTCCCTGACTCTTCCCGGAGGTCCAGCTTTGTATGAGACAGTGGCCCATGTGGGTCGGAGACAGCAGAGGGAAATACGTTCTAGAGTCCTTGCGGGTGTCTGACAAGCACATATTCACCTGCTCTGGAGACCGCCATGTCACCTGAGGAAAGAGAGAGAGAAGCGGGTGGGGGGTGTATCACTGAGAGAGTAAACCCTCCAGCTCCTGACAGCTCTCTACCTTCTCATGTAGCCTGGCAGGACTTCTTGCCTTTGAATTCACTGCAATACAACTGTTTCTTAGAATCAGCTCCCTTTTCTGGCTGAAGCTAGTTTGCACGGATATCTGTAATTTTTTGAGGGAGACCAGATGTACAACAAAGGAAGATGAATAAGTATTAAATTGAAGTAGAAATAATCCTTCCTATTCTAATTTCCATCTTCCTGCCTTGTATGTGTATATTTTTCTTGATTCTCATATTTTTTGAGCTGCTCAATGGACCCTTCTCTTTTGTCTACCCTCTTTCCCTTTGTAATTTTATGTGATTTGCAGTAATAATGATGTCAAGTAAATGAATCCCAACCTTTTTTCTCATTTCTGGCTTTTATGCACATTATGCTCGATAAAATTGGACTATCCACAATATGACAGAAATCTATTCCCCACATGGTTAGTATATTAGTTATTACTGAACTAATACAGTGTTTCCCATGTAAACCGCAGCCTTTCCTATTTTAATCTCTATATGACCAAGGCCTACTTACTTGACTCTGCTTAAATGCTATATATTTCTGATTCCTCTTGCTTACCTCATCCCTCTCATCCCCTTCCCTTTCAAACCTATCCACCCTGGGAAGTAATTCTCTCTCCTTAAACTTCCCACACTATTCTACGTACTGTGCATGTGCTAACTCATTCAATACTAACCATAACCCTATGATGTACATAATCTTATAATCACCACTATTTTACAGATGAGAAAATTAAGGCGTAAAAATCGCATGACTTTCTTGATTTCGTGCTTTTAGTATATAACAGATCAAGGATTCAAACCTAGACAGTCTGGTTCTAGGGTCCATGTTTTCAGCCCTTATTCTGTAATGCCTAAATATTGTCAGTGCTTTATATGTAATGTTAAAGATGTTGATGGCAGCTTCCTTTCCTCCTTTAACCTTCTTGAGTGTAGAGCAGCTGTTTGATTTTCTCTGGTTGCCCCACATTGCCTAGCAGGGTGCCTTACACATTCAGAAACTCAATAAATATTGGGTGAAGGATTGATTCTCTTATTTTGTTACCGCATCACTTTCTGTGGTTTGGTTGTCTCTAAATTTAACCAAACAACATATTAGTTGATGGTCAATATGTTGATTTATCAAAAAAACCTTATTAAGACCAGAGTAAGCCATCTCCTTTATTTCTTTCATGCCACCTCTCACCTCCTCCTGGCTGAGGAAGAAAGTGGAATTGGTTTGACATGACAAATTTTGTGGGCTGCTTTTAAACAACTTAATAACCTCCAGGGTTTTACAAATTGATCTTTTTCTTAATGAATTGCCCCAGAAACTTTCAGGTTTGAGAGTCAGACCAACTGCTCCATAATTCATGAGTTAGTCCTTGTGTTCTTCTTGTAATGCAGGATGAACTGATTAATTTTTTGGACATTTTGGCAAATCTGATCTGGGTGACTAAGTCCCTGGCCTGTTTTAAATCCTATTTCTTAAGTCCTCTGGTAGGAATTATATTATGTCTCTGACAATAGTGGCCTTTGTAATGAGAACTGAAACAAAACAGGCATTAAACATGTTCATGTTAGCCAACCATTATTCATTTCTCCTCTTACTACAAAGAGTGTCTACCCTTTTTTTTTGACTATGTTTGAAATATATTTCCTGGTTGTTAAATGTTACATCCCTCCTGCTAATATGATTTTGTGTATCAGAAGCGTATGCATAGTTTGAGGCTTTGGATGATAGAATGTGGATTCATTTATTTTTGAAGGTTAAAGTTTGGGGATTATTTATTACAGCAGCCCACCCCATACAAGCATGACCTTTACCTTGCTCATGAAGAAGGGCTGGTCACACAGACAACAATCTACTTAATCTTACTTTATTATGCCATGCAAGTGCCTGGGAGAAATTCTGAAGCTAATGCTGTAGTCAAAATAAACTAATCTGTAATAGTTGAAGACATTTCCCTCTTCCCTGAAAGCTGTAGCTCCTATAGCTTTAAAGGGAGGCATTTATTTCTTCATTCATCCATTTATTTAACTAATATTTACTGATGTTCTAGCATGTGCCTGGTCAGGTGCTAGGTCAGGCGGAGCATATAAAGATGAATAAGAACTGACACCTGCCCTTGAGGAGTTCAGTCTGGTGAAAGGATACTGCCAAGTTGTGTATCAACAAAAATACTGGGTATTTACAGAAGGAAGAGTGATTAAGTTCCTAGAGTACTTAGAGAAAGTGACTTTTTTTTTAACATCTTTATTGGAGTATAATTGCTTTACAGTGTTGTGTTAGTATCTGCTGTATAACAAAGTGAATCAGCTATACATATACATATATCCCCATATCCCCTCCCTCTTGCGTCTCCCTCCCACCCTCCCTATCCCACCCCTCTAGGTGGTCACAAAGCACCGAGCTTTAGCTTATATATACTACCAATTTTACATTTGGTAGTATATATAAGTCCATTCCACTCTTTCACTTCATCCCAGCTTACCCTTCCCCCTCCCCGTGTCCTCAAGTCCATTCTCTACGTCTGCGTCTTTATTCCTATCCTGACCCTAGGTTCAGAACCTTTTTTTTTTTTTTAGATTCCATATATATGTGTTAGCATACGGTATTTGTTTTTCTCTTTCTGACTTACTTCAGTCTGTATGACAGACTCTAGCTCCAACCACCTCACTACAAATAACTCAATTTCGTTTCTTTTTATGGATGAGTAATATTCCATTGTACATATGCGCCACATCTTCTTTATCCATTCATCTGTCGATGGACACTTAGGTTGTTTCCATGTCCTGGCTATTGTAAATAGTGCTGCAATAAACATTGTGGTATATGACTCTTTTTGAATTATGGTATTCTCAGGGTATATGCCCAGTAGTGGGATTGCTGGGTCGTATGGTAGTTCTATTTTTAGTTTTTTAAGGAACCCCCATACTGTTCTCCATAGTGGCTGTATCAATTTACATTCCCACCAACAGTGCAAGAGGGTTCCCTTTTCTCCACACCCTCTCCAGCATTTATTGTTTGTAGATTTTTTGATGATGGCCATTCTGACCAGTGTGAGGTGATACCTCATTGTGGTTTTGATTTGCATTTCTCTGATGATTAGTGATGTTGAGCATCCTTTCATGTGTTTGTTGGCCATCTGTATATTTCTTTGACGAAATGTCTATTTAGGCGAGAAAGTGACTTTTGAACCAGGTCTTCATGGCTAGAAAGGAGGGTGCAACACTGAGAGCAGGCAGAGGAAAGAGAGGTTGGGCATGAAAGAGAGATAGAGGGATGGAGATGAAAAGGAGAGTTGGGCTCTGATGGGGAAGGGCTTACTGTGATTTTTCTAAAGTGGTCGTATTATATTCTGAAGGTAGTAGAGTCTGAAGGTTTTGAAACATGAGAGTGACATGCTTGTATATATATATTTTTTTTTTGTAGGAAGATCATTTTGGTGTCAGGTGGGGCACAATTTGGAGAGAAGGTAATAGGAAGCTGCCTATAAATACTGAATGACATTGCTCAGAATTTGATTTTCTGGAGATGTTTATATAAAAACTCAACCTTAGTGGAGAGAAGGATTTTATTGATAATGATCGTGTACTGATAATCGTTAATGATTTATTTGCCCTATAGCAAAAGAATCAGCTCTGGCATGACTTTACTGCTCTCAGGGTACAAAATCACTGTTATTTTCCCCAACCCAGTGCACGTATCTGAAACTCAACCAAACCCTTGGCATTTAAGCAAGTTCACGCTCATTTGTAAGCTGCTTTGCTCAGCAGTATTTGGACAAAACTGTTGTGCACGTTTGGTGGGAAAATGGCCTTAAAAGTAATTGTGGAGCCCAAACTTTCTCTCCTGACTAAAGCAGAATCAAATTTTATTTAAGAGTTGATGAGACTGATTATGGGGCTTGGGATACTGCAGAGCTGACGGCAATGGTGTCTGCAGGCCTAATGTAGAGCCTCATGCCAGTCTATGGCCAAACTATTAATCAATGGTGACAATGACGACTGTGATGCGTAATGTAAGTCATCCTTGGAAAAATTAGCTGTCTTGTCTGTGTCCACGGAAAGGAATGCTTTCTCTAATCACGGAAAACTGTATTTTTTTACATAAGAAATCTCAGATCCCATATTCAAAAAGAAGAATCTTGCCGTTCAGGGTGTATTTGAAGAGCCGGCTGGATTCATGAGAGAACTGGGGTATATTATGATATTATGGAGTCAGGAAAAGTAATTAAACACACTATATTGCCCATCTCTAAGGTCTTATATAATAATAAGACTTTTAAAATGTTAAAAAAATATATAATGAACATATGCAGTAGAAACCCACATGTGTTTACAAAGAATTAAAACTCTAGAAAAATATCATGATGTCATGATGTTTGGCTTAATCAGACTCAGCCCAGGAAGAAGTGGAAGGAATTTTGCAGGTGGAAGCCATGATCATTTGATGTCTCGGGTGGTAGTGAGTAGTGATGACAAAGCAACGCCAGAGCTACTACCCATGTGACAGAGTAGAAGTCCATCTTCTGAGCCATGTTCAAGGACATAAGTCCAAGACCTGACTCTGCCACATATTGGCTCTGGGATGGTGGAAAATTCATTTAAGCAATATATGCCTTGGTCTTCTTATCTGTAAAATGAGCAAATTCAATTATATTCCCTCTGAGATGCTTCTTAGTTCTAACACTCTATGAATTCTGTGAATTCAAGTCATTGTCTGAAGGCCCACAATTTCAGGGGTTAGATGAATCTGGCAAAGTGGTTGGGTTACCAGACTCTGTTGATGGGCTGTTAGGGCCGTGGTGCTAAAGCAGCAATGTCGATGAGGCAGGGAGGGAAGGACTTTATATTCCTTCAGGGTTGGAGCTGATCTCTATCTACCTCAGTTTCCACAAACCAGTTATGAATGTGGAGTTGCTGAATGAAGGTTATAGCTCTCATAGGACTGGATCCACCAAAGATACAGGAGAAGGATGCAAGGTTAGGATATTCTGGCCCTCTCCTACAGTGTCCATGCAGTGCCATGATTAAAACAGTAATCAGCTTGGTGACTTAGGCAAGTTGCTTAATCTCTCCGAGCCACGTTTTCCTCACTAGAAAACTGGGCTAACCATAGCACCTATCTCATTAAGTAGGCTTGAAGATTCAGATAAATAATTTCTAAAAAATAGTACTTATTGAGTGGGAAAAGCCTGGCATTTTGTCTGAGTTTTAAACTCTCAATCTTACTTATTTCTCAAAAGGAGTAGAGGGGATGTTGAGTAGAAAGACTGAGGTGGCGGAGAGGGAGGAAAAAGGGACAACAGAAACAACATTTTTATAGCTTTGTAGCTTTGTCTAGGGCTGGGCTTTGTCCCACAATTTGCCTCAGTCTTCTCGTAATTCATAAGCATACTGCTGTTGTAGGTGTGACCTTTGACTTTCTAAAGGAAAATAATGAAGCAAGAGAAAGTTAGTGCAAGTGGATTCGTGGCTAAACATAAATGTGTCTTCTGTATTTTATGATCACACCAGTGTGTTCTACTTTAAATTTCTCTATTTTTTCCCCATTTTCAACTTGGTAGAAATCATTTGCTGTCCTTATGTTCAGTTAGTGAATTTCTTTTGTAGGAAAAAGAGCTTTTTAAAAATCGACTGTAATGACCACAGCACAAGTGAATCCTTCCTATAAATTCACTTGGATTTTAACCTTGACTATTGTAAATGAAATGTAAGAATAAATTTAACATGCCTGAGAGAAGCAATTGGCTCCTCTTCTATTAATTTTAGGTTCACACCTATTAATTTGTTTTTGGTTTCCATAGCGGGCAGACTAAGATGAATTGCATTCAAAGTGTAACAGGAGTGATTTGGAAGACAGAGGCTCAGATGAAGATTTTTGAAACACTGTGATGTATTATCTAGAATGACTGTGAAAATATCTTCCCTTGAGAATTTTCTGAAGAGACTGGCTTCCTTCCTGTTTATATTATACTCAGTGCAGTGGTAGCTGAAGTGTGGTGGTGGAGGCAATGGTGGAGGGTGTGTATCCAAAGCCCCTTCCAGTCCAATCCTTCAGAGTCTAATACCAAAGGGAAGGAAACTTCACAAAGAGCCTTTATCATTAGAGCCAACTTAATGACAAAGAGCAATTAAGCATTTCTATGGCGGGTAGTATTCTGTGTCTGTTAGCTATTATTAAACTTATTGAGTTTTTGAAGGGATTTATCTCTTGTTGCCTCTCTTTGCCTTGGCTCAATAAGGCAATGAAATCAGAATTGCATGCCTGTGACAACACGGGGCGTTGCCACAGGATGAAAGATGTTACCAATTTAGCCTGCCGACCACTTCAAAATCAAGAGGAGGAGCAGATGGGCTGGCTCTGGAAAATTCTCTTACTTGCTAGATGAAAACAACTCATAAAGTACTAAAGAAGGAAAAGTGATTTTTAAAAAGCAAATACAAATCAATTTTTCGTGTTTCTTGGTATGTTTCCTAAACAATAAAATCATGTTTGGCCTAGAATTAATCAAGGAACATTTGTTGAGGGCCTACTAAATATCTGTTATGAACTATGGAGTACAAAATTAATGAGTTTTAAAGATATCGACTGCTTCTAAGGAGAGTACATATGATTACCAGGACAAGCTGCACACACATGTGTGTATGTTTGTCTATATCTATTTGTCTATCTATATATATATCTATCTGTGCATCTATGTATCTGTCTATATATCATCTATCTGTAGAATTATATTAGCAACAGGTCTTGAATTAATAGTATATGTATATCACATATAGATAAGACTAAATGTTAAATTGTGAGGTACTGGCATATAAAATACTGTCAGTTACGCAATATGCAATACATATATTGTAAAGGAGAATTTTTAAGAAAAATGAATATGAATAGAGACATCAGAGACAACTTGATCTGGACATTCAGGTGCATAGATGGGAGGAACAAAACAATTAGTTATGACAAAGAGCTTGAGCCAAGATAGAGGTTGGAGTCAGGGAGGCAGTGAAAGGATCTGCTTAATGGGGGCTAATTTTTCTTGATTTGGAATTACAGAAGATAAAACAAAGTAGGCAAATAGTCCAAGAAAGCTAGACAGAGCTGGAATTAATGTGGAACCCATTATAGGGTTCTAAACTGGAGATGACATATGGTTTAGTGGATGAATGAATTTAGATTTGGAAGTAAGCTCTACCTTCACCACTATTTTGTAAGGTTGGAGACTTGCCTAATGGAATTATTTGGGAAGATGAGAGTTGAACAAATTGTGCAATAGTAGAGGCAAACTTTTTAAAGGTGGAGAGGAATATAATTTAGCATAGACGTTGCTGCAAACTTGGTGACATCATTCATTTAAAAAACATTTGTCAGTACCAGCACTGTGCTAGATACACCCAATGGACAAGCTCCCTATCCTCCTGGAGTTCATAGTTGTGTTAAAAAGCAAAATTTAACTGAGTAAATTTTAAAGAGCCTATTGTCTTTATTCAATGATTCATGAACAGGGCAGCATCTAGCAGAAAGAAAGGAGCTCTGAGGAGCTGTACAAAATGGAAGGCTTTATAGGCAGAAAGTGGAGAGGGACAGGAAAGAGCAGCTTGTTTAAGGCAAGGTCAACTTCCTTTGGGGGATGGAAGGGTTTTCTTGAGCAGATTACTTCATTAGTGCTGACAAGATTATTCCAGATTGATTGGTTAAAGGTTACATTCCTGGCAGAGGGTGAAACTGCAGTTAGGTTAGGTATTAAGTCTTGGTTTGCTGACATAGGGCTTAGCACAAGTGACTCCATTTGGGGCCTGTTGCCTCTTTTTAAATAATTTGAATGATGTCCATATTTAATACACACTACTACTTTGGGGTAGAGAAAAAGTAGCTTCTTTTTCTACAACTTGTCTAATCTTCCTCCTCATTCTTATCCCACTGAGTGAAAATATAACATTGCCCATTAATAATATTCCATCTCATCTTTCTCAATCTCAATCATTTAACAGTCTCTGTGGGTTAAATCTTTAGTAAATCCAGAATTTTCAATTCCCCATTAGGGTTAGTTTAGATTGTCTCTTTCACATGACTCAATCTTTTAGGCAAATCTTTAGTCTTTCAGATTTTTTTGTTCTTCTTCCTGCTCTTTTCCACAGTGGCATCTGGCTATGGAAGGCTTGTTTCAGTGACCTTGAGGTCATGGAAAAGAAGGTAGGTATTCACAGGGTGTCTTTAAGATACTGGTGATCTGAGCTGATAAGGCACAACCAGAGCTATCTGAATATTTGGAATGATAGATGAGGTCTATCCCTGGAATCCACAGTTAAACCATTTGTCTCAGATTCTGTTGTCTTCCATGTCCTGACGCAGGCCCTGATGGTCCACCTCCCCTAGCAACAAATGCATGCGTGCTCACCAGGGCACACAGGACCCCTCCATGTCCCACATGGGCTCTGTGGCACCAGGGGAACTGTGTCCATCTCTCCAGCTGCCTTCCCAGACCATTGTTGCACTGTTGTTCTCAGCCTTCCTATGTGATGCCTGAGAAGAAACATGCAACCGACCCTCTTCTCTTCCACATGGTATCAGTGGGCTTTCTCAGACTTACCCACATTGGCTTTCTCAGACTTGCTCACATTGGCTTTCTCAGACTTACCCACATGTTTCTAAAACTCCCCACATCCTGAAGACTTTAGCCCTGTTTCAGTCTGAATTATCTCCCTCACCCTAATTCATACGTTGAAGCTCTAACCTCCAGTTCCTTGGAATGTAAATGTATTTAGAGATAGGGCCTTTAATTAAGGTTAAATGAGGTCATATGGGTGGACCTTAATCCAAATTGACTGGTATCTTTATAAGACAAGGAAAGTTGGACACACAGAGAGACACCAGGGTTATGCACACAAAGGAAAGACCATGTGAAGACACAGCGAGAAGGTGGCCATCTGCGAGCCAAGGAGAGAGGCCTCAGAAGAAACTAAAGCTGCCAACATTTTGATCTTGGACTACTAGCCTTCAGAATGGTGAGAAAATGAATTTCTGTTTAAGCCACCCAGACTACGATATCTTCTTATGGCAGCCCAAGCCGACTAACACAACTCCCAAAGCAGAAAGTTGAAGACTTATCCTTATGACTTCTTGGCTCTTTCATCTCTCTTCCCTTTCTGTGATTTACTGGAGCAGGAAAGTTGGACTTCCCATTTCCTGTGCATAATACTTTCCTATTTTAATCTTCCTTTTTCTCCTAGGTACCAAGCCTCATAATACAACCATGATGGAAGAAAGGGTAACTCCCCCTACACTAATAAAAAAAATAAATCCATGATTTGAGTCTATCAGGCATGACTGTTCTTATGGTAGTCATGGAATAATTTGTAACAGTGAAACTAGCATGAAAATGCATTAGTTTAATATCCTCAAAGTATTATCCCTGCTACATGGCTTTAGTGGAGGAGACAAGCTTTAACATATAATCACACAAGCGAATAAGTAATTATGAAGAGGAGTAAGTGTGATGAAAGCAAATATAAGACCTATTGAGATGGGAATGGGTGGCAGTAGGGAATTCCTCTCTAAGAAAGATTTCAGCTGGGACTTGAAGGAAGAGTAGGATTTAGCAGGGAGCAGGGGGAGAGTGTTTCAGGAGTGCCAAGGCAAAAAGGAGGAAGGACGCTCCTCTGAGGAACCAAATGGAAGCTAGTGGTGGTTGGTGGGGGCTGAATCAGGGTGAACACAAGGGTGTGGCATGGGTGTCATACTGCGCTGGGCTAGTATGTAGACCTGACTGTGGAGGGCTGGTGGACTGCGTCAGAGGTTTGAGATTTTAATCCCAGTGCAAAGGCAGCCACCAAAGGATTTCAGCCTGTGATTGCCAATTTGTGATGATGGAAACTCCAGGGAGCAAAAATATGTAATGATACCAGCTACAGGAGCATTTATTAAATGCTTCCTTGGTGTCAGGAGGTTTCTATGTTGTTATTTAATCCTCACAACACCTGGTGAGGTAATAATTGTTACTCTTTATTGGGTACTGACAGTATTCCAAGCACCATAATAAATACTTTACAAATAAATCTCTACTCTCACAGCAAACCTGTCAGGAAGTATTATTATCTCCTTATTTTAAATAATAGAATGCAGGCTCAGAGTGATTAAGAGATGATTAAGGTAAGTGGTAAAGCTGATGTGCAAACCACAGCTATATAGCCCTACCTTCCACAGTCCTAGGTATGTAGTTTATTTAAATAGAGAAACAACTGGAAAGGGTTAACAGTAGACAAAGCGAGATAAACAAGAAAGATGTGATTTGAGGAAGGCCCTTCAATATTCCTGAACCTCTCATTCTGACTGAATTTAGGACAAACCCACAAAATCTATTTGTCATTCTACCTGTGTAATTCACCAGCAACCCTTTAAGTCACCTCGTGTCCGTGCCGTGCGTATTAGTTTCCTAGGGTTTCCATAACAAATAATCACAAACTCAACAGTAGAAATTTATTCTGTCAAGATTCTGGAGGCCACAAGAAATCAAGATGTCAGCTGGTCCGTGTTCCCTCCAAAGGCCCTGAGGAGCATCTTTGCTTGCCTCTTCCACTGGTGGCTCCAGGCCTTCCTTGGCTTGCGGCTGCATAACTCCATTCTCTGCCTCCATTTTACATGGTCTCTTCTTCTTTACTCAGTGTGTCTCTTCTCAGTGTGTCTCTTATAGGACACGTGTCTTTGGGTTTAGGACTGGATAATCCAGGATGATCTCACCTATAGATCCTCAAATTTAAATGCAAAGATCCTTTTTCCAGTAAGGTCGGATTCACAGGTTCGAGAGCATGGGCACATCTTTTTCCCACTTTACCACGTGTTCCATTTCAGGAAGCTCCTCCTGTGTTCTGGATGAACATCCAGAGAAAACCCAGGGTATTACCAATCTGGTTGTGATCTCTTTGCTTCCAGAGGCAGAAGACCTCCCTGGTCAGGGTGCAGCTCTCTTGCTGTGGTTAAGGCTTCTGACCAAATATAGACAAGTTAAAAGTCTACAGAAGCCCATGGATGTTTTTCCATTTTGTATTTGGGAGTTTTGTGATATTTCAGAATTCACCAAAATCATATAATTTCCCTTTCTCTCCTTGATACACAGCTCTCTTTCATGTTTCAGTTTGTACATAGAGCATTAGAATGTGTGTTGTTATTGTACCTAAGAGTAAAAATGTTTGTCTGGAGTGTAGATAATAGTTATGACTTGATCATTTCCTTTTTTCATTTTTAATTCGTCAGTGTTAGTCCAATGAACCGAAGTGAAAAAGATCTTCACACAGTCCCAAGTTAACAAATTCTTTTCTACTCACTCATACATCCAGGCATAAATGATAAGGCATCGTATGTGTTTGGAATGGAACCCTGTAATCTGACCTGCAGATCAAAAAAGTGCTAATAAGTGGCAATCAATCTATCAGCCAACAAATGGTTTTATTTTCACTCAGTAAGGGTTTCACGCTTAAAGGGGAGATGGATAATTAAGACTTCATGTTTCAAAATATTAAATATTGATTTGTAGACATTTAGCAGCAGGCATAAAGCTCTCCTGAGGGATGACAACAACTGTCTAAAAGATTATAAAAGATTTTATTTCTCTTGGTAGAATTTAGCATTTATTTCTTATTTAAAAGATGTGAAATGAGTTAGTAAAATATTATATCAAGGAGATAGCTTGGAGCTCCACAAATGGCTGTCATGTCTGCAGTGTGTGGCTAGCCAGAGTTAAAATAAAACCGTTTTGCTACTTTCATATCATCTTTTGGTTTATTGATGTGTCAGAAGGTTTATAAGCTCTTCAACTCAAGTTTTGATTGTTTTATCCAACTACTGTCACTTCTTATCAGTATTACAGGCAGAAATCAAAGAAAAGGCCCAAGGGAGGAGGACTTCCAAATGTTGCTTTTTGCTGTCACTGTTGTAATGCTGATACTCTCCTGACAGGCCCTTTTTCTTGACACCACGGGGTAATTAGGGGGATTTTTATAAGAGGCTTTACCAATTAGTTAATACATTTTCTGATTAAACACTCCTTTGTCTCAGCCATACAGAAACTGCCTAAATGAGTAGGAGCTGGGGATGGGACCTACAGTCGGGGCTAGAGGGAAACACCACGGTGAGTCCAAATGTCACCTAGGCTTTGACTTTCCCAAGACCTTGAGTCAGTAATCCTTGTCAGTGCAGGCAACTGGGACAACGTCAGGGCCAGACATAGTATTCAGACCTTACAGAGTAATTTTGCGTTCAATAGACCCCATGTAATGTGTGGATTTCTAGTACCTTGGTGAAATTCAGTGTCTTTCCGAAGACACTGAATTCTCCACTAATAAGCTCTCCACTAATAAGCTCTTTTGGTTGAGGAAATGTGCAAGATAAAGAAAGGGCAGCACATTGAATGGATGTGGGGACACCCACAAAACAATCTAAAGGTTCTGGAAATACCCAACATAGAAGACTGATAAAAATTGCAAAATTCCCCAGTGTTGCCATAGCATTCTCACAGATACAACTTGAGTTTCAACTTTATTTATCCTACTTAATATACTTTGATACAAACAAGCATGCCATCAAAAATCATATGCCATTTGGTTTGTTGAATCAAGGTCTTAGTTGATAAAAGTAAAAACTGTGGTTCCAAGGCAGAACTCTTTTGGCAACGTAAGGCTTGGTGGTGTTGGGTGGAGTGGAGGGATGGTGGTCTTGGGTCTGCTCTTCTGCTGGGGTAAGAGCGGAGTTTAAGCCTTAGAGTTCCCCAGGTGGAGGGTGCCTGGGAGGGACTTGGCTGGGCAGTCTCTGTTGCCTCTTATTTTGCTCTAACGGTGGCTTCCTACCTCTGAGCATCTTTTCAAATTTCCTTCTATACGGCATTCACTCTGGGGTCTTTTATTTCTCATTTTAATACTTCAAAAAATTGACAGCAGTTGGATTAAAAAAATTGGAATTTGGATTGAAGTTCTTATAAACTTTCTTTCCATTGGAGATCATGTAATGTTTGGGCATGTTGCTTTTGACAGCTCCTGCTACTTTCTAAGACTGAGGTAGGTAACATCCCATAGGTGTAAACTGTGAAGAGAAATGAGCCAGAGCCTCAAGTTCCCAAATTGTAGCCATGATTCTCCACTGGATGATCCTTGGATTTCCATGCCCGGTGGTGTGCTTTCTATTGATTTTTGTTTTCTAAATCAATTGCACCATGGGGCTTTAGAATTGCTCATTAAGGAGGTTGAAAAGAAGTAAATTTGGTTCAAGTTTTTGTGCTGAAAATTTGCACTCTCTAAATCTGAACTGCCTAGCACTAGGGCTCTGCAGCCCTTACCTCATGCTTTGGTGGCTCCCTTGCATATATCCCATGGCAAAGTGGAAAAGATTTAATGAATAGCCTTGTGGTACATGAAATTGATTTCCTTAGCAAATATTAGTTTGGGAGTTTCATGTGTGAAACTGACATGCAGTGTCACAGTTCATTTTGTTTTCTTTTTTGCACTGGTATATTCAATTTTAGAACAAAAGTATTTTTGTATTTCCCATTGAAGTTCATGTGATGCAGTTTAGAGCTATCTTTTGCTTATAATGAAACACTTAGAATTAAAAATGCATTCTTTTAAAGGCACATCTTTTTTTTATTAGACATTTGAATGCATCACACCGTTTTATCAGCAGTAGTAAGTAGAGGATAGAATAGGGAAGTGACAGAAAATCCATTTGGCAGAGAAAATAGGCTCTCTTCATATGTGTATGTGATTGCATGTGCGTAACATTAAGTAATCATAATGCAAGTATAGACATCTTTTGGCATCATAATGGCAAATCAGAAAATAAAATACAATTTTAAAAATGTGGTCTGTTTTGGTCACTTGATTATTTCACACTAGCAGCAAATAGAAAATAGGCTAAGACAAGTGAATCTACTACATTAGATTCTAAATTAAGTCCTAGGTTATATCTCTTTTATAAGTGAAAGGGAATTTAAAAGGCAAGTCATCTATTTGGAAAAGAAAAGGAGACAATATAGTTAGAAATAAACAGTCATATTTTGTTTTAAACATATATTTTATAAAACAAAGAAGCAGCTGTGTTTTCCGTAAGAGAACCATTGAGAGTGCATTAAATGGAATATTTAAAGCTGTAAAGTTGAAGTGGGAATTCATACCAATTATCATTGCCTCTAATAATTTAGATAGTATTTCCTAGTATGCAAGAAAATCTCTAAAGTATATGATCATGTTCATATTTATATTTAGGTTCGAAAAAACAAAACAAAGAAAAAAATCTTTTTCTTTCGAAGAGCTTCCAGGAGTCTTATTCGACATGCAAATCCCGTCTGATTATCAGGTGATCAAGGAAGTATTTGTCATTTCTAAAATACTAAACATTAGATTCTGAAGATAATGCACCCTGAAGAGGGGAAAACCTGGCTCATTTAATAACGTATACTTCATTTACAGTTCCAAGGAGCTTCGTTCTTCTGGCTACGACATTTCCCCCAGTCATGCATGGTTCTGATGTATGCAGATCTCTAAGTACATTTTAAATAGAACAACAACTGAACGATTCACTCAACAGGATTCATGAAGAGGAAATAGACATATTTCGGCATGGGAGAATATTTATGCATTATTTAACAGCAATAATGTTTGAATTCATACATTATGCAAATGCAGTTATAATCAGGAAAATGAAAGAACTTGGACTGCTGCAACATCCTTAAACCCACCATTAGGTACCTATTTGTGCATAACGTGTAATGCTGCACAATGCCTTACGATGCTACAGTGTGTCACTCGAAGAGAAAAGTTATCAGAGATTAACTGGGTATAAAATGAAAAGTTGATGAACCCTTGATTGCTACCTTGGTACTGAGTTCTATAAATTTACCCTCAAACAAGTGCAAGGATGTTAATGATAATTAACATGATATTGGAATAAAATGCACTTTACTCAAATGCTGCCCCCCATTAAAGCTTCCCCCTATTTAGTCAGATATGGATGACTTCATCTTCTTTATCTAGAGCGCCCTGCTTATGTGCAGGCACTAGTCTAAGAATTTTACATGACTTACCTCATTTAATCTCCTAACAATTAGCTCATAACAATGTTATGAGGTAGACACTATTATTATTCCTATTTTACAGATGAGAAAACTGAACCACAGAGAGAATGAGTATCTTGCCCAAGGTCACTGAAGTATTAAGTGGTAGAACCTTGACTTTGAATACAGGAAGTCTGAATCCAGAGTCTACTCTCTTAGTCTCAATGTCATGTTGTTTATATGTATTACTATGACAGTTACTTAAGCTCTACTTCCTTCTTTTAGAGTGTAAACTCCCTGCTTTAAAAATGATAATAATCGACCATTTGCTATATCCCAGGCACTGTGCCAGGCTGGGTGGATGCATAGATGAGTAAATATAGCCCCTGCTCTCCAGGGGTTCACAGTCTAGCAGGGGAGATATACATGAAACTAGACTGCATTGTGGGAAAAGAGAGACAGGCATGTAGAGAGGGAATTAGAGAAGCAATTGGAAGGGCATCTAACTCATCTGGAGGAATGGGAGCAGGAAACTGAAGGAAAGCTAAAGGAAGAGATACCCATGACTGGGGCTGCATCCTATTTGCTTGGTCCTTTCCTTATCCTCTAGCTCCTGGCATGGGATTCTGCACAGAGAAATTGAATAAGTAGATCAGTTTAATGTTTAATTGGCTGAATTAAGTTACTCTTTCCCAACACCAGGGACTTCCATGTTGGTGATCTTGGGTGCCACAGTGTCTGGGGAGAGTTTAGAGAAGACATGTGCCCTGATTTTAACTGAAAGTAGTGGTTCCTGTTGATTTGTAGAGAATTTTATAAAATCCATGACCTTGACCCAGGAAAAAAAATACACCTGTGTGGAATTCTGTGAAATTTCAAGGTGTTTGTGAACTCCCTAAAACCACTCAGGACCCCAGGTTAGGGACCCCTGGTCTAAAGGACGGCAAGTTGGATGAGTAATAAGCTTACTAGTACATAATGGCCATGAGTACAGATCAGTGGTTCTTAAACTTTCTGGTCCTGAGGGACCTCTTTACATCTTTAAAAATTATTGAAGACCACCCTCACCCCAAGTTTTTGGTTTATGTGGATTATATCAATCTACACTTATGTGAGAAATTAGAACTGAGAAATTTAAAAATATTGCCTACTAATTCAAAAATTACAACAACCCCCATTATATGCTTACATAAATGTGTTATAGAATATAACTATGATTTCCAAATCACAAATTTAGCAACACGAGTGGTATTAGTTTACATTTCTGTAAATCTCTTTAATGTCTGCCTCCATAGAAGATAGCTGGATTCTCAAGTCTGCTGTTGCTTTTAACCTGTTGGGTTATGTTATTTTCGTTGAGCATATGAAGAAAAAGCACTCTCACATAGATATGTAGTGGGAAAGGGAGGAGTACCTTGAATAGTTTCATAAGGTCATTGTGGATGTTCTTCTTTGATATTCCACCAAAACTTGGCAAGTGGTTATTTCTTAAAAGTTATTTGAAATGTCAAACTTGAAACCATATTAACGAACTTTTTGTACTGTTACTTGAAAGTCCACTAGGTTTTTTTGCATTTTGAGTGGATCTTTTGCTCCTGCATGATTTTTATAAAATTTCACAATGTTATTTGGAAATGTAAATTCACTGAGTTTTGCAGATCTTCTTGACACATTTCATTATACAGCATTAAAAAATTGCATTCACTAATATCACCATCAATCTCACCCCAAAATCTTTAACTTTGGGAAGCTGTCAAACTCATCATTATGGATACAAGATTTCCAAAATTTCAATTTTCACGTGAATGAAATTTAATTTTATCAATGACAACAAACGTCAGTTGCTTTTCTTGAAACGGTGGTTCACTTCATTTGTTTTTGAGAAAATGTCTCCCAAATACACAAGATTGAATAATCATAGTTTGTCAGTCATTCTTTCAAGTAAAAATGCTTTTCCACAAAGTGGCTTTTTCAGCTCACAACACAATCACACAAGTGTCTCTCCTTGAGACAAATCTTGTGCTTCTCTATGCAACCAAAGCACTTCATATCTACTTCCCATTTCATCATCTTGATTATTAAATAGTGTATTCAAGAGTAGTTTTTTTTTGTTTTATTTATTTATTTATTTATTTATTTATTTATGACTGTGTTGGGTCTTCGTTTCTGTGCGAGGGCTTCCTCTAGTTGCGGCAAGTGGGGGCCACTCTTCATCGCGGTGCGCGGGCCTCTCATTATCGCGGCCTCTCTTGTTGCGGAGCACAGGCTCCAGACGCGCAGGCTCAGTAATTGTGGCTCAGGGGCCTAGCTGCTCCGCGGCATGTGGGATCTTCCCAGACCAGGGCTCGAACCCGTGTCTCCTGCATTGGCAGGCTGACTCTCAACCACTGCGCCACCAGGGAAGCCCAAGAGTAGTTTTAATAAAATTAATTTTATTGTTTCATAAAGGACATTCTTAAGTGAAACTGGCATTTTTTAAAACTGTAATTGCATGGCAGTTGAAAAATACGATTATGTTGTATAGCTGGAGGTCACTGCCTTGATTTTGCAAAGGCACCAGAAGTCCTATCCACCATTCCTTTTGCACCATTAATGCAAACCATCAACAAAATGATAAAGGCAAATAATATCTTAGTATTATTATGAAAGTAGTTTTGACCTTGAAGATGCCCTGAAAGATTTTAGGGACCCCTGACATTCTGCATTCCACAATTTGAGAGTCATTGAGGTAAAAGGTACAAAAAGAAATTAGCTTCCTCTATGGAGAAAAGTTGAAGTAAATATGGAGGCAAGTTGAGAGGTTTGGGGAAAACAGCTTTTCAGGGAGAGAAGCTAACTAATAAAAGTATTAGTGTGTACCTAAGGGTGTTTCAAGTGCAAGGAAATACTGTAGACTTCTTGGATGTCCAATACACCAATTTTAACACTGCATTGTTCAAGATAAGGATGTGAGACTCCTGAGGCAATCGTTTTCCTGGCTGCAATTTTTAACCTGAGTGTTTCAAACACACCAATATCTATTTCTCTGGGTAGAATTTAAAGAAGGAGTCAGTGGGAAATGGTAGGAGGGAATTACACTCAACCAGCTGAAAATAGAGATTTTTAAAAACCTCACAAAACAAAGGCTTTCAAGAGTGAACTTATACTGCAAACCCATAAGCTTCAGAGAACCCAGGTTCAGAGTGGAGTGTTGACAGAGGCAAGACTGGAAAAGCAAAAGGCTGTTCTGCAGTAATTAAAACTAAACTGAAGAAGTCGAAAGATGCTTGTTATTCTGTGTTTTCATAGCAGTGTGTTCAGCTGCCATGGAAGAGGCTCTATTAGCATTTACTTTACAAATCTCATTTCTTCAGAGGTCAGAGCTCAAGCTGAAAATTCACTTCTGGTGGAAATTCCTTACCTTTCTGTTGGCCCATGTCACAAATGGAATGCTTCCTAGGTTTATTTTAGTTGTCTAAATATTGTAGGGTTGCCTGGTAATAAATCAACTTTATGTAATATTTTTCTTCTCTTTATCTTTAGTCATCTTGAAACACTAAGGGTTTCTTGCATTAGAGTAGAATCCTGTATAATACATAGATCACTGATAAAAAGATAATTTGGTGTTGTGAAACAGGTTAATAAGAAAGAATATTACTAGCCATTCATCTTGCTGCCTCCAAGGCAAAGAATGTCTTCCAGAGAGATAGCAATTGAATGTCCTTTTTAAAACACGGTGGTAATTTTCCCACCAAGATTATTGGTATGTGGATTGAAACTTGCAGTAGAAAGTTACCTGAGCTTCAAATTTCATTCATACTTTGTGATTTCCATGACATCCATTTCTTTAAGCACAGTTAAGGTATATTGTGTAGTACATTTCATATAGTCTGATATGCAGTTATTTCTGGGACTAGGTTAGCATTTGGTGGTGTTTCCTGCCAAAGAATTTTGCAAAGGAAATTGCTGTGCTTGGGTAGTGCATGAAGAATGTAATCTGCCGCGACTCTTGAGTACCTACCACATGAATAAAAATATGTGCTCTCAGCAGAAAAAAAAAAAGCTTAGACTAGAAAAACTTACCCTGTTCTTCTGACCTCTGTGAGTCATTGTCACAAGAGAGGACAAGTAAGTACACAGCTCTGGAGATAAAGATAAAGGAGATAGGGTAATAGTCTCATGTTTCTACCTATTTGGAAGAAACTATTTTTTGTGATCTGGAAAGTTGTAGACATTCACACTTGGCTTTGTAACTAATATAGTGATTAAACACATTTAGGTAATTCTGGACTGGGCATCGATGTTAGATTAATGGAAGACCTTTCTGGCAGTGCAATCTGTTCAACTACCCAGAGGGGTTTCTCAGAGGACTTTTTGGAGGTATCTTGTTGGGAAGTTTATATAAGAATAATCATCGAATTAAAAAATCACAGTGATAAAGGGGGCCTTGGAGATGGTTTATTAATGGTTTATTACCATTCATTTCTCAGGTGAAATATGTTTTCAGCTGTTTAGGATCATATCAGATGAGAGCGAACCTCTGGATGGGCAATAGTCCAGAGAACTCCTTGAATTCCTTTCAAGACCTAAGTTTTCATGATTTAATAATAACAAATATAAAAATATTTGCATTGAAATAAAAGCCCTCCATACATTCTAGCTATCATTTTTATTATCTTAACTGTTGGTTAGATGCTAAAGAGTGAAGGGGTAATAATAAAACCAGGTCTGAGAAAAAGGCTGAGAAAAAGACTGTCTCTCTATAGAGCTTTTCAAGGCAAGTGAAAGCAGCATTAGCCTGCTGAGTGGTCGTGATGGGGAACAGTTGAAAAGAGCTTAGAATTTCCAAATCAGCACAAAAGCAGTACAGGTGTCACTTCAATCTCATATAACGTTATACCCCCCTCCCCAAAACCCTTGTTCCCTTTGTGAGTCAGAATCAATATAGTTTAAAAAGAGGCCACAGGAAGGAAGCACGGTATTTGCTTACTCATAATGAATACTCTCCCTGTGATATATTGATAATATTGCTGCTTTTGTTTTTAGAGGTATAATATATGCCCCCCACCATCACACACACACATATTCCAAGCTGAAACATGGCACCAAGAGCTTCATCCTGCGCAGTTTCATTATTAATAGTGTTATCATTAATGCAAATGTTGACACATTATCTGCACAACCATTTTCTAGTAAGGAAATCCACAAATAACACTTGACATCTTGTTTGCATAGCAGCT
Organism: Balaenoptera physalus; assembly: GCF_965194825.1. Classification (NCBI taxonomy): domain Eukaryota; kingdom Metazoa; phylum Chordata; class Mammalia; order Artiodactyla; family Balaenopteridae; genus Balaenoptera; species Balaenoptera physalus. The sequence goes on along the minus strand of NC_138882.1, from coordinate 111,086,938 downwards.
ACAGTGTGTATTTTTCACTGTTCTTTGTATCTTTACTGCTTATTGGAGCGCCACATCATTTTGGCCTAGTTCAAAATCTTTTAATATGCAAACCTGAACCAACATCAAAGGGAAAATCAGCTTCAAAATGATTTTCCACACTAACAGTCTTGTACATCGCCACCAAATATTATCGCATTGATTACTACACAGTTTTAAGATACAATGGTTTTGTGTTGATTTTTTCCCCATTAATATATGTGGACTTTCATTATATGATTTTGGGGTCATAATTTTTTAGTTCTCATTTTCTTTTCTTAAATCTTCATTAAATGTGCAATTTTTAATACAATTCAGGGTTTTCTAGCATCATGATGTTAATGATACTTCAATTATTTTACACTATTGTTTGCAATGCAATTAAACAACACACTGAATCTTAATATTTACGTTTCTTCTGTATGCCTACAAGCATTACATAACTATTGCAAACTTGCTACAAATTCTGGAGGATTTAAATCAGAAACAATCTTTGAAGAGCTATACCTCACCATAGGGTGCAAACATCTTGGCTCCTAAGAAAGGCATCGTAGAGAAGGTTTGCTAATTGATTTTTCCTTAGGAACAATCTGTTTCTCTTCCAGTTTATTATAGGAAACACTGGCATTTGTCATTTTTCCAATATTTGGAGCTTGCTGCATTAATAAATGCACATATCAGATGATGCTCGCTCCCTGTCTGATGGGCGAATGGTGTTGGGCAGAGGAAGGTCACACTGATGTTAAATTTGCTGCTGAGCAAAGGATCACAGTGTAAATGGAATCCTGAAAGCTGGGAAATGTGAGTGTGCCAGTGTAAATAATCTATTAATTATTGACAGCTAGGGGACTGAAATTCCTATTTAGTCATGACATCTTCATTTTCACACTGAGCCATTTCTGGCATTTTTAAAATTAAAGTTTTCTTTTACTATAGATATGAAATATTTCCATTTATACTAAATCTCTGCTGGTGCTTTCTTCTTCTTTTGACATTTTGTCTGATTTTTGCATATTAAAGCAATAGCAGATATGGCAAAAGGCAAGGAATGATCCAAGAATGAGAAAGAGAACAATGGTATTAGGATTGCTTACACATTACACATTTTAAAAATTCTGTCCCTACGTAGAGGGGAAACAAACCCCCAGGAAAAATGTAAGTGATGTTTGAGAAGCTTCAGGCACATTCACTATTTACAGAAGCCAAATGACATTGAAGGTGCTGACACTTATGTGACCATTTAGCAGATATCGCAGGACTGTAGGTCATTTTCAAACATTTAAAAATATTCCAAGAAAAAGGACAAGGCTAATGTAAAATATTTTAGCGTCCTTGCTGTTATTTTTTAAAGTTATTATTATAAACTGGTCAATGACATGATACCTTCATATATTCAATTTCTTTATCTCTACTACACATCATCAGGCTTTCTTTATTTCCGGCATCAGCTGTTTGTTTAACTGAAGTAACCGGCACTCTGCTCGTCAGAGTTTAACCGGAGAGAGTATAAATGTAGCCTAACGAAAAGGTTGGACCATGCAAGAACATTTGGGGACTTCTGAGGCACAGTGGGTTGGTGCCCCTGACATGTTGGGGAATGGCTTTTATTAACAGCACACTTCCATTGGCGAGGTAATGTTCAGGTCTTTGATCACTATAAAGACCCTCTCTTCTGGGTTTCTTAACAAACTAAAAGGTTGAATCAGGTCCCCTGAAGTTTGTGAACCCCTTTTTGTCCATTTGGGTCAAGTTTGAAGCCCAAATGGACCAATTTATGTTTTCAGGTTAGTGTTGCTTTGAGTTGAGGAAATATGTTTGAACTTTCTATTCAGCAGTCCAACTCAGGGGGTGTGAATAACGGTGAACTGTTCACACGAGCCCCAGCACACCTCCACTGCTGGGTCTCCTACTGCTGGACTGCTGGTCCAAACTGGCCTTAAAGGATTTGCCACCAGGAGGAGGTCTTTCATGTTCCTCTAACTTTGATTTCCCACTCTCTGCTACTGATCATTTATGATAAACTGGAGCCTTTTCAGGTGAGCAATGTCATGGCTGCTGTCTACATTTGAAATGACACTACATTGATGCATTTTACAACTAAAACCAATATGAAATACATGATATTTAAAAGGAATGTTTTAGGTAATATGTCTAAGATAGAGAGGGAAAAAGTGAGAGGGAAGGGTTACCATGGAATAAACGTAAGTGTGAGGAATTTAACTATGTAGTTTGTTTAAAAGAAGAAAGAAGGCAGGAAGGATCAGTAAGGAAGGAATCCTTCAGAGGCTAAGCTAAGAGCAAACCATTATTCCTAACAGAATCACATAGTAGGTATGAGTCTTTGTATCTTCAATTTGGAAAGATATTTTCCTTTTTGGGTGTGATGCTGTGCATTGTGTGTTCTACAACAACAGTATCTGAAATGGAGGAAATATAGATCCATCCTCATTGCTTATAACATGGGAGAACTAGCTCAGTCACAGCCCTGGTGGTACTTGAAATGCTCATTCTGTCCAGCAGAGGGCACTAGTAACTAGTGCACACCAGTAACACATTCACGGTATTTCCCATGATGAATAACCATATTTTCAATACATTACAAGCCACAGTAATGAGAAGAACCAGTTATTATTTTTCTTCTTGTTATCATGACATAATATCTTTTATTTATCCCAGTGAACATTTCCAACTTCTATAGCTTCAATTAAAATATCAATGCCGGGTTCAGAATACTCTCTCAATGTCCAGAATTGGTCTGTTAAAACAAATCCACACAGATGTTTTCTCATGTCTGAATAAAAGGAACTTTCCTGACTTTTTCTCACACTAACACTTCTATTCATTTAAGCAGGATTCCAAAGCAAAAGGGCAACAATTCTAAACAGTGGAGATCTTTGAATGGATAGAAATGGTGCTTCAGAACTTTTAAGAACCGTGTCTCTGCTGCCCCAGTAGGAACTTTTCACTGAGGAAACACAGTCAAGGTTCAACAAATCTTGATTTCACAGACAGACTCCAAAAATTTTAATTAGCCATCTCCTTACATGTTTAGATATTATTTATGTAACCATCTTATTACATATTTAAACACTAACACTAATTGGGCAGCCTGCTGACTGTTACTGAAGACTTCCTTGCAGAGTGACAGATATTTCCAGCCAATGATATTTTGGTAACCAAAATATCATTCGCAAACTTTAACTAAAGAATTTTGGCCATTTTCATCACCCTGGACCGGATGTATAAAAGGAAGAAGCCATAGAACTTCATATATCTTAACTGTTCCTCAGTAAACTTACCTATAAAAAACAATAGCAAACACCTTCAAATCACTAGCAAGAGTTTCTTGCACTATTTTTGTGCAGTAGCAATCTAAAAATATTATTATTGAATGATAGTTATCTAAATATAAAGTCTATGTATATTCTTATTAAAAAGAAATTTTATGACATTTTTAAATTAATGTCTTTTTATATCCCCATATGTACACATGTGTTTAACTTTGGATCTTTGTGATTCTCCTTTTTTGGCAGGGAGACCTAGACTTTATGAATATGTGTGGCAATTTAAAAAGTAAATAAAAACATGAATGTACACTGCATATCATTGAAATGACATACTTTACTATAAAATTATACCTTTTACGACTTTCACTGAAAATATAGACTGCAGTGCCGGTTGATCAATCAGAGTTCTGAATTTTGTTATTCATATTTCTTATCACCTGTTTGTGAGTAGTGTCCATTTTGCTTTTCATCACAGTTGTGCCTGGCTGAGTGCAGAAAAGGTTACATGCTGGCACATGGGGAAAGCTTATAGGAAGATTTATACCATTTTGAATGGATTGTTTCAGGTTGCCTGCATTTTTAATACCGCTTTCTTGTCACGGAGAAGAGTTTGTTATTTTTGGCTTTCATTAGAGTTCTCACTTCAGAGTCGGTTAGTGTGGGTTTCTGCTTTCAAAGCTGACATCTCTTTTCTTTTTAGCATCTGTTACATAAACAGGGTGAATAGCTACAGGGTTCCAAAATCGCGAAGGAAGCAGCTAACCCGCTTATTCCTCGCTCGACAATGTAACTGACAGCACGCAGCTCTCTCCACCCCTGCTGTCTCAGTTTTGAAGAGAAGCGCTGCTGCGCCGCCTCCCCGACACCAAGGCGCTGACAACAGGCAGATCTGAGGCAATGAGTGTTGCTGGGAAGAGAGCAGAGGAGAGAAGCCTGGTGGTGGGAGAATGAAGGTAATAAAGGAAATTATTGATACTTCTATAGTGTTTTTTTGCATCTTTATCTCACTGATTCTCATACCATCCCTTTGAGAATATATAATTATTACCTCCTGTTAAAAATTCTATATACATATTTGTATATATGTGTATTTTAAGTAAAGAAGAGGAGAAATACTCTAGGTAGGAGAATTCTTTTTTCTGTTCTCTGAGCAGGGACTGGTCAAATCAAAATGTCCTAAACACAAGGGAAAATATTATCTCACACAACAAGAAGCTTCAACGTAGACTGGTTCCAGGGCAGAATGATGTCTTCAAGGACTGAACGTCTGCCATGGTCTTTCTGCTCTGCTGTTCTCAGAGCACACTGGATTCACACTCAGCTTGTGTCTTCATGGTCATAAAATGGCTGCCACAGCTCCAGGAGTCACAGTTCACATTGCCAAACAACACAAGATCTAGCACAGTTTCTTAAAGATAGCAAAGTCTGATGCATCAAATTGTACTGTTTTACCTCTGAGCTCAGTGGTGGCTTAATTCCCAAGCTCCACGGGGAAGCAGAATGGCTCCATTTGCTCCTATAGCTCGGGTTCAAGCCCATCATAAAAGAAAAACAGAAACAAAGACCTTGGCCTCAGAGAGTTAAATAATTTATTCCAGGATCCAGGAGCATATATGGAGCACAGTGCCCATTGTTCTGTCTCTAAGTCTGTCCTGGAAGGTGTTTGGATTAAGAGAAGACAGCCCTCTCAGATCTCTGTTTATTTGTACAGAATATCCACTTCTTTGTACATAGTAGGCTCTCAATCAGCATCAGTTGATTTGATTTTAGGTTTAAAAATGAAATTAAAACGAAGTTCCCTCAGGCTATTTGGCTTTGCTCTCTCTCTGGCATTTCCCTGTGATAAGTTTAATTGAATTTGAACCAGACTCAACTGTGAGAAATATCCAGGACCCAGATATCTTTTCTTTTGTGTTTAATTTTGTGCTGATGTCAACATAGATGGAGATAGACTCTGAACTCATTCTGCTTCTCTAGGATGCTAGCTTCACTTTCTGTAATTAATCAGCCAATTAATCTACAATGCCTTTTGAGTAACCCCACTAGTACTCCATTCTACCTGCTCTAAAGTATGTAAAAGGTGCTTTTCATCGAGGAGCTTGCAATATATTTGGAGAAACATGTCAAATACACGTAAAGGGTTGACTAATGGTTTTAAGGTTATATATGCATCAAATAATCAAGCTCCCTGGGAGGCTCGGTACACAAACAGGCAGACATAAGATGTGAGCTGGCCTTTGGCAGGAGAACTGGCCACAAGGGAGGAGAATAATAACTCTGATGGAGAAGGTCTATTCAAATTTTATGAACATGAGTTTTCTCAGATATCTGCAGCTGCACCACCTTGGAGGGATTGGAACTGAATAGGCCTCAGAGGCATACCTCGGGCCTGGAAAACTGGGCCAATTGCTTAGGGCTGTCTACTCTATGCAGTGAGAGAATGATTCAGAGAGGCAGCCTTGAGGGCCAAAGGAGGATGTTTTTATTTAGGAAGATTTAACTAAGAGAAAAAGTTTGCAGGATCTAAACAAACAATCAGCCAATAAATGCGGACCTCATCCCCAACACAGAGCCCACCAAGCCACACAGCCTCTTTTATGACTTATTTAGTATGGTTTCTAATTCAACCTAATTTCCCTTGCCTTATCAGCAGTGTAGGCTCAGTGGACTTGATAGCAAGAGTTCTCTGATCTGTTGTTTTTTCTTTCAGCCAGAGCCTCTGAAGCTTGGATCAGGAATAGAGGTGTCGATTTGGAAGTCAAGAACAGGAGATGACTACTGACACCAGATAGGTACGCTATATAGGCAAGAGATTACAGAGGAGATAGCCAGAGATAGAGCCCAGAGGATTGCTCACTAGGGTTGATTCTAACCAAAATTGTCCCTGGATGTCTCATTTGTAAAAAGAAGACCATAATAGTATATCCATCCCACAGGATATTGCGAAGTTTTGGTGAGTTAATAGATGCAAAGCATTAGAAAGTTTTTTGACAGATAGAAAGTACTCAATATTGTTGTTATTAAGGCTAATCATCTTCTAATTTTCCCGTTTTCCATTCTTCTCCCTTTACACATTTCTCCTGTCAGTGCTAAGCTGCCCTGGTGTCTGCATACCCTCCCTGGATGTTTGCAACCCTCCCCAAGCCCCTCTTGAAGGATGTGTGGGCCTCCAGTCCTCCCTCTTGACTTTCCACAATCAAAACTTAACTGTTCCATATCATGTAATCCAGCAATTCCACTCTTGGGTATATATCCGGGAAAAATTAAAACACTAAATTGAAAAGATACATGCACCCCAGTGTACATAGCAACACTACTTACAAGAGCCAAGGCCTGGAAACAACCCAAGTGCCCATCAACAGACAATTGAATTAAGAAGATGTGGCATTTATATACAATGGAATACTACTCAGTGAAATGAAATACTGCCATTTGCAGCAACGTGGATGGACCTAGAGAATATTATGCTAAGTGAAATAAGCAAGATAGAGAAAGACAAATACTTTATCACTTATATGTGGAATCTAAAAATTATGGAAAACAGAGACAGACTCACAGACATAGAAAACAAAGTAGTCACCAAGGGGCAGAGGGAAGTAGGGAGGGACAAATTAGCGGTATGGGATTAACAGTTACAAACTACTATACATAAAATAGATAAGCACCAAGGATATACTGTATAGTACAGGGAATCATTGCCATTATCTTATAATAACCTATAATGGAGTATAATCAGCAAAAGTACTGAATCACTATGCTGTATACCCAAAACTAACACAATATTGTAGATCTACTATACTTCAATGAAAAAAGAAAATTTAACTGTTCCATTTCAAGCCCCACTAATTCTGACATGGGTGTTTGCATTATAAGCAGACAATGCCTTAATGTCTAAAGAATGTCTCTACTGCTGAGATATGAGACATCAACAGTGGTTTGCTGATTCAGGGCTCTCTTGGGTGCCCTCCTCAAAATACACTTGTAAGCAGTCCCCTACTCATGTGATACCTTGAAAGCAAAGCAAAATAAATGGTGAAGAAGTAGGCACAGAGAAATGAGCAGTAACAAGGATGCTATCAGACTATTTCCACAGAAACCAAGAACTGGTTTAAAGAGAGAAGCTAACAAATTTGTGGTCATTTAAAGCCTAAAGACACATTTAATAACATTTCTTAATTTCTTTAAGTTTCTATCTATTTCCCCGTATGGAGGAAATCTACCCGACATAACATAAACCACTAATACTGTGCTCTAGGCAGAACATGGTTCTGTAAGCAGTGCAGACGGGTTTCAGGGAAACTAACAACATTATTGATTTTAGCCAAGCTTATTAGAATCAGTGTTACATGCCCTCTTCCTCTACCAGATTGTATTTGGACTTCATTATGAAATCTCATTACATTAAAAGGAGGCAGCAATGAGTTCTGTAAATAAAAAATTTCCAAAGATGGATTTGTTAAAATTAGTATATCTGTGAAACCTGCTTTGGGTATCAATCTGTCAGGAAATGGAATCATGTATTTTCTTTCTATCCTGCATACCCCCTGCTCTTTTTTCTGATTGAGAATATTCGCCAAATCTAGCAGCATACAGAAAATCATCCCTTGTTTTCCTGTTAGCAACTTCAGTGCAGCATACAGCTGGGTGAGACATCAGATCACATAATGACTACAGGCAGCTTGAAGGGAAGAACATGGGTTTATTCCCCTTTCCATACAGCTCAGTGACACAATAAACTCGTGAATCCCAAACAAGAGCTATGACAATGGAGTTAAGTCTGCAGCCCTCTGGCCCTGGGTTTTTAGTGCAGGAATATGAAGGACTAGAAGAGATTTGAAATCACTCCCATTTCTGCTTTAATATGTGGCATATCATTTGGATTAGGCGGCTTAAGTGAATTGATGAAATTGATGGAAATGAATTTATATTGGAAATTGTTTTTCCAAAGCAAACAGTTACCACATGTACTTTCCTCTTAGACCCTCACTCCTGCAGCTGTTTATTCAGTATCAACACACACAGTCTTGTAAATACTGGAGAGAATGATGAAAACTATTTAGCCAGAAAGCTGAGTACTCTTTCTTCCAAAATTACAAATACAAACTCAACACCAAACTATGAGTGTGGCTTCACTTGGCACTGAGGAGAGATTCTGGAATCCCCATTTGAGAAGCAGGGAAAGATGAGAAGTCCAAGGCCTTCCTGGAGGGACTCGGCGGCAAACCGCTGGCCTGCTTCACACACGGCTCCCCAGTAAACCTGCGCCGGCTTTGTCCCAGAATGCTTCCTCCCCACCCACCCAGCTGACATTTAGGATCTCTACAGATCTGGGCATTGACCTGATCTGTTGGATTAATACTGACACGGGGACGAAGACCTTGGTACCAAGATACTGAGCAGAATATTACAGAGTAGGGAGAGCCACACAGAGAAGTTAAAACTCCCAGGACTCAAGTCTCCAGGTAAAGGATGACAGTTGAAGTGACAGGCTGACTTCTCCCTCTTCTGACATGGTTTTTCCCATCCACCATACCCTCTATAGATTAGTAGTGGTGTCACACATTTGCTCAAGCCATACACAGCCGTGCTGGGAAAATGTAGTGTCTTTATATTCTATAATTGATCTGAGTCTTCTTTATGAGTCCCCTCTCTCCTGGATGCTTTGAGTTGCCAATAAACAAGATATCAGTCTCCTCTGCTTTAAACAGTCTCATTTCAGCCTCTGGTTCATCTGTCTGGCCTCCTCCCAGGACTGCCTATGGGCTGCCGCCCCTGCACCATGGGGACTTGGCTTGGTCCCAAAGTTTAGGGATGTCCTAGAGATCTGGAGCCTGGAAAAGCAGGCAGGCGCTAGTTGCAGTGTTCCTAAATTCCCCTAGAACTGTACGTTTTTAATTATCGTCCCCTCTTGGGCTGTGACCTCAGGATGGGTGGGGCAGGGGAGGGGGATTGTACGCATATGAAAATGCATATGCATCCCTGCCTCTGTCTCTTTCCTTCCTGCCATTGCTCAGAGCTGGCAAGGTTGGGCTTTTATTTTACTTTCTCTTCCTTTCTGATCAGGACTTCTTACATCCTACATTTCCCTTGCAGAGATCATTCCCACTGGTCACTGAGGTTTAAAGAGAGAATCCAATTCACCAATAAAGGATTTCAACTCAGAAGGCATTTTGAAAGCATTGCACCCATTGCCCACTGTTATACTGGTAGAGGTAAAATTTGAGTGGAATTATAAAATATTGGAATAATAAAATATTTCCCATATAAGCTTTCCTCACAATGTCCAATTTCAGAGGCAAACTTGAGATGTCTATTGCCCTTGCTCCCACGTTGTTTAGCTAGATATCCTGACCTCACTAGAGTCTCCTAAAATTCTTTAAACCAGATGGGTATTTATCTTTAGTTACCACAGTATACTTGGAAAAGTGTGCATGATACTTGTAACAAAAACTGTGAAGGGTTTTGTATCAATCTGGTTGTTACCAGTCTGTATTTATATTTACAAAATTCTCTTGTAGTGATTTCATTAGAGCAGTTCGAAGCAAGGAAGTCTCTCACTCCTAGTTTGTAGAGTTGTATATACAGAGGCATTAGGTTATGAAATTAGTTTTCTAAGCTTCTACAAGGGGAAAAATGATCTCGTTGTACTCAACCCTAGTCAACCTCCCCTGGAGTACGTTATACAATTCTGGATACAAACAGTACATCTCTCGGAGGGCAACTGGGACCCAATCATTCAACATATTTATGCAACAAATATTTCTTGCACTCTACAGGCCAGCTCTCTTTTTTCGGTGCTGAGAACAGAATGGCGAAGTGTTAAATAAGGTAGAAAAAGTCTCTATCCTGAGGGAGCTTGTATTCTGGTAAGTAAAATAAGAAAAAGGATATGGGTGTGGATAAAAAATGTCACCTGCTATATCAGTCAACAAAGGATGTTGCGGTTATCAAGCCTTCAGCCACTGCAGCTGCCCCAACTGTGCACCCTGAGGGGATTCAGGATGGAGAAAAGCAGGATACTGGTCCTAGATAGCTAAGGTGAATATCAAAGGAATGATGTCAATAAGTCCAAACTTTTGCATCTTCCCATACATAGAAAAGCACTAAATTCATTAACCTGAGATGTCTGGTTTTCTTTAATTAACGGTAATATTTTGATGCTCCAACTACCTGATTTTTTTGTTGCAGAAACTCCTATATATCCTGGCTCCTCCCTTACCTCTTCAAAGCTGTCCCTCAGAGCTGTCTGAGAGGCTGTCTTCTGGGCTTAAGTCCTCAGCAAGTCCACCGAAAAAACCATAATTCTCAACTTTTAGGTTGTGCATTTTTTTTAGTCGATGTGGATAAATATAAAGAGTACCTAGGGAACTTCAAGAGCTTATCCATAAGAAGAAGAGAAACCCTGGGGAAGGGAGAGTGAGATTTGACAACTGTATATAGTACATGGTCTGAATTTTAGAAGAGAGAGGAACTCATATTTCTATTTGGTGTTGCTGTGTAGACAGGACCAGGGTCAATGGGGAGGATTAGGGAGGCAGATCTTGCTCAATATAAGAAAGAACTTGCTAGCAATTAGAGTTTTACTTCACCTGTCTCTGTAGAACCCTAATATACTGCTGGCGGGAATGTAAATTGTGCAGCTGCTTTGGAAAACAGTATGACAGTTCCTCAAATGATTAAACATACATTTACCATACGACCCAACAATTCCACTTCTAGGTATATACACAAGAGAAATGAAAACATATATGCATACAAAAAGTCGTCCATGAATGTTTATAGCAGCATTATTCATAATAGAGAAAAGGGGGAAACAATCCAAATGTCCATCAACTGACGATCAGATAAAATAAATGGAATATTATTTTATTGCCCTTTTTATTGGCCATAAAAAGGAATGAAGTACTGATACATGTTACAACATGGACAAACCTTGAAAAGATTATGCTACATGAAATAAGCCAGTCACAAAACACCACATATTGTACGATTCCATTCATATGAAAGTACAGGATAGGGAAATCTATAGCGACAAGAAATAGATTAGTGATTGTCTAGAGCTGGCAGAGGGGTTGGGGGGCTAGGAGAATGAAAGCTAATTTCTTTTTGAGGTGATGAAAATGTTCTAAAATTGATGGTGACAAAGTCTGCACATATCTGTGAATATGCTAAAACTGTATACTTTAAGTGACTAAATGACATGAACTACAGCGTTAAAAAGCTGTTAAAAAAAGAAGTAATATTTGAATCTGTGGTTTCAACTTTTCAAACCAGATTATGAGACACTCCAAATTACAGGTTTGGTTTGAAGGAAAAGAGAGAGTCCATTTTAGGCTCCTTTTGAGCCTTTTAATTCTCTATTTTAGCAAGTATGGAAATCAGACATTGTCTGATGACTTGGGGAAACTGGGTTTTCTGAAAGATAACTCCTGCCTTTTTTTAGTGCTTTCTGTGTCCTTTGTCCTAGGTTCTCACTCCTAAGGATGCAACGATAAGATTCAGAAGAGAGAAAGATCTGAGAAAATTCACAAATCAGTTGCTACTCTTCATCTCTCAATGAACTTTTATCAAAAAGGACAATTTTTAAAAGAAACGTATAATAAAAGAAGGGTATCACTTATCAATACATGCTTGAAATTTATAATAAGGAACAAAATATTAAAATTTCATGATTTTATTGCTTGTTATATGAAATAATAAAATTTTTACTTATTGGTACTTACTGAGTATCTATTGTGCCCTAGTCACTTTTAAATACCTTAGTCATAATTCTCTTTAGCGTTAAAGAAACAGTTTAGAGACACTGTAATTTGCTTCAAATCACTGTTTTTGGTTCAGTGGCAGAGCCAAGGCTTGAATCTGTGTCTTTCAGACATCAGTTTGCTTTTACAAGTTGCCTCTGAAGAAAGCGGACCAAAACTGCAGCTTGAACGTCCTTACTGCTAAGGAGTACAAAACAACCTAAGAGGTAAGCAAGAAACCTGGCTATGTAAAAGTTCCCTCCACAAAGTTATCAAAAGTGAAAACACATCCTAAAGTGAGTTCTCCCGATTATTTCTTAATAGGTCAATACCATTGCTCAAAGTCTTGAAAATTCCAAATTTTCTTATTTCGTGATTACTGGATTCAGATGGCAGCGCTCTTGCTCTGTCTTTTTCTCTTGCCTTCACCCTACACAAATTGCTAGCTGTTGAGCTGCCAACAAACCAGAGCTCCCCTGGTGCTTCTCACACATCTCCAGAAACGATGTCAGACCAGCTCGGCTCATGTTCATATTCTCCTTGGTTGATGAAATATTTAAACCGTGCTGATAGCCTCAGATGGCATTTTAGATGCTGAATACACCACCCTGTGGGTCTCTTTCCAGAGGAACAGTAGGCTGCAGTGCCCTGCATCCGTCTCTCTCCCATATTTATGCTAAAAATGATGCTTCCTCCTAATGCTTTTTAATCAAAAGCAACTCACCACCAATAATGAAAAAAAAAAGTCATTGCTAGTAGGCTTGACTGGCCAAGTGCACACAATTAGTAAGACCTTTTGGAGGAAGAATGTACAGAAAATGCTCCATTCTTTGACTTTCAATTAAAATGGTAACAGCAACAGATCAAGTGATAGGAAACCTGTTGCCTTTCTGTCAACCCTGAGGCTGGTGCCCGGTGGGAGAGCAAGGCGGTCTCTGCAAGCACAGGTGAGCAGGTCATGCAGAGTGCAGCTTTTACACCCAGGCTAATTGAGGAAGACATTTTCATTTTGACCTGATCCCATAGAAAACAGACAAACAAACCCCAAACACTTGTCGGAGAGCTGTGCTGACACAGGTGAGGTTAATAGGTGTGAGGGACTAGACTTTCCTTAATATTAATAAAAAATAATTTGAGCCTTAACACAGTGCCCTTGTTCCTTAATTTTGATGGTAAAAATCAAACCGTTTCCCTTCAATGTCATTAATGGGGTCAGTCTCCGAGTCTGAGTCGGTTGCCATGCCGCCAGTCCTGCGGAATCCTAAAAACCATCATCATTTGTTTCTAAACAGATCAAGAGCTATTTACCATCTCAGTGTTTTGTGCACAGCTGGGTGTCTGGCAAATGTCCAATATCCATTAACATTGAAAAATTAGTCCCATAATGCATCTTTTCTGGGGCTTGAGAAGTATACACAGTGACACATGTTGGGAACCAATTACACTTGCACTACCATTAGTCTGGCTGCATTCAACTTCCCAGCAAATGCAGGCTAATTTAGTTTCCAGAATGGTGTGTCTAAATTCATACAATGACCTTAGAAAAGGCTGAGTATCTAAAGATTTAAAGTGGAACAAACTGCTTAGCAAGAATATTACTTCTCATAGTGAAACATGAGAACACATTATGTGATGATTCGCTGAATTTCTGCATGTTTCCTTTTAATCCACCCTTTCTAAAACTTGCAGTCAGGATGAGTCGGGAGGGCACAGTTGGACTAACAGATCTCAGTAACCATGTTTATTCCCTTGGTCTGCAAAGCTAACATCGCTTTGTATGTTAGCAAATAATTAAAAATGTGTCTATTCTTTCTCACTTCTGGGGTTATAGCTGGGTTACCTGATTCCATTTGTTTAATGAATGAACAAATTCTGTCTTCGGAGTAGAGCACGTCAAACTCTATTTGGGAATCATATTATGATACTGCCCAAGATAAGCAAAGCAAACTATAATGGGTGGTTTGGTAAAATGCCGAAAGTAGAGAAGTTCAGAAATAAATACTTTCTAGAAAGTGTTCTTCAAATTTGCACTGTCAGAAAAATTCCTCTAATAATATCCAAGGTGAAAGAGAGAGTCGAATCTATCTGGGGAGCAGCGCCCCCCTTTTTTCCCAGGTGTCCATTCAGTTTTCAGTAATCAGGATGGAAACTGATTGGCTTCTCTGGCTGATGATTCTGGAGCGCGTAGTGTCCAAGCTTATCTTAGCTCCCTTAGTCTATGTCATGCTGTTTAATAAAGCTAAATTGCTCACATAAACAGAATACTGTGCCACGGGCTTTTAGGATTCAGAGGTAGTTTAAAAATATAATTTTTCACTAACATTCAACAGAACAATTTAGCAATAGCTTTACAGAAAATTGCAGGAAAGCAGTAATTTTCCAAATGTGCACGAACTGATTCAGCAATTTACAAATTAGAGACTTTGCCGGGGGGTGGGGGGGTGGGGGGAGGGATGTGCACTGAGGTAAAAAAGTTGTCCTCTCCTAGGGAAGATTTTCCATGCCTCAGGCCACGCTGGCGAACATTATTCCGTTTTTCTCAAGTACCTTGAAATATCATGGTAAAGCTCCTTTTGGAGGTTATAATTAAGTTAAAATTGCATTGACTGAATTGACTTAAATTGGGGTTGATTCTAGGAAATATCAAGGCCTCTGTAATTTAAGGGTAATTTTTAGTGGGTTTGGAGGCATATGTTAGGATCTCCTCTGGCGTGCTCTTATTTTGAGAAGACTATATATTTATAATATTCTGGGTTGAAATGCTTTCAAACATCATAGGAAATACAACTGCCTCATCAAGGCTGTTGATTTGTGTTCTTACTGAGTTAGGAGTTTGGGGTTAACATTCTTTTTTATCATTTAGGGAGTGTGTGAATCATAGTTACTGCTGAAAATTTGTAGGATAGGCACATAGACATAGTAGATTAAAATAATAAAGAAAAATGTGCCAATTGGGAAAAACATCCAAACCTATAATTTTTCAAAGCTGTTTATATTGTATGTTTCCAGGTCATTTTTTTTTTAATGTAGGGATTAACCCAATGGGTGTAGAAGAATTTGATTTATTGGATGAGGAGAGTTTCAACTTGGTTGAGAGTATTTCATGTTAATAACTTGAAAGGTAAAGATTTTTACCTCTAACAGTAATTTGAATGTGTGTCCTGCTTAAAATAACTAGTTCAAAATAGGCTGGGGGAAAAGGTGCATTTTATTTTTTGTATAAAATGCATGCAGGGTTATGATCTCATCACACATACAAAAAACCCTTTACAACTGGAATCGTGAACAAGAAATGTATTTCTTCCAACTTAATTATTTAGTTTCCTATGAAGAAGTTGCTCTGTAGAGGTCAATTATCCTTCAGGGATATCCTGGAAGAAATGAACAATTAGCTTGATTTTCTGTTGAATTTAGAGCTTGAGACTCAGTATGTGATCTATTAAAAAAAGGAGATAATTCCTCTTAAACCATGTCCTAATCTACATGGGAGTCTTACACTGCAGGTAAGAAATCAGTGAAGTAATCTAATCCACCACCATGGGGCCAAGACTGAGCATCTCGATACACAACAATCATGGCTTCAAAACATTAAAAGAAAAATCTCTTATGGGGAGCAATGAAGGATAACAGAATTCACTCCTCTTGAAGTGTAAAACCTTATGAAAGGGAAATGCCATCTGATTTTTTTTTTTTTAAACAAAAGAGAATTGCTCAAATCTGATTAAAGGGAGTAGCAGCAAACATTGTAATTTGGGGTAATCAGGAGAGTATACAGGTTTATGGAGAGATGAAAGGCAAGAGTATGACTTTCATAAGCTTCAAACTATCCAGGAGGCTGACTATTACCTGGTTCTGCTCTAAAATAAGCTCTCTTGCCCCAAGAAACAGAATTTAAAGTGGGGACTAAATTGAGTTAAAAAGCATCCTACACAGAGCTTTTCAGAAAAGCACTGAATTCGCCTACGCAATGAATCTAGAAAAAAAATATTTCCTCTCTGGAAATGTCTTTCTCTCTCTTTTTGAGTTAACATGGGAGTTGTAAATACAACATTCTCTCTCTCTCTCTCTCTTAATTTGAGGATGGTAGTTTCAGCTGGCTCTATTGCCTTGGAGAAGCCGGGGCTATGCTTTAAGCTAAATAATATTGGATGCCCCTCAGGATCTTTACATCACCTTCACGTCACTGATTGAGCATTTCTCCTGAGGATGCATTCATTTGTTCTGTCTCAGTCCTAGGAGTCTGGCTTTTAAACATACACACACACAGACACACACACACACACACACACTTGGGATAGAGATGAGAATATGCAGAGGGTTTAAAGAAGAACTCAGGAGTATATTATGGAGTGGGAAATTGTTGGAGTTGTGTCGTTTCAAATATAATCCCAAGAAAACAGTTTATAGCCAGTTGCTGGTTTTCTTTACAAGAGGAAGAACAGTTTTATCAAAAACCACTCTGTGGGTGGCAGAAATAAGTTTCTCCATGGAGAGGGGGTAGAGCTCTCTTGAATGGCTGCTACATATGATACCAAAGATAATTTGTAATAATATTTAAAGACAGCACCCTGAATTCATTTAACCAATTTCAATGCGATTTAAACACTTTTCATGCATTTTCATTGACTTTTACAGCATTCTGGTGAGGCAGAGTGGGCAGATCTCATTTCTGCCTCTGCAGTTAAGAGATGGCTGTGATGAAGACTAGAGCCGCGGATGTGTGGAGTGGTGTCTGGTGATACAAGATTAGGTGCTTCTTGTTGAATCCCTTTTCAAGTTATTTTTCTGATATATTTCCCTTTCAATATTTTCTGTACTCAGTTGCACACTGCTTCAAGTCTTGCCTGGAGGGAAGGGAGAGGGGGGGTCCCAGGACTTGAATCAATCTGAAAGACATGCTCTTTGATTTTAATCCCCCTTTTCCCTTAAACTCAGCTTATGCGGACAGCCTCAGCATGACCTAGTAATCTTGAGCCATCGGATTGGCATCAGATGTGGTCAGAAGAGATTTTATGAGGAAATGTGTGTTCCTACCACTCAGTCTGGACTTGTATCGCCAAAACCAAGGCAGCTTAATGTGTCCTGAAGGATTGAGTAGAGGCAGCAATCATAGATTTTGGTGTCAAGACATGCCTGGATTTAAGCCCCGGCTTTGACACTTAGTCTGAGTCTTCCTCATCTGTAAAATGGAGGTAATATTGATAACCACCTCATAGGATTATTTATTTAGGTATTGGTAAGGATTAAAGAGACAATGTGAGCAAACTTGCGGTCGCCACAGACCCATGCTGGACCAAACAACTCATGTCTCTGTGATGCATAGTAGCTGTGGATTCAGAATTTTCTTGAGCTTAGTCTTTTCTGTAGTGTGCTTTCTTGGTCAAAGCCCCCAAATGCCAGCTTTCTCTGTTATACCATGTCAGAAACCCACAAAGGAACTTTTCTGAGTGTAATTTTATATCAAATATATGTTACAGAACTCTTAACATAAGAAACTTTTCTTGGTCTTGATTATTTCACAGTATATACCTACATCAAATCGTTATGTTGTACACCTGAAACTAATATAATGCTATGTGTCAATTATTTCTTGATTTAAAGAGTAAATGAAAGTAAAGATGACTTGAGGAATCCATTAACTAATCTTTGCCCTATCGAGTAGTAAATTTTGTCATAAGAAGGCCTCACACCTCATAAAACTCTCTCTGAAGGTGCAAAATATGTGTGGTGGCAGTTTCCAAAAGCATTTCTGTACTTTGTTACCAGAATCAAACGTCAGAGAATGTTAGACCCAACAGCACCTTGGAGAGCACCAAACTCACTGCTCAGCCCATTTCACAGATGAGGAAACCAAAAAACATAAAATGGCCGCACTGCTCTTCAGTTACTAAGTAGGAGCCTTGGACTCCTAATTCCTAGTATTGTGCCTTTTATATCTCATAGAATAAAACATAATCTAATATTTGTGGATACAAGTCTGAAGGCAAAGACTACTTGTTCATAAAACAACTGATCCATGTAAACAATACAGTTATTCAGTCAATTCATTCCTTGGCAGGGGAAGGGAGGATGAGTTGCTGATGGGGAAGGGACTCTTAAATTGGCTGTTTGGCTAGTTGTTTGATGAAATCACTCTCAGTTCGGGCCAGTGGTCATTCCAATAGTCTTCTAGATACAAACAGATCAGGAAAAAGAGCTTCAGTGATGCCCCTTCCACTGCTGTTCTGGATGAATGGGAGGCAGTGGTTATGGCCATGGGCATTCAATTTGACAGAAGGAGATGGTGTTCATTCCTCAGGATTTACAGGATGCATAATTGTGGCTTGTTGTCAACTCTGTCTTATCCCAAAGGATGGCTCTGGGTGAGCCATCATATTTTTTTTCCTTCCACAATGATTTGTTTCCTCTATTCGTTTTTCCTTCAGTGGTGCATTTACACAAGGCCTAACAAAAGATGGACACCAAACTCAAGGGCACAGTTCAATAGTTCAAAAGGCCTTCTCTGGGAATTAAGGGGATGTTTGAGCAACCACCAGAATGACAGGTGAAGTCAATACAAGGCAACTTTAGTTTTTCTTTTCCTATTTGCTCTTAGAATTATGCATTTTGCCTAATGAAGAGTTGGTGAAGCTTCCTCTCTAATAGTAAGTTTTAAACCACCCCAAAGCATTTCTTACTCCATCCCCAAATTGCTTTTCTCTGGTAGAAACATTTTATTCTCCTAGGTCTCTAAAAGTTAGAAGATGTTTCAAAGGTGGCAACATCTGTTCCCTACATATTATCTGTTCCCAAAAGAGCTTTGCAGAATCACCTTCACTAATGTGGAGCCAGCACTGAGCTCTGTTACATCTACTTATGTACCACATATCTGGATGCCTAACTACTTGTGTAATCTGAAGACCAAGATCTTATAAATGATGGCTCATAAACTTTACTACCTGAACTTTACCAGCTCAGCCCCCAGTTGCTCATTTGAGAATCTCAGTCCCTCTCCCACTTGACTCACTAATCATGTATGTAGGCCCACCTTGGGATACATTCACTTAGGATTCAGTCTGTCAAGTTCTTTGCAAGGTGCTTTACCAGCCTTGCAGTGTCCTTAGAAAGAAGACTCTTCCAGGGCACAGCATTTGTCTGGGAATGGCCCCAAGATCCTTTTGGGAGACTGAGCTGCACCATTATGGGGGGGTGTCATGGGGCCGGAGACCCAAGAGAAGAGATAAGAAAGGCCTTCTCCCCTGCTCTGTGTTGTACTTTGTCACCTGGGCTCCAGAGTAGAATAACTTGGGTTCAGAATCTTATAACATTCAGCTCTGTACATCCTAACATCTTCCTCCCTTTGTGTCCAAGACGGCTGCCCATCAGACTGGTGGTGGGGAGGAGAGCGGTTGGGAGAATGGAAGGATACTGTACCATCCCCTCCATCCCTCCTTCCTCCTCAGCACCCCTCATATATACAACCACAGCAACGCTACTAACCCCACAGTGCCTCCTTCAGTTGAAACTCCAGCCTCTTTGAAAATTCACTCATGGAAATGAATATCCACGTGTGTGGCGGGGCAGGATGGAGAAGCAATTGGATAGGAAAGTTCTCTTCCTGAAATCCTTGAGCAGTGTAGGAATTCAGAGTAGGAAAGGCTGGAGCCAATCAGGTGGTGAGGCCCTTCCTCTCACACTGTCAGGGCGTCTGGTTCCTTCTGGCTGGCAGTTGTTTCTTAGGCTGGGTGGTTGTCAGAGGTAGATCCTGTTCTCCGTGTGTCTGCCTCAGCTGGCTTCCAGGAGAACAGAGCATGCTGGTGACCGTTCTCATCAGTTCTTTATTGAAGAGCTCACATGCTTGCGCTCAAACCATATAGTAAGGGGATGAATGTGGGGAGATTGCATGGCTTCTGACTCCCTACCTTGGCCTTGAGGGTATGCCAAGTGGATGCTCTCTTGCTCACTAATTCTCCCTCTTCTCTCCTCTCACCCCTTTAAAGCCCTTTCCCACGTGGGTTCCCAGCACCATCCCTATTCCCTTCCTACTCCCACAAGTTCTCCCAGAAATTCAACACCCTCGCCAGAATAATGGAGCCGCTGTATTCCCTCCTTGTGTCCGGAAAAGTCCACAATGTGGGCCTCATGCATCCACTAGATGTTGTGACTTTTTCCCTTCTATGGGCTTTTTGCTGGTCCACCGAATGTGCTCTCAACTAGAGCCCACTGGAGCTCCAGAAAACATGCTCCCCCTCTTCCTCTTCCCAGGAAGCTGTCCTTTGGAAGACCTGGTACATAATCTTTGGTACAGATTCCCATTTCTCCTTATTAACAGACCTTTGACATTGTTTCTTGAGAATGAACCTGGCTTTATATGTTCCCCTGCATTACATTCCTTACATTCATTGGCATGGATGGCACCAAATCTAAATCTCTTCTTTCTCAGATGAAACTCAGCCTCTTTGAAAATTAACTCATGGACATGGGTTTACAAGTTGACCCTTGAACAACATGGGAGTCAGGGCCACTAACCCTCCCGCTTAGTCAAAAATGCTCGTATCACTTATAGTCCACCCTCCACACCCATGGTTCTGCATCCGGGGATTCAACCAACCTCAGATCGTGTAGTACTGTAGTATTTACTATTGAAAAAATAAAAGCATGGATAAGTGGACCTGTGCAGTTCAAACCCACATTGTTCAAGCGTCAACTATGCACGTGTGTGGTGGGGTAAGATGGCTCCCCAAATTTCTCCCTGACCACAGAGTTGGGGTGTAGAGGTGGAAGGACTTGCAGGTGGTTTTCACCGTGCACCAGCACGAACGGCACTGCTGGGGATGAGGGGCCGTGCCCTGTGCACACTCAGTATGTTTTCACACAAGTCCTTTAGTCTCTGTCTTAGGTTGGGTCCCCCAGAAACAGACCCCGAGACAAGGATTTAAGTATAATTAGTTTATCTGGGAGATGATCTCAGGAAACGCCAATAGCGGAATAAAGGTGTGAGACAGGAAAGGGAAGGAAGGAAGCTAATGTGTGTGCAGTGGACCCCCCGGGCTCAGTCCTCCGCCAAACTCTGGGAGACTGTAAGGAACTTACATCAGAAGTGTCCCACCCAAGGGGCGGGGAAGACGGGTATTTATTCTTCTCTGTTACTAATGGCACGCTACTCTGGGAGGGATGAGCTCCCTCAGCATTTCTGGCAGGCCCCGCCCTCTGTTAGAAACCAGAGAAAGCCCTCCGTGCGGAGTCATAGGTGCTCGCAGTCGGAAACCGATAATAGCTTGCATTGGTGCAGAGCGAAAGGGAATGGGCAGGCCACTCACTGCCCCGTCTACTACTGCTCTATTCAAAGATATGAGGAGAAATACACTTTTATACTTTACTGGTCTGTGACCCAGAAATGTAGAGACCTCTCCTTTCCTTTGGTCAGAACCTGCTCCGTGCAGTTTGCTGGTGTGGCTTTTTGAAATGTAAAGCCCTCCCTACCCCCATGCCACAGAGAAGGATGTAGCAAGGAAGGAGGAAGACTGGCTGGGATATTGGGCCGTTTATGATCGTCGGTCTTTGTTTTGATAGCTCCTAAGAAGGTGGCTAGTACCGGTTTAATGAAAATCAGTATTTTCTAAATGGAATAATAAATTAAAAATTGGGATTTGAATCAAGAACCCCTGATCTCAAGAGAGGTGCTTTTTTCATTTCGTTCCACCTTCCCCTCATTAGGGAGTCCCTGAGCTGAGGAGGCTGGGAACAGTAGTTGCCACCAATGATGGCAACGAAAGGGTTCCCTCCCTGGGAATTCTCGGCCCTGACTGATAATGGCTTTTGTGTGTCTAGGACTGGGATCTGTAAATTGGCCTGCCAACCTAGCCAGAATGCTAAACCCCACTCCATTAAGGGCCATTCAAATCAACCAAAACGTCAACACTCTTAAAAACGGATCTATTAATAATTCAAATGCTTTAGTAACAATACAAGCGTTTTCTCACATTATATTTAAAAATGTGACAATGTTTGCCCATATTTATAATTGCGCTGGCTTTCTTTTTCAGAAATGGTATGATTGCTAAGCACTGACACATTTGTTTCTGCACTGAATAGTCTGATTTGATGAAAATTTCCCAAAGCCCATAGCTCTTATTTCAATAAAGAAAATTTGTCTAGGAAAACTGTGAATTCATCCCAAGAAAAAAGAAGCTAGTTTTAGCATAGGATTAGTGGTGTTTACGTGTTTTTGTTTCTTCTAGTTCTTTGATAATTTGTTATGGGCAGTAACTTTCTCATCAGGACTCATTCTGTTCCACCGGCTGTAACAGGTACTAAAGTTTCCATGCTGTGGATCTGCACACACATTATGTGCACATGCACATGCATTTACACACTTACTGTATTCATTCATCCATTGGACAAATACTTGCTGATCCATAAATTTGTCACTAAATGTATAAACTTATTTGAAGGCCTACGATAAGGTAACTGCTATGCTAAAAAGGAGAGCACAGACCTTGTATTAGGAAAGACCTTAATTCAAATCCTATTAGTTGCCTAAGACTGAGTAAGTGAGTTCAACTCTTCAAGTTTCAGTTTCTAAATCTGTCAGATTGTGATAAAGAAAACTTATCTCATGATTGATGAGGGTTAAATTAGAGAAGACATGTGAGTAAATTAATATTTAATTCTATGGATGACGCTATGAGATTGATATCATTATGCACATTTTTGTAGAGGAGGCAAGCAGGATTCTCCCAAATATGATTCTCCCCAAGTTGCACAGAATGGCATCCATGTAGTTAAAACAGGAGGCCACGTTCTGATTTATATACCTGACATCTTGCTCTACAGTTTTCAGGCTTATATAGAAGTAACAGGAAGCTTCCTTTTATCTCAGGTGGCACTACAATTGTTCTTATCAGGTAAGAGACATAGAATCTCTTTTTTTTATCACTTAACTACTCATTAAGGTTAGCAAACTTTCATTGATTGGTAAAGGAGTATGTGGCTAGTTAAGGGGGCAGTAGCAACTTAACTGCAAAGCAGAGGATGCCTAACAATTTCCCTGAAAGTATTTTCATTTATTTCCATTGGGTTTTATTAAACATCCAGCATTACAGCTTAGGAATGCTGTTTAAATATTCGAGCGGGAATTGATTGTGTGTTTTGACATAGTTGTGCTTTTGCAGGAGTATCAATGATCATATGGATTGTTTGTCCATTTGATGAACTTCTTGCATGAGTGGTGTTGACAGTCAGACTGTTCCTTCAAGAGCATGTTTGGCTCCACCAGCGTCCTTTTGTTATATATTAGGGTAAATATTTTTCTTTGTGTGTGTGGGAGCACATTTCTAAAATCACAAAGGAAGGCGGTGGGAATATATGATTTTCATATACAAATATTTATTTTACAGACAACATTTCAGAAACATTTAGTGCATACAGCTAAGTAGATCTATATATTGATTAGGCTGGCTTGTTCCCAGGGCAGGAGAACTTGATTCATCTCCTGTAAATTCACTACTCTCTTTAGAGTTTCAGGATCTTCACTGACAGCGTTTCTCCCAGGGTGTTAAGGCCTTTGCCACCTACATAGGCATGGGTAAAGAAGAAACAAATAGGAGAGGAAGACAGCAGCATGAACAGAATATTTTGAAGATAGAATTACAAAGCATAAAAAATGTTTACCTTTGATATCTTTTGTATAAGAAACCTCGGAAAAATAATCTTTATATTTCTCTTCATATTTTGACCTACTTTTTTTTTTAATTTATTTATTTTATTTATTTATTTTTGGCTGTGTTGGGTCTTCGTTTCTGTGCGAGGGCTTTCTCTAGTTGCGGCGAGTGGGGGCTACTCCTCATCGCGGTGCGCGGGCTTCTCATTGTCGTGGCCTCTCTTGTTGCGGAGCATAGGCTCTACACGTGCAGGCTCAGTAGTTGTGGCTCACGGGCTTAGTTGCTCCACGGCATGTGGGATCTTCCCAGAACAGGGCTCGAACCCGTGTCCTCTGCGTTGGCAGGCAGATTCTTAATCACTGCGCCACCAGGGAAGCCCATTTTGACCTACTTTTGACAAAGGGAGGAGGATAAGGCAATAATGAGATGGGCTTTGGAGCCTGGTCCACCTGAGCCCTCCTGTGCCCCTCAGTGTGGCCTGAAGGAAGTTCCCGACAGTCCTGGGTCTCAGGCTCACCCCCTAAGAACGAGTACCATTATAACTACCACGTAGAGTGGTGAAGATTAAAGAAAATGTATACAAAGTACCCAGAACACTGTAAGTAATGAATAATTGTCAGCTATTTTTATTTTTTAACAAGGTTATTATAGCCCCTGGGAAGACAGAATATCTAGTGGTTGGAATATAGTATTAGAAGTGGGCAAGGTGCAAAATTCTGTTTTTAGCTCTACTATCGACTCATTACATATTTGGCATTAGGAACGTACCTTCTTACTTGTGCCATTTAATTTCTAAGTTATCTGAAAAATATGATGTTGGAATTTGGTGATAATAACAGAGCCCAAAAGTGTTTTCAGAAGGGAATCTGGAGATAATGGGGGAGGGAATAGATCACACAGAGCCTTGTTGACCACTGTGAAGATGGTGACTTTGACTTCTACCATGTCAGGGTTTTCAGTAGAGGAGTACAGTTACCTGGATTAGGTTTTTAACTGACTCTTGTGGTTGCTGTGTTGACACTAACCTATGGGGTGGGGTTTGGGGAGAAAGGTAAGGCAGTAGGCAGAAAGGCCCATCGGGTGGAGATTGTAGTAATCCAGGCGAGAGCTGGTGGTACCTCAGATGAGGATGGTTGCAGCAGAAATTTTGAGAAGTAATTATATTCTTGATGTATGTTCAAAGTAGAGACAATAGCATTGTAGATGGGTTGGATGTAGGGTGCAAAGAAAGAGTTAAGAATCACTTGAAAGTTTTGTCCTGGCCAAGTGGAAGGATAAAGTGCCATCAGCTGGGAGGGGGACAACTGAAGTGGAGCAGATTTGGGGTGGAAGATCAGGAGTTCAGTTTGCCACATGCTGAATTTTAAAATGTTTATTTAATTCTAGGTCGATTAGGCAGTGAGAGGTATGCATCTAGAGTTAGAGATATGGATCTGGAGTTAGAGATATGTATCTAGAGATCAGACTGGAGATACAAATTTGGAAATCACTTGCATGGAGATGGTATTTAAAGCCATAGACTGGATGAGATCACCAAGCAAATTAGTGTGATAGTAAAGAGGACCAGCAGTTGAGCCCTGGGACAGTTTACTTCATTAAATGATGTCTCCCAAAATTTAAAGGAAGAGCAACATTATTCAAAAGAGGCCATATCTACAGTTGATCACTTTTGTGACTTGTAACTGTGAAAAATATAAGTTGTCCTGCTTTTGCTAGGTTTCTGCTGAAAGAGAAGGTATAGTAAACAGGGGAAACTTGATGTTTTTTTGAATGTCTCTTAACTGCCACAGACTTGCATCTGGAATATATAAAGAATGTTCAAAATTCAATAATAAGAAAACCAACCCTTGATTAAAACATAGACAAAAACTTTGAACTGGAACTTTACCAGAGAAGATATAAAAATTGCAAATAAGCACATGAAGAGATGCATAGTATCATTAGTCTTTATGGAAATGCAAGTTAAAATCACAATAAGATATCACTGCACACCTACTAAAATAACTAAAAAGCAAAAACAAAAGAAGAAGACAAAAAACCGATAGAACCAAATGCTAAGGAGGGTACAGAGCAGCTAAGACTCTGATGGTTAGGAATGTAAAATGGTACAGCCACTTTGGAAAACGGGAAGTTTATTCTTATAAAGTTATATGTACTCCCCATAGACCCAGCAAGCATATTTACCCAAAAGAAATAAAAACTTATGGTAACACAAAAACCTGTACACACCTATTTGTAGTGGCTTTATTCATAACTGCCCCAAACTGGAAACAACCCAAATGTCCTTCAACTGGTGAATCGATAAACTGTGGTACATCCTTACCATGGAATACTATTTAGCAATAAAAACCAAACTACAGCTACACACACCAACATGGATGAATTTCAAATGTGTCACGGTAAGTTTAAAAACCAGATTCAAAGGCTATATATCGTCTGATTCTATAAAGACAATCTATAAAGACAGAGAACAGATCAGCAATGTGATGGTCTGGGATTGTGGAAAGGAGTTGAGTGCAAAGGGCACAAGTGAATATTTCGGAGGGAGGGAACTCTTCTATATCTGGATTGTGGTGGTGGTTACACGACTACACATTTGCCGAAACTCAAAGAAGTGCTCACCAAAAAGGGTGGATTTTACTGTGTAGATAATTATATCGCAATCACCCTGACTAAAAACAGGATGTCTTTACACTAACAAAAAACAACTGGAAAAGAAATCAGAACAAACAAACAACCACATGACTTCACAGTGTTGAACTTCTGGGAAGCTACCTCAAAAGTCAAGAGAAAACCGGATCCCACGCTGAAGTCTTTCCCAAGGGCTGGGCAAGAGGGAGCGAGTCAATGAGGACCCCTTTCATTCGCTGCATCCAGAGCACTTTGACAAAGCCAGAGATGGACTTGCTGTGGACCATTGGACAGCACATTGCCTCAGTGAAAGATGATCCAGCCTGATGTACTACAAAGTGCCAGCATACAACCAGCTTGTTGTATTTTTAGATCCCAGACTCAGAGACACCATGTATGGTCTTTTCACCTGGGGTGAGGTTGACCTAAAACACTACAGGCAGATTCTCTGGAGTAAAAGATTTTTAACTACATGTCAGCGATGACTAGTTACAAAGGGAAAGAAAACTTGCCCCATTTGACAGTAAATGACAGAACAATGTGACAAAAGCTAAAAACAACAACAACAAAAATCAGTCTTTAAGACAAGAGGCTGATCCTCAGTAGTGTTAGGAACAAGTCTTTTGATTACATCTTTTGTCCCACAAATAGTAAATCCCTACCCTCAAAAGGCTTTCTAGGCTGGTCTCCTGTATTTTGGTCTGATGACCTCCAAAGTACAATTTGCAAAGTTGAAGGAATCTGACCTGTGTTTAATGTTTAGTTTCCATCTATCTCTGCAAAGTGTATTCTGGAGAGGAAGCCGCAGGATCTTGTGTCCCCCTATAAATCAGGTACAGCACAGACCACATGTTCTATAGCTTTTTAGAGACTTGAGTAATGGGTTAAAACCCTGATTAGTAAAAATGCTCTTTTAAACCTCTTGATTTAGTCTTCTAGCTAGGCTATTAATTCTAATATTGGCTTTCTATGAAACTTCAGCCTCAGTAATAAAGTACGGAGTAAGGCTTTGCTAGAACTAAGCATGCAGAGACACCAGACAGGGTTCCTGTTCCTAAGGGCTGGCATTAGGGTAGGAAGAAGCAAGACTTAATAATAAAATAATAATCATGATGACGATGATGATGATGGCAATTCAAAGTAGCATATGCTAAGTCACAAATGTGCACAAGAAATAGTAAACACAGTAGAGAAGCAGCACCCCGCAAATAGACGTTCGAGAATCAAACAGTTCTGCCCTGAAGTCCAAGTTCCATTCCTTTGTGACTGTGAAACACTGGATGACTCACGGACCCTCCGTAAGTCTCAGTTTCTTTATCCAGAAAAAAAGATAACTGTAGATTCTACTTGTGAGCGTTAAAGGAGATCACACCTATAAATGTTTATGTACAGTACGGGGTACAGCAAGCACTCCATGAGTGTTAACTATTGGTAGTGGATGGAAGCGGAGATAGTACAAGTCATAGTGGGATTGGAAAAAAGGGGCTATTTCTGCAATGGTATGTCAAGTGTGCTCTCGGGGGGAGGTCCTGGCTGGAGCTATACATTTGGGAGTATGAATAGTCATACTTCAAGTCATGGTAGTGGAGTGAGATTAAGGAAAGAACGTAGACTGAAGAGAGGGTATGGCCTAGCAGGGAGCCCTCTAGCACGCCAAAGTCTAGAGGTTGGGCTGAGAAGGAGCTACTAAAGTTGGATTCGTTTTCTCTCTATTTATTTCAGAATTTACCTCTATAACACTTTACAAATCCCCCCAAAACATCACAGTCATGGAATTAAGCTTCAGCCTAAATCCTGACAGATAGCTCGACTCACTTTCATTTCTGTCATTATTAAGGGAATGTGAAAAAAAAAAGCTAAACTTTTCTTGGCCTGTGTAATTGTAGTCCAGGTCTCCATTGTCAAAGTAAAGGGTTGAAGCAATTATCTAGATAATTCAGGCAGAACCTACCAGGCCCTTGGGACCCCTCTCTCCTTCTGCTGCTTTTGCCTGAGTAACTAGGGAATCACGTCAATCCTCTCTCTGCTCACGTAACTCTGGTCTTACTATGTCTTTAACCATTGGACCTTGTCACTGAAATAAATATATCATATTGGAAACAAACACCAGGGAGGTAAGGCACTCTCGTTTCACATGTGGATGTATTTTATTTCCATATGGACTATGTCGGAAGCCAGTGCAGAAGGCAGATCTAAAGTGTAAAGGATAAATGAAGGCAGACAGGTAGGAACTGAGTCCTTGTCAGTTTGAAAGGAAATCAAGCCCCCTAAAGGTGAAGGAGATGAATTTTCTTGACAAGATCCTGTATTATCATTTATTGTTATTTATGGCTCTTTGGGAGAACAGCAAGAATACTAAAATGAAGGAGAACACGTTGACCCATGTCACAAAACACTGTATGAATTTATAACCTCCCTATTAGAGATATTTTTCTAATCAAGAAGTAGCACTTTCGCCTCAAGAAAAGGGATGTGAAGGGGTATGAGAAATTTTTGATAAAAGACTAGAAAATCGTACTTGCTTAAATGCCCAGGATGGGATAAATAACAGCAGAGTAAATGAAAATCTCACCAGCAAATGGCACCCTCCCTTTTGTGTGACTGAATATAAGTCCATGGAACTTGCGGTTGTGCCCAAATAAAGAGAAGCCACCGGCTCTAACTCGGCATTGACAGAGGCTGTCAGATCTTATCTTAATGAGGCACAGATCCTAGGACAGGAGAGGAACAAAATGAAGCTGTGTGATAAGGTACACAGCGCAGTAATTGGATCAAGCTGAGGCAGTGGTGGTCCTTAACAGCAGCTCTGGATACAAACGAAAGGGCTGCCACTTGAAAATCATTTGCTACGTTTCAGTGTTACTTTTGTCCATAGACTTGTGTGTGAGAAGAGTCTTAGACTTTCCTTCTACATTTGCCTTCCAGAATATTTGTCTCTAACCACACTTCAGCAAATTTAACAACCTGGGAATCTTGAGA
The DNA here is from genome assembly GCF_965194825.1 of Balaenoptera physalus. Classification (NCBI taxonomy): domain Eukaryota; kingdom Metazoa; phylum Chordata; class Mammalia; order Artiodactyla; family Balaenopteridae; genus Balaenoptera; species Balaenoptera physalus. Next base: position 111,057,640 of record NC_138882.1, on the reverse strand, counting down.
TGCTTGAAATCCTTTATTTACGTGAATAGAATATACTTTCTCAGCTCTTACCTTATTCTGCATCCGGTAAATTCCCCATGTTGCTAGCATAGTGTTGCAATTTGCATTGCATTGTCCATGATTTGCCAGGGTTTCCCCAAGATGCTAGGTAAATATTGACATCCCATGCTGTGAAATGAACTCTCCAGAATAAACCGAGGTCTTGTTACAATTAAAGAAGTATTTAGCCCCTGTGATCCACAGCACTCTTATAACAGTTCCATAGACATTGTTTCTGTAATATATTGCTTTGTAACAAGCTGCTCCAAAACTCAGTGGCTTTAAACAATAGTTTATCATCTCTCATTATTCTACAGTCTGGACTGGGCTGAGTGATGGAGTTCTTCTTCTCCATCTGGTGTTAGTTGGAGCTGGAACATAAGAAGATGGTTTCTTTACTCACATGTCTGGGCCTCGCCTGGGTTGTCTAGAACAGCTGGGGGCTGGTCAGGCATCTCTCTCCACGTGGCCTCTTCATGTGGCAAGGTTGGGCCTCCTGATGGCATCATGGTCTCAGAGAATCTGACTTCTTACATGGTGCCTGGCATCCAAGAGGGAAGAGGCAGAAACTTCCGGTCCTTTTAAATCCAGGGCTTGTCCCATAACATTATTTCTGCTACACTGTACTGATTAAAGCAGGTGATGGAGCCAGCCCAGACTCAAGGGAGGGGAGATAGCTATTTCCCCTCTTAGGAGACGAAGATGCACCATATATGTACAAGAGGGAAGGAATTGACCTTTAGGGACCTTAGAGAGACCTCCTGACTGCTCTGGTGGGGACTGAGGAGCATTGGACATTGGATTCATTGCTTGTAGATAGTTTATTTCTAGTGTAGAGCATATTATTTCAGGGATATGAGGTACCCTAGGCATCATTTAAAAGGTGTTTCTCCATGTACACACTACTGTATTTAAAATGGATAACCAACAAGGACCTACTGTAAAGCACAGGGAACTCCGCTCAGTATTATGTAACAACCTAAATGGGAAAAGAATTTGCAAAAGAATAGACAAATGTGTGTGTATAAATGAATCACTTTGCTGTACACTTGAAACTAACACAACATTGTTAATCAACTATACTCCAAGATAAAATAAAAAGTTTAAAAAAGTCAAAGGCAAAAAAAAGGTGTTTCTCAAACAATTTTATGGTTATCCATAGTAAGAAACATCTTATATCACGATCCAGTATAAGAAAACTTTAAAAATATACACTTAGTAGTTTCATGAAAGAATATTGATCTTTAATACATGCATTGAACTCTGCTGTTTTTATTCTGCTTCATTTTAAAGAAAGTTGGTCTTGACCCATTGAAACTGATTTTATGATCTACCAATGGGGTAGCATCGTGATCTGAAAAATACCAACCTAATCCTATCTATTCATTTTACAGATGAGGTTGCTGAAGATTCGTGGGGTTGGGAGACTTGTTGGGCGGAGGCAGAACTAGAATGCAGGTCTCATGGCTCAGAGGCTAAAGCTCTGCCACTCACCACAGTGCTGTAAAAGCTGCAGCGCAAGCAGTGATCTAATGTGAGCTGTTCATTTTGTTTAGTTTACTTTCTCATTCTGGTCTCCAAAAAGGTGCAAATGAAGGATTTTTTTTTAAAGAGCATTTTCTTTCTCATTACCCTACAACTTAACCATGCTTAGTATATTTATTCAAGCATGAGCATCAACTCACAGCATTTTCAAGCAAGCAGAAAAAGCACAACCTATTCTCTGCCCTCAGGCTATTTTTCTGGTAGTTTATTTTCTTCACAACCCTAAGATACATAAAAGAAATAAAAGTTCATAAAGTCATACCTACTTATTAGAGCAAAGAGGGAACATTTCCTGACCTCAATGCTGTGAAGAAAGGGGGGTGGTAGAAACGTCCACAGGAGGTTTTGAGGAATAGGGCTGTCTTCCAGGAAGAGTTTTAGTATATTTCTGCCTGGAATCACAGATTGACTAGATGACCTCTGAATCCAACTCATTACTTATCTCGGTGTAGTGGTGTGATGGGGGCTGCATTAACTGATGGCCCAATTAGCTTTCCAACAATAAAACTGCTTATTAAGTAAACTAAACTATCTCTAAACATGGGCCTGCAGTTGACAGTACAGAGCTGTACAGACATTACTTTGGTTCTTCCTGTAGCTTGAGATTCTACTGCAGCACTGTCGAATAGAAATATGATGTGAGCCACATATGCACCACTTTGAAATTTTCTAGAAGCCACATTCAAAGAAGTAGAAAGAAACAGGTGGAACTAATTTTTAAACTTTATATTTTGAAATAAATTTAGACATAAAAGAGTTACAAAAATAACGCAACATTCCCAGACATCTTTCATTCAGCTTCTCTTCATGTTAGCATTCTGCATAACCATGGTAAGTTTATCAAAACTAAGAAATTAACATTGGCACAATATTATTAACTAAACTACGGACTTTATTTGGATTGGGGAAATGAATTAACCCAATTTCAACATGGGATCAATCTAAAAATCATTAACAAGATATTTTACGTTCTTTGTTTTGTGCTAAACCTTCAAAATCTGGTGTGTATCTTACACTTATAGCACATCGCAGTTGGGACCAGCCACATTTCAAGCACTCAGTTGCCCAGGGTGGCTGGTGGCTCCCACGTTGAGTCGAGTAATCCTACCATAACAAGTCAGAGAAGAGCTGCCGTCAACAATCGACTTCCTCTTGGGTGACCCCTATGGTAGGTACTTGAGTCCATGAAGTACTGATGGGCAGGACAAAAGAGTCTATTGTTGACAGCACTGGCTTAGGGATCAGGCAGAGTGGAGTTCCAACCTTGCAACTTACTGTTAGCTATGCGACTCTGATATCTAACTGAAATTTTCAGGACCTCCTTTTCCTCATCTATTAAAAAATGAAGAAAATAGCACCAACTCTTGGGGTTACCAGATTGATCGAATGAGGTCACGCAGTTAAATGCTGGCACGTGCCTTACCGGGAGTGGCTGCATGGTAAATGTTAGCTTTTAGTGGTTCTCTGTGTCACGGCCAAAAGATCAAATATATGTGCATTTTCTTCAGTGTTGAGTGCTAGATAGTAAAAGTTGGTTTAAGGCTCTGGTTAATATTTTAGAAAAGCTCGACAAGTGGTTATTGAGTACCTACTATTTTCCAGGCACAGTGCTAAGTGCTAGAGGCAAAAATGTGAATAAAAGCCCTTAAGGAGTTTTCGCTGCAGAATCTGAAAGACTATTTATGGAAAAGGAATAGTTACCTAAGATGTTTTTCAAATCAATGGATCAGGCTGCATTTATTAGTTGGATTAAAATTTACTTATTTCCTTGTTACAGAATGAGGTGGCAAGCTCATGGAGATGATTAGACACGTCAAAGAAAACCATCAATGGTAATAACAACAATAAAAGCCAACATTTCTTGAGCACAAAATCATCATGTGAACACAGCAATATAACTCTAGAGCTTTGCCTTAACTATTATCTTACAATGTCTCTAGTAAAGTTTTTGTTATCTAAATCTCTGAGTGTAGCGTATGTCAATTTTTAAAATCCTGACACATACAGAGAATCAGGAAACCACAGTAGTGACTCTTCCGAACTTGTAAGATAATTGTCTTTGGGAAATTGTCCTATGATGATCCTTCCCTTCCTCCCTCCCTCCCTCCCTCTCTCCTTCTCTCCCTCCCTTCTTTCTTCCTTCCTCTTTTCTTACTTTCCTATATTTCTTGCATCTATAACATAAAAATTAGACAATTTGGACAAATGATCTCATGATACAAAGTAAATGCAATTTGAGGAATGAACTACCTTGAACTTTCAAAATAAAGGCTAATAGCTCATTGGTGTATTTTAAAAGATTCTATTCATAGTGCAGTGATCACAAGACAAACAGACTGAATTCTGGCTCTTATATATAGATATATTCCTTTTGGGCAACTTAACCAATTTGACTCTCAGTTTCCTTATTTGTAAAATGAGAGTAAGAAAAATGCCTTCCTTTCAGGATTGTTTTGAGGATTAAAAAAGATAATGTATGTAAAGCTTGTATTACAACATATGCTTTACACACATCGACCACAGAATGAGTGTTCAATATATGGTTGTTTAACAGTCAGTCCAAGATTCAACCTACTTGCAATTGGGGGGTGCTGAGGAATAAGAACTAGTGTAGCAAGAATGCAAAAAGAAAGAGTCCTTTAGCTTTTAATTAGCTAAATGGTATCTTTGTGCCTAGATGATCATTTTGAAACCTAGATTTTTTTTAAGCTAGATAAAACTTTTTTTCCCCATTCTACTGTCTCCAATTTAACTTTTCAAGGACAAAATATAGAGGATTTTAAGCATGATGTTTCTTTTATCACTTAAAGAGGATTGCCCTTCTACCTCAGCCAGCAAGGTCATGAGACTCATTGCCCCGGCATGGAAGGAGGCCAGGGGGGAAAGGAAATGGGAAGCCCGAAATTGGCCTCTTCTGTTCCAGGAGGATTTGGGGAAAGGGTGACCTGAGATAGAGTGAGGAGTTCTTCCTGCCCTTGGTTGGGTCCACTTCTCATCGGCACAAGGAAACTTAAGAATCACCCAAATAATTCTGTGATCCTGAGAAGTGAGTGCTAATGGCATGGTGTGGGGAGAGGATGCAGGGTCTCTTAACAATCCCAACCTTTGCAGTGGGTCTCCGCCCAACTTGGCTTAGAAATGATGGTGCCATCACTCTTAGGGATGAGGCTGAGGGAGCATCATTGGCTCTCCTTGGCCTTTGTAAGGCTCAGCAAAACTGGCCTGGTGTGGGGATGTAGAGGCCTTGAGAGGCCAGAAGACTGCCAGAAGTTGGGATGGTCATGGAGCAAAAGACTCCAAGCTGCATGCGGGGAATGAGTTTAAACGGTTGGGACTGTGAACTCTGGAAATGAACACCAGACTCTTCTCACTGTCAAAAAACTGTGAGATAGAAGCACTGTGCCTCTGCAGCTTAAGTTCACGGAGCAGAACAGACCAGACCAGACCACATGTTACAGAGGACACGGGGTTATTTGTACATTCTATCTCCTTCGCACAAGCACTAGGTTGCGTTAGCTACATTCCTCCATATTCTCTGACAACATTTTTACAAATAGCAGGGCAAGGATAAGGTAGTTTAAAATACTTAAAAGAGACTGTTATACCAAAAGAGACTGAGCTGCCTTAAGGGAATAATTAAACTATTGGATCTAAGTTTACCAGATTAGATTAACATTTATATTCTCCTCTATTAACTGGTAGTATAGGTGTGTATGTTTTTGTTTGTTTGTTTGTTTTGTTTTTTTAATTTTTATTTATTTATTTATTTATTTTTGGCTGTGTTGGGTCTTCGTTTCTGTGCAAGGGCTTTCTCTAGTTGCGGCAAGCGGGGGCCACTCTTCATCGCGGTGTGTGGGCCTGTCACTATCGCGGCCTCTCGTTGCGGAGCACAGGCTCCAGACGCGCAGGCTCAGTAGTTGTGGCTCACGGGCCTAGTTGCTCCGCAGCATGTGGGATCTTCTCAGACCAGGGCTCGAACCCGTGTCCCCTGCATTGGCAGGCAGATTCTCAACCACTGCGCCACCAGGGAAGCCCCAAGGTGTGCATGTTTGTATGTGTAGAAAAAAAAAATGGGAGAGTGAGAACATGGGAATATAGCCAATATTTTATAATAACTAGAAATGGAGTATAACCTTTAAAACTTGTGAGTAACTATATTGTACACTTTTAACTTATATAATATTGTACATTAACTATACTTCAGTAAAAAATTTTTTCTAAATTTAAAAATAGGAGATTCCTTTCAAGGAGATGGGTAAGATTGTGAGAAGAGCACAGTTTTGCAGGGGGAGATCAAAAGTTCTATTTTGCACATGTTAAATTTGAGATGCCTATTAGACATCTAAATGGAAAGGATGAGTAGGCATTTAGGTATGTGAGCCTGAAATTCAGAAAAGAGGGCTACACTGGAGATAAAATGTAGGCATTATCAGCAAATAGTGTTTATGTGCCAGGGCATGGCTGGTCCTTGGCAATTCAAGTGTTTGAAGAATGTATACTTTTCACTAGTTATCTTCTGGCAACACTGCATGCACAGCTGGGATGGGGGATGGAAGCTTGACTGATTTTCCTTTTCCCTTGACCATAAGCCTAAGAAAAATGGAAAAGTAGGAGTAGATTTAGTTGACCTAGAGGGTATGTATTGGTGCTGAATACAAAATTCTTAGACATCTGTGTGGTTTCCCATGAGGAAGGGAGCGAGGCAAACCTGCCCACACTCCCTACAAGCTTCACAGAAGGAGTAGTGAGGACACAATTTGCATGCCACCCAGGTCAATATTTTGAGAAGAAAAGTCCTATCCTTTTGTAGCCTCCTGGTTTAATACAAAGGCACAAGAAGAGTAGACATGAATGAGGAGATTGAACACTAACAAAAGCCACTTGCCTCCCACTGTTTCCACCTCTTTAACTTCTAAAAATAACATCTTTGAGAGCTGGGCCTGCATATACATCTGTCTGTTGGGGTTTTCACCGTCCTTGTGTCATACTCATGCTTCATGATGAGGAGAAATTTAAGGCATGTACCTCTCACTCCTTTCCTTCCATTTACCTCCACATTTACCTCTTGTTCACACATCCATCTTCCCCAAGTGTGTTCAGACATGACAGTGGAAGCAAATGCTCTATTTCATATCACTGGGGATGGACGCCATCTTTCTAAGTAGATGCGCGTGGATCGATCTTCTCTGCATCACTGACATAATATAAAACTCCCACTCTGTTGAGGTGCCCACAGGTCCATTGTCATTCCTGACGTGTTTTCAGTTGCTGATTCTGCAGAGTCTATCTTGTTCTTGAAATAAACATAGTCTTCTTTTCTGAGAGGCTTGAGCAAAGTATAGGAGACAGTTTAGTAAACAATGGCAGTAATGATGTTAAGTATGCTAATATTGACACCTACCATTCATTAAATATTTTCTTATGTTCTGGGTCACTATGTTCATCTCTTTGCCTGTCTATCTCAGATACACATGAAGTGGGGTTTGGGAGGCCATGTACATGGTGGTTAGGGCCAAAGCTCTGAAGCCAAACTGTCTGGGTTTGAATTTTGGTAGCATCACTCATTGCTGTGTGATCTGGATCCCCATTTTTCTTGAATTTTTTTCATCTGAGTAATATGAATAGCAATAGTGAGGATAATAAGGGTACCAACTGCAGAGAGTGGCTTCAAGGACTAAATGTGATAATATAAAGAAACAAAATCTGACATATTAAGAAACTAGAAAAACACTCAGCCCATAGTAAGCAATCCATAAATATCAGCTTTATAAATATCAGTATTATATTTGTCCTCCTGTCAAAAATGAGAAGAATAAATCAAATGCAAGTGATCCTAAACTTCACCATGATAGGTGGTATGTCTGGACTTAAAGTCAGGTTTGTTTCAGGCTATATATCTTCAGAGGCCAAAATGGCCCCATAACAGACTTCTGACATTTGTATATAACTAATGAATGTTTCATTCTAACATAAGAAATAGTGGTAAACACATCATGTGCTGTATCACACAGGTACATGTTATATCACTGTCAAGAGAAGACCACAGTGTTCCCATTTTACTCGACTCTTGTACTAGTTCAGGTGGCCCTGATCTACGTGCAAACTAAAACAACAATAATAACAAAACCCCCAGCAGCTATGTGAGAAGGTCAGTGCACCTGACCACTACTGCATCAGATCCCAGGCTGCAGAGTCCTGCCTTCACAGTCGAGCCTGTGCATGTACTTTGTAAACTTTAAAGCTTTTATAATTATCATTCTGGGATGCCTACTGTGTGGGTACCAATACCTAGGAATATTTGTGCCATCTGGGTAGAAATTAAAAGCCCCTGAAAGTTGACATTATAACTCTCAATGCATTTTTCCTCTCTATTTTTCTTGTTTCTAATGTTGACAACCACCCACATGGTATTCACTGGTTCTCAAGTGTAGCCCACAGAAATGCCAGCTGGCTGCATGCCAGTGTCAGGAGGATGAGATTGTGGGGAGCTTCCTCATAGCAAAACTTTGTCAACGACCAGCATTATTTCGGAATCTGAAACATTTTTCTTTTTCTGTCCCTTTGGTTTCTCTTTCCACCTGGGAGTGGGACCAAGAATGGGTTACTAATTATATTGTGGTAGCTGTGATTCGTAACAACCCCAGCCCTCATCTTTATGCAGCGTCACTCACTTAGCTGGTCCAGCTAATACTCGGAGATCGGATGGGGCTGTCAGCGTGCACATGCAACATCGCAGGAACTCGGCTGTGCCCCCTAGTAGTTCCGCGATGGCTTTTAAAATATGATTTGTTTTCTCCAAACCTGTCCAATGCACAACATCCAGAAAGATACATGATAAAAACACAAAATCTGCCTCCTGCTTATTTTTGACAGTTATAACAATCTTTGTCTTCAATTAATAGAAATGCTAAATTTATCTGTTTGAGAATCGATGACTACCAAAATTCAAACAGAAGCATTTCAAAACCCAAGACCTTTCTTCTATCCTAATAACAACTCCTCAGGTAGCAGCACAGACACGAAGGAGTATTCTTTAGTTTGGAATCTGGTCTTGTGTACATTGGATTGCTGATTAGAGCAATAATAAATGAAGAAAGTTTGCAGAGTGCACAGCACTTCCTAGACTGTATAAAAGCATGTTATCTTTTACTCAACAGGCATAATGCTTTAAAAATGGAAACTCACTAGCTTCAGGACATATTTTGGCCTCCAAAGTCTCCCAGCCAAGAAATCTAAGGGCTTCTGACTGCATGTATTTTGCACATAATGAAAATACATGGTGAGCCTTCAACCTGTGTGTGATGCGTGCATATCAGTATAGTAACTCTATGTGTTACTGTGCTTGTATTAATCTGCCAGGAATGAGAGCAGTTCACTGACTTAAATGTCTTTAGAGAATGATGGAGTCAGGATACAGAGACTTGTCATTCGAGGTGTATTTGGTTTATACTCGGTCCTGTGGTGGTTCAGAACGCTGTATTATCACATGTGGAGCATCGTCTCCTACCAAGGCTCTCAGGGGCTGCCATATTGGATTCCAAGTGGCTCTGGGTTTGGGAGCAACAACAAAAGAGAGGGATTCATTGGTGCCCCTCCTCTACCATAGACCTGAGCTTTCCTTCTATCTGCAACTCTGGACCCAGAGCTTTCCAGTAATTTATTTAAAATGCAGCTATGGTTTGGAATATTTAAGTTGTTCTTGCTCTGGGTATATTGTGTATTTCTTTGGTAGAACAACAGATAAGCTAGTATTTACTGAGTACTATGTTCTAGGCAGGTTCTAAGGGCTTTATATGTGTTAGTCCATTTAATCAGCATAGCAATCCTATTAAGTAGCATTACTATTGTCCCAATTTCCTGATGAGGATATTAAAACACAGCAAGGTTAAGTGATTTTCTTAGGGTCACACGGTAAGTGGTAGAGGGGAAACATGTCCAGTGCTTTTAACCACTATGGCCATGGACTTTGAGAGACAGCTTTTATGTAGAAGTAGCAGTAAGGAAATTTTTTAATATCAGGTCAATCCAGAGGAGAGGCTAGAAACCTCTGATTTATGATACATAAACTTCTTGGTTTTTCAGGCTACTTTGCCCTGTTAGCAAGAGTATCTAAGAGTCCTCAATTTGGGGGAATATCCTAAATCTATTGTAGCTACACATTTTCTCCTTTTGCAACAAAAATATTCTGAATGTGTAAAATACATGAAAAAATTGCAACTTGTAAGAGATATGAACATAAAGATTTTCTTACCCCATGTGGTGGTAATAGAATAGATGTTTCCAGAACTGGTACCACCCACAGTTTTAAGTCTTACCTAAGAAGGAGATAGGGTTCCACTCCAAAGGAATGCAGGGTTCGCTATATTAAACCATTTGGCTGGCGATTGTACCTAGAGTAAGGAGTGCTGCTGTACCCGCCAATCATTTGTTAGCTTCACACACAGTTGTAGGACATTTTCTATAAATGCATTTTCTGTAGATGGTGCATTTGATCAAGGACTAGACATTTCAAGGGATGCCTTTGAGTAGAAAGTTTTGATTTGCTCCTATTAGGTCTAGCCCTGTCTCACAATGAGTCTTGGTTCCCCCTGAATTCTGAGATGTTGCAAGTATCTGAGGTAGTACTGAGTGACTGGTATTCCCAAGGAACCTAATACAATAAGGACCAGTTGAAACGCTGCCCTTGGAGACTCACGTGTATACTTCACCTTGGTCTGTGGCCAGGACACAGGAGATGGATGAGCCATTGGTTCATTTATTTCAATTCATTCCATATCACTCCACATCACCAATCCATTTCACTCCAGAGTAATACCAACAGCGTTCTCTTTTTGGCCTGAACCAGTGAGTCCTTTAGATGTCCAGTGCTACCTCCTAATTATTTTCATTCTTGCTCCCCCCGCCCACAAAAAAAAAAAATCATTAGCAGTACTGTGCATGATTTGGTTGATTCACCTGCCAGTTTTGCTACACTCAGAATTCTAGAGCAGATCTGCAAATGAAAGGGTGTCCAAGTAAAGACTCTACATGTGAGGATAATTCACTAACTAATGGTTGCACTGCTAATTTGATTTTGCTGCTGATCAGAGATATGAAGAGAATTGTAATTGAAACGCATTGCCACCAATTTGTAAATGTTGGTACACATTATCCATCATTGTTATGCTATTATGCTATTAACATAAATTATCACATAGAGGTAATTTAAAACTGTTAACTGATACAGGTAGAACTTTTTCCTGGTGATAATTACACATAAAGGAAAGAGGTCAGGCTAAATGTTGCATGGTATTATTGCATGGACTATTGATGGACAGTAGTGATTAAGTGATGTTAGCGCTGAAAAATTACTTTGTTCCTAGCATTTCTATTAATTTTCTGTTATACATGAATTTAAAATATCATATTCAAATAAACAATAAATTTTTCTTAAAAACACACTTTCAGGGTTAACTTTTCTAAAGTCACTCTTCTGCTTCATGTTAATTTAATATTGATTTTAATGAGTTTTTGTTTCACGTTTTTTAGCTGCATACTTAGCTATAAAACATTTTCTTTAAAAAGTTAGAAGACACTAACTCACTACTAGTGAATTCTTGGTTGAGTACATGAATTCCCAATTCATTTGTTTATTGATGAATTGTGTCCTATATTCTTAAGCAAATTAGTACCAGAAATAATAAGCTTATACTTCAGAAGGTGAGTATTCAGTTTGACTAAGGGAATTGGGACATGTGGGCAGATTCTGTGTTGATGCTATGATATTATGAAGAAAGATTTTCAATGGAGTCTATCACATTATGTACTGTATGTGGCTTTGGGGATATAACTAATGAAAGGGAAACTAAGATCAATTATAGGATGAGAGATAAAGCCAGATGAGGAGCACTGGATATTTCAGGTTTAAACTTTGAAAATCTTAAGTGCTTGAAGCTTCTCAGCCAGAGGTTAGGTTGTCAATGAATATCACAATAAAAACACTGGACAAGTCATTCCTAGAAATGTTCCATGAGATCTTACTACAACCGTATGTCAAGGACAAAATGTAAAATGACAAATAGGTCCTTAACAGAATAATGTGCTATAACTTTATCTCCTCCCAAAGGGTTCCATCAGTGCTAGGACTGTTGAGTCTATGAGAGTCATGTGTTACAAGTATTTATGAGATGGAGAAGAAACAACATAGGTGACATTCTGCTGCTGTGAAATGGGAGGCCTAGACTGATTTCTCAGTGCTCAGGTCAGAAAATATTTGCACATAAACTTATAGAGAACACGTGACAATAATTCTTTGTTATTCTCAAATGTGGAACACTAAATTCTGAGACAGGACTTAGTGGGCTGTTTCTAAGTGATAAGTTCTAATATAATCACGAAGGGTGAGAGACATATCATCAAAATTACTCTTGAAAACCTCAGGAAGTTGTCCTATCAAAGACCTAGACACCCTCTTAGGAAATCCAGAGCTGACAGTTTTCTCCCAGGTTGTGTAGATCAGATTTCTATGCACACCAGAGGCAGTAGATGTCATCTATTTAGGGCCATAATGCACAAGAAGGATATATGTATAAGCACCAGAGTCTGAGTCAACAGAGCAAGGACAGTCACATGATGAGGGGCATGTAAGAACCGGGGCAGGTTGAAGGAACAGATTTTCATCTTCTCACATTCCATCCACAATTCTCTCTGAGATTTATAGGGACTGAGTGAAATTGCCGAAACTGCTGGCCTAATTGCTTTATTTAAACAGCTATCTTTCACATTCTTCTTCTCTTTGCTCCTCTCTTTTCTCTTCGTCTTTTCTCCCTTCCCTTACCTCCCCTCCACTACTAACTCTCAACAGAACATTATTTAGCGTCACCCTGACAGCCTCTTTGAGATAGAATAGAAACATTAGGACTTAAAAAACTTGTATGTAGCGTATTCTCAGCTCTAAGATCTCTAATTTGTTCAAACCTCTATGACTTATTTTATGTTGGTAGGGATTCTTAATGTTTTTGTAGGTCCGAGATTTGAGTAGATTCTGAAAGGACCCTTTCCCAGAAAAAGGTACTATAAACATTCAAACTCAACATAAAGAAAAATCAAGATCCATTCATGGTCCTATAATTTTTAACTAAGATTCTCTAGACCACCACAGATTTCTCCTTCAACTAGCAGGTGGTCCACATTCTCACAATCTAATATTCTCTCCTATATCATCACTTTAGAGGGGACCTATAAGCATGATAAGGACAGAATACTAAGATTGAATAGCTAACATGCATTAAATGCTTAAAGATGTACAGGCACTAGTATCAGTTAACTCATTTACCATTTATCACAACCTGATGACAAATGTGCTGTTATCCTCATTTTACTGTTAAGGAAACTGAGGTACAGGAAGGTTAAGGAATTTGCCTAGAAAACACAACTAGTAAGTGACTGAGTCATGATGTTAGTTCAGAAAGTCTGGTTTGAGAGTCCAAGCTCTTAACCACTATGCAGTATAAAATTAACCGGGTTTCCTTTCTCCTCAGTTTGGTAAAAAGAGAAGAGAAGATGATCATGGCTATACTGTACCATCAAATTGTGACCCTGTGACAGTGGCCATTTCTACCAGTGCTTCCCTCCTTAGAAGAGGATGTGCCGCCTCTTAGTACTTGAAGCTGGCTGCTGACCTACAACTACATCCAGCCAGTCTTACAATCAGTCGCCTTGGTAAGCACTTGAATTGATTTCTAGCAGTTTTACAATCTGATTACGATTCCTAAAAGGACTATACCTACTTTTCAGAACAGGTTAATTACACATTACTGTTTGTTTTACAATCAAAATATAATTTCAAAGACTATTTAATAAAAATAATATTATTTAGGACACGTGGCTGCAAGTATCAGAAATTTAACTTGTTATAACTTAAGGAAGAAAATAAATTATTGGGTCATGATCTCCAAAGATCTACAGAACAGTGAAGTCATGGAAAAATACAGAGAAGCTAATATTATTGGATATCTTTTGTCCTCATCTGCTTTTCCTTTTATTCATTTTCCCTTATTGCTAACTGGCCTTTTCCAAATGGCAGGAAACATGAAGCACCATAGCTTACACATTTTACATTTTACATCTTAATCACAAAAGGGAGACAGTTTTCTCATTTTCTTCATGTCCAGTTCAAGAATCTAAGGCAATATATTTTATGGACACAACTTGGTTTAATTTCCCAAGGGTTTGTTCCCTGGAACAAATAAAATGGGACTAGGGATAGAGGGGTTGGATCGTTTGAAAACATATTAGGTCCATAGAAGTATGTGGATGGAGTAGGAAGAGAGAAGTTCCCAGGAAAAGGGACGGAGTGATAGACAACCCTTACCGAATGGTTATGAAAGAAAACTCAACTCAATTTATTTGCTTGAAGTTAGCATTAAATTATAGAGAACTATTGGAAAGAGGGCTTGAAAACTTATTTCTTGCTTTACACATTGGGAAAAAATGGTGTGCAAATCAAATTTGTGTTAATCCAGTAAATAAGTGACTGTTTGGAAAACTTTTATTATAAATATTTCAGCAAAAGTAATGTTATTACAGTAAATAATATCAACCTTAATTTGGATTTTCATATCAGTTTAGAGTGAGATAAAATTGTAATGGGAAGCCAACGGGAATAAGAAGCACCTTTCTTCAAAGCACAGCTGTGGCGTCCTGCCGAATGACCTTCTGGAGGAGTCTGGGACTTGCGCTGAGGGAACTAAGCTCAGAAGCAAAGTGGATGGGCACAGTTTATGGACTGACATGTCAGAGGTTTCCTCATAGTCTAATGCCACCTGGTGCTTTTTAATGAAATAAGCAAAATAGAATTAATACACATGACATTTTAAGTAACATGATTCTGAGACATGGGCCTGAGTCCGCTCCTAGAAGAATCTGTAGTTTTCGAGAGGGAGATTTCACTGGTGTAGCTACACCTGCCTTACATTGCTGTCACTGTGCTGAGTAAAAGATGCTTCTACACAAGCATGTTCTCAGGAATTATGTTAGTAATAAAGGCTTGTACCTTATGGAGGTCACATTTTCAGCACTGAACAAGCATCAGGATGTGAAGGACAAGTTTATCATTCTGTCTCACTCATATTAAGTGAGAAAAAGAAATTTACGTGTGAGACTTTATGTATTTAAAAATACATGCGAGTCAGAACAGCCTCTTCAATAAGTGGTGCTAGGAAAACTGGACACGTAAAAGAATGAAATTAGAACACTCCCTAACAACATACTGAAAAATAAACTCAAAATGGATTAAAGACACTATCAAACTCTTAGAGGAAAACATAGGCAGAACACTCTTTGACGTAAATCACAGCAAGATCTTTTTTGACCCACCTCCTAGAGTAATGAAAATAAAAACAAAAATAAACAAATTAATTAATTAAGCTTAAAAGCTTTGGCACAACAAAGGAAACCATAAATAAGACAAAAAGACAACCCTCAGAATGGGAGAAACTATTTGCAAATGAAGCAACTGACAAAGGATTAATCTCCAAAATACACAAGCAGCTCATGCAGCTCATACCTCCAAAAAACCCAATCAAAAAATGAGTGGAAGACCTAAATAGACATTTCTCCAAAGAAGACATACAGATGGCCAACAAACACATGAAAGGATGCTCAACATCACTAATTATTAGAGGAATGCCAATCAATATTACAATGAGATATCACTTCACACTGGTCAGAATGGCCATCATCAAAAAACCTACAAACAATAAATGCTGGAGAGGGTGTGGAGAAAATGAAACCCACTTGCACCATTGGTGGGAGTGTAAATTGATGCAACCACTATGAAGAACAGTATGGAGGTTCCTTAAAAAACTAAAAATAGAACTACCATATGATCCAGCAATTCCACTACTGGGCATATACCCAGAGAAAACCATAATTCAAATAGACACATGCACCCAATGTTCACTGCAGCACTATTTACAAAAGCCAGGACATGGAAGCAGCCTAAGCAGTCCATCAATGGAGGAATGGATAAAGAAGATGTGGTACCTATATACAATGGAATATTACTCAGCCATGGAAAGGAATGAAGTGGGGTTATTTGTAGAGACATGGATGGACCTAGAGACTGTCATACAGAGTGAAGTAAGTCAGCAAGAGAAAAACAAATATCATATACTAATGCATATACGTGGAATCTTAAAAATGGTATAGACGATCTTATTTGCAAAGCAGAAATAGAGACACAGACATAAAGAACAAGTGTATGGATGCCCGGGGTGGGGATGGGATGAATTGGGAGATGGGGATTGACATATATACACTATTGATACTATGTATAAAATAGATAACCAATAAGGACCTACTATATAGCACAGGGAACTCTGCTCAATGAGCTGAGGTGACCTAAATGGGAAGGAAATCCAAAAAAGAGGGGATATATGTACACATATAGCTGATTCACTTTGCTGTACAGTAGAAACTAACACAACATTGCAAAGCAACTATACTCCAATTTAAAAAATAATAAATAAATAAATACCGGATCTGCCATTTAAACAAAAATATATGGGAGTCAGATTGAAGCCTTTCTCCTTGACCAGCTTGAGTGAGTGTGAGAAACAATGTGCTGTGGATGGGTGCATGCAGCTCTGAACTCCATCATTTGGAAAAATGAATAGCAGGAAGTTTTAGCTTTAATGCTTTTTAAAAATGTACTTTATGTTTAGATTTATAGTTAATATTTAAAATCTCTTTCATCTACCATTAACTCTGGGAGCATGATGATGGAACCCTAATATCAATTTGTAGCAGTTTTTGGGGGGGAGTAGACGTGCGCATTTGCACAGCAAGTTCAAAGGACAATTTAAGATTGAACAAATGTAAACACTAATTTATGGTGATAGTAGGCCATCTCAGTAGCTTGAAAGGGACACGATGGTATATATGGGGAGAGAGGGAACAGAAGGATGAGATATGGTGGGGAAAATGCAAGAAGGGTGTGAAATTGGTAAGAAACAAAGTGTGTTTATACATAATCACAGACACTGATTCTACATAGAGGAAAAAGAAAATAGGATGTTAGAATTATAATTTGTGAGAAAGAAAATCCAGCATGCTTCTTGGTCATTTAGAATTATGACTCGTTACCCATTATGCCATTGGAAGGCATTAATATATAGTTGGTCAAGAGTATGGGCTGTAGAGTCTAAGTTCAAAAATCTTTCTTACTGGTTGTGTGACCTTGGACAACTTAATCTTTTAAATCTCAGATCTACCATCTTCAGCATGTGGGTAAGAATAGAAGCTGCTTGAGAAGGTTATTCTGATTAAACGAGCAAATCCATATAATGTTACTACTATAGTGCCTGCTATACAGCAACCGCTTAATAAAGTTTCCTATTATTTATGACTCAGTCATTAATTCCCCCTCCTCACTTATGGATAGAAAAATCTGTCCCAACACGTACATGCACATCCTGGTCATATTCGTGGCTTCAGTACTCACTGGAATGGCCTTAACGTTGTCTGATCATGGATAACTCTTTGACCAAGGGATAGTAATGGACTGCTCAAGATAGAAGGTGACAAAGTCGTAACTACCATTCCTACTGATGGGTAAGCTGAGTCCCAGAATGCCTATGCATCCTTCATAAGATTACCCAACTAACTGGTGTTACATTAATGATTTTTCCATTATAACATTTATTCTTAAGATCCTCTGGGGGCCAGGAACCTCTATGAGCACCTGACAAAAGCTGTAGACTTTATCCTCAACCAGTGTATCTCTGCACATATAAAACATTTTGCATACAATCTCAGGGAAATCCCCCAACACCACACCCAACACACACACACACACACACACACACACACACACACACACTTTCACAGGCTCTTGGTTATGGACTCTAGCTGATCAACACCCTCCTGATTTTGCACCTTGAAAAAAATAACTTCCGGTTAGATTCATCTTTGTTTTTCTTCCCATCCATGTCCTTCATGTAGAGACTTTCATTCTCTCTTCCCCCTGTTCTCCAGACCATAGACACAGGAACGGGAGATCTAGAAGCAATGACTTATATTTTAAAGTTGGTTTGAACCTAGAGGTCTTACCACCTGCATCCTTTGGAAATGTTTCAAGAAATACACAGCCAACTCCAAGAAAAAAATTTCTACCAAATCCCTCAGGAACAGAGCAAAGAATAAACTAGGAAAAACATAAATGTGGGAGTATGTCCATATGTGTGGCTGTTCTAATTTTTATTATATCAAGATATAATGTGATGTGAAATGAGATGGTGCCTCTAGATTTGTGCTCATAACAGAGAAAAAAATTGCCCCAAATCATTGCTTTCTTTACCTCCTGCAGATGATGACTTGTGGTTCAGCTGGAAACTTATATCCAAACTAAAGTTTTCTCGTCAGTGGTGGAATAATTTATTTTTTTCTTTTGGAAAAGTTACAAGCATCTCTCTGTATGCAAAAGAGTGAGCAGTGGTAGACATAAGAGAATGGAAGGAAAAGGAGTGATTTGCTTTCAAAGTAACAAATGGTTATTAGAGTATTAGTGAAGGAATAAGAGGGTGAGGCAAAGCATCGGAGTGGTGAGAGGGGAGAGAGGAGAGGAAAGGAGAGAGAAGCATAGGGAGATCAGATTGCCAGCTGTTCATCCACCCCTCTGTTGGTGGCAGACAGAGGACCCCCACTGTCCCTTCCAACCTAGCCTAAAGCCCCCAGATAGACTAGCACGTGCATTAGCATACGAGGGACATCATAATAAAACTCCACAGACTGGGTGGCTTACACAATAGACACTTACTTTCTCACAGTTTTGGAGTCTGGAAGTCCAAGATCAATGTGTCAGCAGGGTTGGTTTCTACTGAGGCTTCTTTTCTTGGCTTACAGATGACCACCTTCTCTCTGTGTCCTCACATGGTATTTCCTCTGAGTTTGCACATCCCTGGTGTCTCTTTTGTGCGTTCAAATTTCCTCTTATAAGGACACCAGTCAGATTGGATTAGGACCACCTTAACGGCCTCATTTTCTTAATCCCCTCCTTAAAAGCCTTATCTCCAAGTGCAGTCACATCCTAAGGTACTGGGTGTTCGGACTTCACAGTATGGTTTGGGGGAGACACAACTCAGCCCATAACAGCAGAGTAGCTTGTCAGCCTGCCAGCATCATAAAAATGGTCATCCAGGCAGAGGTGAGCAGAAGTTTTTGTGTTTTTCATCAGAGTAATATTTCCGTAAGGTAGAGCGATGCAAGGTGGGCTCACCACTTACATTTTGAGCCATCAGGATTTGGAAGATAGAAGGTAGACAATGATTACTTTGGCTCTTTGACCAAGGTTAAGTCCCAAATCCTACACCAGCTCTCTCTGCAAAAATCTGAAGTCTCTGGAACAAAAGATTTTCTGTAACCCTGAGAATGGATTTCCAAGAAGTCTGCCAACCCTAACATAAAGGCTTTGCTCCTGTCCAGCTCTCACTGCTGTGTACACTCACCACGGTGGAACATTTCCAATCCTGTCAGCTTGTCTTTGATTTTACATTTTTTATAGTAACTTTCTAGCCAAATATCAATGCTGCTCACTGTCTTTTAGATGTTCAAAATCAAAAGTTGCACAGTGGCTATGTTTTTATTTTATTTAAGGATTATTTCTATTTTTGGCAATCTTTGACAGCTCTTTTCAGCACTGATGCTACAATAAACCCATTGAAACTCTGGCTTTTATGGAGAGCAAACAAGACAGAGAATTATTTCACCCAACTAAGATGAGAGACAGATTTTTGTTATCTTCCGCCTCCAAAAATCCTATATATCTCCATTAAAGGTTTACCTTAAGAATGGAATTTTGTGTCTTGCTTGCATTTTCTAAACTTTGGAGTATTTCACATAAAATAGAAAAGTACCTTTCATATCTTTTATTTAAAGCCAGGACATCTCCTGGGCCAAAGAGGTGACTTTTAGAAATGGAGCTAGGCCATGATCTTTTGCCCCAAATGGGAGACAAATCTAAAGTGTGCTGAGCTAAGAAGCCAGACAGGTTTCAGAAACCTCTTACCATATTTATTTTTATCTGTATACTTCATCTCGTGCCCATTCCCATATGATCTGCCATCAATTACCCATTGTAATGGAAACCTCGAGTTTCTTATAAGGCAGAGATACAATAAAAGTAACTGGAGGCCAGTGAGGCTGCCAGCTCAGCTTTTGTCTTGTTTCCTGCCCCTGCACATCCCTGACTCCTTCCTATGGCCTTGTTGTTAAAAGCATCCATTTGTATATTTCTTCCTTCTCACCTTTTAAAGTTCATGGGGAAAATTATTGTGTTTTGTTTCAAGGCACATTGGTATCAGATCAGGAATTGAAATCCTGGCCCTACGCTTGCTGTGCCGACTTGGACGAGTTTCTTATCCTTTTTTCTCCCTTAGTTTCCTCATGTCTTAATTGGTGCTGAAGAATAAATGAGATTACATTTATAAAGCACTTAGTCTAGTGCATGGCCACATAGTATCAGCACTCCACAAATGGAAACTATTTGTATATTTCTTATTCTCTCTCCTTATTATCTCTTTCATTTTGGTCCCATCTCCTCTCCTCTCCTCCCCTCTCCTTTACTGTCCAGTTTTCTCTTTCTCCTAACAATAACATAGTATATGCACACCTTTGCCTGTGACCCAATCCAGTGAGTCTCAAGCAAGGGCTGTATTGGATATACTTAAGGATATTTAAGTATTTCAAGAGCCTGAGGGAAGTCTTAAATTGATCTGTGATAGCACTTCATTGTTTCTTTTCTTTTGACTCCAATTAGGTGAACTCAGTGTAGAGAAACTGTCTGCTTCCTGTTTATCAGCAGCTCTGATGAGGAGTTATAAATGTCTTGCATTAATAAGAGAGAGAGAGAATGGGAAAAAAGAATCAACTTATAAACACATTTTTTTCTGGGAATTACATCTTTCAAAATGTGGAGTCCATGAGGATTGAGAAAGAGAACAAAAAAATTAAACACATTTTTTTCTCTTTTCTCATCTCTAAATTAAAAAAGACATAGACTAGATGCTTTTACCCGTCCTGAATACTAGTGGTATGGACCATGTCAGCCTGACTCTTTAATTGAAAGGTGTTTTGGTGTCTGAGGCCATTAGCCCTTTCATTGAGGGACACTATAAGAAAAATGTTTATGAATCATACCATTGTGTTAGTTGTTCAGGAATATTATTGCGGACATTGCCTGCTACATTATTCAGCGTGGCTCATGTATGAAAGCCATTCCACTATTTCATATTGGCATCTAGGAAACTTACAGTCAAATTCAAATCTCAATTCTAGCAACTGAAGTGGTCTTTACAGCTTACAATGTATATTTTATTATCCCAGATCCTGGTGTTTAAAAAACAACGTTTTCAGATTTGTCTATTTTATGATATTTACCTCAAATCCTCTCTAGAAAAATTCAGAATATACATTAGTAAACAACTCTCCTCCCTCCTCTGGCTTCTCTAACTTCTTAGCGCTCACAGATACCATTTCCTCCAGAGGCCATTTCATTCACTCGCCTTCTTAGTCTCCGTTTATCTCCTGCGTAAAATCAACGACTCATAATTTGTGCACGAGGACTAAGAGAGAGGCGTCGGCTCTTTCTCCTCTCCCAACCTCTAATTTTTGCATGTGGATTTCTGTTTGGCTTGCAGATGTTATTCTATGCTATCTGGTAAGAAGAAATCTACAGTGATAACTCGTACCCCGTATCATACCTGACTTTCCCTTATGGTCTTAATTTTGCTAGTGAAGCCTGATATTTTTCTCTTCTCTATACTTCTCTTTTCTTTTGTTTGAGAATATCCCATATTTTATTTTGGAATATGTCATATTTTACATTGAGAAGATGGACTCCAGACAAAAATTGTTCCTGAATTACTCAGTTTGTACCTTACTTAAAAACAATTGGTTATTGCAAGCCACATTGCCCACAGAATGTTCCTGGCTCATGGCAGTCCTTGATTTAGTCATTTACTATGGATTATTGAAGGGGTTTCGCATTTTAATTTTGCAAATTGTTTCAAGAGCGTTTTGGTCATTTACAACAAAAACTTTAGTGAGCAGGATACACATGTAACATTATTTTTTACAGAAGGATTGCTGAGACTCTGATAACTAAGATGGCATGTGGGTTAGCACATGGTGAAAGCCATGGATCTGGAGTAGGACTTCTTGGGTTTGAACCCCAGATTCTTCATTTATTTGCCACGTGGTTTTGAACAAGTAACTTAGTCTTTCTGTACTTTATTGTTTTTGTTTTTTAATCTGTAAAATGGGCCCAAAATGACACTTTTAACTTAGCTCAGAGCCTGGCTCATGAGCAGTATTATTGTTTTGATGATTTAAAATGTTCAGGATAAAATTGTCAAAACTGGCCTGCAATGAACTGGAATGTAATTACACTTTATTGCCTTAACTCCATGCCTCTTGGCTATTAGCTGTTGGGTTTCTGTTATCCAGAGAAAGCTGTTCTATACCCCAGCATTATACTTGGACATTGGGGAACAAAAGGGAGCTCATGTAAAATGAAGCTGAAAAAGAAGTTGATGATTTAAATAAATGAGAACTGTTTCTTATAAAACCCGGGAAGGATAAAGAGCCCCACTCAGTTCATTAACCAGTCGCTAAATGGTGTTTGTGTTATCTCCATGAATACTAAATGAATTCATTACGATATGTGCTATCATGGTGAATAGCAAATGAATTCATAACGATGGGCTTCATAAAAATATTCCTAATGGAGAAGTTATGCATTATCAAGCTGGTTTCTAGAGTAACTAGGGCTTCCATTTAAATGGGGGAAATAAATAATACTAGTCACGACATTGGTTAGTTGGAGTTATTTGGGAAGGTTCTACAGAACTGAGAACACAGTTCACGTCTTGGTAATCTATCAGTAGCCTCTGATAACTCTCAGTTTTTGGTTTCTGTCTTTTGTTACTGATGGCTGATATCTATTTTTGTCTTTGATTCAAAGAGAAGGATCCAATTATATGCAGCTAGTCAACAGTAAACCTTTACTTTGTGATTAGAAAGATTAAGTGAGAAAGTCTTAAAGCGTTTTCAACCTTTCCTGCCCAGAGGCTATCTGAAGGAATGGTTATCACACTTCACCAATCTTCAGGTCAGTTGCTGTACATAAAATGCAGTGAACCCCCTCATCTGCCCACTTTCTCTCAGCATAAGAATAGAATAAATTTTAGAATTAACGGCATGAATAGTGTACCCTTGAAGTAATATTTGAATTTTATTGACCGTCATAAATAGATTATGAAATCATGGCAGCAACAAAAGCACAGATGGTGTCTTATTATAAACCTGCAAACTGCAAGCAATGAGCCTGAAGACCACTCAGAGGGCACTTGTGGGCCATCAGTGGTCTAGAAACCACACTATGCTAACCTCTCATCTAAAGGTAGAATTAATTTCTTAGAAAAAAATTGACACAACTTCTTGATTTCATAATAAAATTAAAATACATTCAGGGCTTAAGTTTCAAGAACCAGCAGTTTTATGTGTAACCCTAATTTATGAATTACATTTGAGCCTCTAAGAGAAATATTTAGCAAGAAGTATAAAAAGTAAAAGAAATACAAGGTAAAACTTTACTAATGCAAGCAGTTTAACAATTCAATTAAATAACATTACTTGCAGCCTACAATGTGCAAGGCATTGAGGGAGATATGTAAATAAGACACTGTGTTAGTCTTCAAGAAATTTTCAATAGAGTTTGCCATGTACATATTTCACTATGATATAAATTAAACTGGGATAAGACTTAGAACTAATATACACATAATAGAATGTGAATAATTATAGCAAAATAATAATAATCACTTACATAGGATTTTTTTGTGTGCCAGGAACCTTTCTAAACACTTTACGTAAGTTATTTATTTAGTCCTCACAACAAGCCTATGATGTAGGCACTACTGTTATCCCCAATTTACGTGTGAAGAAATGGAGCCACAGATGGTAAAGTAACACAGAGATAGCTGACTGTGACCTTTTCTTGCTTTTCTTCTAGGATGGAGTGTTTTACTGAGAAGAATTTTGAAGCTGTAGAAGAGGGTGGAGCTAGAAGATGGAAGAAGGTTGGATTCCTGATACCATAAAAAAGATTGGACTTTCCAAAACAGAAGGTGGTATCAAAAGCAACAGATATATAAAATAGGGTGACTGGTGAAAAAAGCGAAGAAAGATGTTTGATAACTAGAACATCAATGGTATTTCTGAGTGGTTCATGGAAGCATTAGTGCATGGACATGATTTCCAGATTAAACTTAAAAAAAGAATAGGGCATAAAAAAGTGAAGACAGTAAGTGAAGCCTGTTCTTTTGAGAAATTTGGTATTGAGGGCCAGGGGAGCAAGGATGAGATTAGGTATAGGTATTTTTAAAAAGGAGAGCTTTTCAAAGTAAGCATGGAATAGATGTAAGAGTGATTGTCAGAAGGGAGGAGTCGATGGAGACAAAGTGATTAAAGATGCAATCATCCCACCCTTTCTTGGGAGGGATATACAATTTTATTTAATTTATTTATTGAAATATAGTTGACATACAATATTATGTTAGTTTCAGGTGTACTACATAGTGATTTGATATTTGCGTACATTATGAAATGATCACCATGATAAGTCTAGTAACCATCTGTCCCCATACAAAGTTATTACAATAGCATTGACCATATTCTTTAAACTGTGTATTACATCCCTGTGCCTTATTTACTTTATAACTGGAAGTTTGTATATCTTAATCCTCTTCAGCTGTTTCACACTGCCCCCACACCCCACCCTTTAGGCAAACACCCTTTTGTTCTCTGTATCTATGAATCTGTTTTCATTTTGTTTTGTCTTGTTTTTTGGGATTCCACATATAAGTAAGATCATATGGTATTTGTCTTTCTCTGACTTATTTCATTTAGCATAATACACTTAGCTCCATCCATGTTGTTGCAATAACAAGATTTCCTTTTTTTTATGGCTGAGTAATGTTCTGTTCTATATATATATATATAGAGAGAGAGAGATAGATAGATAGATAGATAGATAACAGCTCCTTTATCAAGTCATCTATCAATGGACACTTAGATTGTTTATATATCTTGGCTATTGTAAATAATGCTGCAATGAAAATTGCATATATCTATTTGAATTCGTGGTTTTGTTTTCTTCAGGAAAATACCCAGAAGTGAAATTGCTGGATACATGGAAGTTCTACTTTTAATGTTTTGAGGAACCTCTATTTTGTTTCCATAGTGGCTGTACCAAGTTACAATCCCACCAATAGTGCACAAAGGTTTTCATTTCTCCACATCCTCACCAACACTTGTTATTTGTTGTCTTTTTGATGATAGTCATTCTGAAAGGTGTGAGGTGGCGTCTCATTGTGTTTTCAATTTGCATTTCCTTGATGATGTTAAGCATCTTTTCATGTGTCTGTTGATCATCTGTATGTTTTCTTTGGAAAAATGTCTATTCAGGGCCTTGGCCCATTTTTTAATCTGGTTGCTTTTTGATATTGAATTGTATGAGTTCTTTGTATATTTTGGATATTAACCTCTTTTGGCTACATCATTTGCATGCATCTTCTCCCATTCAGTAGGCAGCCTTTTCATTTTTTTTTTTTTTTAAGAAATTCACGTTCTTTTATTTATTTATTTATTTATTTATTTATTTATTTATTTATTTATTTATTTATGACTGTGTTGAGTCTTCGTTTCTGTGCTAGGGCTTTCTCTAGTTGCGGCAAGTGGGGACCACTCTTCATCGCGGTACGTGGGCCCCTCACCATCGCGGCCTCTCTTGTTGCGGAGCACAGGCTCCAGACGCGCAGGCTCAGTAATTGTGGCTCACGGGCCCAGTTGCTCTGTGGCATGTGGGATCTTCCCAGACCAGGGCTCGAACCCGTGTCCCCTGCATTGGCAGGCAGATTCTCAACCACTGCGCCACCAGGGAAGCCCGCCTTTTCATTTTTGTTGTTAGTTTCTTTTGCTGTGCAAAAGCTTTTTAGTTTGATTTGTTTTTTCTTTTGTTTACTTAATTGAAGAAACATATCAAAAAATATTGCTAAGATCAATGTCAAAGAGCATACTGCCTATGTTTTCTCCAAGGAGTTTTATGGTTTCAGGTCTTATGTTTAAGTCTTTAATCCATTTTGAGTTAATTTTTGTATATGGTGTGAGAAAGTAGTCCAGTTTGAGTCTTTTGCATGTAGCTGTCCAGTTTTCCCAGCATCATTTATTGAAGAGACTGTCTTTTCCACATTGTGTATTTTTACCCCTTTAGTCATAGATTAATTGACCATATAGACTTGGGTTTACTTCTGGGCTCTCTATTCTGTTCCATTGATCTATGTGTCTGGTTTTGTGCCAATACCATGCTGTTTTGTTTACTGTTGCTTTGTAATAGTCTGAAATCAGGGCACGTGATACCTCCAGCTTTGTTCTTTTTTCTTTTTTTGGCTATTCTAAGTCTTTTGTGTTGGTTTTTTATAGAATATTTGTTCACTTCTATGACAAATGACATTGGTGTTTTGACAGGGATTGCATTGAATCTGTAGATTGCCTTGGGTAGCATGTTAATTTTACCAATATTTATTCTTCCAAACCATGAGCACAGCATATTTTTCCATTTGTTTGTGTTGTTTTCAATTTCTTTCATCAGTGTCTTATAGTTTTCCAAGTACAGGTCTTTTGTCTCCTTAGTTAGATTTATTCCTAGATATTTAATTATTTTTAATGCAATAGTAAATGGGATTGCTTTCTTAATTTTTCTTTCTGATAGTTCATTGTTAGTGCACAGAAACACAACAAATTTCTTCATTTTAATTTCATATCTTGCAACTTTACCAAATTCATTGATGAGCTCTAGTAGTTTTTGATGGCATCTTTAGTATTTTCTATATAAAGTATCACATCATCTGCAAAAAGTGACAATTTTACTTCTTCTTTTACAATTTGGATTCCTTTTATTTCTTTTTCTTGTCTTGTTGCTGTGGCTAGGACTTCCAATACTATGTTGAATAAAAGTAACAAGAGTGGTCATCCTTGTCTTGTTTCTTATCTTAGAGGAAATGATTTTAGCTTCTGACTGTGGAGTATGATGTTGGCTGCAGGCTTGTAATATATGGCTTTTATTATGTTGAGATATGTTTCCTCTATACCCACTTTGTTGAAATTTTTATCATAAATGAATTAACTCTGCCCAAAGCTTTTTCTGTATTTATTGAGATAATCAAATGATTTTACTTCTTCAGTTGGTTAATGTGGCATATCATATTGATCAATGTGCAGATATTGAAGCATCCATGCATCCCTGGGATAAATTCCACTTGATCATGGTGTCAAAAAGACGGATTTGTTGTTAGTTATAGGGATTGGACACCATGGTGTGAGGAAACATGGCTCGATGGTGATTTCCCTAGCTCAGTCTCTTCATTAGCCAATGGACCTATTTCTTATTATTGTAATCCAAGGAGAGAAGGAAAGGAGCTTGTGACCAAGATAGAGAAGAAAAGTGAATCCAGGGAGTAATTTCAGGGAAGCCAAGAGAAAAGTTTGCTGATTTTTTCAATGTTTGGCACATTTCAATATCACTTGCATGTTTTCTGAAGAAATTTTTATCAATTTTTCAGACTCTGGACCTTCATTAAAGAAAGTCTTATAACAAACACACACACACATCTCCAGTTACTCTAACTATGATACACAAAAGCCTTAGTTTTGAGTAATTTCCTATATTACTTAAACATGTAATATATATGATGACTCAGGTAACTTTATCTTAGCTTCATTAAAACAATGGCATTAGAGCCTATCTAACTGATTAATGGCACATTACACATATCAGAAAGGAGAGAACTTTTCACATAGTGCCTAGCAAAATGTTAAATGAATTAAATGTAGTTAAATATGAGCTTTAACACACATCTCATTTAATACAAAAATCCTGTGAAATAGGTGTCATTATCCTGTTTTACACATGAGGAAACATGTTAAGTGACTTGAGTAAGGTTACAAGGGGTGGAGAGGAAAAGCATGGTCTTGAATGGGTTTCAAATATCCTAGTAGTACTTTCCCCTGCATTACATTTGTTTTGTTTGTACTTAAAATTGAAAGTATAAGGCAAGTTTAAACTATAAATTTCACTGTGTATTAAAAATTATAATATTTTTGTGTAATGACTTCTAAAAACTGTTCACAGTCTTGTACTGTGGCTTACACCTCAGCAGAAAAAGCTCTCAGCACTTTGAGAGTGGGACCATTTTATGTAGCCTAAAAATGCTCTCAAATGAAGCCATTTAGTAGCAACTCCACAGACAACCTCCAGAATATAAAGTACGAACAGAGTCTAAATGGGAAGAAATGTTTTTGTGGGGGAAGAATGCTATTATTAGCATCCTTAGAGTCACCATGCTCTTAGTGTGGAACCTGAAGAAAAACAATGATGTAGATTTACTGATACTAGTCTCTAGTACCCTCCTGGAGGTAACTGATAATCAATTACTTACCTATTCTTAATATCTTTTCTATTTCTACAATAACAATCACAATAAGAACACAAATGGTTTAATGCAATCATTTATTCCTTCCACAAACTCTTTTTAAGTAATTATTTGGTGCCAGGCACTGGGATTAGTATTTTCGATACAAATATGAACAGAGTTCCTAATCTATTCCCTTGAGGCTCTTGTTCTCTATTGTGTGTATTTTAGGTATATATATATATATATATATATATATATATATATATATATATATATATATATATATATACACACACACACACATATGTAGTATTACACATAGGACTGTTAAAATACATTATAAAAGATATTATATTAATGATAACCTGGCATTATGCATCAAACTAACAGTTGTCCCAGATGACTCAAATTCTAAACTTTTTCAGGAAAGAAGCTGCCTTATACAGCACTTCTCTTCTCTCCCTAACGTCTCCCTTCCTCACCAGCTGGTACAATGGCTTAGACTTAGTGAGTGGCCAAAAATACTAATTAAATGATTTCTTGATTGGCTTTTGATAATCTTTATTCTTTAAGGTATATATTTAGCATTTTTCTCCACAGCAATAATTTTTAACCATCAGATAGATTTATTCTTTCATCAAACACTAATAAATGCTACTAGAGGTCCTAGGTAGTTTCTGGATAATTGTCACTGAGTTCAATTCACATCTAAACAAAGTCTTGATGCTCCAGGATTACTAAGGATGATTTGGCCTATGTCAAAATTATTTCCTAAGGTCAGTAGATCAGGCAGCGTCTGCATAATGCCACCACCATTAAGTGATCTAACTTTCACATTCACATGTTGGCTTTATGTTTGCCCATCCAGGGGAGGAGAAAAAGTGAGAAAACCAAAACTTGCTTGGTCATAGAAGGCAAATCACTCAGTCAATTGTCTTGCCTCTCTAGGAAGCTATGGCTCAAAAACAAATTGAGCATATCTAAAGCTGATAAAGTGCCTAAGCTTCAAAAGCAAAACAAACCCAGAAACTGATAAATCCCTTTGCTTAAAAGCAAAACCAAAGAAATTTAAATGACTAAGAGAAAAGCTTTTGTTTAGCAGCCAGGGATATGACACATAGTCTTGTGGGAGACAGGATGAGAATTAAATGATCGCATAAATGATCCCACTGTTTTAGTGGATGGTTATGAAATGACCAAAAAAAAATATTGCTCTCTCATTTTGATCAGGGTTTAAGGTAATACAGTGGAACAAGTTTGATAATTAAAGAGCTCCAGGAAAGCTGATGTTTATTAAAAAAAAATTAAACTAAGCCAATCTCCTCACTATGTAATTTAGTTCATGACATTTTTTGTTTATTTTCATGAAAACCACTTCATTCTTTATCAGCTAGGCTCACTCATTTCTAAGAAGTCAGAATTATGTGCCCCCAAAGTCGATGATGTACATTGCAGAGCAATCAAATCAGCTTGAAGCATAAAGTCATTTTGTGATTAATTAGATCTGAACTAGCTCTTCTTTGGAGGACACTTTGTGGTAAATCCCACAATCTTGTTTGTGTGTGTGTGTGATTTGGGCAGTATTTAGCCCCGTGACCCTTTCTTACTTGTTGAAATACTCTCTACCTTTGGACTGCATGATAACTAACTCTCTTGATATTTTCCCAATTTTTTAACTTCTTAGTCTCCTTTCTAGGGGTTTTCTTCTTTGCCCCATCTCTTTAACTTCTTAGTTTTCTGCCCCAGTTGTAGTATATGATGAAGAGCATAAGCTTTGAGACAGACTGATTGTGGCTTCTCAATAACTATGAGATTTTGAGAAAATATTTTAGCTTTTTATGTCTTGTTTTCCCTCAATAATACGCCAAGATAATTATACTTACCTGTTTGTTTCCTAGGGCTGCCACAACAAAGTACCATGACCTGGATGGCAGTCTCACAGTTTTAGAAACTAGAAGCAAGAAATTTAGTTGTTAGCAGAACCATGCTCCTTCTGAGACCTGCAGTTTTGCCTCTTTCCAGATTCTGGTGGGTTGCTGGCAATCTTTAGCATTCATTGGCTTGCAGTTGGGTAACTCCAATCTCCGTCTTTGTAATCACATGTTTTCTCCCTGTGTCTATGTCTTCACATGGCCATCTTCTTATAAGGACCAGTTACATTGTATTAGAGGCCCACCCTACTCCAGTATGACCTCATTTTAACTTAACTAATCACATCTGCAATGACCTTATTTCCAAATAAATTCATATGCTGAGATACTGGAGATTAAGACTTTAACATATCTTTCTTGGTGGGACCATTTCAACCCGTAACACTGACCTATGGCATTCTTGTTTGAACTAGAATGACTGATCAATTGCTTGGCATCTAGTAAGTGCCACAAAGTTATATTCCCTTCCTTTCTCCTTCATGCTGGGTTATAATTACAGTGTCTGCCCATGACTGATTTCAGTCTGTCCCAATGTCCTTAATCTTTTTCCAAAAATGTGCACTGAATGTGGTGAAAGTTGGGTCACCACGTTGATCTCTATTGATTCTCATCGTCACGCTGGTTTCTGAGGACATGGGCTAATTAATGGTATTTGGTGTTTTTGTTTAGAGAAGCACTTACTGGCACCTCATGCAGTGTTTACCCACTGTTGGCTTCTTTCTTTGTCATTTTATTCAGTTTTACCGCAATCTCTTCCACACCACAATATGCTTTTGTGCAAGGAATCAGATCACTATAGGGAGAGGGTTAACGTCCACAGATAGTGGACCCCAGGAGCACCTGTTCTGATACAGGAGGCAAGATGGCTCTGGAAGACACAAACTGTCCTAAGTTATGGATGCTCAAAGAAGAGTGGTTAGTTTTAATTATAATACTTTACTTTTGGCTATGCTTACCTCCTGCCAGATTTCTAATTCCCTTAACATTTAAGATTGCCAAATCAGGCCATCTGTAAACATGAAAAGTTGTAAAACTGGGGTCTTTCACCAAAGTGATAAGTTTTAATATTCTGAACAGAAGAAAGAATGATTTTTCCGGTCCGGAAAGTCCCAAACAATTTAGTTTGGAGTGGGTATACCTTCTTCCTTCTCCACCCTCTGTAATTCCTAGGGCTTTCTGAATGTGGGTGGATTTTGGTTCAAAAACCATCTTTTTAAATTTTTCTTTTTTCCTTTCTTTCTATCCAGAATGTGCCTTGGCAAGCATTGTGGAGAAGCCCCGCACAGCCTTTCATGAGCCAGAAAGGTTAAAACTGTGATGAAAGGACAGCCCCAGCTCTCTGCTGTTGGTGAGTTATTCTGTTTATTCTACATATGTTTCCTTTTAATTAAAATGTCATTTTTAATTAAAAATGAAATGTCAAGAAGGAAAAAAAATTGGCAAAGTCTGGACTATTGCAATGAATGCAAGCAGAAAAAGTCAGTAGAGAGGAAAAAACTTTGAAAGGATGAGAACAGTATCTCATTCACCATTTTTGCAGAAAGAAAAAAAATCCAGAAGAGGCTTGGAGAGGTTTGAATGGTCCTTGTTGTTCATGGCATACACGCACATCTGCTTTATAGCATGTTCCCATAATTAAAAAATATATATTTGATATGTGGGCACATGCTTTAAGTTAATGAGTGATGCTGATGGGTGCCACATTTTTCATGAGTGACAGAGCCACTAATGAGATATAGCATTGACTGCAGAGGGCACCAATAAATTGTGTAAAACACCCTTTCTGGTCATTTATTTAATATATTTTACAGAAGTATAATGCCTTATAGCTTAATATGGAGCTCTTATTTTGTTATAAAGACCCAAGCCTACAATGGGCTTTTCAGGAATTATGCATCATTTATGCCTCCCATTTCAGCATTGCTCTGATAGAGAATGTTCCACATTATGATTAAATCCTCAAAGGGATGCTTCCATAGACAAGTAAATTCCATAAAAATAATTGCACGAGAGTATCCATCCCTTTTCCTAGAGTGTAGGAGCTGACACACGGTTAGGAAGATGGTGGGGCATGTAGAAATCCGCTGTGGAGGAATGACCAAAAAGTAGTTTTGGTATTGAATAAGGGAGAGACCAATGAGGAGTGAACCTCTCCCCAGCAGGTAGTACTTTGATTTGGCCTTTCATCTCTTTCATTTTTGTCTTGTTTGCTCTTTCGATGAAAACTTCCCTTCCCTCTCCCTGTCTGCCCATGTTGGCTTTATTTTCTTCCCTCTGTGGTACCATGCTTTTCCTTGACTTGCGTCTGTGCATATCGTCTTCCTTATACTTGAAATATAATTTTTTCCCCCAAACTCTCCCCTAACTCCCTTCCTAGCTACTCCTTCTCATCCTTTGGATCTCAGTTTATAAAATCAATTCTCAATAGCATCCAAATCTACTGCCTTTTCTCTACCATCAGTAGGTTCTCTGATTACCCGCCCACCATGATATTCTTTCATAACACCCTGGACCTCTCCCTTGTAGCACTTATTGCAACTGTAATTAAATAATGAAATGCTTAACTTCCAACTTAACTTGCCTACTTTTTCTAGAGTGTAAGCTCCAGGAGAGGAAACCATGCCTACGTTATTGATGGCTATGTCTCTAGCACCTGGCTCACTCTCCAGTACATAGTAAATGTTAGATACATATTTGTTGTTGAATGAAGTTTACTGTCAGTGAAGTAAGACTCTGTGTGTGGTTAGTATGATTTGCTACAAAGCAGGTGAAAAGTAGTGTAGGTTCCTGCAGATTATGAACAGGCTTTACAAACAGTCAAGCACACCTCTACTGTAGATTTAGCTCTGTCTCTAGTATGGCTGTGAGCCATGAAAATGATAAAAGTGCTTAGAGTTTCATCCTGAAATGATCAGAAAAAAAATGCAATTTTTGGAGACATAATTCAGTAAACCGATATTAAGTTTCTACTGGCAGTGTGCTTGGTACCTACTGTACAATTTAAGAGCTCTCAATTTAGTAAAATTTGTGGAGCAAGTGAGAATGAAAGAACATTTTTCTGCTGGCTATCCTTTTTGTTCTCCACCAGTAAATGTTATCTAGAGGAAAATGAAAGTTAGGTATCTGCCCAGTTCTTCACTGGGTCTACAAGGAAACATACTTGTATCTATTTACAAAGCTGAACCTGAAGGAGATTGAAATGTTGTTACTTGTTTACCTTAATAGCTGATGAACTAATATGAAATGACTGCTTTTGTTGAAAAATAAATAAAATGGTAGAAATTTTATTAGGTATATATTAATTTCCTTGCCTCGTCCTCAGTTTTGTAAATATAAGTAATAAAAGTAAAGACATCTCCTATCCATTTCACTGGATATTTTTTGACAGTTATCTTTGAAAAATATTGAAAAGGTTCCCCCATTTTTCTTTATCACCATGACAGTCCAGAAGTCCTGCTTTGTGTCCAGTTGAAATCCCTCCTGCTTTATTAAAACAATTTCTGCTTGTTTGCTTCTCTGTATCCATGGAGAACAACTGATCGACATCCTTCATATAAAACCCTTTATATTCTTGGAGGCAGTAATTTCCTGTGAGATATTTAGTTGAAAGTTTCATAAACTTTAAGAGAAAAAAAGGACTGTGATTTTGTAACTTTACATTTTGTAAAGTTTATACTTTACAAAAATATTATCCAAAGTTTTGGACATAAAGATAGTTACATTTACCTTCCTGTGTGACAAATTAACTCTAACCCCCTTTTAAATAGCATTTTGAGTCCCATAATAATACATTTAAATCACATATTTCCTGTCAAGCATGGTTAATTATTTTGAAAGTGTGTGCATTATAGCACCTCTTTTTGGCTTCTCAATTTCTTGGTAAATCTCTTCTACTGTATTCTATCATTTAAATTTATAATTGTTCCAATATGAATTATCACTCATTTTGAATTGATTTTGGCAATTTGATTTTAAAACCTTGAAATCTGATTATGGATAACCAATAAAAAAAATTAATGTGAGAGACAATAAAATATTATCTTTTAGGGTTGAGTGATTCGATTTAGGAGCAGTTTTAAAAAATAGCTTATCTCTAGCATTAATTTCACATTAGTTGTCCACAGCAGTTTAAGAAATCCAAACATTTACATAACAAAAAAGGCAAAATGTCACTTAAACTGCGAACATTTGTATGTGATCTAGATGTGAAGTTATTTTCCGGGATTGACAGCACGTGGTATTAACTGTCTCACAATTTCTTCATTCTTCACAGCAAGGGAGCTCTTCTTCTTGGCAGTTCTATGATTGGAGGGGTCTCCATACAAATTAACAAAAAGTTCTGCCCAACTGTTTCCTTGGTTTTGGTGAGAGGCTGCCCTCTTGTGCAGAGATGAGAAGCAACTGTTTAAAAACCTCATTTGCCTTATTAGTGATGCAATTACTGTTGGATACTGAAATGAACATTAAGACTTTGCTTGGCACACGCAAATCATCATTTAGAAATACTAAGAAGCCACTCTTAACCTTCCTTTGGACTCCTTGTACTTTATAAATGAATTATGATTTTCATAATTCTTTTATACAACTCGGGCCAAAGGTAAACTTTCACTTCAATATAAGAAAATAACCCACTAATAGGAAGAATCTACACGGTTCCCCTTTTAAAAAATAAATATCCCAGCTTACCCTTCCCCCTCCCCATGTCCTCAAGTCCTTTCTCTAGTAGGTCTGCGTCTTTATTCCCATCCTGCCCCTAGGTTCTTCATGACAAATTTTTTTTTTTTTAGATTCCATATATATATGTGTTGGCATACGGTATTTGTTTTTCTCTTTCTGACTTACTTCACTCTGTATGACAGACTCTAGGTCTATCCACCTCACTACAAATAACTCAATTTTGTTTCTTTTTATGGCTGAGTAATATTCCATTGTATATATGTGCCACATCTTCTTTATCCATTCATCTGTATTTACATTTTATTAAAATATTCTCTCATGAAAAAAAATAAGTAAATGATGTGCTTTTTCTAATTATTAAATCTTCTGATCTGTTAACAAACAGAGTCATATAACTAAATAAAAATGAAGTCAGAATTATTCCTTTTGGTCTGTTGAAGGCTGGTTCTTGACTTTGTCACCAGAGGGAGAGAAGAAACTTGGAAAATCCTTCCAAAATTAGCACTTAAAAGTGAAAAATAGAGCACACACACTCTCCCACCCTTTTTTGGTCTTATTTTTCCAAGTATTTAGTTTCACTGAAGTAGTGATTCCAAAATTCATCTTTGATAAGTAGATAGATAATAGTAGATAATAGCAGTAGATAATAAGTGGATTATTTCTATCTGATACTTTAATAATGTTTTATTTTATGCAAATGCTTTCTTGTACTTTTTAAATTTAGGGTTTAAAGAACTTAACAAATAATTATTGTCATTTAGAAAAGAATTAGTTGACTATCTGTGAAAGGTATGAGCAATGAAGAATCCTGAGCCATGCTATCTGAATTAATTACTCTGTCTCTAACCCATAACTCACAGAATGGAGAAGTAAAGCTTTGATGTGGCTTACACTTTAGAATTCCATGAGGTCTTTAGTCGTCAGATGATGTTCGAACTCCATCTTTTTAAAAGATAAGAATGACTTAAAAGCAAAAAGAGCCCCAAGAAAAATAAAAACATATGTCCACACAAGAAGTTGCAAACAAATGTTCATAGCAGTATTATTCATAATAACCATAATAGCCAAAAAAATGGAAACAATCCTAATGTCTATCAGTGGAAAAAATGTGGTTTATCCATACAATGGAATATTATTCATCTATAAAAAAAATGAAGTACTTATACCTACTACAACATGGATGAATCTTGAAAACATTATGCTAAGTGAAATAAGCCAGACACAAAAGGCTACATAATGTATGATTCCATTTTCATGAAATGTTCAGAATAGGCAAACCTATAAAGATAGAAAGTAAGATTAGTGGTTTCCTAGGAGTAGGGGTAACAGGAAAGGTTGGAGAGGGAGAGAAGAAAAGGAGAGCTGCTATTAATGAGCACAGGATTTCCTCAGGAGGTGATAAAACTGTTCTAAACTTGATTGTGGTGATGGTGGCACAACTTTGTGAATATATTAAAAACCGTTGAATTGTACACTTTAGATGAATTGTATGGTATTGGAATTACATCTCGATAAAGCTGTTATTTAAAAAAAAAAAAAAAAAGGTAAAAAGAAAAAAAAAAAACCCTGCCCACTGTGTTCTGTAACAAAGTCTTTTCCTTTATTGTCAGTGTCCGACATTTGGCATTCAAAACTCTTCTTATGTGTGCAGCTAGCCTCACAGAACCTTCCTTGGTTTTTAAAGATTTTATGTCACTGGTTCAAATCTGCCTTCTTGTTTTATGAGTTTAATTATTATGAATAATATTCCTTCAGACATTTTTCCCCCCTTCCAGGACAAAATGCCTTGCAGGGAATGTAAATATTTTAAGTGTTGTTACAATATTTATATGTGCAGAAACAAAGAGCCAAGGGCGGCACTTTGCCCTAACAGATCCGAGCACAGGCTTTGAGGTCTGACCGATTAAGATTCAAATCCTGCTTATTAGTTGTGAAATCTAGCACAAGTCCTCTTTTTGAGTCTCAATTTCCTTAGCTGTAAAATGGGGACAGCTTCACACAGCTGTTCTCTCGTGTATTAGATGAGATAATGCATTTAAAGCACTTTGCAAAGTTGCTTAGCACATGATAGATATTCAAAAAGATTAATAATAATTCTGAAGGAAACAATTCCGTTTATTTAACTAAAGTACATTTCTAGAAAAGAGTTAGCTTCCTCAAGCCACTTTAATGTTAATTAGGGAGTTTTTGCTTTGGTTTTTAAAAATATGAATATTTCTAGAGAGTTCAATATGAAGATGCATTTTTTTTTCCTTTAAAAAAAAGCTAGATAGAAACATGTAAGGAGTCATCACAGCTTTGGGAGAATGGACAAAATTATTCTCTTCAGGTATTATTTTCAAAATAATGGATTTTACTTGTCTAAGGAATTTTTTTCTGCCTTTTCATTACAATTGCAATCAGCACACTACCTGCTGTCAACAACAACAGAAACAGCTGGATCACCCATTTTGATGAGGGATTACTCTTCAGTATTTATAGTAACACCCATTTCACCAAGTGGAGCCCAAAAGAAGGAAAAAACAAACAAGTGACTTTCCTTATACCAGGTAACTGCTTTCTTTTGTATTAAATTTCCTTCCCTATTGCTTTCCCCAGCTTCAGAGTCTGAAGCCCGTTTTGCCACTCAGGGGACACTTTGAAAGCAGCCAAACCAATGTAGCTAATAGAAATTTAACTTTAAAAATACAAAGCTTTGCTTTAAATATCCTGTAGAAGCATTAAGCAAAATATTAAGGGATAAAAACAAGCACATAGCCATGCCAAAGACCTTGAAATCTGAACAGAGACTAGGTTCGAAGTCAGACATGCATAAATAAGTGTCTTTTCTCAGTGATATTAATGAAATGGTTAATTCTGTTGTCATGGCAACAAAGAACAGCTGTGATAAAAAAGCTAAAGGTCTATACATAATGCCCAATACAAGGTCTCTCTAGTTCTAAAGCTGATTTTCTTAGCTACAATAGAAGTGATGTGTTTTCAATATCATCCTAAGCTTTCACGTCAAATCCTCCCAGTTAATCCAATAAATAGACAAGTAGCATAAAAAGGAATATATGTTTGTACATTATAAACCTTATAAAAGAAGTTTACCTGTGCTCAATCTTAAGAGGGGATCTGGAAGGTAAACATATGCTCCTGGAAAAATAAAAACCTTTACTGAGTGGAAATTGTAAAAAATAAAATATGTTCAAATGGGATATCAGAGTAATTATCAAACACATTATTATCTAGCCAGTCAGTAGGAATGTATTATATCTGAGATAACAATATCACTGTCAACAACAGCAATGCAACAGCAAAAGTAACTCAATTTTTAAAACTCACCAGAACATAATAAGTGAATGAGTTTTTTTCCAGGCCCATCAGTGTTGTTTGTGTGAAAGTGAATTCACTTCAATTCGCTGAATAATCACACCAGTAAATCCACCCCGGACTGCAGATCAATTTTGGACTCTGATAAAGACCCAGGTAATATTTCATCTTTCTGCATAAACCTCTTCTCTCCACCTTCTGGTTCCTGGAAGATGTCCTAGCTTTCTTGGTCTTCCTCATCTCTGCTCCTCATGGGTCTCTATCAGAACTATTCTCTCCACTCTCTTCCATGTTTATAGCTCGGGTACTCATAGTGCCTTCCCTGCATTACTCTAATAACTGAATGGGTCCCAATTTAATGTCTTCTCAGATGTCAGAGTGATCTTTTTAAAACACAAATCAAATTGTGTCATTTGTCTTAAAATCTTTCAGAGAGTCTCCCTTTACATTCAGAAAAAAAATCCAAACTTCTTTATTTATTCATCTGTCTTTATTTTTTAAATAAACACTATATATTTAAGGTGTGCTTGATGATTTGATGTACCTATACATAGGGAAAAGATTACAACAGTCAAGCTAATTAACATATCCATCTCCTCACATAGTTACCATTTTTTTTTTTGGTAATGAAAGCACCTGAAATCTATTCTCTTAGCAAATTTCAAGTGTATAATACAGTGTTATTAAGTACAGTCTGGCCGTTCGCTAGATCTCTAGACTTAACGCATCCTACAGAGTGGCAGCTTTGTATCCTGCGACCAACATCTCCTCATTCCCCAACCTCTCTGCCCTTGGTAACCACCATTTTGTTCTCTGCTTCCGTGTTTTCAACTTTTAAAAATTACACATATAAGTAAGAGCCTGAAGTATTTTCTTTCTGTGTCTGGCTTATTTCGCTTAGTATAGTGTCCTCCAGTTTTATCCCCGTTGTTGCAAAGGGCAGAATCTCCTTCTTAGAAGGCGCTTCATGATCTGAACCTTAGTGATTTCACTCTCATCTCCTGGGATGCCGCACATCTTCATCTCTGGCCAAAAAGATCTTTTGAAGCTTTCCAAATGGGCAATATGTTCTCAATGTCTGTGCCATTTTACAACTCTTTCTTCCTTTAATTTGAATGTCTCTTTTTGCTTCTCCATCTAATACTCTCCGATTTGTAATTTTAGATCTAACTCATATTTTCAAAGGTGGGCAGCATAGTATTATATGTAATGCAAAAAAAAAAAAAATTAAATGTCCCATAGTTAAATAATTTAGTTAAATAAATTGTGGCATAGACGCAATATGGAATGTTTTGAAGCCATTACAAACTATGCCAGAGACATACATGTATTGATACAGAAAATATTTACTGCTATCTTTTTAGGTTACTATCAGGTGAAAAAACAGTATGTTCAATGTGATTCAAGTTTTTAAAATTAACTTTATTGATGTATAATTTACGTACTATAAAATGCACACATTTTAATTGTATAGTTTGATGGGGGTTTTTTTAATGAATACTAGCATGTGACCATCGTCACAATCAAGATAAAGAATATTGCATCACCCAAAACTTTCACTGGCTCCCCTTACTAGTTAATCCCACTGCTACCCCTGGCCCCAAGCAACCACTGATTTCCCTTCTATTAATATAGATTTGATTTTCTTTCCTGGAGTTTCAATGAAACCATATAGCATGTGCTTTTTGTGTTTGGCTTTTTTCTTCCAGCACAGAGATTTTGAGATTCCCCCATGTTGTTTTATCGATAATTCTTTCATTTTATTGCTGAGTGGTACTCTACTTCATTATTCAGTAATTTATCTATTCACATGTTGATGGACATTTGGGTTATTTCCAGTTTTTGCCTAATATTAATAAAGCTGCTATGAACATTCAAGTACACGTCTTTGCATGGACACGTGCTTTCTTTTCTCTTGGGTAAATATCTAGGAGCAGAATTGCTCAGTTGATTGGTAAATGTATGTTTAACTTTATAGGAAACTGCCAAATTGTTTTCCAAAGTGGCTGAACAATTTTACATTTCCATCTTCAATGCGTGAGATTCCAGTTCCTCTGTAGTCTTACCAAGTTTAATAGTGCCATTCGTTTCAATACTGGCCGTTCTAGTGGGTGTGTAGAGGTATCTCACTGTGGTTTTTATTTGTATTTACCTGTTGATTAATGACATTGAGCATCTTTCCATGTGCTTGGTCATCTGTTTATCTTTCTGGTATCTATTCAAATCTTTTGCTCATTTTTAAATTTGTCTCTTTTTCTTGAGTTGTAAGAATTAAATTTTTTTTTTCTGGAAACAAGTTCTGTTTTATGTATGTATTATACAATATTACATAATGTTTTATGTAATATTTACATAATATTACATAATATTTTCTCCTTGTCTATAGCTTGACATTTCATTTTCTTAATGGTTTCTTTTAAATAGGAGAAGTTTTTACATGATTATGTTTTGGTAAAAATAAAGCATAAGCACATCTATCAAACACAGACA
This sequence comes from Balaenoptera physalus, assembly GCF_965194825.1. NCBI lineage: Eukaryota > Metazoa > Chordata > Mammalia > Artiodactyla > Balaenopteridae > Balaenoptera > Balaenoptera physalus. The sequence goes on along the minus strand of NC_138882.1, from coordinate 111,017,133 downwards.
AGAACGTAATTGTGTCTTTCATCTTCGCATTCCTAGAACCTGGCTCAGTATCTGACATAGTCAGTGCACAATAAAATTTGATTGAATTCATTCAGCAAATATTACTGAGCACCTACAATGTGCCAGGAACTATGCCTGGAACTGGGAACACAAGTTATATATGAAATACAGACCTTGCAAATAAGTAGCTTACAGTTGAATAAATGAAAGGCAGAATACTGTATATGGATGAATCTCTATATTCTCTGTGCCTAGCAGGATTCCTAGCACTTACTAGCTACCTGAAAAAAGTGTACTGATGAATGAAATGGAGTGATAAAAATTGAGCCTTGCATTTTTTAGTGCCATTGTTTCAGATACACTATCCATTTATTTGAGAGGGTTTTTTGCTTGTTTGCTTATTTGTTTTTAACTTATTTAATAAATATGAAGGCGGACAACCCAAATAAATGAGAATTTGATAGAAGACTGAGAAAAGTTTATAGCAGAGTTTTGTTTGGAGTGACCCAACCAAGTGAGCTGTTACTCTGGGGCCTTTGCAGAGCTGATGACTCCTAAAAGGAGAGGGATCAGGCAAATAAAATTTTTTTCATTTTTTTTTTTAGGAGAGTTCATCTTTAAATAAAAATGGGGCCCCAGATGTCTGCATGGAGCTATCTCCTTTCCTTCTTTATTAGAAGTGGTCAGATCAGATCTCAAGTCAGTTTAAATGTCTTAATTATTAACAAGACTACGATCATTCTTTACATAGATGTTGTCTATGTATTCCTCAGTCACTAGAATCAGGACACCAGTGTCATTATCTGTATAATCAAATTGGGTGATTTCATCCTCAGGCTCTCTAATCAGCATGATACTGGTAACTCATTTCCTGTGAAACATTAACTCCAAGATATTAGATATATCATTACTGGTTACTACGTTTGAACCGTTTTCTAATAAGGGCAAATAGAAATGGTGATTGCAAGAAGTCTCAAAACATATGAATAAAGAAAATGTTCTTTCAGCAGATGATAAATTCTAGTTATGTAGTCATTCATGTGTAAATAGAAAAGGCAATCGGGAGTGTGGAAGGATTTTTTATCTGGATAAATTGATCATTGACTACTATTTTAGTCATGGGATGTATTTTTCCTTTTATGATCATACTTAACAGGCAGGTTTTTTTAGTATCAAGATTTAAGATGGGAGATTAAAGCATTTTTAATTTTATGGTAGCATTCTACAGGGTAGGGACTTTTTACAAACACTAGTTTCCTCTGAGTTTAGCTTCTGTCTTCAGTTTTGAGAATAAATCACTACCTGTGGGTGGAAATATGCACCTTGATACATTTGGTAACAACTTTGAAGACAGAAAAACACACACATTTTTTGGAGTACAAATAGAGAAAATGCACATTATAATCTTTAGCTTTTCCAGACAGGAATGCATTTCTGGGGAACACAAGGCTGTTGTCTAATTATTGGTGAATTCAGAACTGCTTGTTAACTTGTGTTAAATTGAATTGAGATCACCCCTTAATCTGGCCAATGCATTGCCCTATTACATTTAGTAAACTTTACCAGCTGCTTCATGATAATTCTTTCGTCCTTCTACAGGACGACTGGTTATAGAGTTCCTTAAAAAGCAACAAGGCTAATTTTTCAAGTTTTCTAATTTCTTCCAGCAGCTGATAGGCATTACTGTAGAAAGTCTTGGAGACGACAGTGAACTTTGTCTGGCTTACATTTGTATGAGAAAACCCTGAAAGAGACAGCAACAGTTTTCACACAGACAGAAAGCCCTGGAAGAAATCAGTTACCATCTTGGGGGGAAAGGTGGCCTCTATTGTTCTGCCATAATTTAAAATCCTAATGATTGAAGAAGAGGGTTCTTGGAGGGAAGAAAGAATGATATATAATTTTATCCTCAACAATTAAAAACCAACAAAACGAGACCCAAACTCTAACCCAGTTGTAATGTTCCATCTCATCAATAAAGACAGGAATTTTTAAAGTTTGTAATTTTGTTAATTAACCTACCATTGCCTCAATATCCTTGTCTAGAAAATGAAGATAATCATACTATCTTTGTCACTGACTTATTGTGAAGTTAAATCAAATTATTTAAACAATCCACTAGGACAATAGATGACACTTAGTACGGGCTCAATAAATATTAGTTTTACTATTAGTACTATTGTTAATACTATTATTTTCCACTTTTATTATTATTATGGATAACTCCTCTCTGGTTTCTGTAATGTTTAGGGTAAAGTCTGTAAAATGAAAAGAGCTGAGCATTCATCTTTGGGGGTGATCAGGAACTGACATTGGCCTTCTGGAGAGAAGTATCCTCAAACATTAGAGATCACCGTGTCCTACTTAACAGATAGAAGGAAGCGGTGTAAGCCTTTCAGGCTTGCATCTTGGGGGGAAAGAATGTCATGGGAGACCTTGGCCTGAGCCAAGGTCCTGGGACATGACCGTGTTTCCCACTGTGCTGAGAGAGCACCAAAGATGAGTCAAGAGTCAGTGGTAATCAATTCACAGTTTTATTTGGAAATACAGGTCCATGATCTTTTTTTCCACAATTCTAAACAAAACCTCCAATATCCAAGAGGGTTTGGGGTTTTTTGTTTTTGTTTGTTTGTTTTTTAGTAACTTATCATTTGCCAGTAAAATTAACCTGACTTGCACTCATTTGGGGGTGAAATCTGAACTGATGTGTTGTGAGTCTATTGTAACATCATCATCGCCCTTAGAGTGAATACACGGATCCAGAAATATTAATGACCTCGTATATGGAGTGCTGCCCTCATCTTTCTAGGGATGTATATGATATTCAGCATATGCATATGCATTTTTTCCTAAAATGTGAGAAATTCTGAAATGGGAAACACGTGTGGCCCCAAGCTTTGTGGATAAAGGATTAAGAACTACATCTCCTCACAGATTCACTTCGATCTGGTAGGGTGAGCTGACCCAGTGTGATCCATCGATTCCTCCCTGGGCCACTACCTCTGAGTGCCCACTCCTGGGGAGGCATCTGTCATCTCCATGCGGCCCTGGTGGGCTCACCAAGAGAAGGGAGGCCATCGAGACTGAAGCCACGGCCTGACTGTGGCGACTTCTTGCCTTAGAGAAAGCAACCCGTCCCCACTTTTTTGAAGCCAGGAGTCAAAATTTAAAGACTATTTGGACAATCAGAATTCAATCTGAAGGGTGACCTCCCCAGTGAGATTAGAATATGGCCTTGTGGGTCGAACATTTCTAGTTCCAATAAAGCCTTTGTATATTGGAGACTTGGGCTCCTACCCATCTTTGGCTTTCAGTTTGGTGCTGAGAGCTCCTGCCGTAGGGAGATATCCACACTTTGCCCCCACTTCAGTAATGTAGCTAGTACGTTGGGACCACTCTGGGCTGACGCCTTCCCTCTTTTTTCCACTCATCTTGAAAATAAGACACTACCTCTGAGATTTATCAGTATCTAACAAATCATAGCAGACATATAAGGTCATGTTAAAGAAAGACTAAACATAGATGCTAGTCTTGGTACTTAAATATTCTAGAGAAGGAATGTGAATTGGAAAGGTGTTTGTTTAGTAATGAAATCCTAGAAATGGGATCACAGATGGAAATCATTAAAGCACCTTGGAGGGAAGGGACTCTGGCCAGGGGAGGTGACTTACCAGCCCAGGTGCTCTGGACGATTAGAAAGTAATGTCAGTGAACATTCCAACCATCTAACCAACTCCCTTTACTTTATTCCTATGTTTTCCTTGCTAGAGAGAAAAAATGTTGACCCAAAGGCTTGAGAGTCCAAGCTCCTTGGCTGTTCTAGTTCTTATTGCACAGTCTGTTTCATAGAACTGTGTCTCTGAGTGGAGGTGATAGGAGTTTACCCCAAGATGTGGAGCTAGTCTGCTGTGTGCCCTAATAAGCCCCCAAGACTGAGCTACCACCCTGGAGGCATTCTTGTAGGCGGGTGGCAGCCCTTCCTGAGACTGCCTGCCTTTGCCTGCAGAGAGCGGATGGGTGATTAGGAGAAGCTGACACGGGTAACGTCCCTAGTTGTCAGATGGGAAATGTGCATCTTCCCCTCCAGGTTTTCTTCCTGAAGGAAACATCTATTTTGGTATTCTTTATTCTTTTCTAAGGTTAGGGTATATCAGGTTGACAACAGTTTGTCAAATAAAAATATTTACTAAGCGTCTGTTGTTTTATCCTCACAGCGCTAGGCCTTAGGGGTGTGTGAAAGAAGGGGAGATATGTTCCAAACAAGCTTTAAACAAGACGAAACCATTCCTGCAGCTAAACCAGGGCAGGTAACTGTGGCTGGTTTGATTGACAGTGGGGAGAATTGGGGACAAACTTAGTTAAAGGAGGGGGAGAGAGGTGTGAGAAGAGGTGGTGGGAGGTTCTAGAAACTTGTAAACAGGGAAGACACTTGCATATCTGCAGGGGCCAGGCAGGCAATGAGAGGGGTGAGTGGAGGTGGTCTGTCCACTTGGAGAGCCCTGCCTGAAGGGGCAGCTGCTTCTAGTTTTAGCTCAGGGGTCAGCAAACCTTTCCTGGAAAGTGCCAGATAGATAGTAAATATTTCAGCTGTACTGTCTCTGTCATAACTTGTGACTGTGAAACTCTGTTGCAACCCCACTATGCAACTTGTTACCCATGACAGCAGCCATAGACAGTTCGGTTAGTGAATGGATGTGCTTTGTTCCAGTAAAACTTTATTTACAAAGAGAAGCTGCCTTGGTGTGGCTCCTGGAGTATGCCAACCCCTGCTCTAGAACTGATGGTTGTTGGATCTGAGTTTTCAAAAGGATTTAGAAATCAGGATCGTGATGTGACGTATTTTGATTTTAAGATGTTTACTCAGTAAAATTTTTAATGCCATCTGATCCAAGCAAAATCATTTCTATGGCCCCATTGCAGCCAATTTGTTCACTCTCAGTAAGATTTGATATAGGCTTGGGGATAAGCAGGGTTTGACAGCTGATGAGGAGAAAGAAGAACTTTCTAATAAAAACAATAGCATGAGAAGGACGATCAGGGAACGGAAGGTGCTCATGGTGGGTGGTTTAGGGGTATAAACACTAAAGCCATCTTCTAGCTGTGAGACCTTGGACGAATGACCTCACCTCCCAGGCTTGGGTTTCCCATCTCTGCATAGCAAGGATTAAATTAGTTATTATTTGTAAAAGTCCTTGAAACAATCCCTGGCACAGAGGAATCACCAAATAGCTACTGGATTAATAATAATAAAAAGACCTGTTAAGAGGACTTGTAAATAACAAGCTAGATGTTTAGGCCAACTTACTATTAGGAATAAGTGCAAAATTTTTCACTCATTGTCCATTTTCCATTGATATGGGTGCTTTATTATTTGTAGTAGAGATTAGTGAATTCTACACAGGCAGACAACTTCCATTTGGTCTGGAGTCAAACTCCACTCCTGACTGGTCGCTCACTCTGCAAATGTGTCTCTTGATCCCAAAGGGGACCAGATAGACTATATATACCAACTTGGGAGGGAGAAGAGAGAAGGAACATCTAAGGAAATCTATTATATGTTAATTGCTCCTTAAGGTATCAGAATTCGTACCACAATCCTGTGAAGTAAATATGACAGTCTTCCCTCATTCTCCAAGTCCAGTAGCTTGCTGCTGCTAAGTGGCAGTGGCAGAAACTCAAACCCAGTTTAACATCAATGCCCATGTCCTTTCCTCTTTGGTAGCTGGGGTTTTCAAAATGTGTCTTGTGGCACTCTAGAATTTAGGAAAGTGACCATAAGCTCCTTGTGAGCAGAGATTTGTCTGTCTTTATGTTGAAATCACCAAGTCCTAGAATATGCACTAGGTATTTGTTAAATAAAATAAATATCGATACATAAATAAAGGAAGGGAGGAAGGCACGTAGGACGTTTATTCGTGGCCTGTTTCAACCAGAGCAATTCCACTTGCATCTGCTTTATCCTTCTGGAAGCTCCTGCAGTGCCTGTCACTGCCTCCTCACAAAAGCACATTATCTTCTCTGTGACATTTGCAGCAAAACTCAGAGAACGATAGTGTTATTGCTACATCCCTGTATAAGGGTGTCTTCTCTAGGCCTGAGCTGAGATTAGAATCATCTAGCAAGTAGAGGCTCTTGAGCCTATGCTTCAGGAGCCCAGAATTCCCAACCGTCACTTCTAGGACTTGCCCAGGCCTGTTCCCTGGGTCCCCTTTCCAAAGGCAGATCCTACCATGAGACGTGTCCTGTGCGATGTGGGACAGGCTCTTTGGAGGAAAAGAAGTTTTTGGGTTTTTTTTTCCACTGACCTGAATATTTGCACTAAGGTGTCCACAGGCATGTGTCTGAGGCCACTGACAGAGAGGGACAGAGAGAGAGTGCGGAGAGAAAGGTTTAGGCTGGGAAGGCAGTTTCCATTTGTACTTTTGCTCCAGGCACCGTAAATATCAGGGCCAACTCATTGGACCCCTTTAACAGAAGGTCATATAAGGAGTGGGGGCAGCTTTTATTCTTTTTACCTGAAAGTAGAGCTGATGTCACACTAAGAAGATTGAGAGTTTTGTTGGCTCTGGGACTGGCAGGATGTGAATAAGAGGATGTTAATGATGAAGTGGAAACTCGGAGGAGCAGAATCCAGGTTGAGAGTGATGGGACCCTGGTGTCTCCAGGAGCAGTGCTGGTGTGCAAGAGGATGCGGGAGCACACGGCCCCTTGGAGACAGGTGTTAATCCTTTTGTTGTTTTTGGAAATTGGGAGCGGGGTGTGCTCTTCAAAAACGGCTGACATAGGTAGGCTTGCAGGTGAGGGTTGGCTGTGAACATTTATTTCGTAATGTCAGTGTGACCTCATTGGTCCACACAGTGACCTAGTGAGGCCTGAAGATACCCCAATCAGGTGAACATTTCACATGAGCACTGATTAGCCCAGGGCTGACAGTTCAGCACGTGTCTCCGTCGGAGCTGTCCTCACTAAAATTCAGCCCTTCTTGCAATAGTTCTCTTTAAGTACGCTTCGCAATTCTTTGGATGAGGGTTTCTAAAAACCTATTCTATTGGGGAGCCCCAAATCTGTAATTTCCTTCTAATGAGTCCTGTTAATTTGATGACAGCCTTCTCAAGCATCAACACCACCCTCCTTTGGTCTGTAGGGGGCTTCAAAATAAGATGGATCCATGAGGACAGAGAGCTACCAGGCACAGTAAAGAAGCTAGTGTCCCTGACTAAGGAAGGATTTATTAATGATTTTAGTCCCAAAGGGAGAGACACACAGAAATTCTTCAGAAAGAAAGAAATGGCGATGGTGAAATTAAAGCAATCCAGATGGCCTATAAACAGGCTAATTATGTGGAAGACCCAGAAGCAACTCTGAAGTTTCTTCCGCAGCTGCCTTTGGAGTCTGCCAGGTAGCCAGATGCTGGCAAGGCAAGCACATCTTCCGCAGGTATCAGCAAAGTGGTGCCACATGTTAGAGCAAGTGATAACCCCCTAGGATACTTCTTTATGTAACAAAGAATATTTTAGATCTTTGTGGGTAAAATTCTAGAGGATTTAGAAACCTTCATATTATTCAATGAGTAAAAATTATTTACAAATTATTTTTCTTATTGGAAAGGCATAATTATGGAACACTGCATATATGTATTTGTTCACACCCATAACCATGATGTCAGATTAAGGAAAGAAAATGGTACTAGTACATTGTTAATTTATTGTAATTGAGAGATAAATAGCAACATTTTGATGAATAATGTCATTTAATGTCAAAGTTTTCTTTATCATCTTAGAAGTATCAAGTCCAAAGCTTGGTGCAGACTCTGAAATTAGAGAACAGGATTGAAAAACTCTGCTCAATCTCTTGGCCTTCACCAGACCCTTTGTGACACCCTGACAGACATCCTAAAGCAGGGCCTGCAGGCCTTTCTCCCTAATTGAGTTTGGTGATTTTTTAAAAAATTAATTAGTTTATTTATTTTTGGCTGCGTTGGGTCTTCGTTGTCGCTCGCGGGCTTTCTCTAGTTGTGGCAAGCGGGGGCTACCTTAGTTGTGGTGTGCGGGCTTCTCATTGCGGTGGCTTCTCTTGTTGCAGAGCACAGGCTCTAGGCGCACGGGCTTCAGTAGTTGTGGCTCGCGGCCTCTAGAGCACAGGCTCAGTAGTTGTGGCGCATGGGCTTAGTTGCTCCACGGCATGTGGGATCTTCCCGGACCAGGGCTCGAACCTGTGTCCCCTGCATTGGCAGGCGGATTCTTAACCACTGCGCCACCAGGGAAGCCTGAGTTTGGTGATTTTAGCAATGTGTGCAGAGAAGCCAGGCACCTGATTCAGAATGGAGAAGGAGACAGAGGGTGGGAAAAGGAAGTGTGGAGGCTTCCTATTTAAAATGAATGGATCGATTTAACAATGACCAGGATGATGTCATTAAAGGCATCTTGGTGATTACTAATTGATGTTCCCATGAGGTGGAAAAACTAGTGCCCCCCCAGAAATCCAGATATTATGCAGGTGTCTTTTTAAACTATATCTCATAGGAAGAAAGAACAATTGTTTGTAGTAGTTCTATGTTCAATATCAGGGCTTAGTTTAGAAACCTAGAAGAAGAGATTCCCAGCTGACCCTTGCACTCCTCTGGGCTTACACATTGTTATAGGATTTTCTGGTGTACCTACCAGTCTCCATCATCGTACTGTGAGTTCCCTGAAGGGAGGAGCCATGCCATTTAATTCAAAATTTTATTACGGGAGAAAGAATGGTCTTTCCAACAAATAGTGCTGGGACAAATGGACATCCATGTGCAACAGAATGAAGCTAGACTCCCACTTTACACCATCTAAAAACATTAACTCAAAATGGATCAAAAGCCTAAATGTAAAAGCTAAAAATATAAAAATCTTAGACAAAAACATAGGTGTAAATTTTATGACCTTACATTAGGTAATAGTTTCTTAGATATTACACCAAAAATATAAGCAACAAAATAAAGTAGATAAATTGGACATCATCAAAATTTAAAAAATTTTGTGCTTCAAAGGACACTATCAAGAAAGTGAAAAGGCAACATACAGAATGAAAAGAATTTTTACCAATTGTTTGTCTGAGCAGGGGCTTTTATCTAGAATATAAAAAGAACTCTACAACTCAGTATAAAAAAGACAAATAACCTAATTAAACATAAGAAGAGAATATGAATAGACATTTCTCCAAAGCAGAGATAAAAATAATACACACAAGAAAAAAATGCATAACAAAAAGCTATCAGGAAAATGCAAGTCAAAACCACAAGGAGAGGGGCTTCCCTGGTGGCACAGTGGTTGAGAATCTGCCTGCCAATGCAGGGGACACGGGTTCGAGCACTGGTTTGGGAAGATCCCACATGCTGCGGAGCAACTAGGCCCGTGAGCCACAACTACTGAGCCTGCGCGTCTGGAGCCTGTGCTCCGCATCAAGAGAGGCCGCGACAGTGAGAGGCCTGCGCACCGCGATGAAGAGTGGACCCCACTCGCTGCAACTAGAGAAAGCCCTCGCGCAGAAACGAAGACCCAACACAGCCAAAAATAAATAAATAAACTAATTTAAAAAAAACCCACAAGGAGATACCATTTCACTTTGCTAGGATGACTATAATCAAAAGGACAGATAATAACAAGTGTTGGTGAGGATGTGGAGATACTGGACATTCATACACTGTTGGTAGGAATGTGAAATGGTGCAGCAGTGACTTTGGAAAGCAATCTGGTAGTTCCTTAAAAGGTTAAACATAGTTACTACATGACACACCAATTCCACTCGTAGGTATACACCCAAGAAAAATGAAAACATGTCTACGCTAAGGCTTGGACATGAATGTTTATAGCAGCTTTATTAATTAGCCAAAAATGAAAACAAATGTCCATCACCTGATGAATGGATAAATAAAACATTGGTATATCATACAATGGAATATTATGTAGCCACAAAAAGAAATGAAGTATTGATACATGCTACAAGTTGGATGAAACTTAAAAAGATTATGCAAGGTGAAAGAAGCCAGTCACAAAGGACCAAATATTTTATGATTCCATTTATGAAATGTCCAGAATAAGCAAATCCATAGACAGAAAGTAGATTGATGTTTGCCTGAGGCTGGGGCAGAGAGGAATGGGGACTGACCGCTAGTGGGTATGGGGTTTCTTTCGGGGAGTGATAAAATTGATAGTGGTGATGGTTGCACCACTCTGAATATACTAATAGCAAGTGAATTTTATACTTTAAATGGCTGAATTTTATGCTATGTGAATTATACCTCAGTAAAGCTGTTAAAAAAATAATCTGTTGTGTACCCAGCCCACAATATGCCAGGCCCTCAACCTGGCCCTGGGAATGCAAAGATGCATATGGCAAGTGCTTGCAACTTATTGCACTCATAGGCAGATGCATAAGGAGCAAAGATATTATCAGGAGGGAATGATTAACTCTCGTGTCTGGGGATGCCCTAGAGAAGAGGTCCCAACGTCTTGTGTTAGTTTTTGAAGAAAGAAAAAATATTACTCCTTGTATGAAGAGCAATACAGAACAAGGAAACAGCACGTGCTAAAGCATTAGGGTGTTTTATATATTTTGGTATAGGGTTCATTTTTTAAACTTCTATGCTAAAAAAGGGAAAAGTAAAGAAGTTTAGAAAGCACTTCATTGGGCAATTGTTCTAGTATTGATGAGAAGTGGGAAGATGTCAGTTCTGGTCGAAAGTGTGTGATGGAATGGAGGGCAAGGGCCACGCAGGGGGCATGTTCATGGAGCCCTCACTCTGGACCTCTGTGCGTCAGCTCTCTTCATCTGCAGCAGCCCCCCTATAAGGTCTGTTTACTCTTTTTCCACTTTAGAGACAAGGGAAGTGAGGCACAGAGAAGTTAGGTAACTTGTCCAAAGTCTAAAGCTAAGTGGCAAGATTGGGATTCAAACCTGGGAACTCTGTCTCCAGAAACTGAACTTTTAGCCACTCCTTTATTTTGCCTCCCCTGAGAAACCTGCCACAAGGCTTGGCCCAACCCTGGTCCTTGGAAAGTGATTGTTGATGGAATGAACCCAGCTCTCCTGTCAAGCCCAAAGAGACTGTGCTAGGAAGCCCTGCCCTTGAGCATGGGCACTGCCACCACCTACACCCAGAGAAGTTGGAGATGGAGGCCCTGGTCTCATGTTTCAGGACAGCTGCCTCCTTCCTTCCTTTTTACTCTTTATAACATCCAGCCAGCAGATCCTACTGCCAGGGGCACCATCCTGAAAAGCTAATATAAAAAGATATTTGATATATTATAATTTTGTATTATTAAACTAATATTTATTACACACTTTGCACGTGCAGGCACTGAGAGAAGCACTTTGCATGCATTATCTCCTTTTGACCTCACAATAGTGCTGAGAAGTTGATCCCTGACAGAGTGGTGTATTGGTTGATGGCATGGATTCAGGAGCTAGACTGCATGCGTTCAAATCTCAGCTCTGCCATTTACCGGCAGTGAGGCTTGTACAAATTGTTTAGTAGCTCTGTGCCTCAGTTGCCTCGGCTCTAAAACTGATGATAATAATAGTACATACTTCATAAGACTGTGATGGTTAAAAAGATTATAGGATGTACGGTGTTTGGAATAGTGCCTGGCATGTAGTGCCAACTGGTTAAATGTTAGTTGTCATCAGTCATCTCCTTTCTCCTGAGAAAACAGGCTGAGATTATTAAGTACCTTCCACAAGAAGACACATCTAAACGGCAGAGTCAGGATTCAAGCACAAGGAGTTTGATTCCAGAATCTGCATTCTAAATCACTACGCCGTGTCACCTGTCCACAAGATTCTGTTCACCTGGTATATATCTTCTGTGAAGTATCCTTTGTCTTTCCCAGATGGACTTAAGGATCCATTTATATTATTTCCATAATAGCACGATCAACATTCTATTAGAAGAAAATTACTGTGTATTTCTAGTGTTTTTCCATTACTTTACACAGTGGCCGGTATCTACTGGTTATTAATAAATCTATGGTGTTCTCAACTCTACTGCTAAATATATCTTCAATCCATTCCTTCCTCTCTAACCCCACTATTGCTGCCTTATCAGTTCAAGTTCTCAAAATTTCTTGTTTGAGTGGCTGTAAGGGCACTGTAATTAAACTTTGTGCTACCATACTCATCACCATATGTCATGATATGAGATACTCTTAGTAAGCCTTTGTCTGTGCAATCAAAAGACTCTACAGTTTCCCTGCTGATAAAATTGATCTGAAGCTAAATGTATATATAGTTAGACCCAATAATTTCACAATTTGGACAGCTCCACCACCTGAAAGTCCTTAATAATTATTATTTGATGAATGTGGAGTTGTCTCTGCTATTTAAGGCATGGTAATGAAGAGTTAATTTGTAAACACCTCCTGGCTGAGTGTAAAAATGGTTGATGCAATACTATTGATAATATGCAAAGTATGGTTTTCTTTACTGTTGCTATACCAAACAAGCCGTCTAAGATTTTCAACCACCCGACAAATTCCATATGGGTCTGTATGTAGTAATGAACATCTTCTCTAGGGAAGGTATCTTCTAAACTCTCTGAAACTGACAGTCATTCATTCATTAAAATCTCACTTGATGCAGGAACTAATAAACTTCCTTTCCTAAATAACACATCCTTTACAATGCATAAAGATTAAGAAAACTTCATTTCTCATTTTGCCTCAGCATGAAATTGGTAGGCTAAATTTTATTTACTGCTCAATTACACAATCTGGTTAGGGGCCAAGCAGCTTCAGTATTTTCTATTTACTACACAATTCTTTCAGTTTCTTTTCTATCTAGAGGAGCTGTACCTTATATTTTAGTTTTCAATACCTTGAAGCACCTTTTTATACATTTGTTTACAGTTAGAATATCCTCTTTTTGTGTGGCATCTATTTATGTCTTTTGCCCATTTGCTCTATTGGTGGTCTGTTTTTTTCTTATGATTTGTAGGCGTTTTAATATTTTGTAAGTGAGTTCTTTGTCAGTTATATGTATTGCAAATGTATTTTCTCACTCTGTGACTTACCTGTTCATACTCTTAGTGGTCCTTTTGATGAAAAGAAACTCCTAAATTTAAAAAATTTTTAAAATTTTTGGCCGTGCCTCACAGCTTGCAGGATCTTAGTTCCCCAACCAGGGACTGAACCCAGGCCCTCGGCAGTGGAAGCGAGAAGTCCTAACCACTGGATCACCAGTGGGAGTTTCCCAGAAACTCCTAATTTTAATGTTGTCTTTATCAACTTTTTCCTTCATGATTAAGATTTTTGTTTTCTGTTTATTAAATATTTACCACTATGAACCCATCAGATTGCTAACAACACCCCTCCTTCCAATATAAAGTGTTAACAAGGGTGAAGAGGAACTTGAATGCTGCTGGTGAAGTGTAAATGGCTATAATCATTTTGCAAAACATTTCAGTAGAACAAATAATAATAAAGACACAATTCCTATGATTCAGCTATCCCCTTCCTGGTTATTTCTTAAAAGAAATGCATACATCTATGCACCGAAATACAAACACAAGAATCTTCATAGCAGCATTATCTGTAATAGTAAGAAAGACTACCAACGACCTATATTTTCTTCAATAATAACATAGATATGAAATTTTGCCATACTTATGCACTGGAATACTACACAGGAATAAAAATCGTCAAATTGCCATTACATCCAATGGCGTATATGACTCTCCAAAGGCTAATATTGAGTGAAAGAAATCAATCATTTAAAAAAATACAGGGCTTCCCTGGTGGCACAGTGGTTGAGAATCCGCCTACCAATGCAGGGGACACGGGTTCGAGCCCTAGTCTGGGAAGATCCCACGTGCCACGGAGCAACTGGGCCCGTGAACCACAACTACTGAGCCTGCGCGTCTAGAGCTTGTGCTCCGCAACAAGAGAGGCCGCGATAGTGAGAGGCCCCCGCTTGCCGTAACTAGAGAAAGCCCTTGCACAGAAACGAAGAACCAACACAGCCAAAAATAAATAAATAAATTAAATAATTTGAATAAATTTATTTAAAAAAATACATATTGTGGGGGACTTCCATGGTGGTCCAGTGGTTAAGACTTCCACTGCAAGGGCACTGGTTCCATCCCTCATCTGGAAACTAAGATCCTTCATGCTGTGCGGTGTGGCCAAAAAAAAAAAACAAAAACTTATTGTGTGGTTCTATTTATATAAAGTTCAAAAATATTTATATAAAATGCTGGCAAACCAGCATGGTGTTAGAGGTCAGGACAGTGGTTAGTTTGCAGGAGAAAGGAAGAGGTCCAAGGAGGATTTCAGAGATGCAGGGAGATTTTTGACTTGGGTGGGGATTAAATGACTATTGTTCTCTTTGTGTGATAAGCTGAAACTTATGACTTTTGTGAACTTTTCTGTGTGTGCTATATTTTAATAAAAGAAGTTTATGAAAATAAAGTTAGCACATAAGACAAAAATCATATTAAATTTCTTTTTGAGAATACTTGGCTCTACATTTTCCTGTCTCATCTCCTATATATATCAGTGTAATCTGATATTTTTGGGCACAAATGAATGCTTTGTTTTTACTTCTAAGGTCATGTAAGTGTCTACTTCAGACAAATTTTTTTTTCATATCTTAGGTACTAGATTCTAGCAACATGGAACTATATGGACCTTAAAAATTATCTTTAAGTCCCTTGATAAAGACCTGAAGTAGGGCAATGAGAATAGAAGAAGATACAGAAGCACTTCTTATTTCAGAGGTAGAATTGATAAAAACTGGCAAAGGATGGGAGGAATGCAGTGGGACAGACTGTAGTTGATTTTTATTCTTTGGTCCATCCGTTTACCCAAATTTGGTAACAGCAGAGGCTCTTGATCCTTGCAGAATATATGAGATTCCTATTGTTGCTGTAACTATCACAAACTAAGTTACTGAAAGCAACACCAATACTTATCATCTCACAGTTCTAGAGGTCAGAGTCTAAGAAGTGTCTCCATTGGTTAAAAACTAAAGATGGGCTGAACTGCCTTCCTTTCTAGAGGTTCTAGGGGAAAGTCCATTTTCTTGTTTTTTCTAGCTTCTCGAGGTGCTTGAATTCCCTGCCTTGTGACCCCCTTCCATTTTTAAAGCCCTAAGTGACCAGCTGAGTATTTCTCGATTGCATTACTGACATTCTGTCTCTTCTGCCTCCCTCTTCCACTTACTGAGGACTCTTGTGATTACATTCAGCTCACCCAGATAATCTAGGATAATCTCCCTATTTTAAGGTCAGTTGATTAGCAACCTTAATTCAATCTGGTATTTATTCTCCCCCTTGTCATGTAGCATGATAAATTCACAGGTTCCAGGCATTAGGACATAAGCAGGTTGGGGAGGGGACATTTTTGTCTTATCACGCAACAATATATTTGTTATGATACAACAAAGACGATGTGAACTTAGAGCTCCGGGGGTCACACGTGGAGCCTGAAAATAAAGCCACAGAAAGCAGAACAGAGAGATGAAGGGAATCTGAGTGCTGCTGATGCCATTATTTGAAACTCTGGATCCAATAAATACTACCCCTGGGTTTTTAGTTATGTAAGCCAATAACATCCTTCTTTCTTTTCCTAAAATAGTTTGAATTGGATTTTCTGTCACTTGAAATTAAGCATCCTGACTGATATGGGGCAGGAAGGAAAGGAAGAGCTTATTGTGATTTTATTGGATCAATCCTGAGTGACTAGACGAGGAGCAAAGCTATGATACATGAAGAAGGATGGGAAGAGATGAACTAAGGAGGAGATAAGAGTTGACTTTAGGCATCCAAAGTTAGGCTTTGTAACTGAATATCCATTGTACAACAAGCACTCTGATATACACATTTGAAAGTCAGAGAAGTGGGGATGACACGTAGACTTTGGAGTCCCCAGTCTTTCTCCTCTTATCTTTAATGTAGATGTTTTATCTATGGTGTTCTTTGCTAGGTCCTTGGACTCCTATACTGCTGTCTTTAGCAGAAGAGAGCATAAAGCTGCCATGTTCTTGTCTTCAGGAAACTTTCAAAGATTTTTATTTTAAGGGTTAGCTCAGAATAATACTGGAATAGGAGGCATTGCCATTGGCCATAGTTGTTGGCAAGCCTTTGCAGTAGGATAAAAATTACTCATGCTTGTAGTCTCAAAAGAGAAAACGAACTTTCATTATTAAATACACCATGCCCCCCCAACCACATATGTAGCCCCATCAAAACATCACAACCTATACGAAGGAAGAGCAAGATGTAGTCTCCCAAATGTTGCAAAACAAAAGGGGAATGTAAAAAAAAATTATGGTTAGCTTCCTACAGTCCTGTCCCAAATCCCTAAGCCTCCCTCTCCCTTTCACTCAGAAGAGGTTCTTTTAAAACAGAAAATAAGCATTTTTGAGTTTCTTACATAAAGACATAAATTGAATTGAAAGTTTCTTATCTTTCACTCAGGTTCTTATACCTCCAAGAAAATATGCAGACTTAACCTTTTCAATAATTGAGTCTTAACATACGTGTGTCTTTCTCACACTTGTGTGCGTGTGTGTGTATACTTGGCGTTTTATCTTTGACCAAATACCTAGATTCCATGGAGCTGGATACCATAAAATCATAGAAGGCCAGGAAAGATGAATAAGCCAGCACTAGTAACAGGCAGGTAGATCTTATTTTCAACAGAAACACATGAAGGAAAATTATTGGTAAGAGAGGAGGTCTTGACCCGTATGTTGACTAATGCAAATCTTCAAAAACTTCCAGCAGTATATGAATTTGAATTCATCAATGGTAGTGGAATAGAGAAGGCAGGGACACAGAAGACTCTTGGTGCTTGCGGAACACAGCATATGGAAAAGCACTACATAAATTCTGTAAATAAATAACTGCACAGATACATTAATCAATATGACTCACTACCATAGACTATCTACCAGTGACAAGATGGCTTGGTTTCTTTGATGGCACAGAAGTTTATAGTGCATATTAGAAGAATAGTAAATATGAAAACAATGATAGACAATATCAGAGTTTATAAATGCTATAGATCAGTTAATGAAAGGCTAACATACTCAGAGGGACAATTAGCCATGCAAGTTTCCAACCTGAATGGGACTATTCACTTTAAAAATGTCATTTTGTAATTAAAAAAATTTAAGCAGGGCTTCCCTGGTGGCGCAGTGGTTGAGAATCTGCCTGCCAATGCAGGGGACACGGGTTCAAGCCCTGGTCTGGGAAGATCCCACATGCCGCGGAGCAACTAGGCCCGTGAGCCACAACTACTGAGCCTGCGCATCTGGAGCCTGTGCTCCGCAACAAGAGAGGCTGCGATAGTGAGAGGCCCGCGCATCGCGATGAAGAGTGGCCCCCACTTGCCGCAACTGGAGAAAGCCCTCGCACAGAAACGAAGACCCAGCACAGCCATAAATAAATAAATAAATAAACCCAAAAGTAAAAAAAAAAAAAAAAAAAAAAAAAAAAATTTAAGCAGAAAATCTGTACTAATTAATAAAAGAGGTACTATATTAATTAATGTTACCATATTAATTAATAAAAAAAGAGCTAGACTACAGGAACCTCCCAGAATCATTAAAGATCTGGTCCAAATTTTCACTCTGCAGGCAGTTTGCTGAATTGTATGCATCTGTGGATAAGAGGAAAAGTTACAGCTCTGGGTGGATAATAGTATGTCTAATGGCTTTCCAGTTAATTGAATTAACTTCGTAGGCTAGAAGTAGATCAGATCCTGCCATGTAATAAGCTCATTTCTAAGGACCGTATCTTAACCCTTTCAGACAATGGTTATTTCATAATTTCTTCAGGCCATTAAATGGCATCCTAAGACCACCAAAAGTGAATAATGCATCTCCAAATATTCATATTGTGGAAAAATAGATAATACCCGCTTAGCAAAAAATCTGGAAGAGAGGGCATCGTCTGAAAGTCAAGTCAGCTGAGCTTCATTTCTAAATATGGTAATTGGATATATATATGTTAAGTTTCATTACCGGGATCTTTCATTTTTGTTAGAATTAGCTACCCTACTCTCTTTTTAAAAGAATCTTGATCTTCCAACTGCTTGGAATATCTTTTTCCAGATTGCTATGGTGATGAATGAATGCTTAGGAAGTCATACCACCAGTTAATACTAAGACAGTCTGATTTTGAGTCTAGCAAATGTAGATTTTTGCTAGTAGCCTTTTATCTCTTTAAAGTGTATTTGAAGTTTCTATGTTCATAAATAGTAGCAACAGAAATTATAATTATATCTAATGTATTAAATGCAAAGCTATCATCTTCCGATGAAATTTTACAGATGAATAAATTGAGGTTCAGTGGTCTAGTTAACATATCCAAGTTCATGTACTTGGCAAGCAGCAGATCCAGATTCTAACAACCTGTGTGTAAGACGAATAACTTTTTTCATATTTGTAGGAAGGTTTGGGAGGTGCAAGTGAAGCTGGGGAACATGCACTGTGGGCTGTGTAGTGGGCGAGTGGAGTATTGGGTTTAAATATGGACTTTGCCCTCTTCAATGTATGGTCTTGGGCAAATTGCATAAACTCTTTGAGCCTTGGTTTTTCATCTGTGAAATGGGGCTAATAATCTCTATTCTGATCAAATTACTGTGTGCTTAAATGAGATGTTTTATTTACATTTTAGTTTTGGTTTGTTGCTGTCACTTTGGTTGATAGAGTTTTAAAACAATGGTAGAAGAATTTGTTCTGCATTAAAAAATGTTTGACTTATATAAACAATATTTACAGGTAATTTTTTTTCTTAATATACAAAGTCAAGAAGAATCTTTAAGTTATTTTATTGTAATGACAAGGCTCTCACATGAGTAGTACAAGATAGACCGCTGATGGTCTCTTCAGACAATATTAGATAAGATCTTAGTAACTGAATGTTTTTATATTATTGAAATTCTGTGTTTATTATAAAGTATAACCTGATTATATGAGCTCTAGTATAAACATATTTTTAAGTGAACACATTAAAGATTTTAATGAACTCATTGTTAACAAGGGAACCAGTAAGATTTACAACTTGTTCCAGTATAAAAATTTTAATTTTAAAATAACAATACATAATAGAAGAGACAGAAGATGATTTGTATCCAAAACACATCTTTGTTTTCTAAATTGCTTCACTATAGGATGTTTTTAAATGAGAAAAAAAAATTGAATACTTATTCAATAAGAGTTATTTAATTAACCTGTATTATTTTACTTTATCCTCACAATAATCTTAGGAATTAGAAACTATTTTAATACCAATTTAATAGATTAGGAAGTTTGGTTGTCTGAGGTAACAAGCAATTAAGTGACAGCCAGGTATCAAACTCCAAAGACTGCAATTATCTTCCAACTTTGGTTAAAGCCCAGAGTATGTAAAGGACATATGTTTGGAATAGTAGTGGAGGCTCTTAGTAGGAGAGTATTGAATTCCATTTTAATGAGACTGCATTTAATTTGTTAACAACACATGAAAGGATCTGGAGGTTTTTATGGTGGTAGAGAAATATGATGGGACATTCATGTTGGCAAGTAATCTATCAATAGAATAGCACTGAAGAAGTGGGAGGGCATGTTGGATGGCCTGTTAGGAGGTATTACAAGAGCTGGATAATACACATTGGAGGAAAGAACCATGGCAGTTTCTACAATTTAGAGCTGGGGAAAGACTTGGGGAATGTTTTAGGAGTAAAATTGTTGGACATGGTAAGGGACTGCATGAAAGCAGGGAAGACAAAAAGCAGGAGAGGTAACTATTTTGACTTTTGAAATTGAGTTTGAAATGCTTAAATACAGCAAGTGGTCAGATACATGGGTAGAAGTCCAACTTGGAGGTATAGATGTTAGCACATCTGTGTAGAAGGGGTAATCAGAGTCAAGAGTGGGAAGAAATCTTAAGGACACCTTCATTAGATTTGAACTAGCTTGATATGTATGACTGACTGTGAATGGAATTTGCTGTAGAATTAACCCCAAACTGCTCTACCAAGAGATAGCAAAAGACCGTGTTATTTAAAATGCTTTATAAAATTTTATTTGGTATTATTCAATCATACAGATTTTGTGGTAAATGTGCATTTCTAAAAGTGCATAATCAAACATTTAATTCTTCTTGATCTTGCATTTGTCATAGAAATATGCCACAGGTGATTACATAAAGATTTACTACTTATGGATTCATATTAAAATATGACACAAAGAAGAGATAAACTAATTTATAGGATGCTATTTGCTGATTATGAAAATAGAGAAATATGAAAATATTATTTGGCAATAACAGAAAATATTTCTTTTTTATTTAATTACTTTGGAAATTCAACATAAACACTAAAATAAAGAGTTGGTAAAGTGGTATCACACATTTAATATATATTTCCAATACTATATTTTTCATTCTTGAAAAATGAAGCACATGACCCACTGTTGTATAATCTGGGTTGTGTTCAAACATTAACTGCTGTAATCATGAAGGTTACTACTAGAAGCAGATAGAACAGATCTGTGCACAGCAAAAGAGTGGTTTTAACCAGAGTTCCGTCCTAACGCGTCTTACTTTGTTAGGAACATAGTTTAAATATTTAAAGAAGAATGTCATGTAGATTCATTGGTGGCGTTTGGACACCCATCTCAGGAGTGAGTGATGAATAGCACAGCGTGATATGAATGGTTACTAAATACACTCCCCTTCAGTATCCAGCACCAAAAAGAAGTTATTTCAGTGAAGTGGCCTTAAAAAAGTTTCCCAAACCCTTGCTGGCTTTCTTTTCCTGCCACAGTAAATTATTATTTGACTTCATTGCAGCTTTATGGAGCTAATTACCTTTGCTTAGAAACAGAGTTAAAATTAAATGTAATTTTTAATTATAAAATGTTTCCTTGGAAACATTTGCTCATAAGTTAAATTGTACTTTGTTCTAAAATACTTACTTCTTTTACAATTAGAAATCAAAGACAGAGCCCAGCATAGGGCAATTTGGAAACTGTAGCATTAATTGCCACAAAACTGCTAATATTTTTCATAATGGACAACTGATGGTGAACATCCAATTAACTGCTACACAGTTACATTTAACAACTCTCCTCAAAAAAGAATTACTCTATTTTATGACCATTAATTGAATGGTCACTGGCAGTAGCCATTTTTAAAATTTAGAAATTTCTTTAGAAATTATCTTTTTTTATTTCGAAATTATATATTTGTTTGAATTTAGAAAGAGCTGAGCATAATAATCACAATTTAAAAGATCAGCATAAGTAGGTGACCTCAAGGTCCACAGCAACTGTTTCACAAATCACCTTAACACACGGGATTCACAGCCAAGGGCAAGCCTCTCTTTGGTTCATAAGGTGTTGTCCTGGAAACCATTCTGATGCAGTCGATAATAGGGCAGACGGAGAGACACAGGGTACAGCCTGTACAAGTGTCAGTAATGGTGGGCAGGTGGGTTTCAGGATCAAACTGGATAGCCTGCGAACAGAAATAAAGAGTCTTGCTGTCACTGCCCACAAAGGTCAAGAATGCCCCCATTTTAGCATCAACGTTTTTTTCCACTGCAGGAGAGCTGCACTTGGAGACAACTACGCCCAGCACTGTGGTGCAGCTATAGCAACAGTTGAGCTGCCAGGGAGAAGGGGAAAAAAAAAAAAAAAAAAAAAGGACAGAAAAGAAATGCTTTTAAAATTAGAAACACAATGTTTAAAATTCCTTAGAGGTATTTTTCTCTCTTTGTGTGAGGAAAATATTTCATAAAATAGTAACTCTGTAGTGTCCTGTGTTCTGAGAAGAACGTAGGTCTTGTCAGTCTGACCATGACTGGGTAGGTGTCGGCTACCTGAGGGGGGCAGGGTGCTTTCACACCTTGCCCTTCTCACACTCATGGTTCTCGACATTGGAGAAGTGTCACTGTCAGATGGGGCAATGAATGCACTTGTTTCGATTTCAAATTATGTGTGTAGTGTTTAGAAGAAGGCAATAGGAAAAAAAATTAGCTTAAGTGCCAGCTTTCAGGTTTGAGGATTTCCAAGCTGATTCTAGGCATTACCCGACCACCAAGGGGAAAAATCACTGAAAGGTGGGAGCCTGGACACCTGGCTTCCCGGTCCTGGCCTGACACTCCTCAGCTGGGAGAACCAGGATAAGGCTTCCAGCTCTAAAACTGCTCAGGATTTTGAGAAATTCAATAATTTATTCCATTTTTCCCCCTCCCTTCTTTCCTTCCTTCCTTTCTTTTAACATGAAGCAATCTATAATATGCAATGAAAATACCTAGTGTGAAATTTACAATTGAGATTTTTATTTAAAGTCATGATGATTATTTGTTAAAGAGAGATATTTCAACAGTGGAAACAACATGCAAGAATTTCCATCTAGGGGAGACTTCAGGGTAGCTACGTGGGGGCAGAGGGGACTTGAGGACTTGTCTGGAATCTTGCAGAACAATTTGATGTTTTTACTCAGATGGTGCACTAATTTGGAGGGATGAGCTAGGGGGCTGAGAAAAATTATGAGGGTCATTAAGCCCCCGCCTCACTCCAGATACTCCTTGAGGCTAGGTCTGCAAATCTTACATTTTGAAATAATTACTGAATTCTGTTGTTTTTTTTTTTTGTCCTGTGTCATATACAACATGCTATATAATCCAATTCAAAATATTTTTTATGTTTAAAATTTTCCTCCCCCAAATGAGGTTACTTGTAACTATAATTTTTTTTCTCTTTTATGCACATAAAAATGAAAATGGTCTCATTAGAGTAAATTATGTCAGGCTGCTTAATATTTTTAAAAAATTTCTGATCTTTAAGGAAACAATCATATATCTGAACAAGAGCTGTAGTTATGACAAACTATTAGAAAATTTGTCTAAACAAATTGTTGCCATGTTTTGTAAAACAACATCTCAGATGGCTGTTTAAATGAGTAAAAGCTATTTCTCTTCCTTATGTACCCTTTTATAAATAGAAATCCAAGAAACAATTGATGAAAATAAAATAATACTTATGTTTTAGAAATCTTATACTTTGAAAATATGCAAACATGTAAAACTTTTCAGTTGAAGATTCTGATTTTCTATTTTTTATCTTTTAGAGACAAAAGAATCAAAGGACTTTTAAAACCTTTTTAAATGTATAATTGTGATCTTTTCCCCTCATTAATAAGATTATTTTTGCTAAAAATTGTACCAAGGCTAGAATTCCAAGGTGGGAGTCATAACCTCTAAGATTTAAGATGTTAGAACCCTGATGCTGTGATTTTAGTGACGGAACTT
Source organism: Balaenoptera physalus (assembly GCF_965194825.1). Taxonomy (NCBI): domain Eukaryota; kingdom Metazoa; phylum Chordata; class Mammalia; order Artiodactyla; family Balaenopteridae; genus Balaenoptera; species Balaenoptera physalus. Next base: position 110,993,860 of record NC_138882.1, on the reverse strand, counting down.
CCTTACTTATCTCTGATTGGTTAATTAGAAAAAAGAGGAAATGAAAATGCATGTGATATGATTAGCATTTTCAAAGTAACCATTAGAGACACTTCTCAGATAGAAAAAAAAGTGATACAATGGGTGAAAATTTGGTATATAAGTAGTGTTAAATTAAGGAAGAAGAGATTTTTTTAAAATTAAAATTATGTCTGTCATACCTGTATTAGGTGATCAGAAGAATATGTAATATCATACCACAAGCAAATAGGAACTTTCTCCAAGCCGAATAAGGTAAATGAACTACAATTTTTAACAATGGCCATTTTATCTATTTTGAAAATTCATTAATCATCTTAAAGGGATCTTATTTTACTTTATTATACTTCTGTATATCTTGAAATAGTTAATGAAAATAATATTATTCTGTAGTTTTTAGCCTGAAGACAGTTGAATGCCCACTTTTTCTTTGTTGTTCCATGGCAGACTCTCAGCTGAAGGATGAACTGGGAAGAATCTCTGGATCATTTCATGTGGTAGGAATACAACTTGTTGGCTCTTCCAGCTATAGAGGATTTCTGGTCCCAACCAGACCACCTAGTTGGTGGGAAAATGCTTTTTCTTTCTAACTGAATCTCAATCAATACTGAATGGAAGGGCATTCTCTTTTGGTAGAAGGAAGCAAGTCCTTTCAGGGTCATGGCAATAAATTGTAGTTCTTTTCCCTCTGCATGAGAGCATAATGCTTCCTCATGGCCATAACTGTGTGAATTTCTCTTTTTGTTTGAATTTTTCCTTCCAATTTTATGAGTGATGAAATGATACTAAAACAATACTGTGCACTGAATGGTGGCATCGTTAGTATGAGTTATGGCTTCTCTTTAAAAAAAATCACTATGTTATGAGGGTGAGAGGACAGAGAGCTATGTCACTGCTAAGTAGCAATGTTTGGCACGTCTGGTCTGAATCCCACACTTTGTGACAGAAGATGCTTTCTGCTACATAAAGCCAAGAAGAAACATGCCTCACAGCAGCCTAATTGCAGCAGGATTCTTACCTGGTAGCCAGAGTCATTACAGGTCATGTAGCATTTGCCACAGCTGATACACATTTCTTCATCAATCACAGCCACAACTTGCTCGAAGTTGCTCAGTTCACCAAATGTTCCAAGGTACTGCAGTGCTTTTCCAATCACATCCTGAAAGATAGGCACGGAATTACTTACAGTGTTCATTGTAAAACATTACCATGTGATGATTAATATCTGTCCAAATTTCCCTGTTTTTATAGAATGCTGCATTATATAACTTAGAAGGTTTTGGATATTGTAGTTCTCACAGATATACTTTTTATAATTGTAGCTTACATATTTCTGTCTCCTGAAAGATGGGCTTTCTCTATATATCTAGCGTAGAAACACAAGACCTAACTAATTGCATTCAACAGGTTTTCTACAAATGATCTAAATCAGTGTTTCTGTGGACAGAAGAAATGACACCCTTTTCAGTGGTTGTGGCTTACTTTTTCTCAATTTTGGACTTTGAATGATCCAAAAGTAATGAAAAGTGACAAAGGGTAATGCACTGATACTAGAAAACTTTAGACTGCTAGGAATGAGGGGAATAAAAATGTGGACACTATGCATTTACAGCAGTGCATTTGGAGTCTAGATTTCATTTAGAAGAGTGCTTTGATAGCATACCCACCTGTCATGCCTTGAAGAGTATATTTCATTACTTAAAAATTCTAATTTATGTTAATTTATTAGGTTAATTTAATAGCTAAATAAGATGCTCTTTTACTATTAAAGAACTAGGATTTTCTTCATTCACCACTGAAGATTTTTCATGCTGTTACACATTGCTTTGTTCTTCATATTAATTGGAAGTGTGCTTAAAATGTGAAGCACAGAAGATGTTTCATCAACAATAAGAAACACTTTGTTTCATAAAACAAAACAGAAGAATGTAACAATGTTTGTCAAATTAGTATGCTGTCAAGATTTTCTGCTTCTGTTTTTAACTTTTAAGAAGACAATCTTTTGTTTGAATTCAAGGTCCGTGTTCAAGGTGGTTTGACTCATATTGAAAGCCATCTTCCTAGATTCTCTATGGTATCTTATTTTCTGCTCTTCTTTTTATGACCTTGGTTATCCTTTTTTACTCTATTTTTTCCCTATTTCAGCTCTAAATGACAATATGCTCATGACTTTGAGCTTTTAAACAGAAACAAAGTTTATATCATTATATACCATTCGTGTGTCTCTCAAAAAATAAGGTGATCAAAAACTTACTGTCTTTACTATTTTCTTTTCAGTGTGTTGAAGGTATAATTTCAGTGATACCACAGTCTGTTTGTAGGCGGGGGGGCACTTGATGTCCAAATCAATATCTCCATTCTGAATTTCTCTCAGAAACTTAAGATCTACTTTTATCAGCTGCATGATGAGCATTGTCATTAGAATTTGGTATGTCAAGTTCACCACTCACTGAATTTTTCACTAGCATCACAAAACTGGATCTTCCTTCTGATTTCCTTAGTCTTATTAACACTGTTAGGATATCTTCAGTCACTGAGGCTTGAAATTTCAGAGCTGTATTTCACTCTGACTTCTCCCTACACCAAAATCTCATCAGTTGCCAAGTCTTCTGAGCTCTGGATCTGCAATATCTTTTGAATCCTCTTTCCATGTCTACTATAATCTTTAACCATTACTAATTAATTTCCCATTACTTCTAATGTAGTTACAAGAGCCTACCTAAGTCTCATCCTCGTATTCTCCCTTTCCTTTCCACCTTATGCAGTGTTACCATCTTCATCTACGCTGTAGAGCACAGATTAAATTTTCTCACTACCTTACTCAAAAATCTGTTGAATCAAATACAGTTTCACATTTAAGTCTAGCATTTAAGGCTTTCTACCAACTAGTCTTTTTTGGTCTTATTTCTCACTTCCAAACACCATGTGCTTTAGCTACACTGGACACATGCCCTACACTGAACACACTTGTCAGTCAACTCCTCTGGCACCTAATTTTATCTTGAGTCCTCTGTCCAGAATACCCTTCCTTCCCATCTTCACTTTGAAAAATCCTGTCCATCCTTCAAAGACATCTCACATGCCACTACTTCATGAAAATCTCCTTAATTCTTCCTTCTCCTTTCCTAACCAAATTGAAGATGTGATCTCCCTCTTCTTCATTCTCTTCTTCCTTTGTCTCCTACATCTTTTCCTCCTGCCCTTTTCCCCTCTTCATCCTCTCTCTCTCTCCCCCTCCTACCAATGCAATGGCCTATAGTGTCTTATCTATTATGTGGAACTAATGGTTACAGATTACTTTGAGTTCTTACTATGTATCAGGCCAGTGCCATAATTTTTAAGCATTTTCTCATTTAAATCTCACACATTTTATAGAGGATGAGATTACTGACATTTAACGTATAAAATTAAGTAAATGATGAAGCAGGGATTCAGACCAGTGCTGCCTAACTTCAAATTCTATGATCATAAGCACTCTGCTTTACTGGCTCATCTGTTATTTCTCTGTTTAGCAAATTTTACTTCATGATGTAGATATTTTCTACATTTAGCTCCTTATTTGCAGTCTCTTAGTAGGCTTTATTCATCTTTGTATCTCATGTTGTGTATCTTGTGCCTCAGATCACTGAAACATAATGGGTACTCAAATATTTGTTAAAATAAATGTACCTTTAGTTTTTCTATATACTAAATATTCAGCAAAATATTAGGCACACAGTTGTATGAGCTAACAGCTACTTTTTGATTTACCGAATACTTTTGTTAATATGAGATTCACAAAAAGATTTGAGTACCTCTTTAAATAGAAAATAATCATAGTCAAAGTATCTGGATATGTTTAATATTTTCTAATATTTTAAGACAGTAAATGCATGAGGTCACTCTATGGCTGTAAAAGACTATACGTGATAGAAAATAATGTTTTCAATCTAGTAAACAAATTAGTCAAAGCAGTTGTTTCATTGAATTAGATCATGGCTTGACTGAAATCATCAGTAAATATTCAAAAGATGATTAAACAGGAAACTCCCTAGATGGTCATCCAGCTTATAAGGCTTATTTCAAAGAAACAATGCATATTTCTAAGAGATTTTATTGTAGGAAGCAAATTCACATTCTGTGTATATCAAATATGCCTTTTGCTCTATATTGGAGATTTGCTGTTGTCATCTATTAAAACATCCTTGTTTAATGTGAAACTAAATAAAACAAAGTCCTTGGAGCCTCTAAAAATTATTTACACATGGTGTTAAAAATCACCCCTCATTCATCATAGTTCTTAAGAAAATTATGTATATATATATATTTAATCTGGAAGAGGATAAAAGAATGGCAACTATTTTAAGTTATTTTGTAAAGAGTAATCAAAGAAAATGAATTATCATTCTATGTGGCAGAAAACGTGGACATTTGTTTAAAACTCAAAGCTTTCAGGTAGTACTGCCAGCTTATAAATACCGTTGAGTACACATTCTGGAATTTGGAGTTTGCTGAAAGTTGCATATAATCAGTAAAGCACATATGGCTAGTCTAGTCCCTGTTGGACACACACCTGTGGAGATTAGGGTACCTACATTCATTATTCCAAGCAGGGTGTGGATATACAAAGGTCACGCAATCTGCTATAGCCATCCCTGATTAGTGGAAATGTTTATGTGTGAATGTGTATGTGGGAAAAGTGATGCCAAATTCTTTAAAGTGTAGGTGATACATTTGATTTAAATATGTTTTCCCAAAATTAATGTTGGGAAGTAGTACAGAATTCTAGAATCACATCTTTGTCAATTAATTATTTGTTTGGGATAATCAAAAGTATTTTTAAAAACTAGATCAGTCAATATTTCTGTTTGATATAAAGTTTGGGATCAAAAGTGAGGAACTAGAGGGCCCCCATCCCATCCCTGCTGCATCATACTTAATGTATTAGGCTTAGTATGAATTTCTTAGTTTTGGCCTGTTTTATTTTTACAGGTGATTGAAGTATTTTCAAGTTGTGATTGATATCTGGCGTGTTAACTGTCCTTAGATTTAAGTCTTCTACACATCTGATTAGCATACTATTTACGATGCCTGTAAAAAAGTGTCATTCAAAGGCCAGGATCAAGGACAGTGTGCTGTGGGCAATCACTATGATGTCTATCCAAAACAGATCAAAATTATTTGGACATAGCTGTTTAATTACTTTACCATTTCCTTATCTGTACCATTACCAATGTCACAGGTTCTTATCTGTTGTATCAAGTTCACTGCTTGCCTAATAAACCTATCAAAATAGGAAATGAGATAATTTGGTTTGTTCTCACAGAATTTATGCTGACACTTGATAATTTCTTCCTTTACTAATGCTCTCAAGTCAAAAGTTTAATGATCCTTAATGAAGCTTTCTGGTCTACTTCTATCTTTTCTTCACTCCCCTTGCCACATCAACCTTTTCCTTTTCTAAAGAACCTGAAGCACCATTTATTTTTTAGCAGTGTGATACAGCAATATCATACTAAAATAGTTTCAAAAATATAGCATACAATTTATTTTCGATATCCTATATAATGTCCTCTGAGCTAGGAGACAGGGATGGCGACTGTACAATTAGAAAGGGAAGTCTTGAGTTTAAATTCAGCAGAACTCTGATAACAGGACTCAGCGTGAATAAGCTGAGTTGGGAGGGCAGAGACAAAGCATGATTCAGGAAATAAAGTAGTAAGTAAATTAGTGGAGAGGGTGAGAGAAGCAAGCAAACCAAGAGATGGGGTAAAAGCTAGCGACGACCTGGGAACTGAAGTGGGTGAGAGAGGGTGGAGTGGAAGGGAGCTTGTTACTGAGAGACAGATGGGTGAGGTTTGGGTGTAGTCAAGGTTGGTTCAGTACAGATCTGTGGCCCTGATCACTGTATTCTTTTCATGTGGGCTGGCTCAGGCTTTAAAGTAGTAAGTTCTTGCCAGACACTTTGAATTTAAATACATTTAATGAGGCTAAATGTGATGTGTTTCTACTTTATCCTTACCTATCTTGGGCTTCACCTCTCGAATATGTTTTCCCTATCCTTTTCAGTTCTAAGAGCATTCTTTATGGGGATGCTACAAAGATAATAGGAGCTGAACAGTTCTAATTGTAAAAGTTAACAGTATACCATCTGCCCTAAGTAGTGGGTGTATTCTCTCTTTTTTTTTTTAACTCTTAATAGACAAAATACTTTTCCATTTTTCCTAATATTTTCTCCAAATTCAGATAATTTGAGGCTTTGGTATTTCTGAAACATTTTAAAATCTTGATGCTATTCTTTTATGATCATCGTTGGTAATGTGATCTCTATTTTCTCATATGACCATTGCATACTGAGTTATCTAAATGCTTCACTCTTTTCCTGTTCCTCGGGAAACTCAGAGATTATGTCATCAAATTTCAATTTGACAGCCTCTCATTCTTCTTGAACCATGTTCAGGTTAGAGCTCTGACTACGGGATTGTTTTCTATTGTTGTTTCTGAGCTCCCTGAAAGTAGATTTACTAAAAGGTGGCATACTTGTACATTTAAGCTCAGACTTCCTTTCTGTGGCCTAACGGACTCTACGATGATATGGGATGGTTACTTTCCTTCAAGATTCTTTTAGCTGCCATTTTCCCCAGATTTTTATAAGGAACCAGAAATAAGTCAATGCAGTAAGTCTCTCATTGCTTCTCTCTCCTTTGTGAGATTAAATTTCCAACAAGGCAATTCAATAATTTTGCCAATGTTTTGCCTTTAGTGGAGTGGGATTTTCATCTGAAGTCTGTAAAGGCTTACATCGCTGCTCTATCTTGCCTGTCCATATTAATCATCTGGTTACGGGGTCTCTGATGTAGTCCCCGAAAACATTTCTGCTTTCCTTTCATTTCACTCTCCTGCAGCTGCTTCCTCCATGCTTCACTTTCACGTTTGTGGATTTCCATGCATGTGTATATCTTTTTGACATATACTGCTCCCCCGCCCAGCCCTTTCATTAGACTTATTTATTCCAAAGAAGATATACCTTTCCATCATCATATTCTGGTCAGGAATCACATCTCAAAACATCCCTGTAAGACTTAAGAGTTGATTTTTACCATATTCTGTTCATGTGTTTTAAAGTGCAGTTTGATAATTTTTCATCTGCTATTTGTCTGTATATAGACAACTGAGAATGTTAATGCCTCCCGCCCATTTCTCTGGTATCTTCTGAAAATTGCTGGGAAAATCCTCCACTATTTTTCTTCCTGTGCCATCCCTTTTATGCCCCATAGTATCTAATATGCCTTACAGCTTTATATGAGTACTTTTCTCCTTCCCCTCACAACTCAATTGAAATAATAAACCTCTCGATCAGGCTGACTGGTCTCCTGCCAACACTGTCTTGCCAGTCTTATGAGATGCAGTCTATCTCTTCCTAGAAGCAGCAGGAAGAAGAGATGAAAACATCACTAGTGCCCCTAACCCATTCATTTTCCTACCCAGAAATTCAAAGACGTTAGAGATACATTCCTGGCTTCATAAAGAGAATGAGAATTCATTCTCATATATATCAACAGAAGTGGGAAGCATTCGGGGAACTTTATAAGTCTTGGCAGACTCTCAAATCTCTGTTATATGCTGCCTGGGACTAAAGCACGTTTCTCATTTAGCAGGGCCAAATGTGCACACTGTCACTTCAGTTCTCTTCAGCCAGGAGATAAAACGGCTTCCTATTTGGTTTCTTTTCTCTAGCACAGGTGAACCTGTGGAATGTGTTAGGAGCTTCTTCAGAAGGTCCTGGTTCATCTTTTAGAAAGAGACCTTTACATCTATTGCTGGAGGTCAGTTGTCTTTTTCTTACTTTATCTCATTCTTGCCCTTCCCCTTCAGCACTGATTTTGACTACCCTCCTCTTCCTCAGAAGCCTTTTCTTTCACAAAAGTGACGGTTCCGCAATATGGCAATATGTATGGTAAATGTTGTGTCACTATGAAATGGAAATTCAGATGTAGGATTGATGAAGAGGAAATTCACTGGATGCCAGGCTGACTCTAGGGCCCCAGTCTATTCCCTGCTGTGGGACTGACAGCCTCTGAGACCATTTTTTGGCTTCCAAGGACGCAAGGAAAAGCTGGATACCATGTTGGCTAGCGAAGACTTCTGGTTCTCAAGGACCCCCTAGTCACAGTGTAACACTGGGAGTAACCACTCTTGATGCTCTAGCTGAAATCCTTAGATGCTTAATCAGTATATCCCCTTGCCCTTTTACATCATGTTAAGACTGAGCAAGAAAACTGGATTATTTTCCTCATTACTGCCTCTCAGTTTAGTCCTTTCTAGGAAATCCTATTGAACAATAGAATGAGTTTTGTATTGGATTTAAGGTCCCATGGCTGAATTTATTCCAAGTATGTATTAACACTATGCTTTGTAAACATACTCATATGCTTGAAATGCCACCTTCCTTTTTTTTTTTTTTTTTTTCCCTTTCATGAAAGACAGAAGAAGATAGTGATTAAGGCCCAAGTTTTAGAGCCAGATTTTGGAATCAAGTCTTGGTTTTCATGTCTTCCTAGCTGTGTGACCTTAGACAAGTTATTTAACCTCTCTGTTTATTAATTACTTAATCAGTAAAATAGGGAAAATATGGATACCTGATAGGGTTATGGTGAGGATTAAATGAGTTAATTCACAAGCATGCAGAACAGTGCCTGAAACCTCATAAGTAGTCAATAAATATTAGCTTTTATTATTAATTCTCTGCTTAATTAACACTAATTTATTAAACTCCATGTTAAATATCACCATCTCTGTGAAGCTTTGCACAATTACCCGAGGCGGAACTAATCCCTTTCACTCCTCTGTGTTCCCAGAGCATTTTGTACATATTTGATTGAACTGTAAATAATTTTTAACATGTGTCTTTCTCCCTTGTTAGACTATGAGCTCCGTAAGGATAGATATCTTTCTTTTTAAAATTCATGTTGTATTCCCAGTTTCCCGGATTGCAGCGAGTGCATAATAAATATATGTTAGCACTACATCTCCACCAAGATGAGGAAATTCCTGGTGCCTTGAACCATGCCTTGTTAGTCTCTGGACGTAGACCCAGTCCTTAGCACACTGCTAAGGTCACATAGCAAATACTCAATAAATACTTACTGAATGACTGATATTGAAACTGCCTACTTCTGAAGCAGCAGACCATTAAGTCTTATCTGAGGCATTTGAAAGAAAAGAAGAACAAAAGATGAGATCTACTGAGCATGGCTTGCTTAGAAATAATATTGTCACACTCATAACCAGAGAAGATGGGGGTAGATTAGAAATTTGAAAGCATGACTGAAAAACTTGTTCGGACAAGAGGGGCTTAGTTACCTTTGTGGGACACTGGGGCCCTTTCTATAGCAGATGGGGAATAATATACTGTGCTAGCTGAGAGGATAAACAAAGCAGTGACACAGAGTTTAAACTATTGAACAGAGGAATCTATAAAGAGGCCAGCAGCGAGGAGGGAAGAAACACGCTAAAATAAACAGATAGGTGGACAGGGAAAATATTGAGCACAAAAACAGATAACCCAGGCCCTCAGGAAAAAGGGAAGATGGAGAAATGGTATGTGGAGAACAGAAGAAAGACTGTCGGGAAAACATAAAAGTAATGATGAAGCAGCAGAGGGAAGTATGTAGCGTGCCTGGGTAAGTGTGGTACGATAAAACAACAAAAAGTACAAGAAGAAATGTCTGATTCACGTGCAGAGAGAAAATGACTCTTAAAGGGAACGTGGCTGTTAATTTCAATGGGGACTGAACAACCACACGGCCGCATCATCCAGATGGAGTCTAAAATAATGGGCAAGGGGGCAAGGGGCTCGTATGAAAATGACAACAACCGTGGCTCCTTACATTTGAATAGAACTATGCCTCGTGCAATACTTTCACACACATCATTTCATTTAGAACAATGGAGTTGAGGTCTTCTGACATTATCTAGTATTTATTCTCCTTCCCGCCCATCTCCCACCTAGATTGTTACAATAACCTTCTAACCAGTCTTCCCGCTTCTGTCCTTGCCCATCTAGGATCTTGTATCAACACCGCAGCCAGAATGAGCCTCTGAAAAATTTTGTCAGATCACATCATTCTTCCTTTTAAAAAGCCTCAATAGTTTCCTGCCAAGGACTTTCCTACTTCGGGGTCTTTGCATTTTCTGTTCCTTCTGAACGGAACGTCCTCCCCCCGATATTTATCTGCATTGATCACTCTCTTACTCTTTGAAGTGTTTACTCATATGCCATTTAACCAGGCAGGCATCTCCTGATCAGCCTCTCCAGCAATTACTTTTCTCCTAATCCTGCTGTATCTTCTCCACAGCACTGTGACCATCTGACATAGTATGTACCCACTCGTTCATTTGTTTATTGTCTGTTCTCCTTACTAAAATGTAGACACCATGAAAGCTGGGCTTTTGTTTTGTTCACTACTGAATCGCTAGTGACTAGAGCAGTGCTGGAACATAGTGGGTGGACAATAATAGTTGTTGGATGAATGACAAAATGGATGTATGGGTGAATAAGACAATTATTGCCAACTGGAAATTGGAATCTCAGTGGTTACATGTGAAAGACAAAATGAAACAATACCAGATGTCCTTGCCAAGATGAGCAGTGCTTTCTGACCTGTGGGCCACTTCCTCATTCTTAAGACTGCCTCTTTTTTTTTCTCCACGTCATCATTTCCTTCTGGTTATTCTCTTATTTTTTTGATCACTTGTTCCCATTTGCTTCCCCAGAACTTCCTACTCCCTCATAGGGTATTAGGTTAAGCAAGAAATGAAGAAAATATACATGAAGCTTCTGTCTTGTGTCTGGCACCCAGTAGGCAGTCAGCATGTCAGTTCTTTTTTCTTTATATCATCCAGCACAGGTGCAAAATTAGCTTGAGTTCACTAATTTCAATATGCTCAAATCTAAATTTTTCACCCCACATTAAAAAACTCATCAAACCTAAAACACCAAGAACAAAACCCTGATTCATTATCTTTCATTTTTCTTTATCTCAGTTAGTGGGACTATCAAAAATCTAATCATCTTAGTCTCCTTATTTTCAACTCCTTACTGTCCCTTATACCTCAGTATATAATGAGAATCATCAAATTTTAGAGGAAGAATTATCAAGACTTCATCAATTTAACCTCTGCTTCTGTTTCCATAACCATGGCCACTCACCAAATTTAGGACCACATTATGAATCACTGGGAACATCCCTTTTTCCACTTACCCTTCTAATCACTACCCAGTCTACAGGGCTCCTTAAACGCCAGTTCCTCAGAGAGGCCTTCCTCATCTCCTTCAATCTAAATTAGGTCTTGCTATGAAAGAGACTCCATACATCCTGTATTTTTCTTTATAATTTGTATTACAAATATAGCTTTATATTATTAGTGTGATTCTTTGTTTTAATACCTGTTTCTTTCTCTATTCTGTATGCTTCATGAGGACAGAGGCTGTGTCTGTTTTATTTTTTGTACTATAGATGCTCAGTTCCTAGCACCCTGCTTGTCTCATGGTAGGTATATGATAAAGATTTCCTGAAAAATATACGGACTTCTTCAAAACTTCCAACTTGGTTGACTTCCAGAGCTTTATGTATTCCTACTAACATTCTTGAGTTCACTTTACTGGACATATGGAAATGGAGGGTCACCCTAACGTGTTATCTCCTTCAAGCTGTCCATTCCTAACATCATAACTAATAGTAGGTAACATATACAGTATTTAGGATATGTTTGGTGCAGGCTAAAAGCACTTCACACACTACCTAATTTATAATCCCATGAGGCAGACTCTTTAATTATGTCCATCTTACAGATTAGTTAACTGAGGCGAGTTCATGTAGCTGCTAAATGGCAGTGGCATAATTTGAACCCAAGCAGCATAACAGAGTAGTTCCAGGCTTAATTCAGGAAACTCTTTTCCCATAAATGTAATCTGCTAAAATCTTATAAACCTTGCTACATATTTCAATGAAGGAAATAGCTTCTTAAGACTTTCTAGCAGTCACTTTCTTCAAACACGGGCTACTTACTAAAATGACACTGGTAAGCCCAAATTCAGTTTCATTAAATGCCTATGGCATTGCAGTAGGTAGAAAATCATATGTCACCTCTTATCCAAGATGACTCAATGTATTGTCTGGACTCCATTCCTTCCTTATTTGCCAAGGACATAGCTTCTTTAATCATGCCCTTTCTGGTAGCTTTAGCTATCCTTTCCGAGCGTATAAACACATGCAAGCTTAGAGTATCCTAACATATACAAACCAACCTTTCCCTCTACTACATTTCTTCTTGTCACTTTCCTTTTGATCTTTCTCAAGTTCAGGAAAGAGTATTCCATATGCCTTGTCCTTAATTTTGAAACCTTTATCCACTCTTCAATTTACCACCTGCTGGATTCTACTTTTCACCACTCCACTGAATCTGCTTAGGCCAAGATAAGCTAAAATATGAAGGTCTGATGTTTATGCTAAGGAGTTTACCTTAAGATCATGGTTAAGATGTGGGAATTTTAAGCAAAGGGTAAAACAATCAGATTTGCATTTAACAAAGAATACTTCATAATTGTTGGAGGATACATTAGATAAGAATGAGAAAAGAAGGTGGGAGGCCAGTTTGTAGAATATTTCAGAATTCCAGGAAAGAATGTGTAAAGAACTTCCCTAAGACCTTTGCAGTAGGGAAGAGCAGAAGAGGAAGAAGACATGACAGATAAAAATGGTGGACATTGGTGAATGTCCATGATCCCATTCATGAGTGAGATGAGTCATAGGATGAAATCTAGGCCGAATTTCAGGTTTCTGCTTAGGTAAGAGGGTAGATAGAGTGCTGCTCATTGAGACACAGGACTCAGGAGGAAGATCAGGCTTAGAAGGAATGATAATCAGTTTAGTTTGAAGTACGATGGCCTTTATGCACCTTGCTTAGACTATCCAGGTGGAGGTATCCAGAAGATAGTGGGTGACACAGGTTTGAAGCATAAAAAGAGGTAGAGATGCAATCCAAAAATGGGCAGAAGACCTAAATAGACATTTCTCCAAAGAAGATATACAGATTGGCAACAAACACATGAAAGGATGCTCAACATCACTAATCATTAGAGAAATGCAAATCAAAACTACAGTGAGGTATCACCTCACACCAGTCAGAATGGCCATCATCAAAAAATCTACAAACAATAAATGCTGGAGAGGGTGTGGAGAAAAGGGAACCCCCTTGCACTGTTGGTGGGAATGTAAATAGATACGGCCGCTATGGAGAACAGTATGGAGGTTCCTTAGAAAACTAAAAATAGAACTACCATACGACCCAGCAATCCCACTACTGGGCATATACCCTGAGAAAATCATAATTCAAAAAGAGTCATGTACCACAATGTTCACTGCAGCTCTATTTACAATAGCCAGGACATGGAAGCAAGCTAAGTGCCCATCGACAGATGAATGGATAAAGAAGATGTGGCACATATATACAATGGAATATTACTCAGCCATAAAAAGAAACGAAATTGAGTTATTTGTAGTGAGGTGGATGGACCTAGAGACGGTCATACAGAGTGAAGTAAGTCAGAAAGAGAAAAACAAATACCGTATGCTAACACATATATATGGAATCTAAAAAAAAAAAAAAAAAAAGGTTCTGAAGAACCTAGGGGCAGGACAGGTATAAAGATGCAGATGTAGAGAATGGACTTGAGGACACAGGGAAGGGGAAGGGGAAGCTGGGACGAAGTGAGACAGGGGCATGGACATATATACACTACCAAATGTAAAATAGATAGCTAGTGGGAAGCAGCTGCATAGCACAGGGAGATCAGCTCGGTGCTTTGTGACCACCTAGAGGGGTGGAATAGGGAGGGTGGGAGGGAGACGCAAGAGGGAGGAGATAAGGGGATATATGTATATGTATACCTGATTCACTTTGTTATAAAGCAGAAACTAACACACCATTGTAAAGCAATTATACTCCAATAAAGATGTTTAAAAAAAAAAAAGAGGTAAGGATAGAAGATAGTTGAGTCGATATATAGGAAAAGTTTAAATGAATCATAAACGGAAATGATATAGAAAGAAGGGAGCAGAGAGCGGAGTGCAGACACCATCATCATGTTCTCTCTCCACCCTTTTCTCTTATTGTACCCCAACCTGCACCTGCTTCTGTCATGTGAAGCTACATGCTGCTACCTGAACTCATCAATCTTCCCCTCAAGGTCCACCTTCTGCTACCTTTTCCATCTGGTTAATATCGAGAAGAAAAAGGAACTATGTTGAACATATTTCAAAGTAAAGAATCAGCACTGTAGTAGAAGAAACATTTTTGTCTTCACAGAAATGTTAAAAGTAGTCCTAAGGTCTTGGTTTCAAGTGAGGGGCTTATAGCCAAGAATTTTGGACTTTGTCAGAAGTTTTTATTTGTAAAGTTTTTTGTTAAACTCTTCCTTATTAGACAAAGGTTTACTTAAGGTATGAAACTTTTTATAGAAATTGGCCATCCTTATTAGAACTTTGTCTAACCCTTTTTTGATTCACTCTTGAAAAGTTTTGGCGAATTTTGAGACATTGGACATTTAAATGTAAAGTAAGTCATGCAATTTATGATACATTTTTTGTCATTGAATCATAACTTGAGAGATGGAAGGAGCCACTTTAAAATGCAAATATTGAGATCTTGGAATGATTGCTTATTTTGAAAAAAAATTAAAGATCTAGCCATATCTGATACTTTAGAGCAGAACAAATTTTAGATTAATTAAATAATCAAACGTAAATTCCAAAAGAACCATATGGGGTGAATCCATATAATCTTAAGGTAGAAAAAGCTAAACTAAGCAAATAAAGAAAGGGAGAAAACACAAAACTAGCTTTTGCCAGATATGATTTCATAAAAGTAAAACTTCTGTATGTATATCTAAAAACACCATCATACAAATTATGAGGCAAATGGCAATATATAAAAATTTTATTTAAAAAAATCTATAAAACAAAGATAAATACTACAACAGAAAACTGGTCAAAAGAAATAAGTAACAAATTCACAAAAGAAGAAATGGTCAAAAATATATTAAAAAATCATGCCAATCTTACTACTATTTAGACACTGGAAATTAAACAAAATTACTTTTTTGACTATTATGTTAGTTAAAATTAAAAATAAATCTACTGTTGATGGGTGTCTAAGAATATGAGTCCTCTCTTAACATTTTTTGGCAGAATGTAAATTTGCATGTTCTTCCTGGAGAACAATTTGGCACTATGTATCAAAAGCCCTAAAATTTCACCTGCAATTTCTCTTGAGAAAACAATAAGAGATCTACACAAAGATTTTTGTACAACAATAGTTATAATAGCGTTATTTGTAAAAAATTCTGGAAATAGCCTAAAAATTCAACAATAGGTTAATTTTTAGAAGTTAATAAGTTCATATTATGAAATATTATAAAACCATTAGAGTGATATATAAATAATTATGAGGTTTTTATATGGAAAATTTGAGTATTCTATATTTATTTTAATGTATTACATTTAGGTTTAGAAAAAGAACTAGAATTTTATAAATCTAAATTTTAATAGTGATTAAGTTGAGGTGGTAGGATTATGGGTAAATTTTAGATTAATCTTTGTGCTTTTAACAGAGACAAAACAAAACAAACAAATGAAACTACAGAAGGTCAGGAGGAGGAAGAAAAGCAGAAAGGAAAAGAGACTTCTTTGTCCAGTGGTCTCCTCTTACAGATCTCTCATTAGATATCTGCCCCAAATCAAGTGATTAGTAGCACAGTGGTGACAAAACACATGTGTCACAATTCCCTTACTAAACGTTATTCTCCTTGTTCTATACTGACACCTTCATCTTCCATGAGCAATCTCTAGGTATATTTTGTATAATTTCTAGAATGGATCCAAACATTTTGGTCCCTATTATGAGCCAATCTTTTCAATCCTAAGCCAACAATTCTCAATTTCACCTCCATCCCCCACTCTACCACTGTTTACTATGTGACTTGATCAAATTATTTAATGTTTTTTAATTCCTCAATTTTCTTATCTGTAAAATGAATATAAAGATAGTACCTATCACAGGTATTGTGAAGATTAAATGAGATAAAATATGTATAGCACTTGGAACAGTATTGGCATATTAGAGCTATTGGTTGCTACATACTTCCATTGATGCTTTCAGGAGATGAAATTTCTCTCCTACTCTGGAAAATCATACTGGAATATGAGTAAAAGTGAATTTATTAGAGGACAACTGCTCGAATTAAAAATACAATCATACACACACACAGAGCTCACTTTTGGTAACAACATCATGGCTCTAGAGATCAAGTGTCATCTAATACCACCACAAATATCTCTGGGGCAGGGACAGATCTCTATCTTCCTTCTTCCTCTAAAATATAAGCTCTGCCCCACTCTATAGAAATATAAAGCCTTATAGAAAGCAAGATGAAATGAGCAGTCATTGTCATAGCAAATGTAATTCCTCATTTTCCAGAAATAGTTGCACCTATAACCGGTGAAAATTCCCCCTCTCTCTGCAGAAAAACCTCACCATTATCAGCTACCATTATGCTTTCTGACAGGACACACCATATTCCTAGAAATGACAACAGGTATTATAGAATGGGTATAGACACCCTGGGAAGAAAAACAAGGTAGTGGAAAATCCACTGGACATTGAGAAAAATCTACCATAGCAGCCCCTTAATATGTCAGCACTGTTATGGTCTTAGTGATGGGAAGATGGTGTCAATGGTGTCTTGAGGCTTATGTAATGTAATACCAGGGGTACTTCAATTTGGATCATCTCTGAAGTAACAATTTAGGAGAGGAATGTAAGCCTGTACTATTTCTAATAAGACTCCTCATCTCTCCTTGAGACTTTAAAAAATGTTTACTTACTTTCCTGACTTCCCATTTCTTTGGTTTATTTAATTCTGCTGAGTTTGATATTTTATTTGGATAAGTGATCGGCTAGCTTTAATTCAGCTTCAGCAGGTTTTTTGTTTGTTCTGTTTTGGTTTTGCTTCTAGGTTATCAATATATTCCCTGACAGAATAGAAGCCTACAAAAGGCCGCAATGCTTTTATAATCACCTTGCTCTTCCTTTATTTCAAATATAATATTTTTCTTTTGAATTTTGTATACATAAGGAAAAGATGGAGATCTTACATTTATTTCAAATTAATTAAGTAGGAAAAAACAAGTAGGGAGAATTCCCACTTAACCCCACATCATATATTAGTTATAGCCAAAGGGTGGGGGGTATAAGAGCCAAAGGATCTCGCTTCTTCTTTACCTTCAGTGTCCAGTTCATCCTTCTAGTATCACACAAATAATTTAAAGGAAACAGCTCAAGAGACTCTTTGGGGCTTTTATACTGCTGAAAGTCCCAAGTGTTCACTTTATTTGGAATTATGGCGTTCACGTGCTGGTAGAATTTGTGTTCAGCCACTTCCATATTTCCTTTCAGAACTCTGAATAACTTAGCCCTCTCAACATCGTCTAAATTCCACTGTTTTTAGCATAGGACACATTTCTTCTTTCTCATAGATAGAGGGGATTTTTAAGGGTTCCAACTCCTGTTTGACTACTAAAGAGGAATTTCAAAGCGCTCCTAAGAGTAAGCTTTTCAGCTGATGCTTCAACCAGGAAATGGAGATAGTCACTAAATGGAGAAGAGTAAGTTTCAGTGACTGAAAACCACATTCCCTGATGGTGACTTCAGAGAGAATGTGGACCTGTAATACTCCTTTTTTTCTTTTTTTTAAATTATGATTACTTTAAAATAATTCCATCTTGAGGGAGGTGGGCAGGAGGGAAGTAGGTGTGGCTATAAAAGGGCAAGCTGAGGGATCTTTGTGCTGATGGAACTCATATCTTGACTGTGGTGGTGGACACAGGAACCTACCCATGGGGTGAAATGACACAGAACTAAACACACGTGTGTGCTCACACATGCAAATGAGTAGAAGTACAACTGGGGAAATCTGAATAAGATCAGTAGATTGTATCTGTGTCATTATCCTTGTTGTGATGCTGTATTACAGTTTTACAACATGCTACCATTGGGGAAACTGGGTAAAGCGTACATGAGACCTCTCTGTATTATTTCTTACACCTGTATGTGAATCTACATCTTTTTCAAAATAAGAAGTTAAAGAAGAAAAACAAGAAATATAATGCACACATAATTCCATCTTAATGATGATTTTTGATATTATCCAGAAAATAATTTCCTGAAACCCAAATTTGTGCAGGCTTTCCCAAGGCTGAACCAGAGAAAGTCTGTCCAAAATGTAAGGTATCATGTTGATATTGATGGTGCATATTGATCATTTAGTTGTACTGTATGACTAAGATACCTCTTCGATTTAATTGTAGATTACAGTAATTTTTAAATGAGTGTAAGAAGACAAAGAATTCACTGTAATATTTTATGGCCTATTTAATACATCCAAAATTTGTATGAAACACATATTTGACAGTGTTCTAAAAAGTATAAAATATACAAATAAAAGAGGCTATCCTGTCACTGCAGACAGAATTTTTAAAGCTCAATATATTTTAAAAACAAAATCGGTGGTACATTTAAACAGGAAATAAACACAAAGTAAACAGTAAAATAGACATACTTACATATACAGTTTAATCTTTACCTTAATAGTGGGAATAGGCTTTTTGGGGATAAAATGGTTTCTCTCAAGTGGTGGAAAAGTTGCATTTTGTTCTTTCAGTCTAATCTTTTCCTCTGCTATGATTTTCTTGCGCTGCTCAAGATAAGGTCCAAAACTTGGCAGTTTCTAATAGGAAAACACACAAATAAGAAAGTATGTTAGCTCACAGAAGAGAAAAATGTGAGGATATAAACACAAATATTATAAACAAACAAATGTGTGTTTTGAGACTGTTTCACGTATACTGTAACAAGGTCTTCATTCATTCTTGGACACTATAGTCTTCTACGTATCAGAGTCCATTAATTATTAAAAAGAACACAATAGCACAACACCTTTACCAAATATGTATGTATTAGATATACAAATATTAATTGAAATACATTTCTAAACAGAATAAAATTCACAATGGTAAACCAAACCATTCACTTAAAACAATAGCTGTTAGTTAAACCATTTGTTTAGTTCATATAGACAGAAGGTGAAACCTATTGATGCTTTTTTTCCTCTTCATCAGGTTTTTAGCACAATACAGACACAGCCTAGTCTCTGACAAATGCTTTTGTCAATAGCAAAGGTACTTTGCCAAAGTTCAAATCTGTATCTCTGTTTTATTGTGTTCAAATTCTCACTACATCTCTTTAAAGATTGTAACTAATGTTGATTGCAGTTTACTGGAATAGCTGAAAAACAAAATGGTAAAAATATTGATTTCTCTGCACAGAAAATAAAGTTTATTTTGCATGAAAGAGGCAAAAATAGAAATGAAAAGCAGAGGAAATATCACAGTGCTTAAACAAACTCCCTCAGTATTCAAAAATCACATTATGGAGCTTTAAATCTCAAGGTTATTCAATTGTACTTTACAAAGTTCATTTAGAAAGATACCTGGGTGTCATGGAAAAATGTTAAGTGGTTTCACGTTAACACGAATATGCCCTCACACTATTCATTATCCTACAATTATTTCCTCTTCACTTTGTCCTTCTCTTCTAGAACCTTTGATCTTCACTTTTACTGACATATACTGCTGGTGATAGACACCACTGAATTCCAAATGTTCTGTGTCTGCCTGGAACCTGGAATTGCTAAGTCTCCTTTCAAAGACTGCAAAAATACCACCACCACCCCCAGCTCTCCTGCAGAATAAAGCAGATTTACCTACCCAGTGAAGGCTTGGAAAACTACAGCATTCCAAGGTCATCCTGATCTCTGCCCTAGCAAGTAATTAGGTGAAAAAATCACACTTGTTTTAAAACGCTGGCCTCTACCTACCAGGTTGCATAACACTCTAGGAATATGAGTTCTCTGGTCCTTTAGAGATGTCACTACGGTAGGTAAACTAAACTTAAACTGTGTCCCAATTCGGCCAATCTGCAACTGAAAATTTATATTAGCAGAAAATATTCATGTGGAACTATCTAAGATTGTTACTTCCATTACCAATTTACTGTAATTATGTCAACAAGTTGAGCAAATAGAAACAATGTTATGAATGCCAAATTAATACACACAATTAAACCAGAACTATATACTTCATCTCTGCACTTTAGTGCTTTTCTAAATTACAATATTTAATGATTACAGTACTATGAAATGATATGACAGAGAGAGAAAATATATGAATATGTTGTATCTATTTTTTCGTAAAATAAGTGATGCTGTCTTGTTAAAAAGCATAAAATAGAGTATAAAACAAATCCTCAATATTATCACATATGTAAGCCCCTTTAATGTAGAAAAGACAGTGCTTGCTTGTCCTATTATGAAATGATTCTTCTCCTAGGGCAGGTGAGGTGTTACGGATTACACTTGGTGCCAAAGAAATGCCCCGAGGGTCCTTTCTTTGGTGAATGCACGTCCACTTGATATAAATCTTGTCAGAATATCAATCTCCCCACACTTCTCTTACACATCAAGGACACCTCTACCCTAATCTTATATCCTTGAAGATTATTATCAAGACTTGTTAGTGTGAAACGCATGACCTCTGAGCCTAGCAGATCCCTCGTGATGAAGGCAAGCTCTATGAAAATCTGAACCATTATCCTGATTCCTTGATGGGGCCTTACCTTCCTCAACACTATCTCATTCCACCTAAATGTTCTGTAAAATTATTCAAAAGAAATTATTCTCAGAACTTTTTAATCTATCTTCTTTTAAACATAGACCAGAGGAGATATTTTTTTCCATTTAGATTATTCTTTATCCAGAGAAAAATAAAGCAGTTAAATTTAAACTGTGATGATTTCAAATTGTTCCAATAATGGAAATAATAATAATAATAATTAATAATAGGAAATCCCTTGATTCAGAATAGAATACAGCCTGAATAGACACCAACCACCTGATGTTTTCTGTAACTTTTTTGCCATGGTTGACCACATTTACCATATTTAACTAATGCAGCCTTTCCATAACTAAAGGTGCTATGATTCTAATGTGCTAATCTTTTATAACTAGTCCAAAGGAGAGGTTTTCAATTTAACATAGAGATTCCTATAGGATTTTCTTTGTGTGTGGGTTGAAGAATCAGTGGAAAAAAAAGAAAACTGTTGCCAAAGTTTTCTTTAAATTGAAAGCACACCCACACAGAATATCAGTGACTGCCCCCTGGCCGTTCTGCCATTTATCTCCAAATCAAAGAGGGTCTATTTGCATGTAGCTTCTCACTGCCATATGGAGATCCCAGAGGCCAAAGTGTTGTAGTACCAGGTTCCAGAACTTCAAGCCTGCCATAGTCATTTTGCTTTCTGCATTAGTATGAGAAATTTCACTGCCTTTAAAAAATTATTATTATATCGCACGTTAGAATGCCTCTAGGAGAGCTGAGAACTGAACATTTGAAAAGTTAAATTTTCTGCAAATAAAAAGATCAATTCTCCCTTGCACCAGAGGATCACATATTACATTTAGGCATATGTTTGTGTTCAGATCTTGCCAAAAGAACAAACCAGAGCAAAATAAAAATAAGGAAGAGTGAAGGTGAGGGCAGAGCAGGCCACTGTATATGTGTGCAATCAGCGATGATTAATAAAGCATTTAGTTCAAATCTCTGTCTGAACATATAGTTAATTGATTTCCTATTGCAGGAGGAGAAGCAGCAGGGCCTGACAGGGCGAGCAGCAGGAGCTTTTCCTCTTCATTCATTATTTTCTTGCAGAAAAAGTTGTAGCCTGCGGTAACTCAAAGAGAGCAGTTTTGAGCGTCATGCTATATTTCTTAAACAAAGGAAAAAGTTCTTTAGGACTCTCGAAAGCTGCTTTGTAACTGATGAGCTGAACAAAGCTCAGAAATGGTGTGATTTTTGTTTCAATGCTTTCTCCAGGGATTCATCATTGATGAATTTGTCCTCACCAGAAAAGCTAAATCCTACTCATTTAAAGATAACAGTATCTCACACTAAAACTGTCTCTGTCCAGATATTAAAGCATTACACTGCCGATAGAAAAGTGACAACATAATGAATCAACAAGGATACCTTAAGCCAGCAAAGCTTTAAGGTAAAGAGGTCTATTTGGATTATAATTTATTCATGGATCAATCTAAAGGTAATTGAGCATATTATGAAGTAGAAGAGGGTTCTTGTTTCTAATAGAAGCAGGCACTAGTATCTTCCAGTTTAAATTGCATAATTTTTATGAGAATGGCCGCAAGTTGGCTAATAGCACTGGTCTACAGTGTTGTAAGAGATCAACTCTTATTTTCCTAATCATACTCTCTCATCTGATTTGAAACAATGAGGGCAAGAAAAGTAATTTCTTTGATATTCAAATGGTAATAAGTTAAAAGATAAAATGATTTCAGGTTTATACTGAGTGCGAGATATATATATGTATATATATAGTGCATATACTGTAAATATATATATATACACACACACACACACACACACACACTGAGTGCAATATATATCTGTGTGTATTTTAAATTGTATATATATTTTGCACTCAGTATAAACCTGAAATCCAAATATATATATGTCTCATTTCTGTGTGTATACACTGACAGATTGAAGAATAAATTAGAGGTAAAGGATATAGTATGCTTCATGACTAAGAATTTATTTTATATTTTTTACAAAAACACGTTCACATATGACTTAGTTACACTATCTATCTTTTGTCATTTATTCAACATATACAATATCAAATGCCTACTCTGGGTCAGGAACTGTCCTTCGCTACATTAAAGGTTGAATAATTTCCATACGTAATGTGTGTAATTATCATTGTGACTAATTTTATAAGTATCTCCTGTCATTCATTAAGGGGTGGTGTCAGGCTGAATTATATGTCAAGTATATCTGGTTATTGCAGTTATCTAAAGGCATTGTACACAAAGCTCCTTGGAAAACTATTTAATCTCAATCAAATGACCAACAAAGAGAAAAGTGAAGAAAACAAACTTTCAAAGAGTTGATCTTTAACAAAACTCAGAAAGGCAACGGAGTACTCTTGGATACCTAAAATAAAAAATGCAGGAGCACGATGGCTGGGAACCTGGGTTCTCTGAGTGTGTTCCTAGCACACCCTACTTTCTTTTTTTTTTAAAACATCTTTATTGGAGTATAGTGTGTTAGTTTCTGCTTTATAACAAAGTGAATCAGTTATACATATACATATGTTCCCATATGTCTTTCCTCTTGCATCTCCCTCCCTCCCACCCTCCATATCCCACCCCTCTAGGTGGTCACAGAGCACCGAGCTGATCTCCCTGTGCTATGCGGTTGCTTCCCACTAGCTATCTATTTTACATTTGGTAGTGTATATATGTCCATGCCCCTGTCTCACTTCGTCCCAGCTTACCCTTCCCCCTCCCTGTGTCCTCAAGTCCATTCTCTACGTCTGCGTCTTTATACCTGTCCTGCCCCTAGGTTCTTCAGAACCTTTTTTTTTTTTTTTTTAGATTCCATATATATGTTAGCATACGGTATTTGTTTTTCTCTTTCTGACTTACTTCACTCTGTATGACAGAGTCTAGGTCCATCCACCTCACTACAAATAACTCAATTTCATTTCTTTTTATGGCTGAGTAATATTCCATTGTATATACGTGCCACATCTTCTTTATCCATTCATCTGTTGATGGACACTTAGGTTGCTTCCATGTCCTGGCTATTGTAAATAGAGCTGCAATGAACATTTTGGTACATGACTCTTTTTGAATTATGGTTTTCTCAGGGTATATGCCCAGTAGTGGGATTGCTGGGTCGTATGGTAGTTCTATTTGTAGTTTTTTAAGGAACCTCCATACTGTTCTCCATAGTGGCTGTATCAATTTACATTCCCACCAACAGTGCAAGAGTGTTCCCTTTTCTCCACACCCTCTCCAGCATTTATTGTTTCTAGATTTTTTGATGATGGCCATTCTGACCGGGCACACCCTAATTTCAATCATTGTGCACTTGGCGTGATGCAAGGAAGTGTGGGAGACAGACATGAGAGGTCTCTGCTCTGTTCTGTCTGAATTCAGTTACTTTTCTTCTTCCCTTCCTTCAATTATGACAGTAATCAATTACTTACATTTGATCCTGATATTTATTCCAAAATCTGCTTTCACATGGCTTACATTCAGAAACTCAGGTTTTCCCCATGAATAACTGGCTTGTAATACTTAATCACTCATATAACAGTAAGCCATTTTTCATGATATTATCAGATTTGGACAGTGGAAAACAATAAGAAGACAAAGAGAGAAGGACCGTCTGTACATTATATTACCGTAGTACTATGTGGTGCCCAGTGGTGCAAATTGGGACACTGGAGTTGGACATGCAAAATATATGAAATTAATGAAATATAACTCTTAGTTTAACCTGATAAATTTAAGTGGACAACTTCTGATCAAAAATGCAACGTCTATAGCAGTCAAAAGCAAAGATAACTCATGCTTCATAGTGAAAGCAGAAAGCCAGCATTTGCATAGTGGTTACGATACTGATTTAGAAGTCAAATTTGCATTAAAATCACAGTTTTACACTCATTAGCTGTGTGACTATGAGCCAATTACTTAACCATTCTGCTACTAATTTTTCTTATCAATGAAATGAGAATGATAGTATCTAACTCACGATACATTTAATGCTTGGTATAAGCATTAAATGGAATAATATTTGTAAAGTGCATGCCTGCCAATTTATTCCCACAAGCCTTAACTGCTTATGTCGCATCGTGTACCAGGCTCTGTATTTCCACGTTTGCTCATGCTACAACGAGCCCACCCTGTCTTTTTTACCTGGTACACGCCCATTCGGCGTTTTCCTCTCAGCTCGGTATTCACAGCATTGCAGTAATGTCCTTTACTGACTCCCCTCTGTCCCCAGTGTTAGGGGCCCCTTGCAGTGCTGCAGGGCACTCTGGGCACTTTTTAGCCTTGCACTTATGCCACTGCCTTATCACTATTCGCCTCTGCCTCCATCTTCTCCACTTGAGGTCCTAGTTAGTTTTTGATCCAGCACGTAACAGGTACTCAATATGTTTTTTTCCCCCCTTGTTTTTGGCTTGTTGCTTAGCTTTTTTCTCAATAGGTTTTTCAAAACTTGAAAAATTACTGAATGAATGCATGCATGAATATCTCGAATGTATTTTAAAAATCCTGCTGGTTGTTTGAAATGTCAGACAATCCCAAACAATTACTTTCAGAAAGAAATTAAGTTACAGAAATAGGTTTTTTAAAATTAAAAATTATATCATACTTACACAACAGCTGTGATTCATAAATTAAAAAAAAACACTTGTAGAGTGCAAGACACTTACAATTTATATATAAAAGACAATCTGTCTCCTTAAAGAGCCTGTAGTTAATAGCAATTGCAATACTGCAAGACAGAGGCTGTGGCACAGGTGACCCAGGATGCCAGATGAACAATGACAATGTGCCCCTGACCCCGGCTGAGAGCACAGAACTTTTCTAGAATTGACATCCGAGCTGAGTTCTGAAGGATAGGGTGAAAGTTGGTTGGCAAGTAGTGAAGTTGGAGGTGTGAGGGTCAGGAGAGGGGAGGAAAATCCTCCAAGTGGAAGAAACACCAGAGGGAGAAGGGTGATACTTTGGAAGAGATGCTGGGAGCCAGCAGACTGCTGACCCTCTGCTCCGTGTTTCATAAGATACAAAGGGTGAGCAGCTTCTTCCGTGAAGGGGAAGCAGAGCACATTTTGTTGTGAAGTGATAAAGTCGGGATGTATGTTAGGAAGAATGTCAACCAAGAGAAGAAAAGCTAACATGAATGGAATGCCAGCAAAGGATGAAGGAGATTAAGACTTGCTTTTTGCCAAGGACTGTGCAGGTGCTGGAGCTGCAAAGACAACTAGGAGGTGGTTCTTTCCAAAAGCAGTTTATGGCCTGTAGGAAGACTGACTCATATTCAGTGGAACTGAGGTGAGAACGTTATTGTTTTATATTGAAATATCATTTAAATGATGTATAGCAGATTCCTCTAAAGAAATAAACTTCATTGCTTAAAGCGATAACTTTTAAAGCAATATCTTTAGCTTGGAGTTCGGGAGATTAAGCCCTGATGGCATGATTGAAGAGAAACAAAACCAAAGAGATGGTCAAACCACTATGCATGAGAAATGCAGAAGAATTTTGAAGCAGAGACACAAGAGGGAAGAGATATGGGGATATATGTATATGTTTAGCTGATTCACTTTGTTATAGAGCAGAAACTAACACACCATTGTAAAGCAATTATACTCCAATAAAGATGTTAAAAAAAAAAAAAAAGAAAGCAGAGAGGACAGGGAAGAGGAACGTGCAGGAAGAGAAGGAAAAGTGAGAGATGTAGAGGGAGAAGAGCCTATTGATGTGATGACTGGAGTACTTCTATAAAGAGGAAGCGCTAATACCCAATTTTAAGCAATCCAAATCCTCCTCTATGACCCCTAAAACTTTAAAAACGTCTCCTACCCACTTACATATCCTGGAGAGAAATTTGGAAGAAAGTCAGGGAAATAGGGTTGAGTTTCATGGTTGGATTGGCATATATTCTCAAAGAATAGAGACCAACAAGAGATAAGATTTGAGGGAGATTCAGAAATCAGTGGGAATAGGAATTTATTGCCAGAAGTGACATAGAGAACATAATCTCTAGGAATTTTGTAGCAATATCCAGAAGGATGGGACTGGTTGATCTCAGGTGACATTTGGGTTATGTAGGTAACTATAAGGAAGAAAGGGATAAACAGAGGAAGAGATGCACACACAGTTTGATGTAACCCTGATCTAATGAGCAATTAATTCCAACTAAGAGACTTCTTAGTGAAGGAGGAATTTAAATTGTGATGAAAGATTATAAAAGGGAGAAATAGTGTGTGGTGTTGGAAAGGGGGGAAAAAAAGAGAAAGGAATGGATGAGCAAAGGGTTGAAACATTAAGAAACTACAGAATGAACTTATTCTTACATGACTAAAACAGAGTAAGTGCCTGAGGAACAGTAGCAGGTAAAGCTGGGAAATCTATGAAGGGCTCTGAATTCTGGGCAAAGCAGTTTGGATTTTTATTCTTCAGGGTGTAGGGAAACACCAGATATTTGAAAATATGTAGTCAGGGCTTTGTGGTGGCAGAAAGAAGGATGAATTGTGGGTAGGTGCTTTAGAAAAAAGAGAATGATCCAGAATGTTGGAGATGGGATTCCGATTGTAGCAGAAAAGGGAAATAGATGACATACATTTTTTAAAAGATTATACAGTACTCTGGAAAATAGACAGCCACTACTGACTACACATCCCAACTCCAACAGCACACATTGATCTTCACTCCCTCACAACCCCCCAGCTGCTGCACCCCTGCTCTGACAGGGTCTCCTGCCTGAAACCACCTAGCTTTCATTCTTTCTGACACAGAACCCTCTCTGACAAACTTGTGTCTCTACCTCTTTGCTGCTCATCTTTCTGCAAATGACCCCTCCTCTCTCACCATCCCCTGCTCAATCAGAGTCTCAAACATTTTCAAAATCACATGGGAACTGTGTTCATGGGTGGCTTCATAGGCTGTGAACTACAGAAGAGTTACACCTTAGTGAAAATGAACATAAAACAATGGCGGTAGGGAACCTGGGAGGGATGAAATAGGATTCGTTTTTCTTTCCGTGCATGCTGGAGGACTCCTGCTTGTGTTTTGTAGTGATGATGAATTGGGGGAGAAGTGAAGGAAATCAACTTCCTCAACAATAGCTCTAGTGAGAGGTGATTGTAAGTTCTATACAGGAAGGAACTGCACCATCATTATTATCTTCATCAAAATCAGCATATTTATTGAGCACTGCTATACACCAAGCCCTTTGCAAAGCGCATGAGTACCTAATCTCTTCTTCATTGCAACCCCATGAGGTGGGTATTGTCCTTGTCCCCATTTACAGATGAGAAAACTGAGGCTCAGAAAGGCTAAATAACTTGCTCCAGTTCTCTTATTAATAAATGGCAGAGCCAGGATTCAAATTCTAGTCTGCCAGATGCTAGACTCTGCTACGCTGTCACTCATATTTCGATGTAGTACTTACAAAGCTTATTAAATGAGTATTTAATGTATTTTTGATTGATATAAAGAAGCATACTACACACATATTCCATTCCTTGAAATCTATGCTTCCTGTTTTTCTTTTTCCACAAGCTGTGAAGTGAAAAACACCTCACACAGTAGACATCATTAAAGAAAATGCTGAACACATGCCATGCAAAATATCTGTATTAGTTTAGTCCTGTTTATTACTGGCCTCAAGTTTAATGAGCTCAAGTTAATACAGGTGAAAGGCCAGAGTGTTACATGTAGCGGTTAATGAAATACCATAGAGCTGCTGAGAAAATGATTAGCAGCCAAATGTGAATTTAATATATACTTCATTCTCAAGATGCAGCGCCCCGTGGGAGGCATCTTTCTGGGGGAAATAATGTGGTACATTGGAAGTAGCACTTGCTTCCGAGTTGGGAGATGGGGCTCCGATCTCAGCCTTGCTGTCAGCTCTCCTTGTGACCTATGGCAGTGCAGTGACTCCCTCTTAGTCTCAGTTCTCTTATCTGTAAAATGAGGAGGTTGGACCAGATAATGTATAAGGTTCCTTCCAGTGTGATGTTTTGTTTTGTTTTCAAATTCAGTTAGAAATCCTTAGGGCTTCTGCCCAGGTAGCATCACATAGTCTGTGGATGAAACGTTGGATTGAGTCTTAAATTATATTGATATATACCTCTTTCCCTCCTATTTAACTATAGAACATTCTGCATCTGTTGAAGCTGTAAAATATGGATATTATAAATAATGTTTATCAAACTCCTAAGGTTGGAGTTAAACTGTTTTAGGCTTCATCAGTACAACCACAGATAGCATTGCTATTTTATCTCATTATTAAATAATGAAATCTGTATAGATAATTAACAGAAATAAAAATAATTTTAAAAAGAAAGCTATTATAATCTGTATAAATTGGGAAATTCCTACGATCACAACTAACACTACACTGTAATTATCTTTACAAAGTTTGATGTCTAGCTACAAACTCACCTGAGACATACTCTATACAAAATCAACTACACACATATTAGAAGTAGATATAAGTGATAACAGGCATGAAATTGCCAAGTGAGTAAGATTAAAACACAAATACACTTCGACTGCATTTGTGTATATTCAAAGTTTTAGGTTGTTAAGGGAAAATAGAGCCTTCTACTAAAGCAGTGCAATATACAGAATAGTCACTCGTCTTGGGATGCAGAGACTAAGACGCTTAGTTTCTAAGACAAATCACCTGCCCTCTGTGAGCCTCAGTTGTCATCTGTGTAAAACAGAAATAACAATGACCACTCTTCCTCCCTACTCTTCATAATTTTTTGAAATAGGAAGGCACTAATAGATTACTAAAATACAGCTTTTACCATTTTAAAAACGATAAAGCAGCGTAGAACCCAAGTGTTTTTTTAATATATTGAATATAAATATGATTTATGCTCAATATGATAAACAATATAAAGATGAAGTATGCTGAATTATAAAAATGTCACAAAATACTAGCTACACATGAAGAAAGACTTCCTGAGCTATAGTTCTTCCAATGCTTTAGGACGACTTGAATGAAATAATTGGCTTTTGAAATCCACCTTCAAAATGCTACTGCTTTCATGGCTAAATATTGCATAGAATGTCAAGGGCAAACACCAATAAGGGAAAATGGAATAAAAATTACTTCATTCAATGGTATGGAAGCAAAGGAAAACAGAAAAATGGAGTGATGAAGAAAATGGGACTGCTATAAATATGAAAAATGCATTCAGGATTCAGGCTATATTTGGAGCCAGAGTAGAAGATTAATCAATCTTTTCCATATTTATTCAATATGATACCCTAATATTTCCCTACACAGAAACACCTGGATTACTGCTTTAAGCCTTCTTACCTCAAAGTGTGGCACAAGACAAAAACTGTTACATTTTGATACAATCAAAACTATTTGGAGTTACATTTCAGGACATACCGGAAAAAAAGATCATCATTTTGAAAGTCAATTTTTAGGGTTTCTATGCTAAGCAGGAGATTTATATTGGAGAGAAAATAAAAGTTAAGTGCAAGTTTTTAGTTGAAAGGAAAAGAGTTTTCTAACATAATTAATTACCATGCTAGTAGGAAGTACTTAACGTGGGAAAAGAATCTTTTATATGCATGGCAAAGTGCTCCATAAGCAATAGCTTCTGCATACAGAATAGAAAACACTAGCTAACACCCATCTGTAACATCAGACATATCCAAACCTAGGTCACTACTGAAGGCAATCCTTGCCCCACAGATTTGGATTTTCCTCTCTGTCTCTTCCACATCACTTTCTAAACTATAATATCATTATTTATGTATTTTCTATTTTTCTGAATAGATCATAAACATTTTGAGAACAGGATACTTTTTTAACATGTTTTATCATTCCTCTTAATTCTTTACATATAGTTGGCTTTAATTAAATATTTGATGAATGAATGAAGGATTAAAATCAACAGAAAGCTGTGCTGACAAGAAATTTCAGCTAACCATATGTGGTCACAGCTTAATGATGACAATAAGTGATCTAGTCTAAACACTTTTCATATAAAATATTCAGAAAGATTCTCTCTATGCACAATGCTGGGCAAGAGTGGGATTGACCTAATGCCTAATGACCAGGCAAATAAAATTTAGCCTGGTCCATAATATTGCATAAACCAATCCCTGATAATAACAGGGAATTGTAAAAACAAATAGCATTTGTAGTGATAAGGTATTGTAAGGTATAGTTCCAGCAATCAATTTAGATTCAATGGCTTAGAGCTCAAGACAAATAATTTCTTTGTATTTTCCAGGTTCTTTGTTTAAAGTTTTCTATCAAGAAAATAGTAATGACCAACGATTTCATTTTCCTATTCATAACAAAAAAAATCAAACAACAAAACATTTTATAGACCATAGTTACAACAACCATTATTTTATTAAAAATTTACTTTGAACAATTGTGAATCTAGGCAATTATCACATTAAGTCAAATACTCAGCTTCAGGGAAAGAATAATCCACTTGATTCTGTGGCCTTTACGAAGGCCATATGGCTGCGCAGTACATGCTACTGTTCTTTTGACCCCCTACCCCAGCCGTTGGCTGCCATAGTCTTTTATAAAGATGAGCCTAATGCTTCGCGTTGGCTAATACCACAAAATGAGGACAGCAGTCAAAGAAACGAGCCATTAGTACATAATTTTCTGAGCTTCATCAGACATCAGCCAATTGTTGAATATCACATGTCCTAAGAAGCATTAGCACCAAACTCTAAAACCCTTATGTAGCTCTAAATTTCTAAAACCATAAAACCATATGGTTATGGTTTTAGAAATTGTTTTTGTGTATTATCTCCATTTCCACAATAACATGATTATTATAATATTGCTGAAACTTGAGGCCCCACAGATGTGGCAAACACTTAATGCCCAAGTCCACATAACAGTAGGCAGCAGAGCAAACTCAAACCTAGGTCTCCCAACTCCAAGCTTAGCCCCTTCTCCTCTATATGGACTGGCCATGTCCTTCCCAAGCGTTTTAGCTGCTATTTCACCTAAAATTACTGTATGGTTTTTGGCATTTGACCAAGGGAAAGATCTAAGAAAATGTGTTCTTGTGGAAGGCTCATTCTATGTGCTAAGCATTGAAGATATAACAGAGGGCAAAATAGATATGATCCCTATCCTCAGGGAGTTTGTAGTAGTTTGTCATGTAATAGGATTAAACATAAATAAATAATCCTATGAATATATACAACATTTATCACAATTTTCAGTGATATATAGTTATCTGATTATTTGTTTAAAGTCTAATCCTATCAGACAACAACCTCTAACCCTTTGCTTTACTCACCAGGCAAAATCTTAGCCCGTATTTAACTCAATTATCCAGCTATTCTATATTTACACTTGAAAACTGAATATGGCTGGAGAATATGACTGCTCCCCATCCCCCAAATGGGCACTAAGTACTCAGTAAGTCTTGGTACGTTACCACTGTCATTCTTGAGCTTTCTCACTACAAAATGACATTCTTATACCTTCTTTCTCCTCCTAAAAACAAAACTGCCACTCTTTCTCATTGTTAGTTGATGATCTTGGTTAAAGATCATTACATTATTGGTTAACATTTTTGAAGTAATTGTTCTATTCTAAATTTTATAAATCCACCCCATCTGTACTATCATTCTTCATCTTTTCTTCTTGCCATGAGGGGAAGCGTCCTGGTTCTTTCAAAGGCTCCACTGAGGGCTCTATCTCACATCTGCCTGGTCATCCGAAGGAATGTGCCTCTGTAATTTTTATCTCTGCCCACCCCATGATTCACTCTCACTTTAAAAAAGTATTTCCATTAACACACAGATGTGCTTTAATCTCTCATCCTGAAAACAGATACATAAAACAAATAAAATAACTCCTTTGAATCTACAGCCACTTCTAGGTATTATTTATCTACTGCCTTTTAAATTTCTTTTAAGAATGGTTAATCGTGTCTGTCCTCACACCCTCACCTCCCATTTACTCCTCAGTATACTCTTTTCAGGAATTTGTCCTCCATTCCAAACCACGGAAATGCTTTGGTAATGAGGTCAACAAACACCTTTATTTCTCAAATTACATGGCCACATTTTTGTGCTCATTTTACTTTATCTCTCAGAAATATTCAACCTAGATAAGCCCTCCCTCCTTCTTAAAATACTACCCTTCTTTTCCTCCTACATCACTTCTGTATTTCTTTTGCTGGTTAAATCTTTCTTTGTGAAACTTAGAATATCCAAGGCTCAGTCCTAGGCACTCTTTTTTCCCCCTCTGTTGACATACTCTTTCCAA
Source organism: Balaenoptera physalus (assembly GCF_965194825.1). Classification (NCBI taxonomy): domain Eukaryota; kingdom Metazoa; phylum Chordata; class Mammalia; order Artiodactyla; family Balaenopteridae; genus Balaenoptera; species Balaenoptera physalus. Next base: position 110,960,807 of record NC_138882.1, on the reverse strand, counting down.
GTGATTTAATCTTGTCTTATGGTCTTAAATATCATTTTAACTATGGCTTTCAAATTTATAGCGCCAGTTCTATTCTTCAAACTGAGCTCTAGACTCTTATGTCCAGCACCTTAATTAACATATTTAATTAAATGTTGAGAAGCAATCTCAAAAATTGACATGTCTTAAGTAGATTCCTTGTTATTTCACTCCAAATAGGTTTCTTTTCCAATCTTTCCCATCTCAGATAATGGAGTGACTGCTCACCCATTTGCTCAAGTACAAACCTTAGGGTTATTCTGGCTTCTTTCTTCCCCTTACCATCCTGCGTAGATTAATCCTTCAGCAAAACCTCCAGGCTCCATCCCCAACACACATCCCCAAATTCCCCACTCCTCACCATCTTCATTGATACGGCACTAGTCTAAGGCCTCACTGTCTCTCACAGTGAACATGGCAATAGCCTCCTAACTGACCTGCCTTCTTTCTCTTTTGACTTGCTATAATGTATTCTCCACATAGCAACCAGAGCAGTTATCTCAAACACAAATGAGAACAGGTCACTCCTCTGCTTAAAATTCTCCAATGATTTCCCAGCACACTTCAAATAAAATCTATAAGCTTCACAATGACTGCAGATTTATCTGGTCCCCGGCTACTTCTTCAGTTTTCTTTTTTACTGTTCTCCTCTTAATTCACTATACTGCAGGCACACTGGTCTTGCTTTTCTCAAGTCTTATAAATTCCTATAGGCTTAGGGACTTTACAGTTAAAGTAGGCCCTCCAAATCACACTCTGCGTATCTCCCTTTTAATAATAATCCTATAATTAATTAATTAATAAGTTCATTTCTCCATCCTCTCTAAAAGGTATGAACTACCAGAATAGGTCATTCATCAATTTTGTTCACTGATGTTTCCCCAGAACCTTGAACCCTGACTGACTCATTGTATATTCTTAGTGAATGAAGGTACTGGGTGGCAGTATATTTAGGATAAACAGTGCAGTCCTTGAACTGAGCTTGGCTTCCAATCCTGGTTCCATTATTTACTAGGTTTTTGACCTAGTCAAATTTTGCTTAACTTTCATAATATCTCAGTTGCCTCATTCATAAAATGGGGATAATATTTCATAGGGTTGTAGTAAGGATTATATAATTTATACACTGTATATAAAATGAAGCTAGAGCTTTGTACATAGCAGCCACTTAATAAATGTTAGTCCTTGTCTTCAACATCATCATTATTATAGAAATTCCAGCAGTGTATTATAGTTTTTTCAATTATTATCTTACATGTGCTTTAGCATATTTTGCTATGGGCTTACCAGTACCCTAGAATTGACGTTCCCCTCCCTCCAGTAAACTATTTTTCCATCTTTTACAAGGAAAGTCAATGGATTAAGCATGTTTTACATGGTGGAAAATTGTTTATTTCACATCCAGACTGCATACCCTCTATAAAGTAAGAATTGCTCACATAGTTATATAATTTTATGCTCCGCATGTTTAAGTAAGTAAAATTAAGGAAATGAAGATTTGATAGTTGAGAAGTAAATGTAAACACTAGTGCTTAAAGAATGAAGGCAAGCCCATTCTGTAGCCTAAAGTGAATGCTGTCATCTGTAGGGGTTGGGGAAAGATCCTAAGATCTGAGCCCATTACCGCGCTACTTCACGAACATCTGGCAGTCTGTCACTTCACAGGCAACAACATCTTCTCTAAACAGAAGAGACTTGAATTCATCAGGGAATCCCATAGTACAGTATATGCTTAACTTAAGTACCTGCTTTCCGTGATTTCCATAGATTATCATATTCATGACACTGTGGAGTGAAAGCATTCTTCTCACTCTCTAACCAGAACATGAAAAAGAAATTAAAACATTGGCAGGCACTTTGTCTCCAGTTTGTTGGACAAGTAAGAAAAGGACTGTCTACCCATTTATGTAAATGAAATTCTGTCAACTCAGCGCATTTTAACAAAGATGACAGCTGTCTGTCTATTAATAAATACCTGACAAGATAACAATTACATTTGGAGTTGACTGTTTTTTCTTTCAATAAATGTAGGTCAGTGGGTATTTTTAAGATTTTGTTTAAAATAAATTTTCAAACCCCAATAACTTTTCCCCTCATCTCCATTAAACCAGAAAGAGATTTCAACATGTACATTCTTGCTTTCTTAGCAGTGGTTTCAGAACATAATGGTCAAAGCCTTTTTAATATATATAACTATGAAATTAAATATGTATGTGCTTACTGTGTGTATATACATACATACACACACACATATAAATATGACATCCATACTCTAATGCAATATTTTGAATTCTATAGAAAGATGTAAAACATAGTAGGCTCTCTGTTGTCCAGGAGTGGCTACTCAGTTTAGGGATTATCTGGGTTCTTGTGCTGCTTCTTCTATTTGACTTTGGATTTTTATTTCATTGTTGACTATCAGAAAGGAAGGGTAAGGGTATATAACAAATTAATTAATCTGGTTACCCATCAAGCTTTGGGAATATATTTATGAATAATATATTAATGAATAATTTGAGTTTTGGTGGATTATCTATAGCATTCATTAATCCATCCTGGCCCAATGGCCTATTAGTTAGATTTCAGAAAGTGAGTTTTTTAAACAGAATGAGGATGAGATTTTGAATTTCCTTTTATGGAAGATCATTCCAGGAGAATGTGTTTTTCTCTGTCTAGTGGAGTTTGGGAGAGGGTCTATGTTGATGTATTAGAATGCCAGTTATAAGTACTGGATAATTTTATCTTTATTTATTACAGATTAAAAGCACAATGTTGTATTTAATCACCTTTAAGATGTTATATTATTATTATGCATATTATAAGAGGAAAAATATAAGCAAAATAAATTGTTTAAAATATTAATAAAACTTTTTACACCTTCAGAGTCTGCTAATTTAAAGATGCCATCAATTAATTGCAAGACATTCTGATTCAGAGGTATTAAAATGTGAAAAAAATGCATGTCTTATAATTGATGGAATGCATTATGTTCCCCAAATACTTACTGGCGCAGTTCTAAGGTTCTTTCTCATCATTGTTAGTAGCTGTAACAATGGTATTTCATTATTCCTAGAGCAATGCTGTGTGAAAATTACATCATCATCCCTAAAATTCTATTTATAAATAAACGTCCAAATTTTAGAAGTATAAAACAATAACAAAAACCTTATCATCAGAAAAAGGCAGGGAATAAATATTGTTTTATTTCCAGCTTTATCCCAGAAAACAATGTGAGTATCTGAAAGAAAGAGAAGGCAGAGAGGAGAACTCACTGGACACCTCTGATTTGGGTGGAGTCCAGATCTGAATGCTTCTGAGATAGGTATCTGTTGTTTCCTGAATTCTATTTTCCCCCTATATCTACTCTAGAGGTAGGTAGTGCCATTTTAAAAATAAGATTAATGTGAGTTCAAGAAGAAATGATCATATGCAATAGTGTTCCTTCAAAGAAAATCATGACATCTGACCATTTTTTAAAAAGCAAAATTCACCTCTTCTATTTCTTATGAATGTCTTTGCATGAGCTAAATACCTGAGCAGTTGATGGACTTAGTTATTTCCAGGAGAAACTCCTGTTGATCAGAGTTCAGGGAATAATTCTAGCACAGCCCCTTGGAGACATTTTTTCTAGGACAGAATGAGCCACAGGGAGAAAGATACACAAGACAATGTCAAAAGATACAGCATCATTATGCCATTTAACGGCTGGTGTGGGTTACGTCAGCCAATAGTCCAGGGAAAGTAGGTTTTCCCTGAATAAAAATGAATCAAAAAGATAATGTCATATTTTATTAGACTCAATAAAATCATAAGCAAATACCATACATTCCTGTTAGTCATCTAGTGATGGAACTGTGTATGTGATGGCACTAATGGATTCCTTAAATGTAAATTACTGCTAAATTCCTAAGTAAACCATCCCTCACTTCAGAGCCATTGTAATCCATCTCTTATGTCAGTTGAACTGTGATGCTTATCCTTCTGATTGCACAGGCTTTACTGCTTTTCTTCATTCATCTCTCATACTCAGTAATCTTTTTACCTCACCTTTCCAAGTTTATAATTTAAAAGCAATCTATTCACTGCTGAAAAAAGGACCCTAGTGTAAATAAGATGTCTTCGAGTTATGACCAAAGAAGCCATTACTGGTTATACAATGGTCCAGGTTCTATTACACATACGACAATCTGGGGAGCCTCACTGCTCGCGCGCCTTCAGCAATGTTTCGTGTCAACACACAGAATCAAAGCTGGGCACTGACTTTGGGGTCTCCTTCTGTTCCTACTTCTTTCATATGGTCTTACATTTCACGTTTGAGAGAGAAGTCCCAGAGGGCCAAGATTGGCTGCAGTAAGTTCTTTGCTTTGTCATCAAAATGGATTTTGATTTCTTAAAAGTTGCAAAATAGTGGATTGGCTAAATTGGAATTCATTCCTCAAAATCCTAGATGGCCATTAAATAGAAAATCATATACAGGAGGATTATAAGAAGTATAGAAAATGCTTATATAATAAGAGAAATAAAAAGCAGAATTAGAGCAGTATATGCAGTAGGATACTAATTTAGTTTGAGAAATTATAGTTTGTATGTGTATGCACACACCTGCACACACAGTTGGGATCTCTGAGTAGTAAGATTAGCAGTGATCTTTTTTATACTCAATGTATTTTGCTAATTTTCTACAGTGAGCACATATTACTTTTATAATCAGAAAAATGTTATTAAAACAAATATTGTCTTAAAAGGTATACTAATGGGAAATATTATAAAAACCTTTGTGGGAATAAAATTACAGTTATCATTATAGCAAAAATTGTTCTCTTTTTTTAAAACTATGAGCTTCAAAAATTAATTTAGAACTGGAGCTACCATGCAAATCTAAGTTGTGGGAGAAAGCATAAGCAATGATGAGACAGAAATATGATAAGCAGACCTCAGGCCAAATTCTAAAATATTGTTAAATACATATTAAATCGGAAATGTTCATCCACTCCAGCAAAGCACTGTGCACATTTGAGGTTAGAGGTATTTATTTCTGAATAAATGACTAAATTTCTGTCCTATGTGGGGTGTTGGCAAATTAATGTGCCTCCAAGAATTAAACTGTAATGTAAGCTTTTTAAGAATTAAAATTCTAATACTAGCTTTTATTAGAGTGAGTTATTTTAAATTTATATTTCTGAAGGAAGACATACATTTAGATAGATGTACATATAAAATATTTACACGCACACTCAGAATAAAACTTTGAGCTACCTAAACAACTGTAGTTTTCTGAATGTCCCTGAGCCTAAAAATATTGCATCTCCAGAAGGATCTTTGGTGGCAAGTATCATCTGCACTGAACGGAGCTGAGAAGAGCTATCAAGCTAAGAGTTACCCTCACATTCAGTGTCGATGGGTCCGTTTGTGGATTGAAAAAGAACACTTTTGACTGGCTAGTGATGTCTTTTGTAGGCCAGTCTTTTTATGTAGAAGTCAGTGAGTATGAGAGAAGTTTCACTAGAATAATAAAACCAATTTCTAAAAATATGAAACAAAGACTATACACAGATTAGAGGTCATAGAAGCAAATACATTGATGCTGGAAAAATAAGGTATCAGTAGAGAGAGGATCGTAAACAACAGTTGGTGAGACACAGTGAAGGCTTGGATTTTACAAGCACTGAAGACCCATTAAGGTGATATCTACTTCCCAAACACTTAAAAACGGGTATCTGTATTTCACTAAGGCCTGCTATACACACATATATAACATGTATATGAATATATAACAATATATACTATATAAATATATATATTGTATGTGTATACACACACACGTAAGTACACATGGAGAGAAGCCAACTGTAATTTAAACTCCATCTTCCTCTGGAAGCAAAGGACAAATGCATAAAAGGGAAACTGGGCATGTGCACATGACCTAAAAAAAGATAAATGAAGGAAAATATTAATGAGTCCATAAAATTTTCCCATTGCATATGATAATGAAGTTCAGAAAAAGTAGCTGTGGAAATTCTGCAAATGCTGAGACATCGGATGTCATTTGAAAGCTGAATAATCTTCTGTCTAAATAATCCAGTTAAGTTACACCAATGTTTACTGAGAATCTACAATTTTTTCGGCAATGCCCTCTCTCACTGATTCACTGTTCAGCAAGGAGACTCAGGCTGACTGCACCATGGACACCTTCTAAAGGCGGCTATGCTGTATTGTACTGAGACACCAGCTTAGGAGGCGCAGAGACATACAGCTGGTGTGAAATGACAACCCTGGATCTGCTATGGATGCAGGGGAGCTCTTCTCACAGAATTCATTTCGGTACAGAACCTCTTTCTTGCAGCATTTTGTAGTGAAGATGAATTACTGTTATTGTCTTCTAATATCTATCCCAGCAGATGCTTGAACAAGTAACTCAAGTCCCCGTGGGATAAAAAGCATAATGACAGGTTGAATGTGCTAACACTATAGGTTTCCCCACTAAAACCTTTATTGATTAAATGCCTTATCATCATCAAGAGTCACTCATTTATCTGATGCTTTCAAGTATATGTGAATGTATGGATGAACTACTTTTTCCCGAACAGTCTTCACTAAAAGATCACTTCAGAATCATCAGCTGAAGCTTTATTAATGTAGTATAATTGCAGAGGACACTCAAAGGAAGCTAGGTCAAGCACTGTTACCATCTTTCTCATATACTGATTCAACCTATATACTGGGGTTTATCCACATTCTAGAAAGCTAATACAGAGATTAGAGGAGAAAGTTAATCCATTGTGTAGATACATTGCTTGGAACTTTTAGTATCATTGTAATGTCAAAGATGCAGTTTTTGATATTATTTGGTTTAGAATTTTGCATCTTTATTCATAAGTTGAAAATGGCCTATAATTTTTTATTGCAGTATTATCTGGTTTTAGTAGTAAAGTTGATCAAGGTTTATAAATTTATTGGGGGGGTTTTTTGTATCTTTCTATAAGCAGGGATTGTTTAAATAACATAGAAACTCTGACAAAACTATCAGCTATTCAGTTGCAAAACTACTCTTGCCTGATATCTTTTTAATGGTAAAATTTAAAGTTTGCTTTCCAGTTCTATAGATGATAACTGGTTACATATTTCAAAATTTTTCTTGTTTATATTTGATGAGAAATTAGCTACTCTCTCTAGATTTTATTGCCAAAGAGTTATACATAACACATTATTCTCTAATTCTCCTGTATCTGAGGTTACTTCTGTTTTCATTCTTACAGAATATATTTTTACTTCCTCCTTTTTGAGTTTTAATAGTAATTTTATCTATTTATTGGCTTTTTCTTTTCAAATGTCATTTAAAAATTAATTAGTTAATTAATTAATTAATTAGTTAATTAATTTTGGTTATTTCCCAAACAGTCCTTGCTGACACCCAGGAGAAGAGCATATTCCTTGTAGATCCAGTGTATTTCCCCCTGGTGCAGGCTGACCTTCCCTTCTCTGAGCATCCTGAGCTCTCTTTATAATCTTCAGGTTCTATTGTGAAAACACCTTCTTTCTTTTCCCTTCTATTTTGCCCCTGTCCTTAACCTTCTGCCTAGATGCTCTTTCTTTTTAACATTAGATTACTCTTTCTTTTCAGAGTTTCTTTTTCAGGCCAGAAACTTTGGCTTCCCAGCATACAGAGCATTTAAATGTACATGTGTAGAAAGCAGTAGATGATTATAAAATAGATTCCCATGTTTCTTGGCTTCTGCAAAGAAGTAGGGATGGCAAGGGCGTCAAAAATTAGATCCAGCAATAATGAGTGACATTATTAGGTTTTTTGTCTGTTTAAGTACCAGGAAACAGCAGCATCTACTGAAAAGAATACTGAGCCTGGAATCAGATTAGAAGATTAAGGGCTTCCCTGGTGGCGCAGTGGTTGAGAGTCTGCCTGCCAACGCAAGGGACACGGGTTCGAGCCCTGGTCTGGGAGGACCCCACGTGCCGCGGAGCGACTAGGCCCGTGAGCCACAATTACTGAGCCTGCGCGTGCGGAGCCTGTGCTCCGCAACAAGAGAAGCCGTGATAGTGAGAGGCCCGCGCATCGCAATGAAGAGTGGCCCCCAATTGCCGCAACTGGAGTAAGCCCTCGCGCAGAAACGAAGACCCAGCACAACCATAAATAAATAAATAAATAAATAAATTTAAAAAAAAAAGGTTAATTTCTTTAAAAAAAAAAAAGATTAAGGTTTTAGGTCTTTGTTTAAATTATTTTTTCTGCCAGATTCAAAAATTAAGGCTTCTCTAAGGGATCTTTTACCAAATTTCTCTCTTTTTACTCAAAATATTAGAGAAGTACATACAGCCAAACCGAAAAACAAAACAAAACAAAAACAACAACAACAAAACTAATTGTAAGTTTTATGGTCTGGTGAATCTGCTTCAAAACTTTGTAAAAGCTTATTTGTTTATTTTTAATAATTTACCTTTCAGTGGTTTAGACCAGGTCATCTGAGGATTGAAGTTTAGCGAGAAAATTACTGTGCCAGTTGCAAATGGAAAAGAAGTTTCTAAATTTAGGTTCGTGGCTTTGGAGATCTTTGACTCTGGGATGAACCTGCTATCTGCACACTGACCTGGGCAAGGAGCACAGCTCCCCCAGTGGATACCTCTTATGTATGTAAGACAAACTATCATCATTTCAAAAAGATGTAATGAGACAAAAAATAATGTAATATTATTTAGTAATAAAGGCAAAAAAACTCCTCATTGTTTTTCACAGGCTTTGGAGACAAAAGGTTCTTGCCTTCAGGTCCTGGCAATTTTGAATAAAAAGCCTTCAGTATAAAGCACACTAGGTGTGTTATTTATTGTGATTGCTAGTGACGTATGAGAGGCCAAGCAGAAGAGTATTTGAAAAGAAAGACCAATGCCGTGCATTCTATAACTCTGGCTCACAACCAGTAAGACGTCAATTTTATGCCATCGACAACACATCTCATCCCTTCAGCGTGTCCCCAGAAGTCAGGTAGGAGTTCCGTGTAACAGCCCTGCACGAGAAGACCGCTGAAGACAACGACGTGGAGATCAGCACACCGCGTGTCCCACTTTGCGGCCCAGTCCCTTGATTTCCATGATTTGACAGGAGATGATATCAAAGGCTGAAGGAAGGTGTTAAGGAATAGGTGAGCAGTTAGGATCGCGAGTCACACGCTGACAGCAGAGGGAGTGTCGGGCTACCCGGTGAGTGAAGCCACGGACATGGGCCCTATCATAGAAAATAGGCTTTTTGTTAAAGCTCTCAGTATCGAGAGGGAGGAGCAACCTTTCTGGCATGAATACTCTACTGCTGTGAGGATTCAGTAAAAGGTCTTCTCAGGGTTTGTTTAAAAAGGTCAGCTCAGGAACTACTGACCCCCATGACTTCATCCTGACAGTTTCAGCCCTCTCACAAAATCACTCTTGTCACTTCTAGCCTCCTGTGCTTTTCTGAAAACAAAACCCTCTACCACCTGCCGTCCATTATTCCATCAGCGAGCAACACGCGCTCTCTTCAGCTGATATTTCAATTTATTTGTGGTTAGATGTGCAATAATCCTCTGACCGAAGCCGAGGGAACAGTTTAAAGATTTAGAACAAAACAAAGCCAGTGCTTCAAACATCTCTTCATGCAATACTTACCAGACACAAAAATGTGGCTAATTCTCATCCACACAAAAGCAAAACTAAGACACGCAGATGGTCAGTGCCTGCCCTCTGCAGAGGGAGAAGCAGGGTTGGCTCCAAGTAACAAATAATTATCCAGGTCCTTTGTAAATCAAGTTGTACCACTTCTCCTGTGAGCAACCGCAAAGACGGCTGCATATATTTGCTATTAGCGCCTTCTTTGTCTGGGGATTTTGTTAATGCCCTTTCTTCATATAAGTTTGTGTCTCCTTGTTCTCACATTTGACACCAACTGAAATAGCCTCGCAGAACCTTTGTTTCTATTTTCTTCAAAATGTGTATTCCTCAATGAGGTTTCATCCTAATCTCTTCTTTTCAAAAGGATATGAATTGAACATGCAGAGAATCAGCCTAACAGGACCGATTATCAATTTCCATTTCCTTTCAGCGCCTCTGCCACCCGTGGGCCCCCTAGACAGCGTTCCTTGAAGACAAAGGGTGTCTGAAATGGACAACTTTATTTTCTACACTGATCTCTCTTAGTGGACGACAGAGACTCATCGCCCATAATAAATCCTTCCTCTGACCCTTTTATATAATGCACAGCTGAGCTAAAAAGGAAATCAATGTGGCAATTTTAATTTAGCAGTTTCATTCTGTTAATTTATCTAAAAAATCCTATGCCATGACTTCCCCTTGTCAAAACAGCCAATTCCTGTCAATGTGAAAATGTGAAAATGCTTTGAGTTTCTTCCCTTTTTAAAAATAGTATGGCTGTAAAAACCATGGGTCACATACTAAGGCCTCCGTGATTTTCTTGTGAGTGCAAAGCTCCTTTCGAAATCAATGTGAGCGCAGCAAGTTAGAGAAATGTGGAGGGTCTCTAGGGAGAAAAAAATCTGGGCCTACATTGTTTGTTAGCTTTGCTAAAGATGCCTGTGACACACTTTGGAAATAAGATGCCAAGTATCTGCAGTCTGTATGTGGTGGTGAAGCCTGGTCATTTTAGTAAACTGGGGCTGTTTAATCATGATTCATCCTTGGGGAGAGTTCTAAGTAATGAACATCACTGTGTTTTCTGTTAGGGCACCGTAAAATGAGCTTGAGAACGACCGGCAGACAGAGCCTTACTCTGCTCTGGATGCCACGCTGTCGTAGGGGAAGGAGGCCACCTCAACGCCACACAGCCATCAGGGCCACGGTGGGATGAGCAGGACTGGGGCCTGGGAGAGGTGCAGACCCCACAAGGGAGGTGGATTCTGCTGCCTTTTCAATAGGAATCTCATGTCAAAGGAATTGCTTTTTCAAGTCTTTGTTCAAATCTGACTCTTCCGAAACATCCAATTTAAATTGAGAATTTTTCCTGCCTCTTGCCGTTCCCCAGCCCTACCTAGACCACTTACATAACTTTTTTCTTTTTTTCTCCTTAGCACTTGTGACTTTCAACCTCCTTTATAATTTACTTATTTATTATCTACCTCCATTCCAGGTAAAATGTTAAGTGCCCTGACTGCTTGTTCACTAAATTATCCTCAGAGCATGGCATAGTGTTTGGCACACTGTATGTGCTCAGTAATTACGTTTCCCAAAGAAATGTTACAGGCCCGCATCTGCCAAGTTGTCCTTTGGGTGTGGGAATGGCAGCATTGCACCTCTGTTGTCACCCCAGACCAAGGCCCTCTGTAGAGGGTTTCCTGGAGGCTGACTCACATCATGGACGCGTTTGGGAAGAAAATCACCTATTGCTCTGAGAACCCTCAGGACTTCCATAAGAACTGAGACTGGTAGAGGAGAGGAAGCCCAACTCCAAACCAGATCAAGGAACTAGCCCAAGTGTGGGCTTATAAATAGTCAGATCCTGGGACTTGGGAATTGTAGAGACAAACCTAGCTGGTTTCAGTTTGATACAAGGCTTCAGCTATTGGGCCAGCATGCTTCAGCAGTCATTCAGTGAGGGCCATTATGGTATAGGTACCATGCCAGCCACTGCAGAGGAGACAGCAGCTGGCCTATGTCTACAAGTTGATTCTGACGTATAGAAGTTAGCTTATGTTTCAAGTCCAGAGCAAGACATGGGGTTTACTATCTTGAATCTTGAAGAATGGCAATGCTTTCCGTGGCAGAGATGAGACAGATGACATTAAATGTAATGGGAATGGTGTTAAGAGAAGCAGAATGCATTTGAGGAATAACAATCACGTAATCCACTTACCTTGCAGACATGTTTACTGGAGGGAAACTGAAAAGGGAGATAAATCTAGAAAGATCGATGGCTAATTATATTGGAGATGGGTTTTATAAGTTGTATTATTTTATTGGGGAACCACCAATAGCTTTTAAGGAGAGGGCAGACTCCTTCGGAAGTCTGTGCTTTAGGCAGGATGTTTTATTTTATTTTGTTTTTGTGGGGGTAATGGGGTGGTGGTAAACATAATTAGTTAACTAAATAAATATTTATGAGTGCTGAACTATAAAACTTAAGAACTATGAAATCCATCCAACTTCTAATCTTTAAGTGATAAAAGAATATTCTAGAATAGAGTCATGTATCTGCTTTTCAAAGACCTCCCAGATAGAGACTTTGCAACTTTGCTCATCAATCTTTCTAGTACTCTGAACAGTTAAGAAATTCTTCTTTATTTCCAAACCAAACCTCTTAACCTTCATTATAGCCAACTTTATCTGACTTCATCCTATATGTATACAGAGAATTACCATATGCCATACAAAAAGTCAGCCTGCTATATGCCTGAAGAGAGTAAGCAAGTAAATTTTGTTGAAATAATCTACTGTTCTCTAAAAACCTTGTTGCTTTAATCTTTCTTAATGTCACTCATTTTATCCCTTCAGTGAAAAGAAACAAAACAGAAAAAAACTCTTAGGTCTCTTTGCTATCTTTATATTTCCTTCCGAAGATTGACATTAAAACTGTACCTAGAAGAGTATGTCTATTGAAGAGACTAGTGGATGATCATTTTGTGACTGTTTAATGTCATTGATTGACTTTTTAGTCCTCAATTGCATTGCTCTGATTAGTCTGATTAAATATAAGATTGCCCATACCCTCAGATTTTTCTTTTTTCTATACTCAGACCTAGTTGGATCAGATCATCCTCCGTTATCTTCAGAGTAAAGGTTAACTACCACATGACCAGGGAACAGGGAAACATGGTTTTGACATATTAATTTGTTTTAAAGGTAAAACTCTCAGTTTTAAGTTGATAAAATATAGACTGAAAATTTTAATGCCAACAATAACATTCTGAAAATTCTGGGTATCTTTACATATCAGAAACATATTTGCCTTGCATACCAGCCAGTACTAAGATATACACACAAAGAGTTTACCACAGTTCCTGTAGATAAAATTTATTTTTCTAATAAATTCTGGCTCTAATAATAAGGTTGCAGTTTGACCAGTTCATTGAGACTTGGTCCTTTATTATCCTCTGAAATTGGTACTATCAAGTGAATTTAAGAAAACCAGTAAAAATTCAACTGAATAGTTTCTGAAATATAGCACCTTCAATAGCCCAGAGGACTCTGCTACTTTCTAAATCCAATAAAAAAAGTAAATATATGAAGAAAAATATATATGCTCCTTGACATCACATTTAGATACTAGCTTATTTACGAAATTTTTCTTTATTGGTCCTTTGAATGTAAGAAAATAAGAAACCTAGATGCTTTAAAAATGGATGAGAGCACTTATTAACCAAGAAAATATACATGAATGTATATCAATATTTACTTTTGTGTTTTTATTCTTTCATTGGTCCCTAATTTTTCTATTTTATTTCCTATCTAATCTTTAACAGATTTTTAGAAAGCTACATTACAACATCCTAAGCATCCTATTTCATATTAAGCCACTGCTGGGCTTAGGTGGATACTTTTATTGAGTTGTCAGGACGATGAAGGTTCTGAGCCCTCAGCATATAGAAGTCAATATGCAGTAATGAATCTGGGTCCCTGCCAAATATGGTCTGCCATTGTGAAGTTCCATCCCTGCATTTTAAATCGTGCTGGAGTTTCTTGCATTTCACTTTTTCCTTGGATTTTGTTTCATTAAACAACTTCGGAAGAAGTATTTCACACTTCCAATCTCTGTGTGAAAGTCACTGATCAATCGGTGGATTTATGGTTTACAATGACACAATGCCTGATATGTAGGAACCAGAAAAAAATTTCATAATGAACTCCTTCCTTATCATTTTACTGAAGCAAATGGTTCCCCCTGCCCTGCTCCAAATAGCACATATTTCTGGCATTTTAATATATCATTAGTTGGACCAGACAGATTTTAATCCCTAATAAAATAATTCTCCTAAACCTTAACTTATTTATTTCTCTTAATACTTTGCTATGAGAAAAGGCAAATAGTCATGTTAACTGGGTCACAATGCTTTAATATTATAACTTTTAGTAACTTTTCTCAGTAATTCAAAAAACACAGAGAGGCACAGTTCCCAACAGACAGCCAAGGGAAACCAAAGAACTAGATTTATTCCAAGCACAGACTCCATAGGTCAATGTCCACATTAGAATTTGTGTTTTGCATTTTATATTATTCCCTTCAACTTGTTTCAGTGTCTCTCAAGGATGAGAAAATATATTTTCCATGGTCCATTTGGAATTTATTCCTCCATATTTGGACAGATACTAGGGGTAAAGTATTTGGTTTCCATGGATAGAAGCCCACTGAGAAAAACTAGATGCTACTAAAATCTGCCTGCATCTTTGGACATCCTGTATGATCCTTCTCTTACTCTCCTCCTGTCCCAAATATCTGTGCATCCACACAGAAAACAGAATGGTTTGCATGCTCTTCTCTTAGTGATTTGCTGGACAATCTCTGTTTTATGAATTTAGGAAACTCCTTCTATCTGTGGGCCCTTACTTTTTCCTACTTGGTGTGAAAGAAAAACTCTAGTTTCATCCTAAATAACATCTGGAGGAAATGAATCAGTAAGGTAAAACCACAACTTCTATAATATTGTTTTAACCTTAATTTTGAAATCTTTAAAAAGGATTCTTTTAGAATAAACTAACTAGTGAGAAAGAAATAAACCACTTATTTTTGGAAGTAATAAATGATTTTAGGACCCTGTAGTAGTAACCTCCCAAATTAGCTCTTAGATTAAAATTTTCAGAAAAGAGGAAATATTTTAAAATAATCACATTTTCCTACCTAAGGTGAAGATGGTTCGTTGGTGAATGGAAACTGAACTTGTATCACTATGTCTCCTGTTTTATGTGGATGAATCTCTTTTTCAAAAGACTGTCTCAACTGCATGAGTTCATTTTTTTTTTGTAACAAACAAACCAAAAAAGTATTGCATCTTAGACATTCTGATTCTTAGACAAAGCATCAAAGCATCTCATTTTACCACAGAAAGTAAAGTATATTTCGGTTTTATACCAGATCATCTACATAGGTGTGAAAGAGAAATTCCAGTTTTATAACTTCCTAGTACATATATTTATTAGAACTATGCTGAATACTTGCATAGGCCTGAGGTTTAAGAGCCTTAATTTACTGAACATGACAGAATAAACCATGATGAGCAATAAATTATTTTTATATAAATGTTTGGAAATAGTTCACTCTGCTTAGTGGAGATATAATTTATACCATTCCTTTCTTTTGATACTATTAATGTTTTATAAATCCTTTTGAGATTACTAGTACAATGATCAACTTTAGCCTTGCTCTTGTCTGACTTGTCACAGATTCTCAATTTTTGGGATAACAATGAGTGAAATTTACTGTATGTGTGAGACTTTTTCCAGAACTGTTCTTTGGCTCTCATTTTAACAGATGTGGTCTTAAGTGATAAATATCAATAGTTGGAGAAATTGAGAGACAGTAGCTACTTCTCCACTTTCAGCACAAGTTTCCCAGTTGATTTGGTTTGGGATATCTTCTCTTTAGATACCAATATCTATATATAAATCTGATAAATTTGCTTGAGTAGAACTTCTAAATGTGAATATTTGACAAACCTGATTCTATCCTAGTAATTTTTATTATCTGTAGATTATAAAGCATTTGTATACAAATGTCTTGCTGAAAGCTCTGAATCTTAACAAAACAAGCACTTGCTTTGACTTGCCTCCCTGGCCCCTTCTTCCATACTTAAGCTGCAGCCAAACTAGACTTCTTTCAATCCCCAAATGCTCCATTATGTTTCATGCCTCTCCATCATGCACATACTGTTCTCTGGGTCTTAAATACGTTTTCTCTAGTCTTAGTCTTGTGAAGACTAAAACTATTTCTTTAGGTCTAAGCTTTGATATCGTTTCTTCTAGGAAGCACTCCTGTCAACACTTACTTCTATAGCACCTGGGATTAACCCATTCAGAGCATTTCCTCTGCTACCTTGAGTACCTTAGTTTCCCCCTAGGCTAATTCCTCGAAGGGCAAGGATTGAATGTTGCAGTATTATTAGCACAATGCCTGTCACATAGCTGCGCTCAAATACATTCGTTGAATAAATGAAAGGATGAGTGGGCAGTGAAAACATCATCTTTTCTTTAATGTGCTTTCTGTACATGATTTCCCCATTTCAGTTCTTTTTTTTCTCCTGGAAATACTACCTTGAAATGTTCTCAAATACTCTGTTTTCTTTGGAACTTTTCTGCCTTGCTCTACCTGGACAATCATTTATTCATTCACAAATATTTTTGAGTTTTGTTTATGTACAAGGCATTTTGCAAGGTTGTGAGAAGAACTCCAAGAGAAATCATACTTGGGTGTTGCCCTCAAAAAGTTTACAGTCTAATAGAAAAGGAAAGACTGGCATAAAGAACACTATCATCAAAGTAGAGAATAGTGTCAGGGAAAGGAAATGATGTATTCAGTTGGAGACATAAGACAGGTCTTCCTAAACATGAACAAGGTCTTAAAGCATGTGCAGGGTCTGGACATCATGGCATACAGAGAAAAGACATTGCAAGCAATGAGATAATGTGTGCAAAGAAGAAAGAGGAAAACAGAGAGCATGTAAACACAGACAAAATCTGTTTGGAGCTCAGGGTTTATGAAGAATTGGTACAATACTGATGGTATGTTGAGAAGGGAGCCTGGGTCTAGATAGTAGAGATCCTTGAATGCTGAGCTAAGAGTTAGATTTTTGGCAGACAAAGGGGACTATTGAAGCTTACGAGCAGAGCTGTAAATCTCTCATCGTCTGGTTGAGCCTTGCTTCATCTTCCTACACAATATTTCTGTATCTAACTTTTTTTTCCTACAAAGCCACAGAAATACTTCTCATCCTGTTCCTGTTCCTTTTCCTATTATTTTATGACATAGTAATTGATTCTTCTAAAAAGCCCCACTTGAAGGCTGCTGGAAAGGTCAATGTCAAACTATTTTCCCCCATCCTCATTAAGCTTTATTACTTATATCAAGTTAAAAATCCTAACAATTAGCCTCTTCTGTAGTTTCCTGCTGGCATCCTTCCAATTCCAATTTACCTGCTATACATTTTCCTGGTCCTTTTGAGACCTTTGACTCCAACTCTTCCATTTCTGGAGCCATTTCCTTGTCTTATATACCTCTGTGTTGTCTCTCTTTTTTGAAACACCAACTTACGGCCAAGCTCCCTTGGACATCTTGGATTATGGATAAAGCATATTAAATAGAAGTCATTAACCCCCCCCCCACATGATGTTATATGTTGCCATAATAAACCTGGTCTGTATTGCTCATTTTGCATGAATCAAGCACATAGTAGTAGGTATTTAATAAGTGCTTAGTGAATAAATGAATGGAATGAATCTTGATTCATGTTGGAATACATGTTCCTTATGAATAGGAATTATTTTTTATATTCTACACCCTCCTCTACTCTCACTGGTACAGACACTCAACAAATGCTAATTAAATGAATGTAATTAATCCTTTCAGAAAAAGGAATGCTGTGGAAAAATCCCAAGGAAGTGCCAAAGAGAATAAATTTTCTCACCTCAAAATACTCAGAGCCTCATATATGGTATTTAAGATAATACAGAAATGCACTCTTTAGATCTCATTTACTGATGCTTGGCCTATATGCTTTCAATAAAATATAGCCATTGTTGATTTTTTTTAAAGCCCACCTCAAAGGTTTCATATCTTTGAACTAAACAAGAGTTCTGGGTTTTTATGACTTGCACAAACAAACAGAAGCTGGATGTGCTTAGAGTTATCTGTACCTAATATTTTAATTCCATTGTTCAATAATTCCCATTCCTTTGCATTACTTTTGCTTTATTATACTCTTATAATACTCTCAAATATATCTATAAAACTTTACAACCCTTATTCCAATGGCATATGGTGTGTGTTCTGAAGAGAAACATGTTTATGAGCTGAAAGATGGGAAGAAAATGTAAAGTACTCCTACGGGACTTAGGGAGGGATTACTGCCTGCCTGCATGGCAGGAACACTGCAGTATATCAGACTCTTGCAACCTGAATCAGAGTTCTTCTGTTTCCACAATGAACAGAAGTCTGGGAATGTACTATGCCAACTTTGATGCTTTTAGGGGTTTTTTGTTTTGTTTTTTTGTTTTTCCTGCTGGAGACTGAAGTCAGTAGTTCCTTAAATGGTACTTAAATTCTGTGTGCTATAGAATAATATCTATTAGGAAGGAGAGGAATTTAGCGTGTGGACAGAGGTATGAAACCAAATACAATTTTACTGTCCTCTCCCATTGGAGCCCCCGGCCCCCCAAGACTTTGTCAGGCCACAGTTAGTTCTTGGAGAACTTGTCCTT
This sequence comes from Balaenoptera physalus, assembly GCF_965194825.1. Classification (NCBI taxonomy): domain Eukaryota; kingdom Metazoa; phylum Chordata; class Mammalia; order Artiodactyla; family Balaenopteridae; genus Balaenoptera; species Balaenoptera physalus. The sequence goes on along the minus strand of NC_138882.1, from coordinate 110,942,396 downwards.
CCATAATCATTTTTGTAAGCCTACAGATTCTTGTTTTGAAAGACCCTTTTGTGTTCTTAAAATGCTTCACTTGTTGAGCTCTCGATTCAAATTTTGAGCTGCCTCCGATATAGAGTCCCTATTTGTCTTTCTCATCACAGTCATCTAACCATGGAGACACAGAGTCTAGAAATCTTAGCATGGTCTCTAACCTTTCTAGTTGCTCCCTAATTGGTCAACAAGTACAGCCATTTCTCCTCTCAGTTCTCTCCTACCCACTTCTCGCATCCATCTTTGCTCTTCCCTAGTTTCAGGCCTTGACCTTATCTCCCATGGCCTACTTCAGTCATATCTTAATTGATCTCTTCCGACTCTAGCCTTTCCCACTCAGATTACCCTCCAACATGCCACCATAGGATGACTGTTCCTTTAAGAAAGCCTTAAATAGCCCCTTAAATAAACAACAGCCCCCTCCCTCCTGGCTACTAAGTCCCAGAGGACTTTGGGATTGCACTGCTCCACACACTCTTCACATCAGCAGCACTGGATGCACTCAGGGTCTTCTGCACAGTCTACTCAACCTTAAATCCTCTTGAACTTCTTCACCTCTGAAATACGGCTCCTCTGTCAAATGTGGCTCAAAGACTCCGTATGTATTCCTGGATTTCTCCAATTAGAAAGAGTCTCCCTTCTATGCTCCCTGACACTATTGTTACCGCATCTCCATTGCAGCATTTTTATTCTGCTTTTTATTAGAATTTGTAACTTTAATTCCTGTAGCACCCAGTGAGTTGCATCTTCCTGTCTTCTTCAGCATCTCCATTACCCATTTGACAGTGTGTTTTAAGTGGACCTAAAATTATCTTTGCAGAAAGTATTGGCTCTACTCGTGAGGACATTTTTGGTCTATATTCTGACATTTTTAAATGACCCAGCCTTCCTTGTAGATATTCTAGTAACAGGTAAGATAAAATGGCATGGATCTGCCTTAGTAACACTCAGTGATGATCAAACAGATTTGAAATAAAATATTCAAGGAGAATGGTTTGAAGGATAAATTTTTCTAGATTTTCTAAATTTTATTTCTAGGTGTTCTAAATTCAAGTTTTAGAGATCTACTTAACTAGATGGTCCTTTGTAAAAATCTCATCACTGTCAACAGTGAAGGACAGTATGAAGTTCTGCACTAGGAAACCCACTATTGCATTTGTATCAGGGATGTGGCTCTAGAACACAGTATCTTTGTAAGGATATAACAGACATTTCTTGAGGGATTCTTACCAGAAAAAGCTGTGCTTCATTCACTTCTGTTGGTTTATACCTATAGGTATTATGAATTGTATATGTGATTGTTCCACTTTTTGCCTTAGTTGCTAGGCAGTTTAGAATCTTATTTTCAACAGTGCTTTATTAACGAACATAAGGCCACTCATAGACAATGGCTACTAACTCCATTCCTTTTCCATTTTATTTTTCGCACTTTAATATCTACCCTCTGATTTTTTCCCTTTCTAACATCTACCTATCTAACCATCTGTCTATCATCTACTTATCCAGTTATTACTTATAACTTGAAAATCATTGTAAGAAGTTTTAAATATGAACAGAGTTGAGGAAAAAAATATTTTAGAAATTTCTATTTCATACAAACTACATAAGATAGTACTTTATTTGTAGAAGGTACTCAAGGGTTTCCTGACTGAACCCAAAGAATTTCAAAGCACTGAAAAATCCCAGAGAAAAAGGCTATAGGTCAGATGTAATCAGTCACTAGAAGGAACCCAAATAGGCTTGTGGTCAAAGTTGAACACAATAATATGGTACTCATCATTATTGGGTTTCATGTATTTATAGTGACTCATACTTCATAATTTTACATAAAAATAGTGAGGCAACATATGCAGTATTTTTCCCTACTATAATCCTCATAAAGAGGATCTGAAAGAGAATGGTATTTTTCATGCATGTACTAATACTCAGGCACCACTATATCAGCTAACTCAAACAGCAGTCACAAAAATGACATCAATATTTCTCTTACCTCCACCTGAGAAAGGTTAGTGTTATGGGATGTACACAAGAAGAAGGGCAAGGAGCATGGATTACTGGTCCCTGCTATATGTCAGAGCAAGACAACTGAAATACACTGAGAAGGTCAAGAGCAGTGGAAGCTGAAGAGACAAGTGTTTGTGTGTGTGTGTAAATGTTCATAGGATCTGAAGAAACCTCAGTACAAATGTCAGTTTTCATGACCTGATCACATATGACTCAATACAGAGGTGAAATCAAGATGCCCCTACTGAGAAGTTCAAAGTATAGACTCCTGAAGAATAAGACTGCAGCAAGCCAAGAGATCCAGTCATAACGGGAAGGAAATCCATGAACACACTTTTCATATTATGCTCAGTTGGACTAGCAATGAAGAAAGATCATTAAAAACTGAATAATTTTAGTTTCTAGGGTTACCTTATTTTATTTTTTTACATTACAAAACTTTTCATTCACTTATTTATCTTTTATTACATGCTTTTTAAATGAAGCTATATGGTTGCTAAGGTGTCTACAATTTAAAATACATTTGAAAAGATTTCTGTGACTTTCACAATTACCATGCTATTAAGAGTGAACACAACTAAAATTGGGAGGGACATGGAGAAAGAAGCCGAGGAAAAAAATTGTTTTTAAAGATGTTTTTAAAGACACACACACAAAATGTAATTCCTTCATTATCCTCATCAGACTTTCTTACATCTCAGCATTCTTTAGGTCAATCAGTCAAATCGCTGCTAATGCTTTCATCAACAGGAACATCATGATTGAGGTTAACACATCTGTGCGAGAGCTGTTACATTATAATAAAAAATTATAATGCTAAGAACTTTTTCCCTTAAGTGATATAGAAAATGCCCCTACAGATAAACTACTATTATATATCATTTCATTAATCTATTCCACGTTCATTACCTTGGCTATAGTATAGTTTACTAGGATAGGAAATGGATAAGATGCAGGAAATCTTTATAGCATAAGAAATATGCATAAAACATCTTGTTTCTATATTTTTCAATTATAAAGGTAAAATAATACTATAGAAAAAACTGACACAGAGAGTAAAGTAAAAGAAAAAAAACACACACAAATCCAGCGCTCTAAAATTGGTATTCTTATGGGCCCTCCTTCCATCTTTGTCATGTGCAAGTCATGATGATGTAAAATTACTGTTAGAATATGTTTGCTCACTTTGCATTTTATCATGTGGAGTGTGCCAGATCACTGCCTAGAAACTGAAACACTCTATTTTAATGATATACCATAATTTAATCAATTTTCCATATTGCTTCCAAGTTTTTATAGTTAGTACTATTTGACTATTAAATAATGATGAAGTGAACTTGTGTGCACATTTTAAAAAAATGTATTTGGGAATATTTCCTTAGAATTAATTCAAAGGCTTTAGATTATAGGATTTCTTTTCCAAAGAGTTGAAACTATTTCCAAAGTTATCAATAGTTACAAGATCACCAGTTTCATACCAATACTTGACATTGTCTTAATATACATAATTGTAATATTTATGCTTATTTGTTATGTGATATAAAAATGAGACCTTATCTTTCTTTTAATTTTTTTCAAAAAGCAGTGGGCTTGAAAATTTTTTCTATGTTCTTTATTAGTTGTACTTTTGTTCATGTATTTGACTATAGAGGTATCAAGATATTTTTCTTAAAATTTTAATTTAACCTTTTATTAAATAAAAATAGTAACTCTGCCACATTTATTATACTCTCCCTAATCTATTGTTAGCCTTTTTAATTTAGGCTATATATTATGTACACAGGTTTTTTAATTTATGCATATAAATCTATAAATTATAATTTATATTTATATTAATAAATGGATTCTATAATTGTTGGTATTACCTTTATTTTATTTTTAAATTGCTTTTCGATAGTGATAACGTACAGGGATATTATACTTTATTTTCTTCTAACTTTTTAAAGTTTATAGCTAACATACAGAGAAATCTATTTGTTGGTATATTTTTCCTTTTTGTTGCTTTTTAAAATTGATTACCTACGGAAGTTTGATAAATATTCAGTTTTAATTTCTACCTGTTCTCTGGTTTGTTTTTTATATCTAACTATTTAATCCATTTGGAATTTGCTTAGGTGTATGGTATGAGACATTTTCGATTTTTTTTCTACATAACTGCTATACATTATCATGTAATACATTTTAATTAAAAAATACTTTCCCACTGTTGTATGAAACTTGCTATGATACATAGAATTCATAGAACTTATTATACATACAAGGTTCTATTTTTAATTTAAAAAATTTTATTCCATATAGGTAGAGACTATTTGTTAAGGGCTAATTACATTGATAATATATGATAATTACGGGAAGCAACATTACACTGATAATTTCCTTATCTTCTAGGGAATGACTTTTGACCAAGCTGGAGCTTTGTAGAGTTGGCACTGGGCTGATCATAAGTTTTCAAGAAATGAGAAGAATATTGCCTTCAATTTTTAAACTAAGTTGTTATTCTATCTCCAAAATGAAAATAACGCTTCTCATTAAATCTGAGTATAAATGTTTGTTTTCCTTTGGTAAATGAACTGTTTAAAATAAAACTGCATTTTGTATCATCACATAGTATTGTGAGCATGGATTCTGAAGCCAGACTGGCCAAGTATAATTCTCTCGGCTGCTACTGACAGGCTGGATAGTTTGGGGCAAATTACTTAATCTCTTTGTGCACTACTTTCCTCATATATAAAATGACAATAATAACAGTCATTATCTCCTGGGGTTATTACAAGGATTGGACGAATATTTATATTGTTCTACCTAGTTTTAGAGGAAAAGGGGAAACTGTGTTAACAAAAGTTTCCTAGAAAGGGTTATCATTTGGCTAAATCTTAAAACATTAAGTAGACGTTCACTATTTGAATTTTCCATTTTGACACCAGTTTCGGAAGCTGGTGGTTGCCGATTTAGCAGAGAATTTTTACTACATACTTTTAGAAAGTTCTGCCCAGCTCTGCTGGGACAAGTAGAATATTGCTTTTTCAAAGAAGTTCTAGCATAGGTTTCTCTTCAGATCATATAAATCTTTTGCCTTTTTTTTTCAAAGAAGTCTTAGGCCTAATGATGAAGTATGTCAATGCTGCCTTTGACAGCTATCTCCTCTCCGTAGAACTAGTGCTGAGTACCCCGGTGTTGAGAGTATACATGGTAAAAGATCTGATAGAATAATTTACACAAAGGTGAATAGTAGCTAGTGGGTTACTTCTTTTAGGCAGGATCTTATGTACATTTTTTATTTAAAAAGTGTCTCAGAAATAATTGATATTTAAAAATATCACCCTAAAGGGCAGCTTAAGCCATTATTTTTCTGGGTTTCTCTAAGCATTAAACTTGGTCACCATGAAGCAATAATCCTACAGTTATTAGCTTAGCTCTACTAACACACACTTCTACTTAGTTGATTTAGCTAATCCTTAGCTTCCACTAAGAATTGACATGGTATAGTTATTTGAAGGACATTTTTGTATCTTTCACAAAACAGCAGTAATAGGCATTGTACATTATATTAAGGAATATTTCTTAAATATGGATCCATGTAACAAAATTTCCCAATATTTTTTGCCTGTCAGAGCAAAATATTGTCTCTTAAGGCAAACCTAGACTTCTCCTTTTATCAGACCACAAGCACTGCAAAGCCCATGACCTTCTTTAGTTTCTTGGCTACCATTAAGTTTAAAGCTAAACTTGGTGTCCTGTTTCAGTAGTACAGCTTATCTTTGGTTTCTGATACAAGTACTTCTTACTTCCTAAATGATTCCTGATCTCTCTTAAATTAAAAAAAAAAATGGTATTATCTTAAATATTTTAAATCTATAAGCTGTTTTAAAAAGCATATAGGTACATGAATGAAATAGTTATTATCTGTATTCCTCTTTTGACCTTTATTAAATGTTAATTTTTAAAAGACAGTGGTAATTTTTTTCTTTCCAAGTAAATTTCAAGGTCCTACAGCAGGATAGGATTTCTTGTTTTATACCTTCTATACCCTTCACTTATAGGTACTCAGTAAATAACTTGATTGGCTGACAGCTGTCTTTTAAAAGAGGATGTCTAGTTTTCATTAAAAAATGATGGGTTAATAGAAATATTGAGCCAACAGAGTCTTTCTGTTATTTTCAAATTACTCCACAATGGTCTATGATTATTTTCTACATGTAAGGGAGAGTATATCCAGGATCACCACTCTTTAAACTGGAAGGGATTTTGACAGAGTCCAGTTCCTTTATTTCAGGGATTAAGAAAACAAGGCCCAGAGACTTTATATCATTTGCAAAGGTTACATGTGAAGTCATTAGAAAGTCAAGACTGGAATTAAGGCTTCTCATTTTCCAGTTGAGTCATCTGAGGCCAATCCATCTATTCACCTTCTACATCCACACAATAAGAATGACTTGCACACATTTTAAGGTTTGAAATCAAGCATGACCTTAATTAGAATCTTCATTCATAAAACTCTAAGCTTTAAAAGTGCTAGGAGTCATGACACAAATAACAAAGTTCTGAGAGCTCACTGTGCCAGGCCCTGTGTTAAACATGTTTTATTATTTCATACAATCTTCACAATAACCTTCGATGTAAGTATTACTGTTATTCCCATTTTACAGATGAGAAAATGGGTGTCAGGCCCCATGCTTAGTACCAAGATTCAGCTGAGCTGAGCTCTCATTTACTATGAGTATTGCCTCACAAATCCATTACAGTACGTGCTTTCCTTTTTAGATAGGTAGATATTTTTTCCTAAGCCAGACTGGGCTACCCTAATAATCCTCTACTAGAATTCTTAATTCCTACCCACTTAGGCCTTTTCCCTGGAAACTTCCTGCCATCAAAACAGGAATTCATACTCAGCCCTTCAGGACTGAAGTCACAAGTAGTGCTGGAATTCAAGAAAACACCAAGTATTCAGACAAATCGGGGAGGAATCATCTGAATTCCTTCAAAAGTCAGTGAAAAGAAGATGCTGCAATTAAGGAGTACCTTGGAAGAATGTAGGAATCAAATTTGTGCAGAGAAGGAAGGAATCTAAGGTGAAAGCAACTGGATCCTTTCTTTGTTTATGCCATCCTCAACACCGGTAAAGAGTAGCGTACTAGATTGTCTTGGACTAGAAAGAATAGCTAAAATGGACAACTAACACCATAGTATTTCAAAGTGGCACATATCAGAGAAAGTCTCAGCTAACTAATCACTTCATTCCGTAAGTATGATATTTGCCAAAGGTGATCACCTGCTAATGTTTCTGATGAAGCCTAAGGAATCATGTGGCAAATGCTGAGGAAATAGTTCAATTTGAACCAGATTAATTGTTCACCTGTTGGTGCCACAGTTCTGTGTAGTGGTTGTTGGGTCTTTTTGTAGCTGTGGAATACAGGGCCTTCTGAAAATGCTGAGAGGGCAGTGCCTTCCCGGAGCCGACTCTACTAGATGCCAACCTCAATCACGCATGTGCCAGCTAATACCATGCCACACAACCCATCAATGCTTTCAGCATATTTAATCATCTGCCTTGGAGAGACAGAAAATATTACTATTGATTTAGCTTGGTGTTTAATGTGGTTGTTAAATTTTAAATCACTGTACAATGACCAATACTTTGGGTAGTAATGTAATTCTTCCAGGTTTATCATCTCTCTTGAAGCTTAACTATTTAGTTCATTGTGTAGCATTAAATTCCAGACAGAGGAATCAACACTAAATAGAACAACTTTTCTGTAAGCTTTCTCATAATGGTAACAGGAAAAGACAATTGCTCTCACTGTGCTCCTCTGTAGACACTCTGCCTGCTCTGTATCTCTATCAGTTTTCCCATAATGTGCTCTTGGCACACTTACTTTAGGATTGCCGGTTTGAGAGCACGGCTTTTTTTATCCTTGTCACCAAATGTGATATTTTGAGCATTCAAGATACACTGCAAGTGGGGATAAATATTGAGACTGATTAATATTGAGACTGAAATGGAGAACATGTAGGTTCATCTACCTCTTTATAAAATGAGCCTTTAGGAAATTATTTCATCTTGGGGATACGTCTGGCTATTCTGCACAATTTTTTCTAAAAGGCTAATAGTTAATGTGCCAGGCAGCACTCCTTCTGTACTCACCGCCTACAGGGAGAGTGGTCTTGGTAGGTACACACCTTAACATAGCATAACATCAACTCTTGCCTTTCCCACAGAGAGACTGATGGCTTCACTGAGTACACATCCCTGATCCAAGATGTTAGTGAACACATTTCTTAACGGCAGTGGAGCTCTCAAAGGTTTTTTCAGTGTTCACCAACCACGTTCCAGTGTGGAGGAAGGATGTTAGCTAGGTATGGGACTAAGCACAGATGCAATCTGGGTATTCAAGCTGACCCTACTGGTGGATGTCGGCTGCACACTGAATGTGGCCTGGCTGAAACCTGTTCCTATATGAGTGTGGCATGTGGAAATTGGAACAGATGGCGGGGTCAGTAATAAGGAACTTGTTTGTTGTTGCCGATTGGAGGCCATTTCTCCTGCCAGCATGACTCCACAGATTTATCCTGGCATTGGTGACCAAGGGGAGACAAACAACGTTGTTCAACAAGCATTCTGAAAGATAGCATATGGCCAGGAATAAATCTCTAGAGAATACCAGGGTGTGTTGTGTTGTGCTACACACTGTGGTAGTATTGCTCCTAAGCAGTAGAGGGCATGGTGAGTTCGTCCGGTTAGCAGTATAAATAGAAGTGACTGAAAACAGCAGCAAATATAATCTGGTGAGCTTGGGAGCAACTATGTGGTGTGCTGCTTCTAAGATTACTTGCTTAATAAACTGCGTTCGTTTCATTCTTTCTCATTTTACTACCAGAAAATATTCATATGGGTTGGGTTTTAGGGTGACAAAGTGTTGAGAATGTTTGTTGATTTTATATACATATATATATATATATATACACACACACACACACACACACACACACTCACATATGTGCGTGTGTATGTATATATGTATATACGTAGTAACTAGTAAGAGAGAAGCATTAATGATGCTAGTCTAGAAGCTTAGTTAATTGGGAGTCTCTGGGGGAAGCAACTCAAGTTGGTGTCTGCTAATTAAGGCAATGCATTTTCCAGGGATTTAGGAAACCCAGAGCCCGTCTGACTTTATGACCACTCATGGGTTATAATGCAATAGCAGTGACTAGCTTTCACTGATTCTACTCACATGGCTGACTTGGTTAGATGCATTTCACTCTCACAACAAAAACTCGTGGGCAGTAATATAGTCACATTAGTCATAGAATAAAATACCAAGGTGATTCCACTTTAACATTTTTTCAGAAATCTGGAAATTTTATCATTTAGTTTGGTCCTTTTGAAAAAAAGAAACCTGTCACAATTGCATGTTTCTTCTGAAGCTTTGTGGGTTCACAAATCTTATTCAAATATAGATTAATTTCCTGAGATACCTCCAAATTAGGTATCCTGAAATTCCATTCGTCCAGTTTTGATCCATGCCGGCTCTGGCTCATTAGTGCTGAGCAGGTCCTGGTGCCTCAGGTGCTTCTCCCTCATTTCTGAGGCTATAGCAGGATCTTCCCAATTACAACTGATCAAGTAAATGGGATTTTTAGAAAACTGCAAGGTACTTTTCATTCTTCTGAGAACAAGTTATAAAAATAAAAATATTTACTGTTAAAGTGGTATCACAAGATGAATCAAAGAAAAGTCAAAACATCATGAAAAACCCAATAATACAACTTCCAGATATGCAACAGAACAATGAAACAGTGCCAAAGCCAAAGACTTGGTTTTATTCATGGATTTAAAAAAATCTTGGACTCCTGGTATTTAAAACTTCTCTCCCTAGAATCTGGGTTTAATCCTAACATATGAGAGTGACCAGAAAAGCTCTGAGGTCTGCCTAGGGTTTTATCCAAAAGCAAGAAAAGAACCTAGTGGGTTTGAGAGAGAATAGAGATGTTCCTGGCTAGTTCTGAAAGTGAAGCTCATTCAGTAAACTGTAGTATCAGTTTTTCCAAATCTCAAGTAATTAAGTTTTGTGTTATACTACAAAGCTGAACATAAGTGTGAGCTGAGAGTGGGCCTTAAGTCACATGGGTTTGCAAACAGGTGGAGGGTAGGGAAAGCTCCCTTCTGAGTAGATATTACACCTGCAAACCTTGTCATTATCATCCCAAACAGGGTGGAATGGGAAGTGCTACTGTGGGGACCTGGCTTCATGGAAGAGGGTGCTTGCATTTTCTAGCACAGTTCCTGGCACATACGGGAAGCTCTATACATGCATGTCAGACAGAACTTCGAAGCTTGGGAGACCATGGGGTGGAAGGGCACAGAAGGTGGCCAGCAGGTTCCTGAGTTAGAAGGGAATTAAGTTAGGGCATGAAGATGGGCACCCTTGCTCCACTCTGCCTTACCTCCTTGAATTTATCTCCTGTTACTTCCCCCAACCATTCTACTCCAACACTATCTCCTGTTACTTCCCCCAACCATTCTACTCCAACACACTGCTCCTTGCTGTTCCTTAAGACTTTCACACTGCCTGTTCCTTCTGCTTGGAAATCTCCTCTCAGGCATCCATATGGCCTATTCTTCACATCCTTCACCACTGTGCTCAGATGTCACCTTCTCAATGAACTGCAACCTGTCTCCTGACTCCCATACTTTTGACTGCCTTACCCTGCTCTGTTCTTCCATTTACATAGCCATGCCTCCTAACACACTACCACTTCTTATCCTTATTGTTCATTTTTATGTCCTCTCTCTTGAAGATAAGTTCTACAGGGGTAGGACTTATTTTTATTGATGTGTCCTAACTGTCTAGAACAATGTCTGGCAAACAGGGATTTGATAGTTATCTTAGGTTTCTGTGCCATGTGAACTGAATTCCCTTTGAAGCATCACAGAATATATGCTGAGGGCGAGTAAGGAATTATTGACTCCTATGCTAAGTAGCTGCAGTGCGTATCCGTGACATCCTACCAAAAGCCAGCATCCTGGGTATTCTAAAATCACATTTAAGAATTACTCAGTGGCCCTCGAAGAGATATATGCATTCCCATGTTCACTGCAGAAGTATTCACAATAGCCAAGGTATGGAAACAACTTGTGTCTCACACACACACACACACACACACACACACACACACACACACACACAGAGGAATATTATTCAGCCATGAAAAAGAAGGAATTTCTGCCATTTGCAACGAAATGGATGGAGCTTGAGGGCATTATGCTAAAGGGAATAAGCCAGACAAGAAAAGATAAATACTGCATGGTATTACTTACACGTGAACTCTAAATAAAAAGGGAAAAGAAAAGACAAACTGAGAGAAACAGAGTAGAAAAGTGGTTGCCGGGGGCTGGGGGGAGGGTGGTGGAGGAAATTGAGAGAAGTTGGTAAAAGGGTACAAGCTCAGTTATAAGATGAATAAAGTCTGAGGATCTAATGTATAAATGATGACTATAGTTGATAACACTGTATTGTATATCTGAAATTTGCTGAGAGAGTAAGACTTAAATGTTATCACAAAAGTAAAAAAAAAAAAAAAAAACAAGGTAAATATATGAGGTGAGGTATGTGTTAATTAACTCTATGGGGGGAGAATCCTTTCACAATGTATACAAATATCAAATCATCACCTTGTACACTTTAAATATCTTACAATTTTATTTGTCAGTTATATTTCAATAAAGCTGAAAAAAAAAGAGAACTACTCAGGGACTCTCAAGTCAAATGGCAGGTCGAAGAGCTCCTTTGGATTCCTCCTTGGCTGTTTGGAAGCAGGGTCTACTAAATTAGATTTAGAGGTACTCAAGGTTTGAGAGTTATCCCTATATAATGCAGAGAGGATAGGAATTTAGATACCATTGGAAACTAAAATATATTGAAATAGAATCAATTTAGATTAGATAGTTCTTCAAATCAACTTGCACTCAGAGAACACAGGAGCATTTTTTTGGTCAAAAATAATCAAACTTCACATTAAGGATAAATAAATCTGTCTTCGGTAGGACTTCACCAAATATTTCCGGTGTTAGTGTGAAGAACTAACTTGAGAATTCTGGTGAATTCATTTTAAAGAAAACTTCATATAACATTAGGGAAGGAAAAGAAACTCACATCTTTCATATAGTTCTACACATTTAGAATTATAGATACATGAGAATCTCTCTTTTTCTCAAAGACCTAAGAAAAAAATAAAGAGATAAAGAAAAAAAGGAGAAAAGAAAGAAAAAGAAAAAGAAAAGATTCTAGGGATTTTTATTTCAGTCCTCTTCAAATAGTTTATTCTCATAACTTCTATCAGATTTAACTTCCTCATATTGGTTTAATTTCCCTTCCTTGGTGGTAGACTTAGAAAATGCACTCCTTTAAAAAAAACTTTACATAATAATCCTTTTTATAAAAGAAAAGTAACAATTTTTCTTCAACCTTTCTTTTTTTGGCTAAACTAAGTTTAATTTAGTCTACAAGCTAAATAATGCCCTTCCTGATTTTGCTTTTTGGCACTTGAATAGTCTGGATTCTTTTAAATTTGGCTCTTCCAGGGCTATTTTGATGAAATATTTGATCAATATTCTTTAGAGACTCCTACAAAATCTTCTAAAGCTACTACTTTCATTTTTAGCCTTTGTCACTATAAAAAATAAATGTTCACTATGGGAAATTAAGGAAATACAGAAAAGAAAAAGAAGGAAACCAAAATCACCCAGAATGCCTGCTCTCAGAAATGCCAGTTAATATACAGATATCTCCATTGCTTTTTTCCCTGTCCACATATACATGTTTTTTGAACAAAGCTGGAATTATATTTAGATATCATTTAGTTTCCTGCTTTTTTTTTAACTTAATACGAGCATTTCCTAGGTACAGTGTACATTATTTTTAAATATTATATTTATTTAAAAAAGGAGTCACTTTCATTCTACCAAGGGTGTTTATAACAAGATATATTTTTGAAATCCTGCTTGGTAGAACAGTTATATAAGAAGTGGGGTATCTCAGCATTTGCTTTAAACACACTGAAATATGGCCAGCACATTTGGAACTGAGAACACTTGACCAATTAGAGTAAATTCCTTGAACAGCAAAGTAAATAAACCCAGAAAAGTGATTTGAGGACCACTATTACTGATTGAGGTATCTGATTCTCTTGTCCACAGTGGAAAGAAACCTCAGGGATGAGTGGACCTAGACTCCTGAGTAAGGCATTTTAGCATCATCCAGTGACTGTAGCAATTAGGTAAACCCTTCTATGCAGTAACTCAGTAAATATAATGCATACATTTATAATGCTATCTATAAAATAGCAAATACAATCTTCATCTATATTCCACAAGTACTTTCTTAGAATTTAAGTTTGTCAGGCGTTCACAGGTTAAAAATGAGTTCTTTTTAATCATAAGAATTTTTTTCCTATAGCATATTACCAGGGAACTTAGCTATTCATTACCTCACAGGTTTAGTTTCTGAGGTGAGTACAATTATAAACCAAAAAGCATTCTGAAAAGAAAATTTACAACCCATCTTTGTAGGGCCATTTCTTATATATCATCTTGCAAATTTTACTCTACCAGAATTTGGGCAGAGTTATTCTTAATAAGTGTGTAAAGGCTGCTTTTCTGTGTCATCAAGAAGAGTTATCCCCCAGCACACGCCGACTTATTCTTCTAGTCTATGCAGTATCCCCAGTTACAGACCTTTCCTACACGGTAATCATTATTCCTGCTTTGCTTTTCTGGTCATCAAACCCCAGTATGTATCACCATGAAACAAATGTCAAATAAACGATTGTCTCAGGAGAACCCCAGAGCTGAACGTTTGACTCTCAAGACTTTGGAACAATATTCTCTGATCTTAAGGCCTTTGATAATTCAAGTGGCTTTTTAAAGCAGAAGGACAAGAAATAGGTATGCTTCCTTAAAGTAGATACATAGGCAAGTGTTTTTCTTTCTGCTTTGCACAAATATAGTAGAAGAATCTTTTATATTCTGGGCAACCAACCAGAACTCTATTAACTGGTAGATGAAGTAAACTAAACTATATGTTCCAGATGTAATAGGGAACAAATGCGCTCAGTCCATGGAAGGTAAAGTCACAGCCCACAAATGGAACGAACTAAAAGTTATCAGGTCATTCTACATGAAAAGTCCATTTTGACATTTCTGTTGTATTAACAATCTGTTCCTGCTTTGGTGGCCTTGGAAGAATGAACAGCAATATTCATAGCCTCTACTATCAGCCTTGTTAATTTTTTTGAAGACCACTGGATATTTATTAACCTACGACTTTTCACTACTTGAAGTGTTCTCATTTCTATAACAAATAGATTAAAGTCAACAGAGAAAAGTTCCAAAGAGTGACAAAGTTATTGGGTTTTCTTGAGATTGCTATGCTTACTTCTTTATAATGGAGGTCTTTTGAGTCATAGTGAAATGTCACCTATTTGGAGTCACATGCTGTGCTTTATCCCTTTGGTAGATCAGATAAAGAGAGAACTTGGGTCCATCACCGCAATCTGATGCAGCAAAGAGGAGCGACAACTGAAGTAGTCTTAGACGAGTTATCATTTTTTCTTACAAATTACATTCTTATTCATTCTACAGTGACGCCAAAACAGCATTCGTTCTCTCAGCAAATTTAACAAATAAAATAAAATACCTTTCAATGTAGTGGCTAAGATTCAGTGATGTTGAGGGAAGGATGATACGTAGAGAGATGCTAGTATGGTACAGGGTGTTGGTGGTGGGGGAGCAAGTGTGCACCGTTAATAGGAGAAGATGTCAAAAAAAAATGAAGCATAATAATAGTGCAATTTATCCTTGCTAAACGTACTGCAGTGTGCTATAATTAAATATGAAAACCTAAATTTATCTCTATGTTCGGTTGTCATTAATTTAACAGGGAGTGCACATGTTCTAATCTAATGGCTGATTTTTTTTTTCTCCATGTGCAGCATATTAAAATGTATATTAGCCTCAAGGTGCATAAACACAAAATAATAGACCAAAGGTTTTGGCCTGTGGAGAAAAAAATCCATGCTCAAAGGCCGTCAAGTAGCTGTGATGCAGGGTAGACACTCACTTAGCCTCATTAAGCCAAAGCTCTCTTTTGCTTGTCTTTTGTTCTGCATGACAGCAGCCTCTTTGTTGTATAATAATTCATTCCGAGTTCGTTCCAAGCTACCGAAACTGGTGAACTGTGGCCATTTTAATGAGAAGTATTGGTGGTATGCATAATCTGGAAGCCACGTGGGCCAGACAATCACAGAGCACTGCAGCCCGCAAAATGAGATATTGTCGAAATCACAAATTTGTCAAGTTGTTTTTGGACAGGGTATTATAATAAGCACTAAAATATGCATCCTATTACTCTGCATCTGCCAGTCAAAGATCACAGTAATGAATGCGTGCTGCAGGGTAAAACCAGGCCGTTTTCCTAAGTAAAACAAACCACAGAGTACAGAAAAGAATTATGCGGTAGTTTTTTTTTTTGTTTTTTTTTGTTTTTTGGCATTGCTCGATTTCTTTTTTTAATCCTTTTGCACCAGGAGTCAGGTTCTCCTGGCATGGTGTCCACTGCTAGCAGTGTATACACAGAGCCTTCTGATGCCAGGGGGTTTACGTGAATACATTGCTTTTTAATAGGTGTGCTTATCAACGGAGAATACAAAACCTCAAACTCAAAGCTTAAACTGAGTCTAATGAAGAATTCCTTGGAGACAAAAGGAAAAAAAGAAGGATAAGAAAATCTCTCCCAATGATATGATGCCTTATGTTTTATCCTTTCCTACTTCAAATGGCTTAGGCTTTGGGGCTTGTTTTTTTTTTTTGTTCGGTTTTTTTTTTTCCCTGGGTTTTGTATCTGTTTGTCTGTTTCTTGCTTTTTTGTCTGTCTGTCTGTTGGTTTGCCTTTTTGGATTAACCCGAAGCTTCCACACTAGCCAGTTTAAGAAAACCAATACAGTGTATAAGGCAAGTCTTTTCACTTGTCAATAAAAATGGTCCTTAGGGAGAGTGACCATATAATTTATCACCTAAACCAGAACTCAATTGAGAATGAAAGGGAGAGGGGTATCAACAATTGAAGGCATAAAAACCAGGTTTGTCACAGGCAAACTGGCCTATACGATTATCCTAACTGTAGGTTTTTGGATTGGTAAATGTGAAAGAAACTCACAGTGACCAAAGGCAGTACAACACATTCTGTTATTTTAGGCAAACTGCATTAAACATGTAGGGGTTTTTTTGTTTTTGTTTTTGCCTTCAGCTAATGGACTCTCCATAAAGTCTGGCTAGAAGTACAATGACTGGAAGACAATTGCAGAAGAGGGAGAAGAATCCACCGTTCCACTCTTTTCTAACCACTCATTTAAACACATTTTATTTGATCAGCAGGCACTATGAGAGACAGCAATTTATAAAAGTATGGTCCTCATGGTGTTTATAAACAGGACTGGGGGTGGAAAGATGGTTAAAGACAAGCACCACAGTGACTCAGACAAACAGGTACACACATAGTAAATGTTCAGGTAGGTATAAACCAGATGGTCCCTTAGTTCAGAGGAGAGAAATATCCTTGCTGGTGAGGAAAAATGAACAAAGCTTCTTGAAGTAGGTAATGACATCCTGAAGAATGAGTAGAATTTCATTAGGCAAGGAGAATTGAGTCAGGGGAATTAATTGCACATCGTAAGCTGAGACGTTGAGGTTGTGATAGGAGCAGGGCATGTTTCAGGACCACTTGACTCAGAGATGGTGCTGTATGTGCAGAGGAGTAACAAAAGTAAGATCGGTGTAACAGGTTGCAGTGAGATCCCAAAGAGCCTTGAATGCCAAATAAAAGAATCCCTTACGTCTATTGATCAAGCAGTGTCATTGAAGGCTCAGAACAGGAAAATGAGTTTTGGAAAGAGTAAACTGGCAGTGATATATATATAAGAGGGCTGGAGCGGGAGAAGCTGGGAGGAGAAAGCCTACAGTTGAAGAGCAGGAGAGAGGTCCTAAAAACCTAAACTAGAATATTGATATTTGAGTCAGATAAATGGGGCTCATCCAAGTGCTCCCATTCTTTCTGAAATATTTCTACTGTGAGACTTGCACATATTCCCCAAGCTGCATCATATCTTCTCAATGTCTTCCGTGCCCTCAGCCATCAGTCCATCTTGTTTTCATGTCCATCTCTGCTGTGCCTTGTCTCAGGCTCAGTGATTGGAGAGCACGAGACCGGTCTTGAGCTCTACTTTGAGAATGCTCAGGACCAAGAGGGTGAGTCTATGTGACTTGGTATAGCCTAAGCTAGTAGGCATTTTCTTTTGCTTTAATGTTTAAAAGTGCGAGCACTTTGGGGACATAACTACTTTATTTTATAGGTGCAGGTCTGCAAAGGAAGATAAGTGCAAGGCAAACCAGAGCCCCGAGTTTGTCTCAGGAGATACAAGCTAGAAGCTCTGCCCACAGTTGAATCATGGAAGCCTGAAAGTGTAACAAATGTCCTGGGATGTAATGTCTGGAGTCTTAAAGCTGTGATGCATGACAAGCTAAGCTCTTCAGTGCCAGAGGTCTCTGTCTCTGGGGTACTAATACATCCCTCCATTGCTCAAGTCTTCTGTTTGGGGTGTATCCGTGTGTGTGTGTGTGTGTGTGTGTGTGTGTGTGTGTATGTGTATGTATGTGTGTGTTTTCCTTTGGGACATTTGCTTTGAAGTCTGGTCATCAAACTAGGCTTTTCCCTGGTGAGAGGACCATCCTATAGAGAAAACATCCACATTTGCCTGCAGTTTGTGTAACTTGCTAAACTGAAGACAGACACACTGCATGGCAACCAGAATGCTTTCATTCACCTTTTAATTTCATTAGATTTGCATCTACTGGTCAAAATTCTGGTCTTATTTTTCAACTCTGATGATGAATACTAAGAATTATTTTACTTATAGCTCTATTTCATTTTGTAGGGAATAAGAAGTATTATGAATTTTTTTCTTTAAAGACCTCAATAATATTTATCTTCTAAATGGAATCTTCAAATATACCAGGGGTATCTTATGGCTTACTACATACTGGGACATGTCTACTATAAGATCCCTGGAAATATCTGTCTCAATAATATCATTCCACATGCTGATGTCATGACAAAAATCATTGAACAGCTGTTAAATAATCAGAAACACTTGATAAAATTTCTAATGATTGTTCTACGTAAATGGAATCCCCTACAGTGCATTGCTTGTATTTTCTTTATATTCTTCTTGAATATTCTTCCTTGCATTATAGCTATTTAAATCTTACCTTTCAACTAAACTATAAGTTCTCAATAGATAACACCTGCTTCACTCTAAGTTCACAGCACAGAGCCTTTCATGTGCTTTGGGCTCGATAGATATTAGTGGAATAGAAAGGTAAACCTAAATGTTTCACACTTTTCAGAGTTCTTCTCTATTACAGAAACATAATATGCAGATGTGCTAACAGAGGATGACAAAAAATAGCAGTCTTTTGAAAACTAGTATTTATTAAATGGATGGAATATATGTTATAAGTTAGTGTTGTATAAACAATTAAAATGCTCTACAAGGACCAAACTGAAAGCTCATATTGGTGGCAACATGATATTGGATTCTAACTGTATTTCACCTGCAAAAGACAGATTACTTTACTCCATCCCCAGTGCTATCATCTTAGTCTATGGCAACATCGTCTTGTAACTAGATTTCTCTAACAGCCAGTCCCACCTGCCCAGTGCAAAATAAAAATGCAAGGCCCATTGTTTTAAAAAGCATTAAGAACTTCAAGATGGAGTGAGCAGGGCATTAAACCAAGAGCAGAACTCTTCTGAAGAGGGGAGTGTTGTGAGACTGCACAGGTCACACACCCGTGAAGCTGGCCCTGGTAATAAGTCTTCTAATGATCTCTCTGATTTGATTTTGCATATTTTCTATTTTCCCACAGCAGCACAATGATGTATTTAAAATGAAATTTAGATAACATCATTGTTTCTGGGCGAAACCATTTGACAGCTTCCCCTTGCACACTTAATATAATCCAAATTCTTTATCATAAAGCTCCACATGATGTGGTCACTGCCAGCCTCTCTAATCCTATGTGGTGTGACTTTTACCCTTTTTCTCTAACTTTGGCCATACAGGCCTTCTTTCAGTCTGTTAAACTGAATCACAGATGCTTTTCTCTCCCAGTGGAATGCTGTTCCCTGACTCCTTCTCATCCTTCAGATCTCATTTCAAATATCACTCCCTCAGAGAACCCTTTCTTGATACCCAAACCAAAGTAGCTACACATTCCACATATTCTCCTAAGCACACCTTTTTCTCCTTCATTATAGTTATCACAAACTTTAACTTTTTAAAAAATTAAAATTGTTTCTCTCCATTATCTGACTGTAATCTCCAAGAGGGCCAGAGCCCAGTCTATCTTACTCACCATAGTATAACATCTGGCACAGAGCCTAGCTTACAATAGGTGCTTAATAAACATTTGTTGAATGAATGAATGAATGAAAGGTTCATTCAAATGCTCAATGACATTTTGCTCATTCTTTTAATGAAGTTAAGATGTAATTTGCTTGGGCAACCAGAAATATACAAGTTCACTCCGGCATTTGGAGGGGGGAGTACCAGGCTCTGTTCTGTACCCAGGAAGAAGCTATTTTCTCAGGATAATGAGCATTTATTAATATTTATTTTTGTTATACAAAATAGGACCCAGAACTAAGTACATTCCCTCGTCATCTGTTTTCATGACTCCTGGGTGGTCTGAAATATAATGTCTCTTTCTAGGGCCTTCTCTTTCCCGTTTTCTATTCTATTTCAGAACAATGAGCTGTTATTTTTCACTAGCCATCTTGTCCTTCTTTGGCTTCAAATAGAACTAGGGCCGTTTTTAAGAAACTACACACAAATAGAGTATATTGCCTCTTCCTGGAATTCTAGTACATTATTATGACAAATGTTTTTCATAGCAATATTCATTGCATTATGTTCAACTGTTTTTGTTGTTGGCCTGGAAATACTAGAAGTATAAGTACTAGCTTTGACAAAGTAATAAAGTCAATAGAATAAAACTATGCTAGGATTATGGCCTCTTGTTAAGAGATAAGCAGCAAAGTCAGTACATACATGGAAAATTAATATTGATATCAAATTCAGCTATCTTATGCTCAAAATAAAAAATCATTACATTCTTAAAATAGTCTTCTATGAAATGTATTCCATTTATAACTTGAATGCTATAGAAAACATTAAAATACTTTATATATATTTATATAGCACCTTACTTCATTTAGAAGCTTTTTATTATATATATGTTTTTATTATATATATATTATGCTTACATATATAATATATATTATAGATATAAATATATATGTGTAAACTTTCTTTTGATTCTCTATAACAGTTCTGTGAAATCAGCAGAGGAAGATTTAGTTATCTCCATTCTCTAGATGAGAAAACTGAGGCTCAGAAATATTACCTATGACCATGCAATCAGCTAATGATAGAGTCAGAATTCAGATCTTCAGATTCCTGTTCTTTCTATTTTACTGTTCTATGTTTAACAAATACAGCAGATATAAAAAGCATTTTAAATTAAAAACATTTTGATGAACATATTCTACTATTCCATGGAAGAACTTAATAGCAAAAAGTTAATTCATGAAGAAGATTTACGATCGTACATTATCTGAATCGGAATCGGTCTAGTATTATTTACTAAGCCCCCTTCAACATCCCCCCATCAAAAAGAAGTGTATTAAATTAACATTATAGTTATTTAAGAACTAATTTTTTTCTAGCCTGATTTAACTTTATGGATAAAGTATTAATTATGATTTCTTGGTTTTCCATCAAAATGCAGTTGAGGATATTTAAACTGGTATTTCCAGGAAATTCCTTATGCTAACTTGGTAAAGCATTTACTTCATAGGAAATATTTTCAATACTTTCTATAGGAAATTACACTGTGCAATTTCAGCCCAAGTTTCCAGGGATATGGAGGATTTATTTCCTGGCCTAAACCATCTCTAAATGAGATTTAAGAGTTTAAAAGCTGGTAGTGGAGGGGAGTAGTGCCTGTGTTCTGGTGGATGAGGTCATACAGAGTGAAATAAGTCAGAAAGAGAAAAACAAATATCATATGCCAGCACATATATATGGAATCTAAAAAAAAAAAAAAATGGTTATGAAGAACCTAGGGGCAGGACAGAAATAAAGACACAGATGTAGAGAATGGACTTGAGGACACGGGATGGAGGAAGGGTAAGCTGGGACGAAGTGAGAGAGTGGCATGGACTTATATATGCTACTAAATGTAAAATAGATAGCTAGTGGGAAGCAGCCACATAGCAGAGGGAGATCAGCTCAGTGCTTTGTGACCACCTAGAGGGGTGGGATAGGGAGGGTGGGAGGGAGACGCAAGAAGGAGGAGATATGGGGATATATGTATATGTATAGCTGATTCACTCTGTTATAAAGCAGAAACTAACACACCATTGTAAAGCAATTATAGTCCAATAAAGGTGTTTAAAAAATAAATAAATAAAATATATTCAAATTAAGGGACTTCCCTGGTGGTGCAGTGGTTAAGACTCCACACTCCCAATGCAGAGGGCCCGGTTTGATCCCTGGTCAGGGAATGAGGTCCCACACGCATGCCGCAACTAAGAGTTCACATGCCACAACTAAGGAGCCAGCGTGCCGCAACTAAGACCCAGTGCAACCAAATAAATAAATATATATATGAAAATATAAAAGATATTCAAGTTAAGTAAAATATTTCATGTACAAAATAAATTTGCATTCACAAATAAAACTATTATGCCTTGGAAAAAAAAAAAGCTGGTAGTGAATGTACGGCTGGGCTACATTACATTCAGACGAATGAGATTTGCAAGGTCAGTGTCAGTATCAAATTTGGTTTTAAAAGCAAAGATAGGAAGTTTGACGTTCTCACTTTTTTAGAAGATGACTGACTCACATATATTGTGTATACATATATATGAACACATACATATGCAGAGGCCCATATTTAATATCTGTTAGTGTATCTATTAAATGATGGTGTGATATCACATATACATACACAGACACTCATATTTAATAGATATTAATATATTATATATTATACATAATATATGCTATTATATATAATATATGCAGATAGGCATACATACATATGCAATACAAAATCGATATTGACATATGATATTTTATATATATTAATATATATAATTATCTATATGATATTAACACTATCAGCTTTTTTTGGTCAAGTTGTTACTCTCTCAGGTATAGCATGACTAAGAAATGGATACTTTTTTAAGCTTATGTTTGATGATTTTCATTGTATTTTCCCACTGATAAAGTAGAATTTTAAATATAACTTGTGTTATTTTTATCTGTCCTCAATTGGAGTGCTTCCTAGTTCATTAAATTTAGAAATCCCTTCTCACTGCCCCTCTGTCATGTACTTAATGATCTGTAAAACACTTAAAAACACTAGAGGAGTTCGTTTTTTAAAAGAAACCCTACAGAGAAGCCTTCTGAAATGTCAGAAAATCTTTTGTAATCAGCGATTTATTTATTTGTGCTTTAACTACTGATGTTCATATAGTAGAGGTATTCTTTTGCAGGGCAAACCTGTAGTATGCTCTGCAGCTTAATCTGATGATAGCTGATAACAGTCTATTTAAAAAAAATTTTTTTTTGCATTGCTATCGTAACAAAACTAGTTTAGAGCCTAATGAGCAGAATTAAAAGCCAGAAGAACAGGATTTAGGTTCAGCTGGGGGGAAAGAGAATAACAGCTACACCGCATCCACACTCCTTTTCTCGCACTGTCTTTTTTGTGGACTATTTGGTAACATGGCACGATAGGTGAAATGAGGCCTGGCTGTAGGCTGTAGAACGTGGTGAAGACAGTGCTAAGAGCACGTGTCTAGGTAATCTGCGCAGTAGGTACCCTTGTCCTAGGTAAGTTAAATGTGTTTTTACCTGTGTCATCACGAAAGTGGAACAGGCTAGGGCTGTATTAGACTGAACTTTTCTCAAGACCTGGTAGTGAGGTGGCAAGTTGGCCTCTACTGGTTACCTTCTGTGTGGGGTAAGGCTTACCTGGCCTGAATGAGTACCCAGATTTGGGCTGGGTACTATTAGGTATGTGGGATGTAACATTTGGGACATAGTTTTCTGTTTGATTTCACTACTATACGTCAAACTTCATGCTTCCTAAAATCAAAGGCTTTTCGCATTTCATATTTCCGTGTGCTGTCATACGTCTGACCTTGGAATCATCATTTAAACTATTCATAGCTCTTTTCATCTATCAAATTTTATAACCTGTTGTTCTCTGGATCCTGTATGAAGCATGAGCCTTTCTGCTTTTGTGGCCAACTATTCTCTTTGAATTTTCACCTGAGTCATTATCTGCCTCTTCCATGGTTTGTCTCTGGATAGGAGGCCCCAAATTGCATTAGCTGTTTTTATTATCCTAATACATTGAAAGCCTGATTTTACTATAATTTGTTCTTCATTTTCATCCCAGTTCTAGGTCTCCTGATAATCTGTTTTCTAAATTGTGTCTATTAAATGTCTTATTTGGCATTATTATTTCACAGATTCATATCTTACATTTAACCAGGTTTCGCTTCATTTCTTTGTCCTTATTTGTAACCTCTTTAGATTCTTTTGTAGAAGTCAGCTTTTTCTGAGAATTCAAAAGTGGCTCTCAAATTATAACCATCTACAAATTTCCTTACTGTTCTTTTGACCTCATTTTCCAATGATTTCATTAACTGAGACATACAAAATCCTTCCTACTTTGAGATATGACTTTATTGTATTATATACACCAGTATTTCTCAAACTTTAACATACACATCAATCACCTGGAGATCTTGTTAAAATACAGATTGTGATTAAGTAGATCTGGGGTTGGGCCTGAGATTCTGCATTTCAAACAAGCTCCAGGTGATGTTGATGTCGCTGGTTCATGTACCATGCTTTGAGGAGCATTTATCTAGACAATTTTAGTTCATGCAAATAACATAAATAACCTAACTGATTTCAAATAAAGTTTTAAGGAAACTGTTCATGTTTTTACACATGGAACTTATTTGAAATGGTGGTTACTTGAGATGAATTTCTTTGTATTAGACTTTGTATTAGAGAAAGGATCTTACTTCCATACGGCCTAAGAGGGTGATTAGGATTTGATTTTCCCTTCTTCAGAATCTAGGGTTCTGCTTTGGGGTATGAAAATGCTTACGTGGTTCTTTCAAACCCTTCTTGATGGTAAGCTATATTACCTAGTGTTTGCTCCCATTCAATCACATGTCACCTTTTCTGCCCATTCACATAACTTTAGAGATCCCTTTTCAGTGTATTGCCATCCTCTTGCCTTTTGCTTATTGGGGAGATTTATCTACTTATGTGGGATTTTATTCCTCAAATAAGATAGGTTTGATTACTGACCCCTGAGGAACACAAATGCCTAGTTATCCCTATTTGTAATTTCCTATTATTAAGTCAGTTCTCTATGCAGGACAACAAAGTCCCTCTCCTTTCCATGGTGACTGAATGAAGAAGCAATGATTACAAGGAGCCAGCCAGAGCATATGAGACAGAAAAAAGGAGGCTTGAAATTTCTCCAGACTTAGGAAATATGTATTCCATGGCACAGAATGGAGTATCACTTCTGAAATATTTCACTTTCTGTGAAAACTGCCCACACCTCTTGATGGATATATTTTGAAGTTGTACAAGCATTCTCACACCTGTAATATGTGTATAAGCTCTCCTTTATCTTTGACAATTTTATTTACACTTAATGGTACATGCAGCTAAAAGTCATATATTTTCTAGACATGGCTTGATTTCAGGTGATCTGTATCTGCAACCAGAGAATAAGATTCTTTACAATGAGCAGTGTTGAATAGGTGCTCCTACAGTAATCAGGCATCATGTATTTGGACTTGACTGCTCAGGGTAACCATATATATTCTTATTGAAGCGCTGGGTGCTTAAAAATGCTTTACTTCATTCCGAAGTTAACAAAAATGACCCTGAAAAGTACACTGATAGCAAGCAGTATTGCACCAATTATACCCTTCACTGCATTTGATTGTGGGGTTTTCTCTTTATTAGCTTAAAAGTGAGCAATACCAAGTCTAATTCCCCAGGGCCTTTTGTGCTTCTACAAATCATGTCAAGTTGCTCACAACCACTGAATTCATTGCTCTGATTTAGAGATAGCAGTACATTGGATGAGAATTTAAAAACAACAATAGCAAAAAACACTTAGGTCTTCAATTTATACAAATTCGCAATTTCAGAGAGTTTTATATCTAGGTGAATGTTCTTTTTATGAGGATTCTTCATGTTCCTCATTAACTAGAGATGAATTTTGGAGAGTCCACTTCCGGTAATGGCAAAGTACCTTGTGTTGAACTTCTGCAGGTAACTCACCACACACACACATACGAAGTTATCCAAAGGGATTTGAGAATGATTAAAAGAAAGCAGAAACTGAAGGGAGGTTGATATTTGGAAGAAGGGAATAACACCATTCTTTTTGCTTGAGGATGGGTTCAGGTGGTATCAAGCAGGGAGGTTAAAATTCAGAGAGAAATCCACAGTCCTACTAGTTGAGAAACCAGAGTTCAGTGCCATCAAAGCATCTAGAAACTGGGGGAATTTCTAGGAAAGGGGAAAGCTACAGAGAGCATCGAATTCTGCATGTGTACTTGACCCAAGTCTCTGGCTGACTTCTGAGCTATGCACGTGCTTGGCGGACTTCAAGCAGCCCAGCCAAAGCTGAAATAACTGAAATAGCTGAAAAGATATTTCAGCTTCCACTAAGTGCAGAGGGGTCAGAGCTTGGGGTTTGCGTTCACATGAGTTAACTGTCTGCTGAAACAAACAAAAGTCAGCACTCTTAGGTAGCAAATAATAGAGTCCAGAGTCTCCACAACGTATCATTCACACAGTCCAGAAACAATAAAAAATTACCAGACATATGAAAAAGCAGGAAATTGTGCCAATTCTCAAGAGAAAGGGCAGTCAATGTAGATCAATCCTGAGATGATCCAGATATTGGAATTAGAGGTCAAGGATTTTCAGGCAGCTATCATAACTATACTCAGGGTATAAAAAAATATAATGATAATGAGTGATAAGAAATCTTGCAGGAAAGAAAATCTATAAAAATAAACCAAGAAGACATTCTAAAACTGAAAAATGTGGTATCTGAGATAAAAAAATTTCACTAGGTGGGCTTAACAGCATAATGGTGATGGTACAAGAAGAAAGATTCAGTGAACATGAAGGGAGATCGATAGAAATTATCCAATCTGAAAAATAGAGAAAATAAACAATTGAAAAAATAAATAAATAAAAGAACTTCAGGGACCTGTGGAACAATATCAAACTCTAATAAATATTTAATTGGAGTCCCAGAAAAGAGGAAAGAAAGAATGGGACACAAAAACTACTTGAAGAAATAGTAACTAAATATTGCCCAAATTTAGTAAGATGCATACATTTACAAATTCAAGAAGCCCAGAGAAACTTAAGCTGAATAAATACTATAGATGATTTTTGAAGGTTTATAACATTTTAATACTATGTAGGGGGCAAGTTGGGGACTCTGAATTTGTAATATGTTTGGAGAAAAATGTAGCAAAGGGGATATGGAAAAATGGGAAAATAACAAAAATGAACTAGAAATGCATTTTGTTCCTTTTAAATCTATTATTAGAATGTTAAACAGGAGTACTATAAGAATGAATTATCCATTAGATAACTAAATAAAAATAATATTATTCAGTCACTATGCCACTTAAATAAATTCTAAGATTTCCCTTCATTTCCCTCCCTCCCTTCCTCACTTTCTCCCTCTCTCTCTCCTTCCCTCTCTCCCTTTTATCCTGGAGAAAGGCAAAGAACATAGTTTTTCTTATTGGTACCATAAGATTGAGGAAGAAATGACACTTTATTATTTGGGTCAAGAGTTATTGTGATAACCAATAGTATTATATTTATAATATTGCATATTTAACTAATTTCTCCACAATTATTATAGAGTAGAGTGCTGGGCTTTCTAAGATGATTTTAAAATAATTTCTACTTAAAAGATATGAAATTAAAACAGAAAATTATTTTGTGAAAATTGGTGATAAAGGAAAAATAACAAGCAACTTTTCTCTATTAGCCATTCAGAATATTAGAATATGGTGACTGGGAAATTATACTGAAAATGCAAGATAGAATGTTTTCTCTACACTACTCATAGTAGAATGTTAACTATACATCCTCAACTGAACCAATGCCCTGGAGCTTTTCTATAATATTGATAAGAGAGTTCAAAATGGATGTCTCTTTAATGTACCACCTGACAAATAAGAGATTAAAGGTCCTGCAGAATTTTGAAGGCCAAATGATGGGGTGTCTGATTCTGAGAGATAAGCTAACTCTTTAAATAGAAATGAAAGATTGCATGAGACTTACCCCCTTCTATCAGCCCCCCTCTAATTCCCAAGGTTTAAACTCAATTACAATTTCATTGGTACTTGAATTTTCCCTTATTGTCACCAATTTTGAACATCTGAATTTCAAAGAGAACACAACAGCCTTACACACAGAATCAGTCATAGTTGGAAGGGTACCACCCAAATTATTTAGTTCGTCTACAAGAGACTGTACCATTACTGGGATTCAATAATGTGGTATCTGAATAAAAGCCTTTCTTTAATTACTGCTTTCATTTTTTTTCAAAGCCCAGTTCTTAACAAATTTTGAAAACATAAATTTGGACCTGGTCACTGTCTGTTCTCCAGTTAATTCTTCAAATAGCTTCAGGATAGCTTTAGTTAACTTGGCAAAATGCCCTCAGAAATGAATTAGCATGTTTAACAACTTGGCCAGTCTCTCCCTCATCCCTACCCCAAGCAAAGCCTATTTAATTTCAAGCAGGCATTTTAGCATATAGTGGTTAAATTCCATCCTGAGTTCCTATCTTGAATTGGCTGATTTGGAGGCAGGCAGACTTCCTTCTGTATCTCATGCAATTTAGAAACAACAGCAGATTAGCGATTAAATTGGCTGAACAACTTCTGCCTCATATCAATTAATTTCTCCAAGGATTTTTCCTTAAATAAAGCATCTTTTATACACAGCTGCAGGGAATGTCTCAAACAACCCAGCTATATAATACACCACGATCTTTGAATACTTTCATTTTTAATGTTAGAAGCTCTGTCATAGAAAAGAGCCTGGAAATCCATCATTATTCTACATTGATACAAGTATAAGAAATAACAGTATCAGTGTTCCAATAAATTAAGACTCTGTAAAGAAGAACTCTCACTTTCTGAAAGGTGCTGCAATCATGAGGGATCTGAGGGTATTTCTAAGCCAGTCAAGAAAGAGCTATATATTTGGCATCTGTAGAGGTATTCTCCTTTTTAATGTTAAATTCAACATGAAATCGAAACCATGTGTAGTTAAAGTGATTTTCCAAGTAGAAAGAAAACAACCTACCAACCAAGTCCACACACTGTGAACAGTATAAGAGGAATGGGACCACCCTCCTTTGGAAACAGGGCTGAGAGGATAAAGTTGTGGTATTCACTTGTTTCTGGTTCCTAGAGTTTGATTCTTAAAAAAAAGTGGAAGGTTAAAAAGTTGTACAGTAAAACTGAGTCTTCACTTGAATGGGAAAAAAAAAAATCACTTTCCTCTTGGGGTTTCCTTAAGATGCTTGGTGGTTTACCTGTGCTATCCCCTCAGCCTTTGGAAGCTGATCAACCCAGCTACCTACTCCTTTCAAACTTCTCTATCCTCCCAGTTCAGAGGTACCAGGAATTACCTACCAGGAATAACATTTTGTATTGAGAACTCTCCAGACATAAGCAAGAATCCAGAAATTTGCCAAATGGGCTAAAACTTGTGTTTTAAAGTTTAAAAATAAAAAAATCAGAATTTAATGCATATACAGGAATATTACCTATGTTCTGCATTATCTGAGCATTTGGAAATTTTCCTTATATTTTATTTTCAGTAATTTTTAATACCACTAATGTTTTCAATAACTTTAGAGAGTATATTAACGCTAAATTAGATAATGGGAATGTTTCTGATAGCAAAAGTTTAGATTTATTAAAAAATGGAAGAACAGATTTACACATTAAGTTTTTAGAGTGGCATTTTTTTTTTCTTCTCAGCAGATAGCCAATGGAAATTTTATATTTATCAAGAGTTTTAGTGCAGGATAAAAGTTAGAATTATTCCTGTCATAGGAAGAGCGCAATAAACACTTCTGTGGACTATCTACCTCATATTTATATACTCCCTGGATTTATTTAGTATCCCGCTATTAGATTTAAAAGTTAAAGCCCATATCACTCCATTTCCTGTAAGTTACCACTTCTTGACACTGTACAATTCTTGGACGTAATTACTTTGAGTCCCTAGAGTAATGTCAGTAAGCAACTCATGAAAGCTTCCTGGTAGAAGCAGATAGAATGAGACAATGACTACATAACTGAGATCAAATTATATCCGCAGGGAATATGGTGCTCTCTGTATTCCATAAAATTCTACATGAAAAGCTCACTGATTTGGATGAATAGTGTGGAGAGTTCTTTCGAGCTGGTGAAAAGTCTGAATTACAGATTATTGGGAAAGAAATGCACATCCACTGGAAGAAACCACTAACAAGTGCTCATTTAAAACAGTACCTACATTGTTGGTTTTCATAAGCATTTTGATAGCATACTTGAAAGCTGTTAATTATCTAAAGTAGGTTAAACAGTTTCTTGCAATGTGTTTATACTGATAATTTGTTTAGCAAAGCAGTCCTTTTTATATCAAATAGCATAAAGGTATATTACAGCTACTAATGACTAAACATCCTGCATTTTAAATTAGTTATATCTCAAATTTACAAGTCTGTAGTTTTTCATTACTAGTCTTTGGAAAAATTCTAGGCCTTTCTTTCAGAGGTCCACTATTCTTATTCAATATTCACAAATATATAACTTTAATTCAATATGATCATATCCTGAGAGAGTTATGTTTTCAAGTTTGGATGACAGATTTCTATAGTGCATGATGAGCTTAAACTTTTTCTTTCAGTCACATAGTCACAGATTCTAATTGTAAATCTGAGGAACTCTGAGACTATGAAACCTTTTTACAAGCGTGATATTCTCCAACCAGCAAGTTAAGCTTTTCCTAGGGAAATAAGAATGTTATGAGGCTTACCTAATTAATACCTATCTTGCTCTGTGATAGTCACCCCTACAGTGTTCAACAGGCTATCACAGTCAAGTGTCAAATGAGTTCCAGAAATCAAAGTACATTTTACCAGCAGCCATTCTTCTCTTTTGAGAAGGATGTGGACTGGTTCGGGTTTGTGTTCTGATTTCCTGCTGTCTGGGTTCAAATCCCAGCTTGGCTATTTACTAGCCTTGACTGTCTTCTCATCTGTGAAGCAGGGACACCAGCAAGACCTATTTCACAGGCTGGTCTGAGGCTTAAATGTGCCACTCAGTCCAGCACACAGTACTTAGGAGGAACCAGGAGAATGTTAACAATTGTTATCTGTTTGCTAGAAACATATCCAAAGGAAGTTAGGTTCATTTGGCATGAACTGTTCTTATCGAGTTTTCATTTCCCCCTACCCCTACCCATGAGCATTGCATTAGACAAATTCTGCTTCCAAAAGAACACTGTTTTCCTTTTTTCACAATTATATACATATTTAAAACCAGTGAGTTCAAGTTTTTTCCAGGGGGCCAAATTCAACTTTAATATTCAGAAATTTTCAGAATTCACATTTTTTTCCCTTTGGTAAAATCAATGTATCTTCAAAGTTTTGGCCCTGCCCCCGGGGGTGATGATTTCTCAGAGATGACCAGTACTGTGTTCGATCACATTTTCAAGCTCTCTCAGTTCCCTTGATGCAATCTGTCTGGGGCTGGAACTTGCATTTAACGTGGTTAAGTACTACCTGACTAAACTTGCTCACATCAAAACAGGGTTTCAATTTCCATTTAGTGATTTTTGTTCTGCTCTTTCCAGACTGAGATGATCCTTCTTAGTGGAGAGGATGGAAACAAAATAGAAGTTGAGTAGTTCTGTCAACTGTGTGTCCCCTGTAAACACTTAACAATTTTACATTTACTTTCCTAAGAAATGGTCTGATCACTACCGTTTTCATCTGGTAGCCCTAAAAAATATATTACTGATGAGATGGATACCATCCATATTACTCTATATTTTTCTCTCCAAATCAAAATGTCTACATATTAGCAATCTTCTTACATTTTGTCTTAGATGAAGCATCTATTTCTTTCCAAGGCAAAACAGTTGGGGGAAGTACCCTTAGTGTGAAAATGTGCTTACAAATGCCTGTAATAATGATCAGAGTTTCTTCTTCTTTTTTTTTTTTTTTTTGGACAAATGGGGTTAAGTTTTGAAACACACTGCCATACTTTGCTCTTTAGATGAACTCTATTCTCAACTTGCAGCAGTTAATCACTACTGAATCAGGTTATATTGTTCTAACCTGCATTAGAACAGGCGTACATATTTGGCATAATAAATAAAAAAACCTCAAAAACACTCTCTGATGGTGACCGATGGTGTAACTCTTGTATACACCAATTACGCTCTGCCTGGGATTGTCGCTTGACTTTGTACAATCACGATGATGAAATCTCCTCAAAGACAACCTTGAAGCTCGTCCCTCAACCCCCAAATCCTGCTGCTGCTTCACCTCACCCCACCGAGCTCTGGCATGCTATACCTTGTCACACCAAATTAAAAATAAGGAGTAGATAAAAATTTTAATTATTTTCCTGCGAATTTTTCTTAGGTCCAAGAATATAAGGCCTGGTATCCTGTAGGACTTCCAGAAAGAACCTTATAGGAGTAAACACAGGAAATATACAAGCATTGTAAAGCTAGGGCATAGTCCCCACATACAGATCGAGGGTACTTTCAAACACCACTTGTAGGTTTAATTTTGGTTCTCTGCAGACCGACATGCACCACAATGCTTGAATAAGGACTGCATGAATGGGAGCTTTGCCTGGAGTATAATGAAAATGTTCTAATGTTCGTGGCAAGTGTATGTAGGGGTTTGCTTACCATTAAGCATAAATCAGTCATTGCCTGGTACCCTGAACGGTGAAGGGCACTAGAAGCACATAGGAGACTGTGTACCATAGGAGAGTCTAAAGTCCATTCAAATACCAGTTACTGCCTAGATGGCTGATTTTATATGGAATTGAGATGACTTAAGAGAGAAAGAGGGCAGTGTTCACAGTTCGGCTGGGCATCCAGCCAGACGTGCACACAAATCTAGACAGGCACTGCAGCTGCTGAAGGAGAGGCCCGATGCTGGGGCGGGCAAAGAAGTCTGCAGGCTCCTCCCCATTGTCTGAAGTCTCTCTCTTCTCCATTACCCACCAGCTCTCTTTATCTCAAACACGTTTAAAGATATAAATCAGCAGACAAGAAGGACTAGATTCATTAAGGCAATTGGTGGGGAAAATATATGCATATAAACAAATACTTAAATTCATAACCCAAACTGGAACTGTTGTAGAGGAGCTCAAAGTCAAGAAATCCAAAATAAAGAGACAGAACTGAAGGAAGAGATGGGTTCGTGACCTTTGCCTGTAAACAGAGTACATGGTGAGGAACAGGCCAGTGGGCAGGATGGCGATGTGGCTAACGATCTTGATGCCAGCAGTGAAGGGCCTAGGGAAGGAGGTGATGTGCCTGCAAAAGTAATGATTTATCCTGAGTCCACTGAACACAGGTGAGCAAGCAGGTGTCGTGTTATTCCCAGTACAGTCCACTACCATAGGTCACTGGAAGGCAGGTAGAAAGTTCACCACTTTGCCCACAGATTAACAGAATCTTAATCTGCTGTCAACCCAGCTCAAATCTAAAGCATTAGAAACAATGATTGTCTCAGCACAGGATGAAAAGTAGAGGCAGTGAAGCATAGTGGGCAAGTGTGCAGATTTTGTGAGCACATACACCTGGGCTAGAATGCTGTCTCTGCTTGTACTAGCGTGGGAACTTGTACAACTTTCTTAACCTCCCTGAGTCCCTTTTCTCCGCAGGAAAAAGAGGATAATAGTTCAAACCTTACATGGATTGTTATAAGGATGAAAGTAGGTAACATACAAAGCTGTCAAAACAATACTACACAGCAACCAGTTGAAAGTATTTTTATCATATCATCATAATTATTAATTCTACATTTCTTTGGGCTAGTAACTAGGAAGTCATGAACTGACTCTAACAGCTTTGTCTGTTTTATAAGATGAACACATACGTGACTGAATGGTAGACGCAGGGCTTAGCCAGGCTGTGCATTCAGTGGGTGCAGTTGAGGGGCATCATTGGCCCCTTGGAATAACAAGACTGATCCCACTGACAAGACATGGGATGATGAGACCATGTAAGAGGAAGTTCATTGGAACAAAGGAATTCTTGAAATGGGAATATTAAACGTCTAGAGAAGACATAAGAAAATTTTCAAGCTAAGGAATCATGGTGTTTATGACCATGACACAGGAATTAAGGAATCAGGTGAAAGTAGATTTTGTGTCCCATAGAATTTGAAGCACCCTCATTGTCACAATCATAGGTAGATGATGCTGTTATCTTTCTTCGTAGACTTTAGAGTCTCTAGTAGTGCGTATGAGAAGGGGATTTGTATTTTATAAACTCCAGAGTACATATATTAATGAGTAAAAAGTGTGTCTTACTCTGGCTAACAGTTTTTATTGGACATCCTTCAAGTAACAAATAAAGTACTTCAAACTCATTGGATTAAGTTCTGATGAGCCTAGAAATGCTAAGGAGAGGGAAAGACATGATTTGATACAGAGTTATAGATCTGGTTTCTGTGTGTGGAAATTCATATAAATTTGTTTTTGTCACACTGATTTTGATAACCTGCCATAAAACTTTTCTTAATGCTAAGAGGAAAGACATAGCTAATGCTATAAATTCATATAGATATCTCTGCCTTACATATTTTGGTAGCAAATTAAATTTATCACTTCATTATCCCTTCCTGGCAGTTGGAAGTTGTAGACTTTAATGGAAGGTGCCAGGGCTGCTAATAGAATCTTCTCGTCACAGATGAAGGAAATGTAAAAGCAAAACTCAAAGATTTGATGGGTTTTATGCTAAAAGACAACAGCACCCAAAAACACAAGCTAAGAATGAAGCCTGTACCCTATCAGGGGATGGAATTAATTATCTAACAGATTTGTAACTCTTTCTCTGCTATAAATAAAAATGCAGCAGTTTTCACAAGTGATCATTTGGCCACAGCCATTGCCTAGTATAGATTGGAATTAATGAGGACATTTACATAAAGCTTATACTACCATTTTCCACCCTCGAGACAGTTCATCTGTCCTTTCCCAATTGCTCCTAATTTCCCAGGTTGAGATGGACACTTGTTCCTTTCTGCTTCTATAACTCCAGTATCATAATAGCAGTTATGTTGAAAGGAGGTATAGTTTAGTGGTTAAAGGCACAGTTTTTGCAATAAACAGAACTGCGTTTGTATCCTGCTTCCACTAGTAATAACTAAACCTCTTTAAGCCTCAGCTTCCACCTTTATAAAATGAGGGTGTACATACATATAAGTAAATGCATGTGTATATGTATATGTGTAGATAGTTATGTAAAGCATTTAATGAATTTATTACTATTATCTTATTATTATTATTATTATTTTTTTTCAATTGACCATCCCTTGATGATAAAGGGTTTATCTTGTTCATCACTCAATCTCAATTATCTACCACAATGCCTGGTATGTAACAGATACTCAGTATTTGTTGAATGAATATACATATGTTTAAATGATTAAAAGCCAAACTCAAATTAAAGCTTCTGAGCTAGGCAGAGAGACATAAATTCTAGTTAGTACCGAAAATCAAACCTGTCACAAAAGTTATGAATTCAGAAAAGATATGTGATATTTGTTTTCAGCCATAATTTTTTAGGAGATGCATCTTAGATAATAGGAAGCGCAAAAGCAGAAACTTGAAGGAAAAAAATACCAGCATCAAAATATAGTTTTGAACTTTTTACAACTTTGCCATAGTAATGCCTCACAAAATGCACAAAATGTACACGTGTGAATGGAAATTCAACCTCAAGAGTTTTGTCTTTATTTCTATAAATGTTATAATTTTATTATCTATTAATAATGGTGCTATTACAAGACAAAATGTCAATGCATATATTAAAGCATCAGAAAGGTATTTGGCTTAAATTTCCAGACAAATGTCCCACTGGGTTTGTCTGTATAAGGGTGGGTAGGACATTAGGGCAAAGGAGCCCAGCCCTGCATGTAACACTCTATCAGCAATCAATTTAAGGTTCTGTTCTGGGAGCTGTGGCCTCAGGCAAGCCCAGCTTTTCTTAACAGAGGCTGCAGGCACTGGCTGATCATACAAAGTAAAGGAAGTTGAAGGCCTACCAAAGGACCTAATCAAATCTTCCATCTTTCTGAAACAGCTTCTTATTTGCATTGTGATGCCACATCCCTTACCTGTGTCACTCCTCAAGGAGCCAGTTGTTCCCCTTCTAGATTTCTAAGCCCTAGCCAACCTCCCTGATGTGCAAGGCCTAAAGTATTCCAATTCCACGCCCAGTTGGCAGAGGGAGTTGGCAGAGGGAAATACATTTGTTTATGCCCCCAGTCATCCATTTTCTTTAAGCTGGTTTCCAGCCAAGATTGTTATCTAGGTACCAGTTATTCTTTTCCAATAGTTAAATTCATAAGGTTTTAGGTTCCCAAAGGCTACCTGATTAAAGTAATTTGGACATAAAAAGTGTCTCTAGTATTTCTTGTATGATATATCTTACTTTGTCCCTAGAAATATTACTGAATGCTTCTTCTCTAGTTTCTTTCAGAATTAGTTGTTTACTTTTTTAAAGTTAATTTAACGTATTTATGTATATTTACACACAGTAAAATACACAGTAGACAGTTGGAGGAGTTTGAATAAATAAATATATCCATGAAACTAAGACCCTAATCAAGGTATAGGACCTTGTTATCACTCCAGAAAATTCCCTTGTGCCTTCTTCCAGTCAATTTCTACTTATCACTGTTGTGATTTTGAAATCAAGTAGGACCCTGTGGGGATCCTGGGCATGGAAGCTTTTCTATGTCCTCCATTTCTTGTTTATAGGGAATAGGCTTGAGCTTCCATGACCTTCCCTGAATTCCAAAGGGCAGGTTCAAACTGTTGCTAATCAGGGAAGGGAGGGGACACAGAGACAGACAAGGGAGGAACAGTCCAAAAACAATAGCGCAGCCTTGGGGCAGGGTCCTGCTTCCGCCTCAAGGCATACACATAACAATATATTTGAGCTCTTCTGCAGAACCAAACCCCCCAACGAATGGAAGATGTTAACTACTTGATGAAACATTCTTCATTTCAGAGAGCAGGTCACAGTTTGATAACCTCAAGAATCACAGAAGCTCATCAGGAGACCACCTGAGGACAGCTTAAAGGAGTGGAGGCCTTGCACATACCCTGATACTTATCAGCAACCCTACCCTTGAACCACTGCTATAAAACTCCTCACCAAATCCCCCGGGGTTGGACCACACAGTTTGGGGGCAGGAGCCTGCTGTGTCCCCCTTTGCCTGGCAAAGCAATAAAGCTATTCTGTGCTACTTCACACAAAACTCTGTCTCCAAGATTCAATACAGCACCGGTGCACAGAGGCCAAGTTTTCAGCATCAATTTCTAACATAGATTTATTTTTCCCATACTAAAATTCCACATAAAGGGAATTATTTCATAAGTACTCTTTTGTGTCTGGCTTCTTCCTCTTAACATAATGTTTTTGAAATTCATCTACCTCAAACTTTAAGGAGATATGTTTTTATTTCTCTTTGATAAATACCTGGGAGGAGAACTGCTGGGTCTTATAAGAAAGTGCCAAAGAGTTTTACAAAGTGGTTGTAGGATTTTATATTTCCACTGGCAAAATACAGAGGTCTAGTTGCTCCATATTCTTGCCAACATTTGACATTGTCAGTCTTTTTAATTTTAGCCATTACAGTGGGTGTGAAGAGGTATCTCATTGTGGTGTTTTGCTGCACTCTTTAATGTCACCTAAGCTTTTTCTGTTTTTCCTTACCCAGGTTTGTCAGTTCTTACCTAGTGCTGTCCTTTACTTAGGAGAATATCATTCCTAATCACAGGTCAGGCTACCTAAACTATGGTGATGTGCAAGGTCACCTGTGTGATGGAATATAAGTTGGTGATGACAAAAGATGCATCTACCAAAACATTTCCTTGACTCACTCCTGCTAAGCTTCCTTTGGGTTTTCCAGGAGGGGCAGAATGTACCACCATCACAGATAGGCTTATTAGGCTTTTGGTAAATTAATTTTGGTAAATTAATTAAACAGAAGTCTGCTCAATTTTGGTGCCGAAGGACTAACGGAAGAAAAAAGGAGTGGGGCAAGGAAGTGGGGCTCTAGAATGTCCATCCTTGGACTCTACCTTGTTCCTTTTATTCAATTACTGCCTGCTCTAGGCCTTGACACCTACCTAACCGGTTAATGCATTCCTCCTTAGCCCACGGAAATTATCCTTGAAGCTCCTTAGAATCAAGTGTATCTCTTATTAATTGATTTAAAGTGAAAAAAACCCACGGCATTTCATACAATTTAGGCTAAATACATTTTTTAAACACAGTGCAAATCAATTGAACTGTCCTTTCATGTTGCATCCTTCAACTGCTGAATATTCTATATGGCATTTCACAGAAATATGATTTGATTTGAGAACATCTGCAGCAGTCTGGAACACATTTTCCCCTGTACTTGACTTTTAGCTCATTACAGCTCTCAGATGTTCTCTCAGCAATCCTGTGACATACTGGAGTGTTACTGAACAAACATCAGTGAAGCCTGTGTCTTGAGTAGGTGTCGATCTCGGTTGAAAATCTTTCAGCTTTCTTAGCGTCAACACTAGAAGAATTTAATTAACCCACTGAAACTTTCAAAATGATAGTTAATGCATGTAAGAAATGAGAAATCTGAAACGTAGGGGGAGAGTGGATAAGTGCTTAACCTCCCACAAGCTGATGCCTGCCACCCTCAGCCTGCGCTTAGGCAGCCCATGAAAAGCCTTGCTGCTCTGTGCAGGCTGCTAGACTTTGCCATGAAACCTCTGGCTTGCTCTGTCACCCCTCCGGAGATGGAGAAGGTGGAGGTGGCAACTACTGCTGTCACACTCCCCGGTCCCCAAACAAGGTCAGCTTCCAGCCTCTAATCAGCTCCCATCCAGCTGCTCTTGTGTTTTTAGTAGGTGGGGTTGGGAGACCAAGGTCAGAAAAGCGCTGTTGGCAGTGACACGGTTTTCTGCCCACTGCTGCTATTACATTAAGGAAGCAGCTGGTGAGATAATGTATGCCAAAGTGCTTTGTAAATTATAAAGTGCTTATATAATTGTCAGGGATAATCACTACTGTTGTTTTATTCCTAGGTTGCAGGAAGAGCACTGAACTGGGCTACTGGGTGGCAAAGTCCACCAGAAAGCTGGAGAGATGGGCGTGTGGGGTCCAGAGGGGGGTCTTGGTGAGAGTACAAATTTGGATGATAACAGCAAGGAGATTAAAATTGGCTTCTGGGTCTGATGAGCACAGACAGTAATAGAAGAGCCATGGACAGCGGAATGTTATGTGAGGGCCAAAAAGGGGGAGGGGTTCTAAAAGATTAAGTCCAGGAAGTTTCTCTGCAGACACAGAAATGTTGTTTGATCCCAAGCCTCTGCCATACTTTCGGCCTTAGCCTTCCCACACTTCCTAGACCTTAATTTCAGATTATTTTGGAAAACATTCTCAAGTTCCCTGCCACCCCTGCTATTCTGTGCATATCTCTATATCACTGTAATTATCATACTATATTATATAAATAACTCTTTAATTGCCTAATTTCCACACTAGTCTGTGATCCTTTTAAAGAAGGCAGCATTATAATGCCTGGCACATACCAGGTGCTAACAATTGTTTGCTTGATAAAAAGTAAGGGAGAAACCAGGAGAAAAGAGTGTTCAAAAACCAAAGAAGAAATTTCTAATAGGAAGAAGTGTTCAATTGTTGAACGTAACAAGATCTAGTAAAGACAAGACTGGAAATTAATGGATTTGGTGATCACTAAATCACATAACTTGAAAAAGAGCAGCTCTAGTGATTTGGGGGGTGGGGATGGATAGAAATCTAATTTTGATGGGTTGGAGATAGTAAAGCAAGTAAGGAATGAGAGACAATGAGTAGGGATGATGTTTTCTGGAACCTGACCTGTGAAAGGAAGAAAAAATTCTTCCTTTCAGAAAAGCGCTTTTTTCTTCCTGTGAAAGGAAGAAAAATTCAGACCCTGTTATTTATTTTTCTCAACAATCCTATGGGATACCTATTGTTATCCCAAGTTTTTAAACAAGGAAATGGTGGCTAAGAGGAAAGTATGTAAGTTTCCCAAGGCCTTACTACTAACAAGAAAGAAGCTAGGTGAAAAGCATAAACTCTGCTCAGTTTCATCAGTTGGATTAAGCCAATGGTGGGATCTCTTCACAATAACCTATTTAAAACCAGCTACAAAGCAGGAATAAATATTTTTGCTGTATGGTTTGGAAACAAGGCTATCTGGTATCTTCCGGCATTCTGCCAAGAGATCAGGCCCAGGGTAGAGTGATGTAATGGAAAACTGCATTATGGTACCAGCTGCCAGCACGTGGAAAGAGGTGCAGAAAGGAAGATGAAGGTCACTAAAGAGGAGCTCTTCCGTTTTACAATTTTCAAAGGGCGACAGAGCTATCAGTCCTCTGGCAACAGCTACAAGTTATTTGCAATTCTGTATTAATCCTCACTGGCTGGTTGTACTCTGGTAATAATCATACTTGAAATGTCAGTGACTTAACACAATAAAAGTTGATTTCTCACTCATAAAAAAAGCCTGTTGTGTCTCTGGATATCCTCAGTGTGGTGGTCAGCAATCTAGGCCATCCATCTTACGTTGCCACTTTCTCAACATGAGACTTCAGAGTTTGCTATGGCAAAGGAAAGGGAATTTAGAGAATTGAGTGCCAGCTGTGAAATGTTTCCACTCAGAATCACATGCCACATTTCACTCACATTGCATCAACGAGATCTAGTCACCTAGTCATATGAAGCATCCAAAGGCAAGGAGGTTTACTTCTCTTACAGAACAAGGAAATATTAGTGAGCACCACCAGTGCTGACCACAAACTCTGAGAGTATGAACAGAGAAGGATAATCTTGCAGGCTTGTTCTATATCTCAGTGAAGAATGTATACAGTAGTCCTGGGATAATTCTATTTTCTTAGGAGGCCCGGATTACCACAAATGCCATATGTTTACTTTCATTAATTTCACTTGGGACCTATATTAAATGTAAAGAAACATTTAGGTAACATTTGGTAACATTTAGGCTCCAATAGATAACCGGCTTGATAGCCCTGAAATGATGGGTGACATTCTATAGTTCAGTTGGAATGGGCATATGCAGAGAATAATTGAAAGCAGAGGATCTAGAGAAGGTTCTCTAGTTTGAGATGAAATAGGATAAAACTGATAAGCAGGAAAGACAAGAAAAATGCTTTAAAGATATATGGCAACAGAGGTTCAGGAGGCACGGTCTTGACGTGGTTTGCCAGGAACAATCCACAACAGATGGGCCAGCATGGGAGTAAGGCTTCAGGGCACTTCCAAGTCTATGAGGCAACTTCACAGACAGAGCCTGAAGCTGCAAGTCAAAGAATTCTCTATGTAGCATTAGTCACGTTCTCTGGGCAGGTTGTAGTCACATCTTCTCAAACACATTTCTAGGGGTCACTCGTGGCCATGAAGCACAGACTAATATAGAGCATGGATTTTAGACACTAATAAGATTGCTTTCCAATATCTATACAGCATGAAACGGAGGGGATATTTAGAAATTAGGTGGTTAATTAGGTCAATATGGCAACCAAACAGAGTAATCAGGTTTCTAAGGAGAAGAGGAAAAGGGATAGATATTTCATCTGGATATCTAAATGGATTTAGTTAATTGGGAGACTGCCAATTATTCAGAACAATTGAAGATATCTTGGCCTATCCTTCCTAAACTTCCAGGGTTTTGGTAATGCTATTCAATGGCAGTTACATGCATATAATTTCAAAGGTAAAAAAATACAAAATACAAAACCAAAACCAAAACCAAAAAACAAAACCAAAGAACTATGGTTTGTCTTGTTTGATGTTTTTGGGGAAGAGGTAAATCACATCCTTCTTTTGAATTTCAAATAGCAGACATTTAATTTTTTTCTCAAATCTTAGATTAGGATAAATTGTCATAAAGCTGAATATAATTAGAATCTCTGTTGACTCTTTGCATTATCAAAATGACTCCTTTGATACCAGAATATTATATCTTTTATATAATGCTCCGTTTATTCAAGTGGTCAGTGAGCTTAAACAGAGATATAACAAATACCTATTTTTTTCTCAGGGGAATCTCAGGGGCATAGCTCAGAATTACAGAGAGAGATTTTGCTTTATTCCATAAAATCAGGATTAGGAACAAAGCTAACTGGTTTGCGATAAATGTTCACTGATTTTGTAGAGTTCTTAGGAGGGAGGATAGGAGATGAGTTTAAGGATAGTATTTGAATTCAGATTTTATCTTACATGCTTATACTAATGGTTTCTTTACAAATCCTCAGTCCCCACCAGAACAAGAAAAATCCTAATTTTTTTTCCTGGCTTAAAAGTACCATCAGAATTAATGTGGGTAACTTGTGTTGAAGATGAAAAGCACTTTTACACAAGTTCTAAGTATATAATTAATATTAATGAGGTGCATTCTGATTAAAGTAGTATATTTGATGAAGTATGAGGAATTATACTGAACCACTTACTTTCATGAAAGTGACAAAGGGAATAATTTCATTTGTACTTGGCGATTAGATATCAATTTAATGAGTGAGAAGAAATAGGGAATCGTAATGTTTAAAAGCATGATGGAATGCTGGCAACAGTAAAAATGTTGTGTGGCTTATATTTTATTTCAGGCACACGGTGGTGGACTGCAACGAGGTAGGTATAATGGTTACAAATTCAAGAGCTCATTGCTGCCCAAATTCCTAAACCAGTCAAGCTGTCAGTGCTCCACACTCCAGGAAGTGGAAAGCCATACATGTCCTGCAACATCTTTCTGTGTCGGTGCCCATGCAGGCATTACCAATTGATCACATACCTCCGCTGGGCTTGGCTTTGAGTTAGAATTCTCCTCTACAAAGTGCTCTCAGTAATTGCTACCAAATATCAGAGTTCCCCTGTGAAATGAACCCACCTACGCCTGAGATGGGAGAGAAAACAAGCTGGGAAGGTTTATAGGGACACACACTATTCTGGTTATAAGCAATGCAAAACTATCTCTTCCCATAACATGAGAGACTTCTACCAGCACCTCCTGTAACTGTTGATATTAAATTCTGATATAGTTACTCTGATTTGGCAACAAAGTAGGCCCCTCCCTTTCACCTATTTTAGGACCAATGATGAACCATTCATGCTAGTTTACTGCCCAAACCCCAAATTAACAAATTCATCTCCATTTTGCTTGGAAAGCAAACATTTCTGATTTGTTTAGGAGCTTTTTTGTGTGTATGAAAGGGAGTGCTTCAAAGGACAAAGTTGCAGGCTTTTAAGCAGATCAAACAAAACTAACCTAATAAGGGCATGTTATCAATAGAAAGCCAAGAGAATGTATAAAAATAATGTATGAGTATCAGCTGGAAAATCTACACAGAAGATGGAAGAAATCCACTCTTAAAGCATTGCTCAAATGTTTATGCTTACCCTAAGGTTATCCATATATTTTGGATACAGATATATCACATATCCAAATTACCCCAATCTATCTATGTTAGAATTAACTATAAAAATAACTGCCATGCATTGAATGCCTGCTATGTGCTACATACATCTTATATATGATTTCTGGTCCTCACAAAGCACCCATGAAATCAGTATCATTATCTCATTTTGGCATTTCAGCAAAGGAGAACTGTAGGATTCATGTGGTTGGCCCAAGTTCACCCAGTAGTAAGACACTGAGGTGGGATTCAAACCCAGACCTGCTGGACTCCAAACACAGTGCTCTTTTTACTACAGCAGCATATTGACTCCTTTGTGGGATTCTTACACATTAATGAGCTGATGAGACACTCAGGACTACAAGAGGGGGATATCAAATCTTATCCAACATTTTTTGCTTATAAGTAGGAATAATCACCATTTATAACAGGTGATTGCCCTATTCTTAAAGGATACTTGGCAATTCAGCATTCTACCTAAGATACTACTCAAACCATCTGATGATATTTAGAGATGTAGATAAGTCCCCATAATATCTATGCAGTAGGCTCATTTGGTAATTTTGGAAAGTTTGAATTTCCAGGAACTGATGCTTTGTTTTTTTTGCCATGTTCTATGAAATGAACTAAAACAATAAAAAATATTTAGCCTCATGCAATCAGTCATAGAAAGCAATAATATTGATTTCTATTTCAATCATTACCCAAGTAACTGACAGAAATGTAACATGTCATCTGGAACTTTTCTAACTGTATAATGTATCCCCAAAACATAACCGCAGGGACAAAGCTGCAATGAGAGAAAATAGCATGGACAAGATCTACGAGGCCGTAAGATGAAGTTGAAAGAAAATGGCTTTCATCACTTTTTCTCTCTCTTTTCTGGGCTAGCTGTGCAAGTGGTCATGGATGGGAGTTTGCTGCAAGAGCCCACGGGCTCCCTCACAGTGGATTTTTCACTGTAAGATTCCGTGTACTTGT
This sequence comes from Balaenoptera physalus, assembly GCF_965194825.1. Classification (NCBI taxonomy): domain Eukaryota; kingdom Metazoa; phylum Chordata; class Mammalia; order Artiodactyla; family Balaenopteridae; genus Balaenoptera; species Balaenoptera physalus. The sequence continues at coordinate 110,898,387 of NC_138882.1, read as the reverse complement.
TGATAAGATTAAATTATTTCAAATCCAGTTTACTTTCATAAAGTATTACATATATTTATTCTGGTCACAAGTTCTTTGTGAGATATAAGTATTATGGATATGTTCTCTCATTCTGTGACTTAAATTTTCATTTCCTTAACTTGCCTTTTGATGAGTACTTGCCTTTTGAAGTGCAACTTATCATTTTTTTTTCTTGTATGGTTAGTGCTTTTTGTATCCTATCTAAAAATTTTTCCTTATAAGTAAATATATTTACTTATATTTTCTTTAAAAATTTTATAGTCTTACTTTTTACTTTTATATCTATGATATATTTAAAATTACTTTTGTGTCCTGTGTGAGGAAAGTATGAGGTTCATTAATATATATCTATATCTATGGTTATCCATTAATTCCAGCACCATTTATCAAAAGGACTTTCCTTTCTCCATTGGATTGCTTTAGTGCCTTTGTCAAAAATCAATTGAGTGTATATGTGTGGGTTTACTTCTGGACTTTCCATTGATCTATTTGTCTATCCTGACACTAAAACACACTTGCTTGATTACTGAAGATTTATAGAAAGTCTTCAAGGCAGATAGGTCAAATCATCTAAGTCTGTTCTTTTTCAAGATTGTTTTGGCTATTCTTGCACCTTTGGAATCCAATGTAAATTTTAGAATCAGTTTATCAATTTCTACAAAAACGTGTGCTGGGATTTTGACTGGGATTGTCATAACTCTACAGATCAATTTGGAGAGAACTGAGATCTTAACATATCTCTCCATTGATATTTCTTCATTAATCTTTCTCGACAATTCTTTGTAGTTTTCAGTGGGTGGCTATTGCATATATTTTAATTTGTTCCTAAGTACTTCGTAGTTTTTAAATGCTATTGTAAATGGCATTTTTAAATTTAATTTTCTGATTGTTTATTGTTCCTGTTGTTCATGTAGAAATACAACTGACTTTTGCATATTGTCTTTTGTCCTGAAACTTTGCTTAGTTCATTTATTGACTTTAATAGTGTTTTTATAGGTTCTTTAGGATGTTTTATGTACACAATATTACTATCTGCAAATGAAAACAGTCTTAGTCCTTTGTTTCCAAACTGGATGCCATTTCTTTCTTTTCATGTTCTTATTGCACTAGTTAGGACCTCCAGTATAATACTGGATATAAGTAGTGAGCATAGACATTTACGCTTAGTTCTTGATCTTAGGAGAAAAAGTTTATTTTTTTGCCATTACATATGAAATGAGCTGTAGAATTTTTGTACATTCCCTTTATTAGATTGAGGAGGTTTTCTCCCACTAGATTGCTTAGGGTTTTATGATGAGTAAATGATGGATTTTTTCAAATGCTTTTCCTGCATCTAAGGACTTGTACTGAGAACATATAAAGAACTCCTAAAGTTTAATTAAAAATAAACCCAACTTCTAAGTGGACAAAAGATTTGAACAGACACTTCACAGAAGAAGATATATGGATGGACAATAAGGACACAAAGAAGTGTTTAAATCATTAATTTTCAGGGAGATGAAAATTAAAATTGCAATGGCATACCAATGTGCATGTACTAAAATGTCTAAAATTAAAAAGACAGAGGATACTAAATGTTGGCTGGAAGAACCGAAACACCCATCCACAGTTGGTAGCAGTGTAAAATGGTACCACCACTTTGGAAATCTGTTTATAGGTTTCTTATAAAGCATACACATCACCTTATGACTCAGATATTACACTCCTGGGTTTTACTCAAGAGAAGTGAAAATATGCATTCACAAAACCAGTTATGCCTGAATGCTTATTTCAGATATATTTATAATAATGGGAAAGTGAAAACAGCCCAAATGTCATTTTGAATAAATACACAAATTGTGGTATATTTATACAATAAAATATTTTTTACCAATAAAAAAAATGAATTACTTAACACTCTCCAAATCATGGATGAATCTCTGAAACACTGTGCTGAGTGAGAGTAACTACACACAAAAAAACATACAATGTGGAATTCTAATTATACGATGCTAAAGAGTATGAACAAACTAATCTATGTTGATGGAAATTAGATTGTGTTTGCTTCTGGTGGTGAGGAGGAGGGAGAGATAATGACTGGGAGAGTGCAAAAGGGAATCTTTGAGGTGTTGACAACGTTCTGTATCTTGACAGAATTAAGAGTTGCATGGGTATATCATTTGTCAAAACTCATCAAATGGTTTATTTAAGACCTGTGTTTTTAAAGACAGACCTTTTTTCTTTATGTAAATTATATCTCAATTTGGAAACATAAAAAGCATGAAAAAATAAATAGCATGAAGACATAAAACTTTTAAAGTTGTGGGTAAACTGGAGATACCACTCTCCTCTTCTGAGACTGTTATTATTAGGACTTTTGTGATGGTCATGCTTATGACATTATATATTCCTTGTGGATACTTCTTTGTTCTCTGTGTTGGATAATATACCAGAGACAAATAAATAGATAGACATCTACATATCAAACACCATAACCAGATAGCACTAGTTTTACAAAATCATATTACTTTCGGTTTTAAAAACATGAGAATGATGCATCTGGTCATATAGATGCACCAATTTTGGTTTCTATCATCAAAATAAAGCCTTGTTTTATGAGTCATTATACAAGCACCACGACAGTTTCTCTGATTTTATCCTAATGAAAGCTTTTTAATGAGTACACATTATGTTCACTTATTAATATCACTGATATGTATTTCATCATATTTTAATAACTACTGAAAGTAATTTGGCACATTTACTGTTTTCTTCTAAAATGCCTGCTATTTTTGAAAGGGCCTGGCTGGAATTTTAATTATAAATTTGCTTCCTTTTTTTCCTTCTAAATAAGGACACAACAGATAGTCTGTGCAACTTAATTCTATAAACATGTAGCATTGTGCTAGGTGCTTGAAAACTCAAGTGTAAGTAAGACATGATCTCTGTTTTCAAGATGCTCATAATGAGCTCAGCGATGGACAAGAAGTAATGTTAACTAGAAGATAATGTCATAACTGCAATAGCAGTTGTATGAACAAAGGGCTGTAGGAGAAAGGAGTGACAATTTTCCCAGAGGAAGAGGAAGAGAGTCATAGATGGCTTCACAAAGTAAGTGACATTTAAGACAGATCTTAAAAAAAAAAAAAAGAGTGATCAATATATCATTCATCAATTCGGCTACCACGCTGTTGCTCCTACATGGTAGACATTGGGTCAGGCACTGGCACGCAGTGTGTGGTCTAGGCCCTAAAGAAGCTTATACTCTAGGTACATTTTGCCAATCCTAGAAGGAATGCAGGTTGCTCACTTGCCTATCTCACTCTTTCCACTCTGGCTTCTTTCCATTTCATTTTACTAAACTAGACTTATACACCAAAAGGAACTTTAAGTTCAAAGTTATTATTTTCCTTTTTACATTTTTTCATTTCTGATGTCATGGGAAAAGTGATGGCTTGATAAGTCATTGACTACTAATATTTAGTTCTACCACTTAGCTGTTTTCTTACAACATTGATTTATTCATTCAGTTACTTATTTGGGGAGGGGGTTATTTATTTTATTTATTTATTTTATTTATGGCTGTGTTGGGTCTTCGTTTCTGTGTGAAGGCTCTCTCTAGTTGCGGCAAGTGGGGGCCACTCTTCATCACGGTGCGTGGGCCTCTCACTGTCTCAGCCTCTCTTGTTGCAGAGCACAGGCTCCAGACGCGCAGGCTCAGTAATTGTGGCTCACGGGCCTAGTTGCTCCGCGGCATGTGGGATCTTCCCAGATCAGGGCTCAAACCCGTGTGCCCTGCATTGGCAGGCAGATTCTCAACCACTGCGCCACCAGGGAAGCCCCAGTTACTTATTTGAGCATCATTTATTAAGCCTTTTCTGAGTATCAGTGGGTCCCCAGGAATTGGGATACAAAGGTGAAGAAGACTGTCTGGTAGAAGAAACAGAGATGCAAAAATTCAAATGCTGTGTGATACTGGTTGCAACTAAGGTTGAAGAAGAGAAGGAGAAATTAATTCTGGTGTAGAGGTCAGAGGATAACTCAAAGAGAAGCAGATGCTTTCATTACTCTTTAGTGAATTGGAAAGACATTTCAGATGTAAGGAACAGCATGTGAAAATGAACGCAGAGCCCAAGCAATCAGTAGTGTTGTCCTGTGCTGTTTCCCTTTCAAAGGCTCTTGCTTAGGAATCCTTCATCTCAGGCACAAAGAAGTGAAGGCATTTCCTCCCATGCTTTCTGACTGTAACATTTTCTGTTCTAATATTGGAGCATCCAATTTCTTTCATGTTTCTCAAGCAAATAATCTCCACATAATTCTTATTTCCATACCTAAAAATGCCAAATACTAACAGTTTATTTTCTAATGTCACTAAAATATATACTTTGTCTCCAACTCTAAAGAAGAATTTGTGGATAAAGGTATAATTGCAGCTATATTCTCATTTCAGTATTCTTCACAACGCTTTATCTAAAATACTTGGGGCCAAACGTAGCTCAAAATGCAGAATATTTTTTTGGACTTTAGGAAAGAAAAGTGGTACACATACTACCTTTTCCCTAGCACCTACAGCAAGATGTGGTGTGGCAACCTGGACTTCAACACATTCGTCGCTCTGTAGTACACGCGTAAATGTTCACTCTAAGAGTAATAAATAAAGATTATAAAAGCCTCACATCAGTTCAGGCCGGGTTTGCTGCCAAATGAGTTATGTGAAACATTTGGTTTCAGAGCATTTTGGGTTTCAGAAGTGTTAATGAGAGATGGTGGACTTGTATTGTGGTTATCCACATTTCATAGTTTTAGAAACAGATTTAGAGAGATTAATTAACTTGTCCAAGTTGCTTAGCTAGTAAGTAAGGAAGCATCATGGAAACCTAACAGTCTTACTCGGAAATCTGTTGGTAACCACTGTCCCGTACGTAGCAAGCAAACACTTCACTTTTATTAAGTCGCCAGGTTTTCACCAGGTAGAAGAGGGGATTAAGGTAACTGAGTATACAATAAGAGTGCTTCGCTACCGATGCACCTCCTTTTTGATGATACTGTGAATAGCCTCCCCTTCCTTATCCTCACAGACTTCCTCGTTGCTGACTGTCTGCGCGGACTCTGGATGTCATGCTTTGAGAACTGTATCTGTCCTTACAGTTCTTCTTGCTTACATGTCTGACCCAGCTGCTGAACTAACTCCCTGCCCCTGGTTCCTCAATGGGTATTTTCAACCACTGGCCATTCAGAGCCCAGTGTGCTGCTTTTTCAGATTTCCTCTCCTGACTCTATTTCATTTCTCTTCCAGCTCAAAATCATTTCTTACCAGTTTTCTCCCTCAAGAGAAGCTTGTGTTGTTCCCATTCTCAAGCTCTGATTATATTCGGTTGCTATTCTTGCCTTCATTCTTCCTGGCAATGTGGATCCTTGTATGCTTCCATCAGAATCAGGACGTTAAAATGCAGATTCCTGGACTCACCTTTGACCAATGAAATCAGGATCTCTAGGAGCGGAGCCTGGGAATCTACATTTTCATAAGCACGCCACATGGTTTTTAAGCACCACGAGTTGGAGATCAATAGCTTTGTGGTGTAGCAGAGGTGATGACTGCTCTTCCTGTGGGATCCGCTTTCATGCTTGCGGGCACGAATTTATACAACTTGCACCATAAGACCAGAGAAAACCATAAATGCCTGACTTCTTGCTCTTCCAAAGTCACACGAAGAAACATTGCTTGGGAAGTTTAATCAATTTATACGTGAGGTATGCATTAGGGAGACTATATTAAATATACTAATTACATATATTAAATATACTAATTACTTGAAAGATAACATGACTAATTTGGCCAAACTAATTTGTTTCCATGGCTCAAGTCTCATTTTTCCTCCATCTTCAAACACTGTACTGTAATTCGTTTCTTCGAAATTTCTACTCTAATTTATTCTAGCCTGACCTCTGAGCGAAAGATGAAAGAGAGTAACAGTTGTACTTTCCAAACAAATTTTTCCTGTCTAAAGAAGCCAGCTACTTCCAGCGGAGCTTTCTAAAAAGGGTCTGCAACTTCTCTTGTCCCTTTAGCATGAAAACAGGGTAAGAACCAGCATCCTATTCTTTAGCTAATGAAAATATAATATGAATTATTTTCAAAGATGCACACACACACACACATACACACACACACACCTGCAACACTAGGAAGGAACAGCTAGGAAGCCACAGTGCTTTGATTCACTATTAGGAATATTAACCTAAAGGGGACAGTCACCTATTGTTTGAGTCATGTCAGCCCTCACCAGAGACTCTGGAGCATAGATCTATTACCAGACCATCTGCTTGTTCCTCAACTTAGTGCTGAGAAATGAATTGCTAATATAATCACATAGGCAAAATCTTTTCTTTTTTTTTAACAAATGATAATGCTGGAAATTACACTTACAATTTTGATGAAGGCTGGACTTACTAAAATAAAGTCTGAATCTAGATTCAAACTATCAGAAAATCAATTTCCACTTAAGTCACTGACACAAGTGTCTCCATCATTATCCATCTTTTATTTGAATATGTAAGTTTTCAAATGAGTGTGGAAGTCTTTTAAAGACAAAAATGGCACAGTGCAATGCAGCTACTTCCATTTCAGCTTGCATGGTGACTGCATACATTTGAGACAATGCTTTTATAGACAGTCATAAACTATCAAAACTACCATGTCAGAAACAACTGACTTGATACATTTACATTGGATGAGTGTAAAGTTATTTGTAATTTTTTTTTAGTTATGAACAATTTTAGGATATTGATGGTCATTGATAAAGGCAAGAACACTCACTGTCTAAATACTTGCAGACTCAGTTTATGATAATATGATTAGTTACACTAATAATGCTGCTTAGGCACAGTCTCGCTAATTATAATATTATAAATATTAATGTCACCCAGCCTTTTTGTTTGATTGTCACTCATGGAGTCATTCATCACGATATTTTTCTGGAATCCACACTGTAAGATTTTATTTCTTTCTCCCTTTTATTTTTCATCACTGGACTTGCAGGGATACACATTATTCTCCAAGAAGCCCTTATTTTTGGCTATCTGTTTGGAGAGGAATAGTGATATTTCCCATTAAAACCAGCCAAATGTAAATTGTTATATGATGTTTTTCTTATTCTTTCTGAGTCCCTAACCCTGCCATCCAAGGCAAAGTACCCAACCCTGCCATCCAAGGCAGAGTACCCAGGGTTTTTGTTTTCCATTCTTTTTCATGTGACCTGTTTCAAGTTAAGATTCATTTGAATTATTAAATTCTTCCTTAAGAATCTTTTTACTTGCCTCTCTTTTTTTAAAGTTAATTATTGATGTAGTGACAAGCTGAAAAGACTAAGAATTATAATTTTTTCCTCCCCTCATTCAGGACTCAAGAAACGTCTTCTGACAATGGTTATCTATTTAGAATAATACAAAGGAAATACAAAGGCGAAATGCTGAATGTTGTTTTAGAAAAGATTTGCTAAAATCACTGTATTATACAAAATGTAAATGTAGTGTATATTTCTCTGAAAATAGCAGTTAGTGAGAAAGTTGGGACATGACCTTTTGAGCCCAGGTTTAACCACATAGCAGAAGCAGTTACAAAAGATACTGATTAGATTTTAATTTTAAAAACTTCATCATATTATTCAGGGCTCCAGTGATTTGATTGTCTTGAAAATAGAAAGGTAATGTTATAATTTCCAGAGCTTGTTAAAGAATAAAGAAATCTCCAGCCTCCCACTGGAAAGAATGCCAGTCATCACCACAGTAAGCAAGAATTTGGAGGCACTTTACACTATAAACTTCAATCTTTTTCTTTCATATGACCTTGTGTTATATTGGTTTCATAAAAATGTAACTCAGAGACCTATCATAGAGTTGTAATCAAGCCTCCTTCAGAACGATTCTACAGCAGAAATCACATCAAATGGGCACTGTGTTTCCTCTGTTAGTGAGATGGTAGGAGGGCAAACAAGACCTGAAATAGAAAGTGAAGAAGGCAGAGTTCTCAAGGACAACCCAGGAGAGGTGGCCACATACCTTTCCCACGAGTTCAGCAATGCGAGGAACTGGTTTCCCTTTCTGGTGACTCTCGGTGGCTGGACTCTGCCCGTCCCAGTCTTGTAGCTCTTCAATGCTTTTCAGATAAAGCAAGGCTTTGAGGCCAGTGCAGTAGTCTTGAATGACAGTGAAATCCTGATTCTGAACAGCACTGCATACCTAGAAAAGGTGGAGCAACCAACTAAAAGTCAAGCTGAGAGCTAATTCTCCAAACAGCCTCACTTTTCACATAGTCAACACAATTTATTTTATGTGCCAGGCACTGTTCTAAGCATGACACGTCAGTTGTTGCCTGGAGGGGATGGGAGTGGTAGGGAGGGAAGGACTACAAAAGGGCACAGGAAACTTTCAGGGACTGTGAATACATTCATCAGCTTGATGTGGTGATGGTCTCACAGGTATACACATATTTCAAAACATCAGACGGTACACTTTAAACACGTGCGGTTTACTGTATGGCAGGTATAGTCAGTATGGCTGTAAAAAATTAGGCCCAACCAGAAGAATTTCCAAGGAGTGAAATTTAGCACAACATGAGAATGGACATTTTAACTCTCTCATTCTCCCTCCGTTGAGACGTGCAGCCTGGAGGTGGTTCTCATGCGAGGAGGTGGTCCTGCTGAGCTGGAGTGCAGCTCACCCATGAACTCAGCCCTCATGTACCACTGCCTGCCTCTTCAGCCTCATCTATCACTGTCTCCCTTTGCGTTCACTGTGCTCCAGTCATCCAGGTCTTTCCTCTTTTCCTCGAATTCGCCACATTCTTTCTTTGCCTTAAGACCTCATGAGATCTCGCTGCCTAGAAGGTCTTTCCCTTCTACGTATGGCTAACAGCCCAGCTTCAGTCTCATGGGAATTATCACTTCCTCAAGGAGGCCTCCAGGAGCCCAAAATAAGTTAAGACCTTCTTTAGCTCATATATTTTTGACTTCTAAGTCTTGCAAGGTTATTTGATTGACAGCTCCCTCCCCCAATAGACTGAAGCTTCAGGAGGGAAGAAGCTATTTTATTTTGGTCAACTTATTATCCCCAGTAACCAGCACAGAGTTTGTCATTTATTCTGCTCTTAATAAGTATATGTTGAATGAATGCGTAATTCAGAAGAGATTTTTTAAATGTGAGTGACATTTCTTAGAAAATAGAGATTTAATTCTAGAGTTAAGGAAGGTTGATTCTGAGAAATTAGGATCATTCAAATAAAAATATACTTGAGAGTCTGTGTTAGGATTTGAGTTAGAGCTTGAATTTAGTGGATTTAGAGAAACACTCCAGGTTGATTATTTACAAAGATACTTCTCCAATTTTGATACCATACATAGTCTCCAGAGATTCATTTACAACTGCCGGTAGGACCTCCTCGCCCATATGGCCCATCATCACTTCAAATTCAAAATTTACCATATAGAATTCAACACCTCTCCTCATCTATATTTCAAATCAATCAAGAGAAACAGCCATCCAAACAAAACTAAGCAAAGCAAAACTCACTTCTATCCCATCTTCCCAGATGTTAAATTCTTAGCATATAACATAGTTGCTGGTGATTGCAGCCAATAAAGAAAAACCATGTCATACATGAATGTAGATGAAGAAATACCTGAAAATAGAATAAATCATATTCTATTTCAAGTTCTCTTAAAGCCTTCTGAGTCTTTAATTAATACATTTTATTGTAATCCTCATGCCTAGTGCACTACCTGATACCTAGCTATTGCTAGCCTGGTTGAGAAAATTTATTGAAAACACACTAAGGGGTTCCAGAATAGGGAATGGGAAGTAAATAGAGACAGAGAAAGGGCAAGAAAAATATATACCTAAGAGTTCTCAGCAAAAAGTGGTAGTGATTTCATCATATATATGAAAAAGAAGTCCAAGTGTGGAATTCTGGGAATATGAGCATTTAAAAGGAAGGCTAAGGAAGACCATGAAGGACACTAAGCAGAAGAGATACAAGACAGCATCATGGAAGACATCAAGTGCTGCACGAAGGTCAGTAACATCAGAGGTGAAAAGTGATCGTTAAATTTACCAATCAAAAGACTTTAGCATTTATGGGGGAGAAGCTCTGCAACAGGGCAGAAGCCATCTTATAGCGAGTTGAAGAATGGATGAGGATTGAGGATGTGACGATATGAAGACAGACTGCTCTGATGAGAAGTTTTGCTCCTATTAAGAGAAAGAGGAGAGCTAGGGGTATAAGTGGGAGAATTTTGTATCTTATTTTTATAAGGATGGAAATAGCTATGTTTTAGGGGAATGTGGACATTTTATATTTCAGAATAGGACAGAATGGCTTCTGTATATTAAATTTCTGTCAAAATTGGCTGAATGATGGTGTGGTAAGAAGAAAACAATGTAATATCTAACATGAGATGAGCTCTTACTATGGGCCACACACTCTGTTAAACACTTTTTAATGTATTGGGTTGTCCAAAAGGTTCATTCCGGTTTTTCCATAAGGAAGTTATATCATTTAGTCCTCAAAATAACGCTGAGGTAGGTTTAATTTTTAGCCCTATTTTACAGATGAGGGAAGTGAGATGCAGAGACTTGCCCCAGGCAGGCCACATGGTTAGAAAGTGGATTATACTGCATAATTCATGACCGTGCAGTCTAAGGTGACTAAGGTATATTCACAGAGGAAAACTCTTTTCATGTAAATACAATTATCTTTTCCATGACCCAAACACATGTATATACAATTTTAAATGATCAATTATCTTCAACCCAAATATAACTATTGTTTTGAAAACTCGATACTGCTAGATAAAAATTGTCGATGTCCTCCTGTTTTATTTACTTCTTACTTGTACACTATGAGTAAAAACAACAAGGCAAAACCAAAAAGCAGAAATAAAAACCTTTCATTTCCTATTGTGAAGGGCTGTATGTTACCACAGTGCAGGAAAGAACATTGAATAACCACTAAATACAGACAAGAATATTTTCTAGGAAGTCCATTTATATCACATAAAAAAATTTGTTTCTCAGGAGGAACAATTTAAGCATTAATTAGGCCTGTTATAACTTTCTTAGAGTTGATTTTCTTTTCAGAACAATTATAAAGAACATCATTATAATTTCCTCCACAGGATTTTTTTTTTTAACTGTAAAAGTCAACTGATGCTTTACTTAATCTTCTTTGTTCACTGTGAGATTCTGTTTTTTTTGTAGTATATGTTAATGGGTATACTTTTACTATAGTCTTAAAATAGTTCCCCATATGAACATAAGAAATCAGATTTTGAAAATCACATCACGTCATGTAATTTATGGGATGTTCATGACTGCTGTGAAAACCTGCTGCTAAAAGGACTCTAGATACTCTGCAGTGTATGAATAGTCAAGTTGAATCTCAATCCTCCCTAACTTTTCCAATGAGAAGATACAAGAGCCACTACTTCTCTTAATCCACAAACACGGCACAATTTATATAGAGTAGACTCAGCCAAGTGGTGCTGGAGTGATCAAAAAGTAGACTTGTGTATTTTAACTGTGGAAGAACATGTGGGGCTAAAGACTAAAAAGACTCCCTCTTTTCCCACCCTCTTGTATGCAGTTTACCCTATAGTGCTAGTGTTTCACATAACTGGGAGCTACACTGAGCATGTGAAGGGGACACAGAACTTGAAGAGGGAGGAGAGACTACCAGGTGGCGACTGAACATGGCTGGGATGGTGTGATATGCCGGAAAGCCTGGACGCCACCATCAGGCATGGGTGTCAGAGGGGACCACGTCAGGTATGTTTCATCATCAAGCAAATGTCACACTATTTATATACCTTCCTAAAGTGAGTAATTTACCTTTTACTATCCATAAGATTAAACATTAATTTTCTGATAGAATTTCTGATAACAGAAGCTTTCACACTGATATTTCTTTGAAAATTTTAATATATATATATTATCGGAGGGTCTTATTAAAATGCAGATTCTGTTTCTGTAGGTTTGGAGTGAGGTCCAAGATTCTGCATTTGTGACAAGCTCCCAGGTGGTGCTGATGTCACTGGTCTACACTTAGAAGAGCAAGGATGTAAGCACTGGTGGGGATGAATCTCATCTTATCCTGAAATGCTGTCTGCAAAGTAAATTTCTTCCAAACAAATAATTTCTTGATTTTTACTATTAGACTGTAGCAACATTTTCAAGGCCCTTTAAAGCAGCACTACTTATAATAATAAGTCACGTCTGAGAAAATGAGAGTAATTTTCTGATGAAACAGTAATGAGACCCAAAATAAACTTAGGATGCAAGCACACCACTGGGAACAGAGCTTTGTCCATGGGATTTGATGCTCAGAAAATGGTTTTGCTCAGAAAGGTGCCTCGCTCTTGCCTCACCTGCACTGAGGGCTTTATCTCTATCTCAAAGGTAAATGGTTCCTTTTAAAACTCCAAACATGTAGCTGCTATTCCTAAATGGGTGTATTTTATATGACATCTCTTAATTGTTTGTTTAACAGCTCTGATTAGGACTCTTAATAGCTGTTAACGTGTTTGCTCAGTATAATTTGTAAGTTCTTTATGGTGAAGGCTGGTTTATCTTTCTTCGCAGCGGGGCATCAGGTGCCATTATAAGGATCATTGCCACCATTAATTATTTCCATAAGCGTGACTCTCCCTACGGTGAGCTGTTCTAGATAGGAGCCCTTGGATTCTCAGCAGGGCCAGCCCTGTGCAGGGGCTGAGTAGGTGGTGACCCCCTGGGCAGCGTGTTTTGAGGTGTGCTGTGAAGCTCCCGGGGCCACCGAACAGTATCCTCTAGAGGTCTGACACAGGGCCCTGAATTTTCACTTTAGGTGCAGCCACATTTAATTGAAGCCTGTCTACGTAAAGCAACTGTAAAAATACCTGGGAGGTGACAGAGGGTTGAGGGGTGCTATTCCTTTCTCATTATTTCTCATTAAATGAGATTAACCATATTAATAGTAAATTACCTATTTATGGTGATTTATATTTTAAAAATCTCCTTTACATACACGATCTCTTTCAATACTCTGAATAAAACTGTGAATTAGGCAGGGGAGAGGATAGTATTTTTACTTTAACAATGGAAAGAGCTTGGACTTGAAGAACTATTTCTTAAAGTCTAATTGAGTGGGTTTTATGCCATAGCAAGTAGTATAGCCTAGGGGTTAAGAGGATACATGTAGAAGTTTGGCAGAATCAGGTTTAAACTGCATCTTAGCTGCCTAAGTATGAGCAACTTTCTTCACTTAAAAATGGAGATTAAATACTTAGCACATAGGAGAGTAAAAGGCAACGTATTTAAGTGCATAAACTAGTAGCTAGCACTTAGTAAGCTAGATTGGCACCAAAAATAAATTTCATAACATGAATAAATCATTAGAGCATGAATTAGGCAGAATAAAATTTTTTAAATCTATACTTTTTTGGTCTAATGCAGTAAAAGAAGGTCACGGATATTATTTTTATTTACGTTAAGTAACGACCTCAAAAAAAGCTCTGGTCTTGTTGTCAGAAGACATGTCTGAGACCCAGCTCTGTCCTTCAGCACCTGTGTGACGAAGCTAGTCTTTTAGCTTTTTGATTCCTCCTCTCACACCTCCCAATTTGAAAACAGTGGATGATGATAGCTAATTCATTACTGTGAGGATTCAATTACCTCATGTAGGTGGAACTGCTGTGGAAATTATAGTACCATTCAGACAGAATGGTATCAAACCTCATAGTTATTATCAGGTAATCTAGAATTTAAAGGGCCTGGTGGAGGTCAAAATGGAAACTTTTGCCTGTAAAGGAAAACAAACTCCTTGAAACATAAAAGACAATGTACTAGAAAACTAGCAAACAGAATTCAAACTGGATTAAAAATACTAATCCCAGGCAAATAACTTGGCCAAGAAGAGTTCTATAGAAATAGAACACTGTGGGGCTGGCACTTGCTTTTGTGCAACAGAGTAGCACCTCTTTCAAATGATATTTTGAAAATGTGACAAGGTTCTTCCTTTTTTTTTTTTTTTTAACATCTTTATTGGGGTATAATTGCTTTACAATGGTGTGTTAGTTTCTGCTTTATAACAAAGTGAATCAGTTATACATATACATATGTTCCCATATCTCTTCCCTCTTGCATCTCCCTCCCTCCCACCTTCCCTATCCCACCCCTCTAGGTGGTCACAAAGCACTGAGCTGATCTCCCTGTGCTATGCGGTTGCTTCCCACTAGCTATCTGTTTTACGTTTGGTAGTGTATATATGTCCATGACACTCTCTCACTTTGTCCCAGCTTACCCTTCCCCCTCCCCATATCCTCAAGTCCATTCTTTAGTAGGTCTGTGTCTTTATTCCCGTCTTGCCACTAGGTTCTTCATGACCTTTTTTTTTTTCCCCTTAGATTCCATATATATGTGTTAGCATACTGTATTTGTTTTTCTCTTTCTGACTTACTTCACTCTGTATGACAGACTCTTAACTCCATCCACTTCACTACAAATAACTCAATTTCGTTTCTTTTTATGGCTGAGTAATATTCCATTGTATATATGTGCCACATCTTCTTTATCCATTCATCCGATGATGGACACTTAGGTTGCTTCCATGTCCTGGTTATTGTAAATAGAGCTGCAATGAACATTTTGGTACATGACTCTTTTTGAATTATGGTTTTCTCAGGGTATATGCCCAGTAGTGGGATTGCTGGGTCGTATGGTAGTTCTATTTTTAGTTTTTTAAGGAACCTCCATACTGTTCTCCATAGTGGCTGTATCAATTTACATTCCCACCAACAGTGCAAGAGTGTTCCCTTTTCTCCACACCCTCTCCAGCATTTATTGTTTCTAGATTTTTTGATGATGGCCATTCTTTTTTTTTTTTTTTAAATTTTATTTTATTTATTATTTATTTATCTGTTCATGGCTGTGTTGGGTCTTCGTTTCTGTGCGAGGGCTTTCTCTAGTTGCGGCGAGCGGGGGCCACTCTTCATCGCGGTGCGCGGGCCTCTCTTGTTGCGGAGCACAGGCTCCAGACGCGCAGGCTCAGCAGCTGTGGCTCACGGGCCCAGCCGCTCCGCGGCATGTGGGATCTTCCCAGACCAGGGCTCGAACCCGCGTCCCCTGCATTGGCAGGCAGATTCTCAACCACTGCGCCACCAGGGAAGCCCGATGATGGCCATTCTGACCGGTGTGAGATGATATCTCATTGTAGTTTTGATTTGCACCTCCCCAATGATCAATGATGTTGAGCCTTCTTTCATGTGTTTGTTGGCAATCTGTATCTCTTCTTTGGAGAAATGTCTATTTAGGTCTTCTGCCCATTTTTGGATTGGGTTGTTTGTTTTTTTGTTATTGAGCTGCACGAACTGCTTGTAAATTTTGGAGATTAATCCTTTGTCAGTTGCTTCATTTGCAAATATTTTCTCCCATTCTGAGGGTTGTCTTTTGGTCTTGTTTTTGGTTTCCTTTGCTGTGCAAAAGCTTTTAAGTTTCATTAGGACAAGGTTCTTAAATAGAGATCTTGAAGTATCTGACACAGCTCAGATGAACCCATGATCACAATGATTCCTTTTCATTTCTTACCGCATAGGCGGACAAACTACACTCCAGGTCTCAGAAATGTGTGCCACCAGACTGTAAGCAAGTAAAATACATGTTTACAATTTAAGTCCAAAGTAGTCTCAAAGTTTCTGTACATTCATTAGTAAGAGGGATATTGGAGGGTAACTACATTTAAGCAAAAATGGAAATTCTGCAATGCTTATCACATTCCAAAATATACTAATAACAGAGTCTTATGTGGCTGGAAGAAGTTCAAGAATATTCCCATGAAACGTATCATAGATGAAACACTGAATAAGGAGGATTATCCATCCAATTCTTAAAAGATTTCCCAGAAAAAGAAGAAAAAAGTGATCCTATGATGTCTCTTTACTAGTCTCTTTTGATAAAGGGTTAATCTGTTTAAGCAATGTAAAACACCTGCAATATTTTACATAGTGCTTTATTGTTTTCAAAGACAAAAGGGAATTTAGACATTTTTCAGACCAGCCTCCTTGTTTCACAGCTTAGGAGTCCAGAAAGGTTGAATGAACTGTCTGTGGTCACACAGGTGGAGGCAGGGCTGGCCTCCCCACCTGGTCTGAAGCTTTTGGGCTAAGGCACTGCCTTTCAAGTGTCATCACTTAGTCCATACACCAATTCGGAAAGGAAGACAGAGAAGGTGTTATTAAATGTTTAGTGAGTGAAGAAATGGAAACTAAACATTGAATGTCCCAACTCAAAAGATTAGTAGGTGGTTGAGTCACTGGTCAGGTTCAGATCTTCTGACCTCTGCTTTTATCTTATTTCTCTAAATTCCGAAATCTTAATTGTAATGTGTCTTCCATGGTTCAATATGCTCATATTTATAATTTTCATAAGAAGAAGCACATTATTGAACAATGATTTCAAATTTATTATTTAATCAATAATGGCAGAAATCCACAGATTTTTAAAAGCATCCTAATAATTGGAGGACTACTTGAAGGTTTACTACTAAAACTGGAAAACAGACCTCTACTGTTGTTGGATGAAAATGCAGTTTCCAATCCCATCTGTCCACACCCTCTGATTAAAAACATCAGATCTTCCGAAGGCATGGAATCAGTCATTCCTCACTAAATTGAGTTCTGACCAGTACTGATAAACATGTATAAAACTACATTGTACTTTTGAAACCTGTGTACAATACATACTGCTAAAGTAATAATTCAGAATAACAATATCCCCCTGTGAGGTTTTGGCACTACATAAACATGGTACTGCTTACTAGAATTCATGAATAAAACACCAAAATTATGATTTTATAAAGCTATAGGTGAAAAGACAGCCCCTGGAGATACATAGTACATAGGGAGCTAGATAGGGATATATTTGCATATCCACATAAAACCACAGATCTTAGTAGCTCTATCATATTAGTTTCCATTTGTTGGAGCTGTACAACATCAAAGTTGTGACGTCCCTATATACTGCATTTAGCAGTAATGTAATGGACTACATGAAGAAATCAAAGTGAGAGTTTCTAAGTAGTTTCCTGGCAATTGAGACAGCAGGCTCTTTCATGTGCTCTGTAACTGCAGCAGTGCATTGATTTAAACTCCTTCTGAGATCTCAAATGCTTTTATACTCTTAGGTCTCTCAAGCAGCTTTTTTTTTTCTCAAAGTGATAAAATTCTAGCATTCAGCAGAATACCATCTTGTTTGCCCCAAAAGGAGAGGGCTTATTTCAGCTTTGCTACTAAACTGCACAGGATCACTAAGTAAAATAGCTATCCAAATGCCATCCTATTAAGAAATCTGGCTTTGAGTTCAGTTTTCTATGTTCTGACCATAGCAAATTGGATTGGGGAAAAAAGAACAAAAACAAATAGCCCCACAGATGTTGTTTTTGCGAAGGTTCAGTTCAGAAAAAGCCCAATGGATAAGCAGTTAAGCTTACTAATTTTTTTTCAAAGTTGTCCTTTAATTGCTACTCATTGATAAATCCTAAAGGTATAGGAGTCACTTAATTTTTGTTTTGTGTGTCATCTATTTCATTGTCGATTACATTCCTTATCCTCTTATCTAGCCTTTTAAATTACATATTTTCTGACAAATTCTAAGTATATGAA
Organism: Balaenoptera physalus; assembly: GCF_965194825.1. Classification (NCBI taxonomy): domain Eukaryota; kingdom Metazoa; phylum Chordata; class Mammalia; order Artiodactyla; family Balaenopteridae; genus Balaenoptera; species Balaenoptera physalus. The sequence goes on along the minus strand of NC_138882.1, from coordinate 110,880,700 downwards.
TACCTCTTTTTTCCCAATAAGGAAGGAATTTTATGGAGCTTGAAAGGCTATTTTTCAATGTCCATCTGTGGTCATTCTCTATTTGATTAATTTCTTAACCCACATTCAGCTGAAGAGAGACTAAAGAGAATAAAGTGTTTCCAAGGTATTTTATACTGAGATTCAGACCACATTTTGCCAACCAGAATATATCCATCTAGTCTCCAAGTACTTTCTTACAGGCAGCACAGGTGATGGGCCACACCCTCGACTATTATTCAGAACAGCATTGTGGGACTGATCTTCTCACTTGTACTTTGTTGATGACACAACTTGACTGAAGATGGCCTGGGTTGATTAGTCAAAGGGATGTGCCCTGCAGGTGAGATTGCCTCTGTCTCCTTCCTTATATCGTCCTTTACAAAGTCAGTTCCAACTGGATTCAGATCTCAATTATGACCTGAACCAAGAAATAATAATAGAAAAGAATCATACAGAGGCACAGCACCGCTGTCTGCCTTTTATGAGGGGCTAGAGATAAAATGGGTAGGCCAGGCACAACATGTAGGGCCAAAGAATGGTGACTGCTCACCTGCCTCCTCACAGACATTGCTGTTGATGGCCATGCTTCCCCACAGACATAAATACAAGACAAAAAAACCCGAGGCAAGGCCTGGAGTCTTCTGCACATCAGGGTCTTATGTAGCCCATTCTTCAGTTAGGGGCTGTGGCTGCAGTTTGAGGAAGGTTGGTCCCTTTTGCTTCAGAAGCGGTAGGACTTTTCTACTAAAAAAAAAAGAATCTCACCATCCTGGGCTATTGCTGTGGTGCAGCATCAGTTACCACAGTAATTTTCAGTTACTCTGCAGTAACACAGGTGGTGGTGCAAGGGTTTCATAGAGCATTGTGCAAGCTCAGCACCTCCCATGATCAAAGTGGGGCAAGAAAAGGAAACTAAATATCCAAACAATAGCTGTCAGATGACTAAAATCCATAATTTTAGGCAATCTCTCTTTTTCAACAGTCAACACAGCTGCGAAAACTTGACTTACAATATCATTTACTAAAATACCACATGGGGTTTGGATGACAGAAGGAGAATAAGTCATGATGCCTAGAAAGGAAATGTCTATTGGGCAAATTATCCCACGGAAAATTTTTTCTGGACCTTGAAGATGGATAAAGGTATGTGGTTATTCAACAATATAAGCAGACATTCATCATTACAAGAAAAAAGGACTATTTGCCTGCAATGAGAAAAATGCTATTAATGTGAAAATAGCATCTCAAATAATACTGTCCACTTCTTAACTCAAAGCCCTCACAATTCAGTAGTTGATTTTATGGTTAATGTATTATTGATGAAAACACAAATTTGTGAGAGTAGTGTGTAGCTAGTATCAGTGAGTCAAGAATCTTGACTGAGTTGCCGATATAGTCTGGGACAAAAAAGTTAGACAAAGTTCAGCTGATTGAGTGAATACTTACAGAGTTAAGTGCTATAGAAAAAAACCCTACCAATGTTCAAGTTAATATACTGAAAGCACTCATATACACCGATGGAAGGCTGGAGAAGCAAAGCAAAAAGGTTTGTATTTTTAAAAAGATGTGTTCTTTTTAAACATTAAAGACCTAAAGACAAAGAACATTAAAGACTTGCTCTTAATTCCTTTACTATACAGGTAGAAAACATGAGGCTCACAAAGTTTGTGACTTTGTGGAAAGACCAGGAAAATAAATTGCATACTAGGTTTTTATTTTTTTAATTAATGAAGACCAAGAACCTGAAAACAAAATGCCTGGTTTTCAAGCTTCCACAAATGGATCGCTGGAATATGGTTACAGATGAATGAATGCAATGACCAAACAAGCAGTTTTATTTCTGCATTTCTCACTAAAAGGGCACATATTTTATGATTTGTGAGTATGAGAGTTAACCTGAAGGAAGATAACAAACACCAGTAAAAGTTCTAGGCTGAGAGTTTTAGGAGGATACTCAGAGGTGATCATATGATTTACCATCGAAACTATGACACTTGAGAGTAAACAGGGAAATTATTCATGAAAACACCAGGACAATCAGCATAAATTAAAATTGTCCTGGGGCTTCCCTGGTGGCGCAGTGGTTGAGAGTCTGCCTGCCAATGCAGGGGACACGGGTTCGAGCCCTGGTCTGGGAAGATCCCACATGCCGCAGAGCAACTAGGCCCGTGAGCCACAATTACTGAGCCTGCGCGTCTGGAGCCTGTGCTCCGCAACAAGAGAGGCCGTGATAGTGAGAGGCCCGCGCACCGCGATGAAGAGTGGCCCCTGCTTGCCGCAACTGGAGGAAGCCCTCGCACAGAGACGAAGATCCAACACAGTCATAACTAACTAACTAATTAAAAAAAAAAAAAAAAAAGGCAATGTTAAAAAAAAAAAAAATTGTCCTAGACAAATCTAGATCTATGGTTTCCTTACCTATTAGAAGGTTTTTTCCCCCATGTTTAGATCGGAGGGAGATTTTCGCTTATCCTCATGGAATGTGTTCTGAAATGCTCTGTTACGTTTGGTTTGGTTTAATATTCTGGTCCTTCAGGTACTTATGCAGGCCTCAGAACCTCAACAATGGATTGAAGTCACAGGGCCTTTACTGCTTAGGTGGGAATTTGGAGTCTTGGATAGCTGACCTGATCCAGATAGCCCTAGGGTTAAAGGGGCCCTCTTGGCCTCCAAGGGTCTATTGGCAGAAGAAGAACTCAAGAAGAATAGAAACAATAAGGACTGTCCCAAATCTGAATCTTATAAGCCAGAATCTTGTAAACCACCCTTAAGGGTGGAAATATCTGATGTACTTTACATATTTACCAGTCTGTTCTTTTGTAGCTATCATTTCTTTATACTTTACCCAAATTCCTGTAGGCTTACTGTGCTTTGAAATTCACCTAGTGGGTATTACGTTCCAAGTTCATGTGTAGCACCACATTTAAACTTCACAATAACACCATGAAATGTGGTATTATTTTCTTCAATTAGCAGATGGGTAAAAGAGGGTCAGAGAACTAAAGACCTTGACTAAGATCATACAGCTAATAAATAGCAGAGCAAAGCTTCAAATCCTGGGTCAGTCTGCTTCTAGGACCCTTTCTCATAACTACTGTGTACTCTTGCTTTTCTGCTGTAACCACTACAATCACTCATGTGGAAACAGGGATAAATAAATAAATAAATAAATTTTGTATTATATATATTTTTATATACATATATTATGAATTTATCCATCTATCTAAAATAGAACTCTTGTGAGGACTATAGCGAATAAAATATGTAAGTATCTGGGTCAGTACCTAAAGTACATGTATGGTAGGTGTCATTGTCTGGATCTCATTCACCAGTTTTCAGAGACACAATAAAAGGATAGGTACTATATCTGTTTTGTTCATCACTGCACACTCACATAAAGATTTGTGCTTGGCATGTGATTTGTTCAATGAATAAATGAATGAAGCAAGATAAAGATATCAGAGTAACAGCACTCAGTGATGAGCATAGTTCTCTTTCATTTTCTGTCAATAATTCATTTTCTCTTCCTCTAAAATAAGATGTTTTTATTTCAATTTCTATTGCATTTAGAGTCTGTTCCATTCATTGCACCATTAAACATTAATTTCTTTGTACTTAACTCTTTTCTGGGAATACCAATGTATTTCTAGGATGCAAAGAAGCAGTTCTACTTCTCTAGCATTCTTCTTGATACTCAGCATACTGTTTGTCACAGCCGAACTCAGCCTGTATTTGGATTATTACTTATCTGGTGGTCCCACTCTAGATACCTCAATGTTGATAGCAGCTGTCATTTGATTTTTCTCTTCTAGTAGTCTCCTTTAATAACAACTGGATAAACATGTAATTTATTATTCTATAAAGACCTCATTTAACAGTGACTGAACTTATAGTATCATGTCCAAATTATGCAATGTTCTAAACTACTAATTTTCATTCATATATGCATATATGTTGAAGTGTTTATATATAGCAATCTAGATGCTAGCCATGGTGAAGAACAGATAAAATAGAGCCAGGAGAAACTAAGGGAAAGGTCTCTAAGTTCATTTGTGTCTGGATTCGCTTATTTTATTTTTTTTGTTTCTGCATCACTCTTATATCCAGTTGGCTCCTTGGATCAGGACCAATATTTCCATTCTAAAGAATTCTTTCTCTATCTTTGATTATTTCAAGTTCATCCTTTAAATTTAAAGTTCAGAACTTCATCAACTTACTCTAAGTAGTTCAAGGTAAATAATCAAATTTACTACTGAACAGATTTGTGGAAACACTGGCATTTAAAACAATTTGCCCTCCTTTAAAATATATCCTGAAAAATTGCTGCATCTTCCCAGTAAAGACCTTTTCTATTTGCTTGGGATGTAGCCAGGAGTGTTTAATAGATCATTATGAATTTTAATCATAAGAGAGAAGTTTTTTGACATCATTTCTTCAAAAAAGGTTTCACTCAAAAATTACCCACTCATTCATTTATTTTTTCATTCAAAGATACTAATTTATGAACCAGTCCTCTGGTTTCTTTTCAAATTCTATTATCAAACACAACTTCTGACTGCAGCATCCTGAGATTATGCTGTTTGTTTTATATCTATCAGAATGAACCTTCCTCAAAAAGATGTTGTCGGGGCCAAATGAGATAAGAATTATGAAGAACTATATACAGGAAGGATTTCTTGTTATATGTATGACACAGTGGGTCTCATTCAGAGGTAAGAATAACTATTCAAGTTTTTAATTGTGTATCTTGATGTGAAACTAGTGCCTTTTGAGTTTTCTTTCCATAATGATTAATTTCTAAGATAAGTTACTACATTGAGCCCCAGGACTAAAATTATCACATCTATGTTGTAAGCAATTGGCTTATCACACACAGATGAATATATAAGATAAAATATATAAGATAAATATAAAAGATATTAAATATATAAGATAAATATATATATAAATATATATATATAAATGAATATATAAGATAAAAGACCAAGAAATAACTGAATTTCAACTGTCATGCTTTGACAACATAAACTAAAATCTGATTGCCATCCCCTCTCCACATATCAACATACTGCAAGTTTTAAATCAATTAAGAATATGAATTAGAATATGTATATGAATTAAAGAAAAAGATAAATAAGGTAAATGCAGGTTAAGTGAATTTTATGTGTTTTACATTTCAGTCTTATCTATAAAATGTCACACTGTGAGTTAAACTATTGCTTACATCCTGAAGCTGTTATAAGGAACAGTCCCTAATTACATAATGCTCTAAAATGCAATAGAACTGGCTTATTTTTTTTTAACTCTCTTTAGATTACTCACATTTACTTTGTGTGTTTCAGAGACATCATGCCCTATGAATATGCAACATTATTCTTAATTTAGCTCTGTAAAACCAGGCATGTGCAATGTGTGGTGTATTTGGCCATGCTGAATTCACCAGTGATTAAACTGATTTTTAGCTTGCGTCATTGTTTTCAGGTCCCGTGATGAGTCACGGAACTTTTCTCTCACCTCATATATATTACTGCATCTGGTATCATTAGGATGGAGTTAACATAGGTAGTGATTGATTTAGGGAGATGATAATGAGATTATGGCTCATGCCCTTAAAGCATGACAACTGAAATCCTATCCTTTTCCACATGAGGAAATATGCTAAATATTATAATATCTGACACGTCTATCACTGTGGGATTAAGCCAGCTATCCGAAACAGGGTTGATATTTTGATCCTTAGACATACTATCTTCTTTGTCTTACAAACACAGCATAATTGATTCGGAGATAATGAAGGTTTATATCTGCATACTCAAATTTTTAATTCTAAGAAGTTTTTAGGTCCTCTTGGTTCAGATCTGTCAGCTTAAACAAAAGAAGCAAACAACCATCACTGTCTCTCTTTCCTCTGATTTTGTGGGGCGGGATCAGTAAACAGGTTAAGAGAGGTGTTTAAGTGTTTAACTAGGAATATGTATGTTTCAGACGAGGAGAATCTGGTATGAAAGTTTTCAAAAGACCCACAAGTCACAAGAACATTAAATGTGTGGGAAATCTGACCACTTAAACACAGCAGAGAAGCAATATTTCCTGAATGTTTGAAGAAAATGGGTTAGGAAAATGGATGAGCATGATTTTAAAGGCTAATAAATTTAGGCTTTTTTTTTCCTTTGGAAGGAAATGTTTTCTAGACCTTTTATTTACTTTATTTAAAAATATACATTTGATGCAAATTTCATTTCTTTTGATCTTTTCCTCTAACATAATCTTCTAGAACTCAGCTTCAGGATATATATATATATATATATATATATATATATATATATATCTGAGAATGATGAGGGGTAACTGAAACTGCCCTCTGAACTATTCAACACCCAGACGCTTTTTGTCTATTTCTAAACATTCACTGATAGAGACATCTACCCATTCATTTCTCAGCATCTATCCACGAGCATGTATCCATGTATCTACTTTGTGACTAATCACTACCAGGCATTCATAAGAAATGGAAAGGAATATACATCCTAGCTGAGAGAGAAGACATACATTTATGGGTTATACATGCATTTGAAGGCTCGGTACATCCCTGGAAAGTAGGATAGAGAAAAGGAGATGCAACTGCCTATCTGACATCTCCACTGAGATGTCTCCTAGGCATGTTAACTATGGCCAGAATAGCATTCTTAATTTTCCCACTCCTTACAACCTACTTCTCCAATAGTCCAAAACTTAGGAATCATTCCTTATTCCTTTTGATTCCTGCCCACAAAATTCTAATCTCTCAGCAAGTCTTGTTGCACTCCTTCAAATATATATTGTGAATTGCTTCATTTCTCTCCACGTCCATTGTTTTTTGTTTTTCAAGTCCATCATCATCTCTCACCTGGACCATAGGAATAGTTTTTACCTTCCACTCTTGACCATCTCCAAATTAATCACCTACACAACAACTAGAATGATTATTTTACGATATAAATTAGATCATATTTCAACACTGCTTAAAACCAGAAACGTCTTATCTCACTTTGAAAAAATGGGAACACCTGATATAATACCTGACAAAGCCCTGTATGACCTGGTTCCTGCTTACCTCTCTTACTAATGCCCGATATGCTCTAGCCACATTGGCCTTTTCTGAGCATGCCAAAAAATGGTACGCCTTTTATTTTGTCACTCATGCCTTTATTTTTGCCTTAAGGGTTTTGCCTTATCTGCCTGTAATGCTCTTCTCTATATTTTCATATGGCTGGGTAGTCTTCTCATTCAGTTCTCCTCTTAAATGTCACCTCTCCAGAGAGGACTTCCCCCAGCAGACAATCCAGCGGCCCGGTCACTATTTTCTATTTTAAGTTTTCTGCTAGCACTTTTCACTATCTGTGGTATTTTTCTTATATGTTTGTTTCTTATTACTGTGTCTGATACCTATAAGATACTCATTAACTCTTCAGAGAATGAACGGACATTATTTATAACCACGACCTAACACTGCTTGATAACGCGAATCTCATGACTGAAGTTCTCAACGCGTTAGTTATCGATACCATTAAAGCCAATCTCTCCCTGATGTATTTCACTTTTCCTAAATAACACAGAGTTTTAAAAATTAAAAGACTTGCATCAGACATAAACAGTTATACCAAGTATGATCTATGTTTATTTATAGGAAAATAGTCTAATTTTAATACTTTAATGCATAGAACACATTTGTGGAATCTAGGAATGCCTCCGCCAAGGATGCCTTGATTAGGCAGACTCATTTGAACGTGCTTACTTTTAAGTTAGGCAGGGCTCATAAACATTTATTTAATTTGATTACATTTGAGATCATAATATTAGTATAAATATTAGTGGATTCTTATAAAAGGTATTATGTCTCATTTCCCAGTAAAATTAAAGAAATAGAACTCCTAAGCATTATTGATTTCCCTCGTGTTTACCTGCCAGATTTTTCACTGTGAATCACTATTAATCCAGATTTCAAACCTTTATATTTAATAATAATTTTGTTACATACAGTACTCAAGCAATCTATCTCTAGGTATGTGTATTTAAAAAATAGCATTAAGAAGGTATAATTTAATACCATAAAACTTATCTATTACAAGTGTAATAGTCAATGATTTTTAGTAAACTTACGGAGTTGTGCAGCCATCACCCCAACCCAATTAAAAAATATTTCCACCACCCAAATGCTCCCATGTGCCCTTCTACAGTCATCCCCCCACTTCCTCCCCAGGCTGCCGGCAAATGCTGATCTGTCTTCTGTCCTCATAGATTTGCCCCTTTGGATCATTTTCATATAAATAGAATTATGTAATACAAATAGTACAGTACTTTGTGTCTGCTTGTCTTCACTTAGCATAATGTTTTTACACATGTTAAAACAACCTATGCTATTATGGTATCAGTTAATTTCATTGCTGAATATTATGCCATCGGACGTACCACATTTTGTTTATCCATTCATCAGCTGATGTGAATCTGGATTTTCTCCAATTTGGGGGTATTAGGAACAGTGCTGCCATAACCATCTGTGTACAAGTCTTTGTGCGGATATATGTTTTTATTTATCTTGGATAGGTACCTAGGAGTGAAATTTCTGGATTGTATGGTAAATTTATGTTTAACTTTCTAAGAGCTGTCAAACTGTTTTCGAAAGTAGTTGCACCATTTTACATTCCCACAAGCAATACATGAGGTTTCCAGTTTCTCCACATCCTCACTAGCACTTATTACTGTCTGTCTTTCGAAAATAGTCATTCTAGTGGGCAAAAATGTCAATATAGCATAGTGGTTAAAATCAGAGATGCTAAGCCAAATTATGTGAGCTTAGATGACAGCTTTGCCATTTATCATCTTGTTATTTAACATTCCTATCTATAGAATGGGGACAATGCTAATATCTATCTCAGAGGATTACTGGAGGGGTAAATGAATTAATATAACTAATAGCTTACAAAAGTATCTGACACATAGTAAATTCTGTGTAAGCATTAGCCATTATAATAGCTTTGTTATTATGATTTGCAAAGTTATAATGTACGTATAGCCTGTTTGTGGATTATAGTGAGGCTTTGGGAAGCTATTTATGTTCTCTTCATTAAGAGTTTCTTATATGATGTTGGGCTAAGATAGTTATCACAATATCCAGGCACTAGAATGTCAAGTTTTATAAAAATCGAACTAAAGATCTTACATATAATTAGAATGGGTAAGACTCCAAATGGCCAGAATGACCTATCAGACAACTTCAGTTAAAAACTGGGACTTAGACTGATTTAAGCAGTGGTTTCATTTATTCACAAAATGTATCTATCCATGAAAAAAAATGAAAAACTAGGATAGACAAGTTGTTTTCCTATATAAAGTTGCATTCAGTTCTCAGTTACTTGACCATAAGGACCTTCTTCCTCCCTTTTCTTTACCTGTATATTTGTTTCTTTGATTCCTTTTTTCCTTTGCTTGACTGTTTGGATGATTAATGAAGCATTGCGTGCTTCAACCAAGGAATGAGTGGAGAAACAGCCAAAGAATGATATTCCCCCCTCTCAAATCACTACGATGCTCATTTTAGACACTTTTCCAGAGAGAAACAAGTCCCATCTTCTTATCAGGTATATTTCTGATTAATAACTTTAGAATGTGTTTTGCACGCATGCTACTCAGTTTTTAAATATTACTGAAAGCATTTCAGAGCACTTCCCCTGGGTTTCCAGGTATAAGCAGGAATCACTTCTGCATGCTTAGGTCACTGCTGTCCTAATTTCTCCAGGTTCCAGAAAGTCTTTGGGTACCCATTTAATTCTCTCACAGCAAGCTATTCCTACTTGAGAGCACCCAACTTCTTAGCTTTCTGTGTCTCATCCTGGGAGTGAAGTGATCTAGGTTATAGTGTGGTAAAAATATTACTATAAAATTGCACACTATTTTCACTTACCTATATTGCCACTTATGGTTATAACCAAAGAAATTAACAGTATGAATATAACATTTAACTGTTTCTGTACTGACAGGGTTTTTCTCCATTTCTGAAATTCTATGCTTTTACAAAATAAGATGAATATACTCTGTTTAAAAAGAAGTAGTAAGGCCAATGGATGAAAGATACATGGAAGTAGATTTTCCACAATATGAGGCAGAATTTGCTTATAATTTTAACTGGATAACTTTAAGGTAATAAGTTATCTGTCACTGTGAATATAGAGGCTTGATAACCAGATGTGTAGAAGAGATTAGAATCCTGGATGAAGTGCCACAATGGGCCACCCTACAGTTTGTAGGAGCCTGCTTTCACAGGGTGATAAAACCCAGAAGGAGGGAGAGTTAACTCTCCAGAAGGGTGAACTTTAACCAATGGGAGAGAGAAGGCCAAAGGGAATGGCAGATAAATTTTTTCTTCATTTTCCCTGTGATGGATTTTCCCAAGGCACAGTTGTGTTTGTTTGTTTGTTTTTTGCCACGCCATGCTGCTTGCAGGATCTTAGTTCCCCGACTAGGGATTGAACCCAGGCCACTGCAGTGAAAGCTCCAAGTTCTAACCATTGGACCGCCAGGGAATTCCCCCAAGGCACTGTTTATCTAGTCTGTCTGGAGGCAGTCCATGTGGTCAACTGACTGTAGCTTCTCTTTGCATCTTGTGAAGCAGTGGCCAACTCAGTAACACATTAACTTGTATTCAAATTGCATCTTCCTGTCTCATTTCTAGTTTCTTTTACTCTAACTATCCTAGATTTTACCTTCCAACAAAACATTAGCACTTGACCTTTCCCTCAGGCTCATTTTCAATCAACCTGAGCTAAGACTAGCTACATGCTAGTCAAAAGCTAGAATAGAGGGCTGTAAGTTTTGTTTTAAAATTCTTTGTAAATGTATAAAAATGCTAGCGGGGGATGATGATGACGATCATTCCTATCTAACATCTGTGGGGTACTTTTTTGCAGGTACTATTTGAAGTGCTTTACATGTGATAACGTTTAATCCTCACATCCATCCTACGAAGTAGGTATTACTGTTATCCCCACTTTACAGATAACAAAACTGAAGTATAAAAAGTTCACACACCTATTAAAGCCAAGGTCATATAGCTAACGAACAGCAGAGCTAGGATTTCACTCTAAGCAGTCTGATGCATTTTCATTTGTGTTGAAAAATACATCAGTAAGGTGCAGTCTTCTGAGGTCCCCTGTGCTTAGCTGGCAATTCTGAGGCTGATATCATTGCCTGTGTAGCTGACTCTGGACAAGGCCACTTGGGTCCTTGCCACACTTTTATGATTAGAATGTGGTTGCTAAAGAGCTGAGGTCCACTTGCTTTCAAGAATGCGTGCTTGGGGCATCAGACTCTCTACCTCCCAGGCTACTTAGCTCACACGTTCAAAAGGAAGCATCGTAAAACACACACTTGGCTGCACCAAAGTTTCTCATATCTTCCTGCGTAGAGGTTTATTACAGAGACCTGTAATAAAACAGACTTTTATTTTATGCTTAATTCAGGGCATTTGTAGTTTCACCTTGCATCATTTTTACCCACCATCATACAGTGCATATTACATCCATCCTGCACACAAAGAGACATGCCCACGCTCAGGCTCATTATACTTATGTGACTATTGGGGCTATACTACAAAGGTTCCTGCTTTGTGTTGTGTAAGATACTTACAGCTGAGAGTGACCTATACTTTCATTTTGCCTTCCTCTTGCTCTATTTAAAATAATGACCACAGAATCTCTTTCAACAAAAGGTCATCTGGGTCAATGGACAGAACACAGAGGATCAGATCACCTGCCATAATTGCAAATTAATGCTCTCCTGGTAATGCATTAACTACACACTATTGATCTACAATTGAATCATAGAAGAACTACTGAGAAGTGATTTTATTTTCCTATTTTTTTGTGCTTTTATTGCTTTTTCCATAACGCATTTTTCTTTCAACTGGAATTTTCTCTAATTGTCTCCATTTTTAACTTCCTACAGCGAGATGACTTCTAACTTGTAATTAGAATCTGTAAAAATTCATGTCTCTGTCTCAAAAGGCTTTTGGAAATCTACTGAACTGTAACTTTGATGCCATAAAACACGTACATGATGCACAGATACATATTTCTAGAAGGCCAAGCTTTTGAATGATTTTTTTAAAAACTTAGATAAAACAGAAATCCATTTGGTCCTCTACCTGAGATTACAATTTGTTGAATAGTCTGCAATAAAATATTCAAAATTTTCCCCTAAAAGCATTTTGCTTGGGAGCATTGATGATGTGATTTCCCTTCCTCGAGCAAACTTTTAACATATAAGTAAACAGTTTCTATCAGATACATTTTTTTAAAGGAGTGTAAATGTGAGAGGAAGATGCAAAAATCCAGTAAATATTTATACACATCTGCACAGAATACTTCTGACAGAATCCAGATTTCCTCTTGTTTGTGGCAAACTCAATTGATAAAAATTCTTCTACCGAGTGGAACTGATCATAAGCTTGTATTTCAATGCTGAATTTGGTCATGCTCCTAGTTTATAAAAAGGTCATCTGGCCTAAGCCTGGTTTTCGAATTGTGAATTAGGAGTCACTTGAACTGGAGACTGAAATTTCCTGACAGAAATTTCCTGTACATCTCATACACCTTAAACTTATCACTGATTTTTTAAAAACTTCTGAATGGGAGACATAGTTGTGATTTCTAATAAAAGTCTTTTAAGAAAGTTTTAGGCCTATAAGAACTTTGATATTTTACTGTAATTTCTTTCATAATCATTATTTGCATGAGTCCTAATCAATACTATGAAAATAAATGTGCACCCAAATTATTTGCTTATTCTTTAATCCTCAGTCAATCATTATCATCTGTAGCAAGAAAACCTCTAATAAATGTCAATTACATGACTAAAATGACATGATCTTGGTACTCTTTCTTCTAGGAGTTTATAATGAGAGACCAACACGATCAAGAGTTGATATGCATTTTCCAACCAATCTGAGAGCTGGACCAGGGTGCTGGAGTCTTCCTGATGTGCCAGGCATCGCTGGATGGCAAGAGGTTGGCAGGACCAGAGAGGCTGGAGCAGGAGGGAGGCACTAGATGTACGGGGACTCCGAATTGTGATACTGCCTTTAACATATTAAATATTTCTCACAACAACCCAATAAGGTAGATACTATAACTTCCATTATACAGATGAATAAACCAAGGTTTACAGAGGTTAAATAGTTAGCTTAAATTTATTTAGTTCTAAAGTGGTGAGTCCAGGAGTTGAGCAAAGAACTGTAGAACTTCAAATCTCCTTCTCTTAACTACCATAATATACATGGCAATACAACCAGATCTGGATACAGAACAGAGGCACACAAATACTGTCAAGAATCTTCAAGACTAGAATAAACAAAGGATTTTGAAAAACGTTAGGGACCAACAACAGGCTTTCTTAACTGAATGCATGAAGAGCAAGGAACTTGAGACACTGGTTGGCAAGATAAACAAAACAAAACACCACATATTAGACAATGATGTAGAGGTATAAGGCAGAACTGTTCAGCTTCAATTTTACCGCACTAGGAAGAGATCCCACTAACCTTCTTAAGGCGGCTCTCAGAGCTCAGTTATGTCTTTGGTGCAGAGCCCTAGGTGTCCTGTAGTGCAGCTACTGCCTAACGGAGTTGTCCTCCCTCTTCCTCTACCTTAGACACATCCTGTATGAAGATCAGAAAGTGAATAAACAAATCTTCACATTTCTAATCTTCGAAGATGGTTAGAAATAAGACTTTTTCAAGGCTACTGCGTAAGAAATGAGCTAGGTGTTCGTATTTTAAATACTGCATATTATACCCAAAACAATATTTTTAATAAACAGGACAGGTGAAAATTCATATGTGTATGACAATTATTTGTAGTGCACAAAGGCATTTTCTTCTTCATACTTATTTCTTCTCTCACAAAGGAGAAAATTAACTCTGTAGTATGCTCCAAGTCAAAATAATTTGTTAAATACACAAATTGCAAAATTGTAGGATTTATTTTGATTCACAGAGTAAAATGTCTTTTGGAATGTTCTAATGTAAATAAATCCAGGTTACCGTGGCCAAAAAAAAAAAAAAAAGAAAGAAAAGAAAAGAAAAGTGTTGAAGAATTGGGATAGCACATACAAAGCAAAATAGTAGAGTACAAAATTGAATGTCAGGCCTGGAAGCTCTTGGGGGGGGTAGGCATTTATGAGAAACCAACTGTGAAATGTCTTTTTGTGGTCTGTATTTTCATATTTAGAATCTTTGTGGTCTGTACTTTCATTTTTTTCTTGTAAAAGAAATACTTAGAATGGCACAAACAATCTATTCTGATCTGAGCTCTTGGGGAAAAAATTCAAATATATTAAGCATGTGATAGAACTGAATGATTCTGGAAAGGGGTTTGTGTTAGTCTGATTTTTGGATTCATATTTAATAACATTTTTGTTGTATAGAAAGTTGACGATGATGTTCTACCATTAACAGAACATGTACTGGGAGATATGTTTTTTTCTAGAAGTGATGGATTTGTGTTGATAAAAACACACTTTGGGGAACATCATCCTTGGAAACAGTAAAAAAATATTTGCAAGGCAAGGATGAGGGAGGCTGGCTGCAGCCCTAAAAGAGAGGAGAGTGGAATCACAAAGGATAAAAACCATAAATTAAAAGGGAACCATGTGCTCTGGAAGTTCAAAGTAGAAAGGGCCCACTGAGCATTTATTTGCTCCTGGATTTGTGGAGAGAGAGAAGGGGTATGGTGTCAGACTGTGAAAATGTAAAGACCTTGTCACTCTTTAATAGCTTCCCATTAAACAGAGAATAACATCTAAAATTTTTATCGTGGCCTACAGTACCCCACAGGATCCGCCCCTGCCTGTGACTGCCCCTTCATCTCCTATCAGCCTCATCTCTGCTGTGTCCTTCTGTCCTGAAACAAGACAAGACTGCTCTCACCCTTGTGTGCCAGGCCTTTGTATTTATGATCTTGCTCTTCCTTCTGCCAGGAGGACACTTTTCTCCCAGACCTCTGCATGGCTGACTTTTTTTTTTTTTTACTCATCCGAATCTGGGCTCGATTATCTTATCACTCCTTTGAGGGGGCTTCTAGCATGCAAGGTTCCTGAAAGCATTCCCAGTTGTCTGAAAACATCCTTGTACCCTTGGGGCTAGAACTATGCCTGGCACACAGTGGGCACCCACCACGTGATAAACGAAGATGTCATCTGATGCGAGTTCACTGAGGACATCATTTCCCTTTTACTAAATATCGTATCTCAAATACAACTAAGATCACATCAACGTTTACTGGGAAGCTACATCAATATGCTATTTTTGTTGACCTTATTGTGAATTAAATCCCTCCACAGCTTTTCCACAAAATCTTTTCTTTGCCATAGTTACCTCTATTATAGAGTATAATTAAGTTTTTGCACCCAAGGATGGGACTTTATATTTATCAACAACCAGCTTTATCTTCTTATATGGTATGAGTCACATATGTGTCTCTTGCTTTTCCTGAAGCTACATTGGAAGTTACTGTGCCTTCCTATTTCATGTTACTTAAAAATTTGATCAACTGGATTTTTATGTTTCCCCCAAACAGAACTCAGGAGCCCTAAGTTAGCCAGCTTTCTAGAAATCTCATGATTTCCTTTACTCAGCACATGAGAAAATTTATTAGAATTTAAAGTAATTTTGGAAACTGAAGACTTCAGGGATAAATTATTTAATAAGGAGTAAGCAGTTCACCTGGAAAATTATAAGGCTGGGGTAAACAAATGATACACAGGTGTAGTTCAAGAGTTGAGAATGAATCATCAGTTAATAAGTCAAGGACAGAGCATGCATTCACGTGTTTGTGAATAATGCTGAATTTCTTTTTCATTTTCTAGAACATTTCTTGAGCACAATAACATGGATGGTAGGAGATGCAGAGACAAATCATGGGGTAGAAATCAGGAAACAGGGTTTCTAATCACACCGGTTAGCCAACTGATGAAACAAAGTTAAGGTAATTACAAATTTGCAAATCTACAAAATAGGGTTAAAAATGCTTATTGATATGCCCTTAGCTTTGTAAGAGCCAAATGAATTAATAACTAGAGAGGACTTTTTGAAAAACAGATGGTAATTCATCATTAATATTCTTTACAATATATTTGCTATGGCTTAGCGTTTTCTAATAACTCTCTATTCAGTCTGAATTCTGAACCCTAACTTAGTACCAAAACGAGTCTCTAAAATATTGAGGTGGATTTTTAAACAAATACACAATTATACACAGCTAAATTAGTTTGGGTTTTTCAAAATAATAATGTTGGTGGATGGCATTGCTCAGAATAATTTTGTTACACATTTTTTTGAACAGTTTATTAAAGTCAGTTTATGGACTGACAGAAGAGGAGACTCATGACTTTGTATACCTAACTCAGTTCAGTAACCAACGTTGTTCACTTGGCTTGGCTCTCTTTAGCTTTGTTTACAGGAAATGAGATCCATTCTCAAAGTATGAAGAGTAGTTACTGATGGTATTGAAAACACATTAGCTCCCAAGTGACTATTTCTAATAGTCATTTGGGTGGATAAGTTATGGAATGATTATTAAAAAATTAGTTATGTTAAATCACAATTCATTTCAAATGATAAACTGATAAATTGGAAAGATTCAGAGAAAACCAACATAGAAAACACAATGTTTAGAAAATAATATGTGAAATAAGAATATCTAAACAACTGGGATTTTTTTTTTAAACTGAAGAATAAAAAGGTAAATAGTAGTTTAAAACTTTGGTCAGACATATGAAGATTCTTTGATGAAGAAGTGAAACGAGTAATTAACCATAGCTCTGCATACAATGCAAAAAGGAACAGACAATATAAAGGATCTGGCCAGAGTCAGGAAAAAATTTAGCCAAGGAAGTTTATACAAGATCAGAAATTTCATATGGCTAACTGCAAACATCTTGGCTAACTCATGGTTATTTTCTCACATAAAAGTCATTGTGTGGTAGAGTTACTTTTTCTTATAGTAAAACTGTCATTCAAAAAGATTACATTTAATTTCAATTAATTTCTTTTGAATCTAGATATTAATCTTTCTATCAAGTGGCGAGTGTGTAATCATTCGAAAGCCTAGCAGGTTTCCATTTAATTTCCTCTGTTTGCTTATAAACAACATTGTTGCACTGCAATCAAGATACTTTTCAAAAATTAAAACCTCTTCCATTAAAGACACCATCCATTAAAGTAATTTAAAATAATGTAATAACTGACACAGTAATTTGAATTTCACTGAATGGATACTATTTTTTTCCTATATATTATTCTGCGAATATAGGGTTTCTATTTTTTAAAATAACTACTTGCATATTGTTCTTAACACTGTACATGAAACACTCATTAAAGCTAGGAAACAAGAAACTGCATAGTGGAAAGAAAAATGTGTCTATTTTAACTAGCTATGTGAAATAATTCTGATGCCATTTAAAATAACTTTGAATGGTATCAACTATTCTTCCTTCGTGTATCATAGCCTGACTTTAAAGTGAATGATGATTAAATAAAAAATAAGAAATAATTGAATAAATATATTTCCCACTTACCCAATAAGAATTTAAAATATAGTATGCAAAATTTTTACCATCTAAAGACCCCCATCTATATATTTGAAGCACTGCAGTCTTCCTGTGCATTATGACCAAGAGAGAATGTCCACAACGCATCTGCACTCATGTGGAAATAGTGTCATCGTGCTGCTTCAATTACCTCTTTTTCTCTAGTTTCAATGAAATAATACATCTCTTGATCACATTAAAAAATTCCATTTAGCTTGAAATAGCTCCATCAGAGCAGCTAATTATTGTCAAAAATTGATTTGGTTATATAACTCTAGTGAGTGTCTGTCACATGACCATGACTCACAGCAAATGCCCACTATACTCCCTCTTTCTGCTGTATTTCAGGATTTTCTATTAACTTCAGTGACAAACCCATACAAAAGAAATGGAATAAAAAAACCCACCCATACAATCTCAATGAAGGCACAGGTCATAATTGTACATGAATGAACTTCCTATAATTTCTGATGTCCTGAATCAAAGTCCTTAAAAGATTGAATTGTAGTGGCAATATCATTAAATTAAATTATAGAAACCCAAAGTAATTCAGTGAAAAAAAAGGTAGTATAGTACTTATATCCTCTATCTATATACAATAGAGGAGAGTGAACATTTTGTGATGAAACCTATTACTAAAAGCAACTGACTCAGTCTGGGTTTTGGTTGCAATAGAAATCCCTAAATAGTTTTTATTAACAGAAATTGTAGACTAGGACTTAAATCAGATGAAGGGGATATAGAATTCATTCTGAAGGCTAGATCTGGGACAAACAACTTAAACTACAAGTTTAAAAAAAAGCCAGTGTTAATTTATTAAAGTAATCTTTTCAAACTGTTTTAAAGGGAAATTATTCAAGTTGTTTATTTATGCCTTTCCTGAATAACTAATTGGCAGCCAGAAGCAAACTTCTTTTTTTCAGAGTAGCCTTTCAAAAGATTTAAGACCTCAAGAGTTTATGAAGAGTTTGAGAATGTAATTTAACAAAGAGGTATTTATAAATTTCAGTGTTCGGTATCTTAAATTTAATAATAATTTTCACTTAGAATTTTTATAGATCTAACTTGCGTATTCGAACTAATGAGAGCCATCAAAAAAGATGAAAAATAAGATTTCAAAGACACTGGGGTTCACTTAAATAAATCAGAAGTCAGTTGGGTTGACTGACAAAGTAATAGGAGCAGCTACCCAAGAATACACACCCATAATTAGTTTTGAACCTTATTTCTTGGCCAGAGTGTTGCATCTGATTCTGTTGTAATAGTCATTTTTACTCCAAAGTTGTTCCAGGGAAATGATCTGGAATATTCAAATTATTCTCTAGCTAACTCCTTAGTTTTTATACAAAACATTAACTGAAGCATTTTTAAGGTAGGGTTATTGGATGCTTTACCATTGAAATGTTAAAATCCTCATCAAAGCAAGTTGTAGAATAAGGTAATACAAATAAACAGTGCCAATGAGAAATGGTACATTCCTAAAAATTGTAAGAAGACTTCAAAAAGCAAAAAATTGCCCATTAAAATGCAGCCTGAAACCTAAAAGTCATTTTCCATTTATAAACTGCAAGGTGGTCTAAAATATCTTGTGATTTTTATATTTCAGTTAAACTCTCAATTAGCAAAAATTTAAGCAAGTGATGCTATAACCTAAGTATTTTAATTCAATAAAAATTTCCCTGATTCCTCGCCTTCAGTTTTTTATACAAATACTACGTTTGTAATGAGACCTCTATTTTTTTACTTTTTCACAGCACATACCATCTTACATACCAGATAATATACTTATGTTTCATATTTATTATATTATATCTTTGTCCTCACTAGAATGTAAGCCCCATGAGGTAATGGACTTTTGTCTGTTCTACTCACAGAAGTATGTATTCCAAATTCCTAGAATAGTGCTAGGCATGTAGATTCTCAATAAATATTTACTGAATGAATGAATGAATGCTTCTCTGTGATGCATACTGATTAACAAGAAAAGAATGTTCTATCCCACTTATCAAACTTATGAAAAAAATTTTAGCTTTCCATTTTTGAAATGTCAGTACTTTTTCTAAAGTCACATAGAAGGTCATGGTTATTAATTTCACTTAAAAATTGAATTTGAAGTTGCTACTTTGAGAATAAATCCTTATTCCAGTAGTACACTCGCCTACCTACATAGTTTATATATGTGCATCAAGAAAATCAGAATCAAAATGTTTAATTTATATCACTATTTCTGTGTTTATTACTTCTCTTTCTAAACTCCAGTATATCAGCACCATCACACTATTTAAATACATTATCATCTGTCTGATTATGTCTTGTAAAAAAATGCATCTTGTCAGTACATACTTTACATCTGAGTAGAAACAGAAAGATAGATTTGATAGTATTCCACCTTAAGATATGTAAGTAGATGAGCTCTTCAAGGGAAATATTGTAGAACCAGAGAAGGGGCATGAGGTGGGCAGTAAGCACCAGTGAACAAATGGCAACAGAGAAATGGGAGGGTGATGATGGAGGGAGGTGTACAAAAAAGATCTGAACCAACTGCCAGAGGGAATTTGATGGGAAATTTTTTTTAAAAGATGAATAAAAACTGATACTTACTAGCACACCAAGGCCCAGCTGACATTAAACACTGTGAATTTGGAGTAAATCCAATTGGCAAAGTTACCTGAATTTCTCTAATAATATTCAGCATCCCAGAAGTATAGAAAATGAAAGCTTAGATTAACCCAGGACTAGGGAGTGGAACAGGGTAAAATTCAGTTACAATGGAAGAGAGATAGAAATATTATACATTCTCCACCCCATTCAAATGCCAAGCCAAAATTGTATATTCAAGGATTTTCCCACTCATAACTGTCCTAAATATATCTTAATACTGATTTTAGTTCATACTTTAGAGAAAATTGGTTTAAAAATATTTTCTGGCTGAATTAAAACGTGACTAAAGCTAATGACACATAATTGATACATAATCTGTAATTTTATATCAGTAAAAGCCTATGTGTGGAAATTTACCTTTTTAACAACATCAATTGGGAGTCAATATTTTCCATGGCTGGAAAGTTTCCGGGCCATTCCTAGCCAGAGCTGAAGGGGCAGTGCTTTGGCAGCCACTTTTTAATACCATGTTGACCTTCTCATCCCCTCTTCATCATCTGGTTTAAAAAAATGACAACTCAAGCATACTCATTTAAAAAATTCATTCAACAAATATTTAATGTGTTTTTCCTATACCCTGGTCAATACATGAGGTGACCAGTGTTCTATGATGAGGCCTGGCATGAAAAGATACCTTGAGCCAAACAGATTTCCTCTTTTGAAAATCTGAGCCAACAGATACGAAGCTGGTGAGGTATTTCATGTAGAAGGTGGAGCTGAAAGACCACCATGTGGAATGGGTCCATGACAAGCATGGGCTAGGCGGAAGTTCAGAGGAGGCAGGAACAAGGAGTAAGTCCTGGAGACAAAGGACTGAACAGAGCTATAGATTCCTTTGAGGGAGAAATCACATGGCTCACAAAAGAGATGGAAAAGGTCTCTGCCCAGAACTGTCCCATTGGTTCTTGCAGTTCCCGTCTCCACTCACATATAGAATACAAGAGGCTTCATTTTCTTCAAGTAGTTTGAGTGAGTCTCTGCTTCTTGATCCAAGATGAGCCCAAGCAGAAACTGCAATCTGAGTGATTATTTCACCACATGTTTGTATGAAGACACAAAGTACTCTATATATTTATATACCAGGGTCCATAAACTGAGTGCACATCTGTGTTTGGAACATATCATGTTATTTATTTTTCTATGTTCCCACATTTCTTCTCTTCTTTGAATCCTTACTCTAAGAATCAACTTGTAGCCTGAACATGGAAGCTTTGAGTAGATGGGGAAGATCTGCCTATTACTGCTACTCCACCTTAGAGGTTCTGGGAGGGGGGTAGGTGGTATGACCAGTTGGAAGAGCTTTGGCTTTGCAGTCGAGAAACTCAATGTTTTAGTTCTGGCTTTAGCACTAGTCATGTGGCTTTGGCTACACTACTTTCATCCTCCAAGCCTCAGATGATGTCAAAGAAGTATAAAATGATTTCACTTTCAGGTAGGCATGGAAATACTGTATCATCTAGCAGTAGCTAGAATCAGCACATGGTAGACAGTCAACAATTTCCACCCCTCATGTGTGACTTGCCCAAGCTCACACGTCTGGAAATGAGCAGGAGTCCTTTCTGGAACCCACTCATAATGCATTTTTATCCTTGAGTTCATGTATTCCTCCATGTTCATGAAAATAAATTCAGGTGATATTCAAGCCTAGACATCCATTATCTTCCAGATTCTTCTTGAAGATACTGCTCTGTATTCTCCCTTCATTTCTGATGCCCACAAGTCCCTTCTTTTATCATTTCCCTTCTTCTTAAGGAAATTCCTTCAGTCATTCTTTTAGTTATGCTTCCTGGAAATAAATTCTTAGTATTTCTTGAGTTAAGAATGTCTTGTTTTATCTTTCCTTCTTGAAGGAAATAGGATTATGGGTTGATAGTTCTTTTCTTTCAACAGTTGAAAAATTTTGTCTCACTTTCTGGACTTGACGGTTTCTGATGATGAGAAATCTATTGTCATTATAATTGTTTGCTCCTTATAGGTAAGATGTCATTTTCTTTCTTGCTTTCAAGGGCCTTTTTTGTCTTTAGTTTTCAGAAGTTTGATGATGATGTGTTTTGGTATGGGTTTCTTTGTATCTCTCACGTTTGAGATGCATTCAGCTTCTTGAATCTTGTAGGTTTATGCCTCTTACAAAACTTGGGGAGTTTTCAGACATTATTTCTTTTTTAAAATAATTTATTTATTTATTTATTTATTTATTTTTGGCTGTGTTGGGTCTTCATTTCTGTGCGAGGGCTTTCCCTAGTTGTGGCAAGCGGGGGCCACTCTTCATCACGGTGTGCGGGCCTCTCACTATCGCGGCTTCTCTTGTTGCGGAGCACAGGCTCCAGACGTGCAGGCTCAGTAGTTGTGGCTCACGGGCCTAGTTGCTCCGCGGCATGTGGGATCTTCCCAGACCAGGGCTCGAACCCATGTCTCCATTATTTATTTTTCATCCCCTCCATCTTTGACCTCTCCTCTGGCACTCTGATAACATGAATATTACAACTTTTGTTACACTCCCACAGTTCCCTGAGACTCTGTTCATTTTTTTCCTTTCAGTCTTTTTTCTCCCTGTTTTTCAGATTGGTTAATTTCTACTGCTCTATCTTCTAGTTTACTGATTATTTCTTTGTCCTCCCCATTCTTTCATTGAGCCCATCAACTGAGTTTTGTATTTGTTATTATATTTTTCAGTACTGAAATTTCCATTTGGTTCTTTATATCTATGTCTTTTTTGAGACTTTCCATATTTTCCATTTGCTTCAAGCCTGTTTGTAATTGTTTCTCAGAGCAACTTTATGATGTCTGCTTTAAAAATCTTCATCAGATCATTCTAAATCTCTGTTATTGCTATCTTGGTATTGGCATCTATTAATTGTCTTTTACCATTCAGCTTGAGGTCTTCCTGGGTCTTGGTATGATGAGTGATTTTCAATTGAAACACTGACATTTGGGGGTATTATGCTAAGGGACTCTTCATCTTATTTAAACCTTTTGTTTTAGCTGGCTTTTTTGGATACCATTCTGGCAGAGGAGGGCAAGGATGCTGCCTCATTACTGTCCAGATGCCTTACTTGTCCTCCTTTGACACCTGAGGGACATAACTCCTTGTTACTGCCAAGAGAAGACAGGAGTTCTGGCTCCCGTCTAGGCCTCATCTGACACCAGGGGGCTGTGATGGGGCGGACAGAATGGCCTTGTTACCGCTGGGTGGTGATGAAAGTCCTGACTCTCCATTAGACTTCCTCTGACAAGACCCCAGGGGGGAAGGAGAAGGGACACCTCATTACTGTCAGTGGGGTGGAAGTCCATGCCTCCTACATATGGGAGCTCATTATAGCCCAGGAGAGATGCTGGGTGCCTTGTTACAGCCTCCTGAGGCTGGAAGTATAAGACCCGTGCTTGTCCTTTGCTTGTGTGGACAGGTGTGGCGCTGCAGTTTTTAGCTGTGGTGTTTGGCTAGAGAAGAACAGTTATGGTCTAAAAGTTTTCTGTCTCACTAGGCTGCCCTTTCCTGGTTCTCTGGCTAGAAAGAGTACGGGTTTTTTTGTCTGCACCTGTTGTTTCTGGGTTGCTGGCTTCTTTGGCTCCAAGTCTGGGATATATGAGGCAAAAAGAAAACCCAGGAAATTCTCCACTGTGTTGTGCCTTGGGCCCTGAGATTCCTAGCCAGGCTGCCTTCTCCCCACCTTTCAGAGTCTCTTTATGTTCGTTCTAGATATATAAAGGTTTTTAATTGTACTTACTCAGAAGCATAGGGAAAAGTACACCTACTCCATCTTCCTGGAAGCAGAAGTCCTCCTCCATTAGCATTTTGATATATGTTATTTCCAATTTATATTTCATAACAGGATGTTAATTCCGATTGTTAAATTGGCAACACAAGACACTGCACTCCACTTTCTTGCCACAGAATATAAGTGATGCTACAGACTCTGCTCCCCAGTTACCATCAGTGTTAGGTAGTAAGCAGCCGTATTAAAGTGGGATTTACCTCAGCGGTCACAGTCTAGTCCTCATATGAAAAATTCTACCTGGGTCATGTCAGACCATCCAAACCTGCATATCTGGTCCCTGAGAGAAATGCCTATGCTATAAAGTGCTGAGGCACTGTACTGCATCTATGCTGAATAACATTATAATATAAAAAGCAAGTGTATAAATAATAAACAATTTAGTAATTTCTAAGTTATTTGTAGAGGGCTAATAAGAGTATGATGTACTACATCTCAAAGTATCACTTTATGAAGACAATGGATGATTTTCCCTCAGCTTTGTACCACAAGAAGGTAAACAACCAATTTATTTCTATATTTTGAAAGCTGTGATTTCTTTGCTTTGGCTACCAGGAAGTTCAGAGTCAAGTTTGTTAATGCCTCCAGTACCATATGGCATAGATTTTGTGTATTGGCCTTGCCCTTGACTTCTTTTATTTTTCAATCAAGATTTTACTTTTACCCAGAGTTCCTCATATATTTGGTTTTTATCCAGTAGTACAGTATGCATTTTGGAACGTGATCTCATTTATTTTAGAAACATACAGGTGAACAAATACGTTAAAAAAAAAAATAGAGGGTTTGTAAGCCCTCAAAAGGACAGGAAATGAACCTCCGGTTTGTTCTCAACTCATAATAGAAATTTAATGAGTGCCACCCTTTTGATCCTGCAAGGCCTCTTTCTCAAGAGACCCTATGTGACAAGAACATACTTGTTGTCACATAATTTTCACTTTATTTGTTAGACGGAGTTTTGTGAAGGGACAGACAAACACAAGTACTACCTGGAGGACCGAAGCACCACTGTGGAGAAACTGAAGACCACTTTCAGCTGAGTCAATTCCACCAGTGGCCAAAATGGGAAATCCAGGCAAAGCGTGAGCAATGGTGGTCACAGCTCTCAAAGCAATAGGTCTGATGGCTGTGCCTACAGAAAATGAGGATGATCAATGGTTAGTATATTGACCACTTGAGCATATTGCCTTATAATAACTATCATGTGATGCCAGTGTTGTACTAGACAAAATTCAATTTTATCTCTACTTAAGATATATACGTATGTAAGATACAAGCATTGCTATGTTTGAAAGTATGTTAATTTGTAAATGGATGTGTACTTACTTTAAGGACTTTGATGCTATTATTGCATGCAGGCATGTTATGCAAGTGGGTATAACAACTCTAGAACTCTCACATAAAATACATACATATCACAATTTGATATACAGTAATGTGTAAAAGATGGTATGGAACACTTGAGCATCTGTTTTAAAAAGAACAAGGAATAGCAGATTTTGTAAAAGAAAAACAATCACATACAGTGCATAAATAGACATACAGCTCTGTTATGTTTCCGCGAAGTATAAAGCAGCTGGTGTGAATAGAGATACTGCAAAAACAAGCAAGGTGCTGATGAACTTGCAGATTCCATATTTCATTTTACATGTATTTCCCAAAATCTGATAGTGATTTTACTCAAATATAGTGAGCCTAATCTAATTTTTCATACATTAGAAAATTTTAATCAAGTTAAAGAGAATTTACTAGAATTCAGTAATTAGAGTATGTGTTTGAGTTTGTATACATTATTTAACCAAACATTACCAATACATTATTTGCTAATTGTAATAAAGGTTGTATGGATGGACAGAACACTCTGAGGTCATTTTTTACATGATTACACTGTATAAGGCTGCTTAGACTCTCAAGGGTTAACCCAATCGGGAGTAAATTAATGCTCTCATAACATAGTAATATAATTTGATATTTCTGATGTACACTCATAAGTCAATGGTCCTTTAAAGGCATTTTCTGAAGTAAAAATAGTTCCTTTTGTGCAACAATGTGGCATTGCCTCAAATAAGGGCTCCACAAACAACAAAACAAGCAAAGGGTAAAATAAGCCTCATGTGGTGAGTACTTTGGCATCTCCTCCACCACCACAAGCATCCTTACCAGCATTCTCAATATGTATTCATTAGTGCTCCTATTAAGGAAGCACAAAGAGCTTTCATTAAAATCGGTGGTTTTCTTTTTATCCTGTTCATTTCAGATGAAACTAAATTTATGTGTAACTAATGCTTTAGCACTCAACACCAAAAATGTTTGTGGAAATGTCTCCTTGGCGCTCCCACACCTAAAAAATCTTCCTCTAGATAGTGGAGTTTCTTAGTCAAGAATATTCAATACTGACATTTCAGGATTCCATAACTGACATTTAAATACAAGGTAGTAAGTTAGGGCAAATTAGAAACTGAACGTCAAGATTCTATTTCTATTTCAAAATATTTATCAGTGACTTCTTCTTAGTCTATATGTTTTAACCATAAAAAAGATTAACATAGTGGACAGGAGAATGCATGGAAAGAATACACACACACATATTTATAGAAACCTATCTTTAGCTATACTAAAAAGAAATTCAAGAGTAAAAGTTAGAGGAAAGCATTTTTAAGGGAAGTTGTAACTTAAATAAACCTTTTAGACAGACATACAGCTATCTTGGCATAATATAACTGATACGTTCCATATATGCTAAGTTGATGGCTCCTTTACACACATGCTACTTTGAAGTAATAAAGAAATACTGGGATTCTTTTTTTTTCTTATTTAGTTGACCCTGGAGAGTAAAGGAAATTTTTGCTAAGCAGATAAATAATTTATTTCTAACTGCACTGTTAGAAGACTATCATTAACATTAAGGGGTAAAATTTCAAAGTGGTACACAGGGATTTGGCCACATATTCCAATTGATATTAATGGACATCAAATGGCAAAATCCCAGAACACAGCTTTGAAAATTTAACCAGTTACATTTAAAGGGCAACATTATTACACAGGTGTTAAAAAACATCAGCAAATGCTCAGTGGCATTTGAAGATGTTCAATTAGGTCAACAAGACATTTTCTATTTGATGTTTTTCTTCTTTTTTAAAACTTTTCTAATTTACCTAATGAACACGAAAACCTTTCAAACTAATAAAGGTATCTTTTCTAAAATTAAGAGTAATTATGTTCTCTGAGGAAATGGGATCCAAAAATGAAGAAATGGATCCTTCTGTTGCTGGGTAATAGTAAATTCAGTTTTAATTTCCATTATAAATTCCATTTGATTGGTTTTCTTTATAACTCAATTGATTTAGTATGAAATATAAGCTACCTGTTCTCAGCATTTTTATGGGGAATAGATTTTAAAAATGACTTTTATTCGCCATGAAAGGTTTTTGGAAGGAAACTGAAGGTATGTAAAAGGATCTTTCTAAATTGTTATACAGAAATTTCTTTTTAGTTTTAAAGTGACAGAAATGAAAAAATAATAGATTCAATATAAAAATAAAACTTTTGGTGTGAAAGAAATACATATATCAATACCATACGAGATTGTACATATGTTAATTAAAATGCATACAGATTTCCAGAATCACAGTTATTGAGATAAGAATTTTTAAAACTTTGTCACTGCTACAGTAATTAATGATTTTAGACCAAAGACCAGGGAGAAAGAAGCCAGTTGAGAAGCTCAAGGAATTAAAAGTGGACTCCATCCTAAAGGAAACAACAAGGTTTAAATCAAAAAAATGAAATCCTATAAGCTTAAATTAATTAATAGGCAACGTGCAATTTAAATTAAGCCTTCATCTACATGGGGTAACCAGATGAAGCTGATGGGAAATTAATTAGATCAAGCCTTTCTGTTTCAACAGTGTGGGAGGTGCCAATGAAAGTCAGCCATTCTGAATCCCCACATTTTGAAACAAGCTGCAGGTTCAAACAAACAAAAAGTGAACTAGACCTTTGAGTTCCAACATTGCTGTGAAGAGTCCTGATTTGTACTAAACTTTTTTCCCCCTAGCGGAAAACCTGGGGGACTAGAATGAACTTTTGGTATCTAATCAATCTAGGCCCTCCATATAGTCACATCCTAAAATGCAAATCAGTATGTTGAATTCATAGATCTTTGATAAACTTCACATTACATTTGATTGATTCATGATCTAGAAGAACATTTCAGTAAGCCAGAGATGTTGAATTCAAAGGTAACCAATCTGAATTTGATGATTTTTTTTTCTTAAGAAAATACTTTAATTGCAATTTCAAAAATGCTACCGTTAGTAGTAGTATTACATATTGATATGCAAGTAAGAATTAATGTATTATGACTTAGGTTCCTTACTCAGGCCTCATTTATCCATTCATCTGTTCATCTGTCTATTCAAGAAATATTAAGCACCTGTGCCTTCTTTTAAAAAAGAGGTAATTGTAACTGAATTGGAGAAGCTTAAAAGACAATCTCAGCTAATCAGTTTATGTTGTAACCATATTGTCACCCAGGGTGGATACCCAAAACACCAGTCTCAATGATCTTAGGAGGTAGTTTCAAGGTAAATAATATGAGTTCAGTTATTCATTCTGTACACATCCCATTAGGAAAACTCCACATTCATTTAAACATCATATATTTTATAATTACTATTAATATAAATTCTAGAAAGAAGGGAATTTGAGGATGAATTAGTTACATCAGAGAGACAACAGGGCCAACTGCTTAGGTTCAAATTCTAGCTCCACTATTTACAAGCTCTGTAATCTTGTGAAAATTTCTTAATCTTTTCATCTATAAAATAATAAAATTATACAACTTCATAGAGCTGTTTTGAGGATTAAATTATTTAATATATATAAAGGGCTAGCACATAATAAAGATTATACAGATGTTTGCTATTATAACCTGTACTACCTAGGAGGACAATTGATTTCAGAGGGAGCATTTATTTAGTTTACTTTGTGCCTTTTATGCTGTTGCTGTGTGCTTAGTAATGCAAAGAAACCTTTTTTTTTTTTTATTGGAGACAAGATCATGATGCCTAGGATGATGAAACTTTATAACCTCTGCTCCCTTAGAAGAACTACACATCTCCCTCTCCCTTTTCCCCTCTCCAGCACCTTTCATTTAGTGGTGTCATAATGTTGGTAGGATTAACTGACTCCAAAGCTAAAAATCTCAAAGGCAGACATCCATATATTTAAGATTTTATTTTGAGAATCAAAAGGTCCATGCACTAAATCAATATGCAAGACTTTTAATGACAACATCAGAAGTTGAGTTTATTGGTGAGAAGGAGGCAGAGCTTTACTTAGCATGACTAAATCCTTGAAGAGAAAAGACATTTTTAATGGGCAAGATAGTGTGGAACATATGCTAATTTTGGATAACTGAAATTTTGAATAATTGAGTTTAATTCTGTTTGTTTTTTCCTTAATCATTTGACTCCTAAGACAGCTACTGTTACAGAGTTAATTGTTAAAGCTAAGTCCACAATAAACTCCCTGATAATGGCTCTAGCTGGCAATAAAACAGAATTGGGTTATAATACTCACTCATGCTCACTGTGTATACAAAAAGAAAATGTAGTTTTAATTTGCTTACATTAATTAAAATATAATGAATTAAGTGGATAACAAATTCCTTAGAAATTGAACTTTGACTGTCTAATTGTTAACAGTTTTAACATCACCCAGAAGAAAGAAAATATTAGCAAATCAAGAATTTCAAGGATTTAGGAGTTGAGAGATTGATTTTTATAAAATAAACATAAATCAAGCACCAAAAATTTATCCTTTAAAACAACTTTAAAATATTAATGAACTTAACATACTGATAAATATGTAAAGCACAGCTATTTAAAAATACATCTTTACACATGGATTAAAGTTCCCTGAGAAAATTACCATAATTCAACTAGAAACTGAAGTACTACAAGGATACAGGGTTATATCAAGAGATATGAAATCTAAAGAGGAGAAATGGGAGAAAAAAAACCAATTATTTTACATTGTTATTTTAGGTTTACTGAAAAAGCTAAAAATTTTCTTATGAAAATGTTTTAATTTTTGTTGAATATTTCAAGATATTTTTTCTGAGTCTTCATATCTTTATAGCTGTTTATCTGCTTCATAACATATTCAATATATTCATAGTCAATTCATATTCAATAATTTGGTACCTAGCATGTGCCAGGCATTTTATTTCAAAGCAATAGAATTAATACTATTTACCAGAGAAGGGGCCATTTTCCTTTCTGAGCATCTGTTCTTGGAGTGATTTCCATAGCCTGACACGGAGACTGGGGCTTCATACAGTATGTGATTTAACCCTTAGAGTGCTGTGCAGGTACATGCTATCATCTCTGTTTCGTATGTGAAGAAATGGAAGTTCAAGCTGAATAAAACGTGTTTTATGCCACAGTTTAAACACCAAGTCTCTGTGACTATCAGAGTCCATACTTTTCAGCTGCTACTGAGAAACGACAGTGCAGCAATGATGACGAGGATCACTTGCACGTTGTCTTTGCCTAAGAAAACCAGTATCAGTATCGTCTGTGGTCTAACGCTCAGAGCACAGGTTCTAAAGTCCAACCAATTAGGTGTAAGTCTTTGCTCTATTACTTTACACAATTGTGACTCTGAGCAAGCTCCTTAGTTAGCTTCCTAGAACATCAGTTTTCCCTATCTGTGAAACAGGGACATCAAGAACAATAATATCATAGTAACTTGGGGACTATTACATGATACAATTTGTGGAAAGCACTCGGCACAGGGCCTGGTTCATAGTATATATAAGCTAATATTACTATCAAAGCCAGAGAAAATTGATCAGAAAAATAAGCATTCACTATAAACATGTGAGGATAAACACTTAATACTTAAGGGGTGTTAATTAATCTCCTAGATATTAAATTTGGAGATCCTAAGTCATTTCATTTCTAAAAATTATAGTTTGAGTCTATGATTGTAAATGCATATATTTGTGTGAATAACTCTTTATTAGATTTATAATGCAATTGCAATATCTAAATGTATATGTCTTATCTAGAAACTCTATTTTGAGAAATCTAATCCATTAGTGCATAGACATAAAGTTACATGTACAAAGATGTTCCTTGAAATATTGTTTCTTATAGCAAAACAGTGAAAACAACCTAAATAATCACTAGCAGTTATGCTAGTAAATAAATTATAGTTCATCCATGTATGTATGATATCACAGGAAACCTTTAAAACTGACGTGGAAATATCTCTAGGATATGATGTTATGTGTTAAATGACAAGTAGCAGAATAACACATAGGGTGTAGTCCCATTTTAGGTAAAAAATGTATGATTACATTTAGTATGTGGTCATGTAAATGCATAGAATGTTGAGTTTTAAACTGCTAATAGTTATTTCTGGGGAACAGGTTGAAGAGGCACTTTCAAGTTTGATATCTATACGTCCATATTATTTAATTCTTTTAGTTAAGAAAGTGTTTATGATTCACTTCTGCAATGAAAAGTGACTATTTTTTATAATGCTTCTAAAACAATACAGGAATAGGCATTTTCAGATTCTGTGCTGTGAAACATTTATATATGGGATGTGCAATGATTCTACCCTCTGTACACTCAGAAGAGCACATTTGGTTCTATATCCAATATTTTAAGTAAAATATTAACAAATTTAGAATATATCCAAAACAGGGTGAATAGAATGATCTCTCTCTCTCTCTCTTCCTCTCATTCTCCCCGCCCTGCTACACACACATATACACATACACACACATAACGGGATGGACCCAGAGATGGAAAAAGCCTATGAAAAGTTTTGTTTGGAATCAAAGGGTAAGCAAAACCAGTAATTTCAGTATGTCAGTTTTCTGAAGTAGTTTAGGATATGGTGATTTAGAAGAGCACAGAAAAGCAAGAAAGTGTTTCACACATATCAAATTAAGGATGTTGAGTTATGTTACTAGTGTATGAAACTTTAATTTTAACATTATCTGCCAAAATAAACTTTATTCCCCATAACTTAAAATGCATATGTATATATATATGTATATATAATATACATATATTATATATAAATAGTTTATTATGTACAGTTAATTCCACTGTTATGGTGCAATAAGATTGATTTTGAAATAACAATTTTTAAAAATAATATGTGTGTGTATATAAAATGACTGAATGTAATCCCAATAGTTGTCTTCAAATATTTAAGGGATAACCATAAAGAAAGGCTTCATTTATGTTTTCCTCAAAAGATAACTAGAAGAAATGGTTAAGCACACACTACTGGTTTTCTTATTGTTATTTTTATCATTAATTTGTTGTAAATTCAGCAACAGAAGTAGCTACATTTGGATGCCCATATCCCTTAAACCTAAATGGATATTTGGCAGGTAGTGGCAGGTAGGATACAATAAAAAAGACCTCTGTACAATAGAAAATATTGGATTAGATGATCTCTTCCAATTCAAAATTACAGGATAATATGAAGTTTGTCATGGTATTTTAAGGAGCAATTTTATATGCTCTGTGGTTTCCCAGTAGATACCAGTGATGAAGTTAACTGATAAAAGGATTAAGTATGAGTTAAAGTGAAATTTTAACATGCAATACATTCATTATAGAGACTCCTCTTTTGAGTGCTTTCTAATTGCCAGGTGTTTTCCTAAGTGTTTTTTCATGCATTGTCTCAGTGACATTACTTTAGGTATTTTTTTGTCCTCATATTTTTAGATATGTAAATGAGATCATAAGAAATAAATATCTCACCCTCAAGATCACTCAGTTAGACAGTGTGGGTCCAGTATTTGAATCTAGGTCTACCTGACTCCTAATACCATGCTCTTAACCACAATACTATATTTCTTCCCTATTTTAATTGTTTGCATATTGATTAAGTTATAGAGAGAGGAGTTAATAATTTTTATAAATAATAAAGATATGTTGTCCACGTATGAGAAAACCAAGAATACTGGCATTATATTAATTGTTGGCTAGTAACTAGATAGAAACGATAGTAGTTAGTAATTGGTATAACTAGAGAGACCATATGACCTGGTTTGCCCAGGAGAGTTCCAGTTTATCACACCTATATTTATTTATAATCACATGATGTAATTATAAACAGCATCCTCTTTCACTCTAAAAGTAACCTAGTTTGGTTAATCAATTATAATGATAATTGTATCTAGGAATTATAGGACAAAGATAATTATGGAAGCAAAATGAAAGTTGATTTAGAACAAAACCATAATCTATGAAAAACTTAGAAACTAACTACACCTTCCAAGACTCAAAAGATGGCATGAAGAGATAAGTTTCCTTGAATTTGTTACTAGAGGGAAAAATATATGGCATTCATATGTGATATCTAGGCATAATTAGTCTATATGTTCTTTCTGTTTTCAACCTGTAGGTGGCCACCACAAGCTACACTTATTAAACAACTCATTAGTAGCATTTTCAATACTGTCATCTTCAGATAATTAGCAATTTATTTAAATAACCAATTTCTGTAGAAATAATTGCCATGAAATGCCCTGAACCTACTTTTTCATAAACTATAATAAAAGTGTTAAGATAATCCCTGACATTTGCAAATGCCATTAGTTCACCTTTCCTTTTGATAGTGCTATGGCATTATGTTTAAACAATTACCCGATAACACAGCAGTTTAATGAAACAGTACAGTAAGCACATTCTTCAATATGGCCAGCGAGGACATTCGGATTTAGAAAGAAATCCAGACATGTTAACATAGAGGAAAGACACACAGACAAAAGAAAAAGGATTACTGAAATAAGTACATTATTGCTATTTCCAACTTGGTTTAGTTTTCATAGTAGATGCTACAACACGTGTACTCTCTTTGGAAACAAGAATGGAGAGTTTTGTAAATTGATTCATGTAATTGGATGGTGTCAATTAAAATCATATGAATCTATGAATATGTAAAATATACTCATCATATTATTTGTTCAGTAACCTCCACACACAAGAAACAAGCAGGGAATTTTTCTTACTCTCATTTTTCATGTATTTGTGTTTTTACTTACAAAATGGTATAAATTTTCAAAGTAGAGTCATCAAGGAAAAACTATAAATGGCTTTTACATCTCAGATGGTATTTAGCATTTAAAATGGACCAGGGTTCTAATCTCAGTTTCTTCCTTGTTATTCGGCTCCCTATTTTAAGATCTATTGATGAGGGCTCATAGTGTGTTTCTGAGTTACCAGAGATAAAACTCTCTGAGACTGTCACAATTTTTAAGCTGTTGGTCTTCAGATTGGAATTGACATATACACACTCCTATATATAAAATAGATAATTAATAAGGACCTACTGTATAGCACAGGGAACCCTACTCAATACTCCATAATGGCCTATACGGGAAAAGAATTTTAAAAAGAGTGGATATATGTATACGAATAACTGATTCACTTTGTTATACACCTGAAACTAACACAACATTGCAATTCAACTATACCCTAATAAAAATTTTTAAAAAAACAACAACTAGAATTCAAAAGCAATGACAATATCATTTTACGGCTAAAAGGAAATAATGCTGAGAACCTACTGAATACCAGGTGCTCTGCTAAGTTACTTACACATTATTTATATCCTCACAGGTCACATATGCATTATCCTCCTTGTACAGATGAAGAAATTCAGGCTCAAAAAAGTTAAACAGCATATGTATATAAGAAAGGCAGGGTTGTGTAGTAAAATAACACATTACAGCAATAAAACAATTAGTTCACAATGTGACCATAAAATTCATTGAGGGGTTTGAATTTGAGGGCTTTTCTCTATTTCCAGATTACCATATGCCTCAGTCCCCCCCTTATAAGTACTTCTGGCAGTACTGTAAGCTTATAAATATAATGAATTTACCTATTAATATATGACTCTTTAAAAAATACACATATCTCTTTAGAGAAGAGATTCTGAACCATGACAGACTTAGCAAACTTGGTGTATAAATATTTCTCATGAGATTTTGCCTAAGGATGTTCAGGGCAAATGTCATCATACCACATAAAAATCTCACAGTCTATGTGTATTCAAAAATGGTTATTCGAAGAGGAGAAAGCGAAAGATTAAAATGACGATGATAATGTTGATGACCAGAACTAGGCTTTGCTCTTGGAGAACCCAGGACAATTAGAAGGGGGCATTTTTCTGAAGACATAAAAAATAACAAAAAATTTCCCACATCCACTAGGATCATATTATCTCTTTCTTTGCAAAGCCATGATTTCTTTCCTCTCTGAAATTCTGTACTCTGTTTACACTGTGGGTGGTTCCATGGTCAGGGTGTCCATGGTAGCACTTGCCCTACTGTCCAACTATTCCTTTTATTCTCATTCTCTTTTTCACTTTACAGTGAATTACATGTGTAAATCTCTGGGCCTTGTGATAAGGCTGCATTCCACAGAGTCTGCTGAAACCCAGGTTGTACAGCAAGCACTGAGGTTTTGTTCTCTCCTCTGGACTGGACATCTCTCACAGATATTAATGGGCTTTAACAATTTTTTTATTGAAGTATAGTTGATTTACAGTATTATATTAGTTTCA
Organism: Balaenoptera physalus; assembly: GCF_965194825.1. NCBI lineage: Eukaryota > Metazoa > Chordata > Mammalia > Artiodactyla > Balaenopteridae > Balaenoptera > Balaenoptera physalus. Next base: position 110,845,019 of record NC_138882.1, on the reverse strand, counting down.
GGTGTACAGCACAGTGATTCGGTACTTTTACTGATTTTAGTCCATTAAAAGTTATCAGAAGAGAATCGGTTAATTTCCTGTGCTATACAATACGTCCTTGTTACTTACCTATTTTATACACAGTAGTTTGTATCTCTTAATCCCATACCCCTATTTTGCCCCTCTCCCCATCAGTAACTACTAATTTGTTTTCTATATCTGTGAGTCTGTTTCTGTTGTGCATATACATTCATTTGCATATACATTCGAGATATAAGTGATATATAATAGTTGTCTTTCTCTGTCTGACTTATTTCAGTAAGTATAATATTCTCTAGCTCCAACCACGTTGCTGCAAATGGCAGAATTTCATTCTTTCTTACGGCTGAGTAGTATTCCATTGTGTATAACTCACGTTCTTTATCCATTCATCTCTTGATGGGCACTTGGGTTGCTTCCATATGTTGGCTATTATAGATAGTGCTGCTATGAACATGGGGTGCATGTATCGTTTTGAATTAGTGTTTTCATTTTCTTCAGATGTGTACTCAGGAGTGAAATTGCTGGATCATACTGTAGTCCTATTTTTAGTTTTTTGAAGAACCTTCATACTGTTTTCCATAGTGGTCGCACCGATTTACATTCCCACCAACAGTTACAAGGGTTCCCTTTTCTTCACATCCTCTCCAACATTTGTTATTGGGTAGACTTTTTGATGACAGCATTCTGACAGGTGTTAAAAGATATTAATGTGGACGAGGACATCTCCAGGTGGACTCGATCAGAACTCTCTGAGTACCAATGCTCTCTGTAAACTGACCAGGCACTTAGGAAAGTAGGGGCTCTACTCATTAATATTTGCTCTACTGATTAGTAATTGCTCTCTCAGTTAGTTGACAATAAAATTTCTTCCTAAATTACAATAAGGTAAAAAAATGAGAAATCATTTTTAGTCAAAAGTATTGCTTGTACCCAGCACTATGTCAGTTACTTAAAGGTACTTCCTCTCAGCAAGCTTATGAGACTAGTAGATGTGATGAAAACATGGGCAATGCATGTCCACATCCTGATTATGTGGAGCAAACTAAAGAATTTCTGAAACTCAAAGGATAGGACGATCCAGGAGACTGAAGTGGTTCAGGAAGGCTTTGTGGGAGATGCAGGATGTCAACTGGGCTCTCAAAAGATGGATAGGTAGGTGTGGGGTTGAGAACTAGGATATTTCAAATTCTGGCAGGGGTTGGGGACAAGGTGAGCAAAACTGCAGATACACTAATGAACAATTCATGTTTGTGAGACACTTAATATTAATAGCAAAACTAAAGCAGCCTCTCAGGTTGGGATATGGTATACGACTCATTTGGGTGGGGAGAGGTGTTCCCTGGTGAGCAGAGGGACAGCCCCTCCCCCACCCCCCCGCTATCATCATAAATTTCTGTATGATATTTAATTTAAAAAAGTGATTTTTAAAATATTGACCTGGCATAAGAATCCTTCAATTCTTATGAATTTCAACAGCGTCTGAACAAAAGATATAATATAATGAAAGAAGTCCAGATTTATTTCATTGTTAATAAAAAATATTTCTCCGAGGGAACTAAACAGAATATATAGTCTATGTACATGTCCCTGGCTATAGCCTTTATATAGATCATGAGGATCTTTTCAGTCTGATTTAAAAAGTAATAGGATTTTTATCAGTCAGAAGAGACAAAGGTTACAATTAAAATAGTAAGATTCCTCTTTCTACAATGTAGAGACCTTACGTAATGGAAGAGCGTACAAGTTCCGCTCCATTCAACCATTCAACAACTGTCACCGGTATCGCACATTTTTATTTTCATAAATGCATTTATACTCTTAACAAACATCATAAATATTGCAGAAATCTGCAGCAAGCATAAAATAGAGCACGTGATCGAGCAATTAGGAAAGGGAAAACAATTTAACATTACATTACTTCAGATAAGATCTTCCAAAGTATTACCTAGAGGAGCTCTCATACTATACTAGACATTGGGGATGTGCATCACTCTGGTAACCTCTTCTACCATGCCAGAGGGCAGCTAGGGGCCTAAAACTGGTCATCTAGTCTCAACATGTGCCTATCCATGTGGCCCCTGATATTTTAGGGCTTTGGACTATAAGCAAGGATGCTCCTCAGGCAAGTGGGGAGTTAGAAACCAGCAGCTACTTGGATAACCATATAGTGGGAAAGAACATCTATTGGACCTAAATAGAACCAGGTAAAAGCAAATAAAATAATCTATGTAAAGCAGGTAGCAGAGTGACAAGCACATATTAAGTGCTTAAAGCAGTACCATCACAACAGATTTTAAAAACAATAAAAATATAAGGGAATACTGTGAACAACTTTATGCAATAAATTCAACAACTGAAATGAAATGGACAAATTCCAAGCAAAACACAGCTAACCAAAACTGACAACAAAAAACAGAAAGTCAAAATAAAAAACAACCCCATAACTATCACCAAAATTGAATTCATCATCATCATCATAATAAAAAACATTTGTACCAAGCAAACTGCAGGCCCAGATGGCTTCACTGGTAAATTCTATCAAGCTTAAGGAAGAAATAATACCAATCTTACACAAACTCTTGCAGAAGATAGAACAAGAAGGAACAATTCGCAACTCATTTTATGAGGCCAGTATAATTCTGATACCAAAACCCAGCAAATACACTAAAAGAAAATAAAACTATAGGCCAATATCCTTCATTAATATAGACCCAAATATCTTTAATAAAATTCTGGTAAACTCTCTTTGAAGAAACTGATAAGCTGATTCAAAAATTTATATAAAAATATAAACTAGAATAACTAAAACAACTGTGAAAAAGAAAACAGAATTCAAGGATGCTATTTCATTTCAGGACTTGCCATAAATCTACAGGATCAAGATAACAGTATAAAAATATAGAACAGGATGGAATCCAGAAATAGTCCCTACATATAAAGTCAATTGATTTTTGACCAAGTCACTAAGTTAGTTCAGTGGGGGAAAGAAAAATCATTTTAACAAATTGTGCTGGAACAACTGGATATTTGTAAGAAAAAGGGGAAAAAAAGAACCTTAGTTGCTATCTTACTTCATACAAAAATTTTTAAAGATTCAGAATGGACTGAGGACCTAAATGTAAAACCTGAAACTATAAAGTTTCTAGGAGAAAAACATAGGAGAATATCTCTGTAGTCTGGAGTTAAGCAAGATTTTTTGGAAAGAATATTAAAAGCACTTACTAAAGACAACCCTCAGAATGGGAAAAAATATTTGCAAATGAAGCAACGGACAAAAAATTAATCTCCAAAATACACAAACAGCTCATGCAGCTCAATATCAAAAAAACAAACAACCCAATCCAAAAATGGGCAGAAAACCTAAATAGACATTTCTCCAAAGAAGACATACAGATTGCCAACAAACACATGACAGGATGCTCAATATCACTAATCATTAGAGAAATGCAAATCAAACTACAATGAGGTATCACCTCACACCAGTCAGAATGGCTATCATCAAAAAATCTACAAACAATAAATGCTGGAGAGGGTGTGGAGAAAAGGGAACCCTCTTGCATTGTTGGTGGGAATGTAAATTGATACAGCCACTATGGAGAACAGTATGGAGATTCCTTAAACAACTAAAGATAGAACTACCATATGACCCAGGAATACCACTACTGGGCATATACCCTGAGAAAACCATAATTCAAAAAGACACATGCACCCCAATGTTCATAGCAGCACGATTTACAATAGCCAGGTCATGGAAGCAACCTAGATGTCCATCGACCGATGAATGGATAAAGAAGATGTGGCACATATATACAATGGAATATTACTCAGCCATAAAAAGAAACAAAATTGAGTTATTTGTAGTGAGGTGTATAGACCTAGAGTATGTTAGACAGAGTGAAGTAAGTCAGAAAGAGAAAAACAAATACCGTATGCTAATACATATATATGGAATCTAAAAACAAAACAAAACAAAAAAAGGTTTGAACAACCTAGGGGCAGGACAGGAATAAAGATGCAGACGTAGAGAATGGATTTGAGGGCATGCGGAGGGGGCAGGGTAAGCTGGGATGAAGTGAGAGAGTGGCAGGGACATATATACACTACCAAATGTAAAATAGATAGCTAGTGGGAAGCAGCCACATAGCAGAGGGAGATCAGCTCAGTGCTTTGTGACCACCTAGAGGGGTGGGATAGGGAGGGTGGGAGGGAGACGCAAGAGGGAGGAGATATGGGGATATATGTATATGTATAGCTGATTCAGTTTGTTATAAAGCAGAAACTAACACACCATTGTAAAGCAAATATACTCCAATAAAGATGTTAAAAAAAATAAAATAAAAGCACTTACTAAATTTTAAAAAATTGATAAACTGGATTTTATAAGAAATCAATAAAGAAGCCAAAGTCTAGAAAAAATATATATTTATACACATAAATTTGAAAAAGAACTCATATCTAAAATGTATAAAGAGCTCCTATAAAACAATAATTACAAGATGAATCATAGCTAAAATAAGCAAAACTTGAGCAGACGTTTCAAAAAAGAAAACATATAAATGGGCAATCAGTACATAAAAAAGTACTCCACCTTAGGGAAATAAAATCAAAACCTTCGTAAGACTCCATTTCACACTTGTTAAAAAATAGGTAAAAATCAAGAAGGCTGATAACACCAAACGTTGACAAGAGTGTGGAACAAGTAGAACTCTCATATATTGCTAGTTGGAGTATAAAATGAGAAAATCACTTTGGATAATTGTTTGAAAATCTCTTTAAAAATTAAACATACATCTATCCTATGACTCAGCCATTTCATTCCTAGATTTTTGCCCAGGAGAAATGAAAACAAGACTACAAAAGTGTATGTACAAGAATGTTCACTGCAGCCTTACTTATAATAGCCCCAAACTGGAAACCACCCAAATGTCCTTCAACAAGAGAATGGATAAACAAATTGTGGTCAATTAATTTAGTGAAAATTATCATCAATAAAAAGGACTTGCCTACTGATACTGAAACAACACAGATGGTTATAAAAAATATTATGTTGAGTAAATGAGACCAAAGAGTAAACACACACACACACACACACACACACACACACACACACACACACACACACTCACAGTGGTAGGGGTGTGAGAAAGAGAGAGACAGAGATCACAGAGAGAGAGAATGAATAATTTCATTTATATGAACTTTAAGAATAGTCAATATCTATATATATCTACAGTGACATATATATATAATATGGTGAAGGAATTGACTGCCAAGCAGTCTTAAGAGAATTTTCTGGTATGAAAGAAATATACTCTATATTATTTCAAACTGTAGTTACTACAGATGTATACAATTGTCAGTGCTAATTTAGCTGAACACTTAATATCTGTGCATTGTACTGTATGTAAATACACTTCATTCAAAAAATAAAAAATATGTAAATACATATTAGAGGTAGCAAAAATGTCCATCTTAAAAGTAAGCATCTCCCAGTTGGATCCACATCTAAGAAATCTTTGATGGTCAGATCACTCAAAGACTTCATTTTATAAAATATGAGAGCATCTTCCCATTAGCGGGCAGAAACTACATCCAAGAGAAAGTGAATCTTATATTTTAAAGGTCAATAGGACTAAAGATCATATCTGCAGTACATCATGAACGAGAAATCCGGAGAACTACATGACCCATCAGAAGCACTTTTTATGATATTGTTGGCCTCTTCAATGCTTGTAATCTCCATGAAATTTTCTTGAAAGCAGTGCTTTTAAAGAAGCCATATATATCCCATATAAGCATGTACAGGAACATATACACACTGTCAGTGATAAATTACTGATTGTTAAGAATAAAGATAACATGGAGTATAAAAATGATGCAAATATAAAGACAGGTATTACAGCCAGACCCTAGATCTAAAGCACAGCCTCTGAATTAGCCAGGCATTGTAAGCACCGCTCCATGTAGGACACAGCTCCAGTAAGCTGCAAAGGCAATTTGGCCCTTTGCTGACTCTTGTACTAAGTTAAGACCCCAGAGCCAAATTTCAAAAATGTCATCAACTGATCACAAATATTGTTAACATATAATGAGAGTTTCTGTTTCTGCCCTTTATGCCCAAATTGCTGTTTGAGTATATCTTTACCTCTCCAAAACAAGAGAGTGAGCACTCAAGGGTGTTATTCCTATTAAAACCTTGTAATCATAAACTGATCTTCCCAGCCGAATCTTTAAAGAATATTTGGCTTATAGCTTATGTCAAGTCTATGATGGGTTTGCAATGAAAAAATCCTCTCCCTATTTGCTGCTTTTCCAATCTTTTATGTTTTCTGATGAAATTTCAGGCTCTTGTCAAATTGAGGTCGTTACTTTGTAGACTGGCAAGGCTATTTAGACTGAATTGGCAAGTGTGCAACCCCGGATGATTCAACTCGTTGCCAAATGGCATTTAGCTAACTTCTGCATGCATGAAAAGGAGACAGCCTATTATCAGGACCAACTTGGTGGAAAAAGGATATATAGTCAGTATCTAATGCACGTATCTAAGCAGAAATGGGATGCATATGTTTTTCCTCATTCATAGATGCTCATTCAGTTTATATTGTTGCCGTTAAGTGTTTCATCATCCAAATGCTTAAATTGTGCATAATGATTCCAAATAGCATTGGACCATTCTGAATTGGGCATTGGGCATCACAGATGTGCTAAATCCAGTTACAGTGGCATGGCTAGAATATGGTTTCCATGCCTCAAGGGGAGAGACTTTTTTAGTAACCTTTGCCAAAACTGCTATATATTGTTTTCTCAACAGAGTTCAGAGACTCTTTGTAATTGTGTAGAAACTGACAGAAATCATATAGGACTATACCAATCTTTCAAATCTTTTCAAGTATATCTGCAGTGGGTGTAAATAGGGCCAGCAGTCACAGTGTATTTCTCTTTTCTAACACTAATATTTGTTTTACTCTAGGCAATAAGAAAAAGGTGTGAGAAATGGCATGCTCACAGGCAGTAAGTGGCTTGGAAAAGGTTTCCTGTTTGCATTCTAGAAGATCATTTATTTATAAACTCCAAAATACAAATCATAAGACTCCCAGAGCTCTTATTTACTAAAAGCTAAATTGTTACAGGGCAGCTCTTGAAATTTGAAATTTTAAAATGGCAAACTATAAAAAGTTTCAAGAAAAAATAATATATGTCCCATATCTAGCACAAACTGAACTAGAGGAACATATTTGTGATTGCCAAAAAGGGCTAGCACTCTAAAGACTGTAGGCAAACAAAATGCTAACAAGTTTAATTATTCACAATGGCACATTTATGGAGAGTATAATGCCGCAATCAATAATTACAAGCCCACACAAACAGCATTGTAATAATTCTACAAGGCGTGTTGAGAAGTGAAATAATTTAGAATTTGAAATCAATAGCATTTATAGACATTGGAAAATGTCAAATGGAAAATGAATGCCAGTGCTTGTATTCTTTCTGGAGCATTCTCACTACTCAGATTTTAATTATTCCTTAAAAGATTTCCTAGTACCTAAAAGCAAAAGCAAACATTTGCCCTTTCATGTCTCAATTAACTCTTCCAACAGACTCAGATTTGTCGAGAGCTGTTTTATATACAGGAAAGTGACAAGTCCTCATGAGAACTAAGGTTTGTCCCAAGTTTTCTCCTTTAGTCTTTGTCCCTTTTGGCTTCTCTCCCTTATGACCTTCTCAGCCTCCAATCTCACTTTGTTCCCTTTGTTTCAATTCAAAAAACTCTTTGTTAGCATGTCAAAATAAAGGTTTTGGCACAAATGCTTTCTATCACAAGATATTACTTTGGTAAATTTGTAAATTAAAATGCTCCTTATAATTAAAAATAAAAGAAACTGTGTGAGGGGTATAGGGAAACTCTGGGTACTATCTTTTCAACTTTTCTTTAAACCCCAAATCATTTCAGAACAAAAAGTTTATTTTAAAAAATCCCTTATACAGCACTTGGATTCTTCCTGCTCTTACAAAAATATCAGTTTGTCTACATTATTTGGCAAAAACGAAGACACAAACTTGTGCATACTGGAAATAGTTTTTTAAAAACACAGTACTTATAGTTGTTTTTATTAATTGCCATTTCCTATTAAGAAATAATAGTAATAATATCTTTTATTGAACTGTCTACTATGTGCAAAGCACTCGATTAAGGCTTTTACTTAAATAGTTTCATTTAAATCTCAGAAAATCCTTAGGAGCTATTACTTTTGATGCTCAAAGTGGTTAAATACCCTGCCCTTGTAATAATAACTGAAAGATCTTAGTTTCCACCCAAATCTGTTGACTCCCAAATCAGTGCTGCTTTCCACATTGCCTCACTTCAAACAGTTAGCATTTGTGTGTACTTACGTTCATACTAATATGATTCCAGGCACTGTACTAGGTTACATATTTGTAAGAGTGCTCAAAAGTAACCCTGAAAACAAGTTGCTATTAGTCCTAAAAACAAAAGGAAACACCCTGACGTTTTCTAGTAAAAGCTGTTCTAGTTATGAAAGCATTTCATTGCCAACTCTAGTCTTCGCTGACACTTCCTCAGGTTACTAAAAAAAAAAAAAAAAAAAAAAAAAATCTATATTTAGCCATTTCTTTGTTAATGGATTGATGTCCAATCACCTTATGTATCACCAAATTACCTATCAACTGAAAAAGAAAAAGCAGAAAATTTAATTTCAGGTTACTCCAGAAACTATGGCAACCAGGCTGTTTGGCAGTCAAAGGGTGTAAAATCCAGATTAGATAGATGGATATATTTACATATTCACTTTTACATTAAACAGAGTGGATGACACATTCCTGTATAAAACCTATTATTTAAACACTTCAAGTGAAAAGTGTTAAAATAAATGGCTCATGACTTATGAAGTGTTAAAATAAACGTTTATTTCAACACTATACATGTCATAAGCCATTTATTTCAACACTTTCTACTTAAGAAAGCTCACCCAGACAAAAAGGAAAGATTTCCTTTGCTAAGATATGTCAAGAGGCCAAGACACAGAGGCTAAAATTGGAGTTTCAATGCTAGAGCTCTTGGTTTGGAGAGGCTAGACCAGAAGGTACGGTGGGAAGTTTGATGCTTCACACCTGGTAAAAGCTCTATGCTTGTGGTAAGCAACATCACCCACATTGACTTCATTTAGACATCACATTTATCTAAACCGATTTTGAGACTTCAAGGCATGCCTGAGCATCAAACTGCAAATGAAATGTACTGTTTGGTGGTATTTCTACAAAGAAAACATATGTTCTATTTCATGTCTCCACTAATTAGAAGAGTCTAATGTAACCCAAACTCCGCAGGAAACAAAGCTTCCAAGAATAAAGGCAGCGTTTCATAAGTATAATAAAGCTTATATAGCACTTCTTATATGCCATGCTCCATTCTAAGTGCTGTACAAATATCAACTAATGTAATCCTCACAACAATTTGGAGAGGTGGGTTCTCTTATTTCAGCCTTTTTTTTTTTTTTTTTTTTCCAGATGAGAAAATTGAGATACAAAGTGGTTGAGTAACCAATCCAAGAGAAACCAGTAAGTGGTGGCACCAGGATTTTACCCCAAGCAGTTAGCACCAGAGTCCCCACACTTCATCCCTGGGCTAGGCTGCTGCCTCTTAGAAATAGGATAGCAGACTATTTCGTGTTACGGTCTAGAAGTTATGTAAGCTTGAGAAGTTGTCCAGTTCATCAATTCATCTTCAGGCAGGGCCAACCTAAATAGGTGAAAATTTCTCCCCTTTGCAAATAAGACATATAAATACAAATAATTAATGATGTTTCTATAAGATATTAGTATTGACTGATGACTGATGATAGTTATGAATTCTTTCAGTTTTGCCTATTTTAAGATTTTATTTTCCTACAAAAGGTCAAACATCTATGGTTAAAATGAGAATGTCTGATAGTGACTAAGTTATTTCCCTCTAGGATGTTTCTATGGCCTCAAGGCAAAAATGCTGGCAAATGTTTCCATTTTCAAGCAAACCCAATAGCAGTAGACTTCATATTCTGAACATGTCTCTGGGGTCTCTTTTATAATGTCTCTAACCCCATTCACGAGGGCGCCACCCTCATCATTTAATCACCTCCCAAAGGCTCTACCTCCTAATACCATCACACTGGGGGTTGGGATTTCAACATATGGATTTTGGAAGGACACAAACCTTCAGTCCATAACACCAATCATTCCCTTTGACAATCTCAAGGCCAAAAATTGGTAAAAAGAAGTCAGGAGACAGAGGGCATTGTGACATATGAAGAACATACTTTTAACATACCACAATGGGGAAAAAAATTCTTAGAGAGATTATTATAGGGGTATCTGGCATTTCAAAAGAGAAAACTAAAGTGTAGAGAAATTATGAAATGTATTTCACAAAAAGAGGTGTAGGATTTTTTTTCAAATGACAATTTGGTTAATATTAAAATATATACCAATATGTTTAAAATCTCTATATTTGATATATTATTAGAATATAAACTAATACTTCAATAGTATAATTTTGATAACTATCATATATTGCATATACTAGATGAATGAGATCTATCTTTTCATAAAGAAACCTGATATTTAAGAATTATTATTGAGAACAAATTTTTTTTTTTACTACTGGGACTAAAATAAGGAATATATATATATATGTTGTCTGAGTGTGAATATCTTAACAGCTTTTCCTCAGTTTAAGAAAAGTTTCAGACCTTCAACCAGAAAACAAAGTTTAAATTAAAAATGAACTTTTATACAAATTTAAAGTATACATTTAAAGTATTCAAATATTTTCATCCATTAAATCACCAGACATTTCTTGAATGCTAACTATAAAGTAGCTATTACGTTTGGAGGTGGTGAAATAACATTAGCGTGTAATACATGCTAATGGCTCCAGAAAAACCTGAGCAAATGACCATGACAGCTCAGAGGAAGGTGCAGTAGTATACTTTGCTGGGTCATCTTTAAGATAATATGAGCTAAATCTTAAAGAAGAAGTGGCATTTTAGAAGACAGAGAAGGCAGGCAAAGGAATCACAGATAGAAAGAACTGCATGAGCAAAAGGTCAAAGATCTGGAAGTAATCGGAACATGAGATGTGTAAGTAACAAGGCCTAGAGTAAAGGATGGATTAGGAGGGACAGGAAGGGGACAAGTCTGAAAGGAGGGTGTGGCAGGTATCTCTGTGACCCACATCTCACCTCCTTAACCACCTCCAATTTCAACTGTTGCTGCCATGGACAGTTCCATGCCAGCTATTATTAACCCAAGAAGGCAGAGGCCCACTCTAAGTTCTGCTAGGCTTCTTTCTTCTTTGTGCCCCAGGGTTGCTGCTGACACAGCAGAAGCCCACCAGGTCTGCGCAACTGCATCCACAGAAGTGCCAAGCAGTTAAAATTCCCTGGACAGCTTTCAAGTAGGGGGTGATGGGCACCACTGGATAAATGCTTCGGCTTTCCATCCTTCAGGTGGAAAATTCAGCAAGACCCTCTGCCGTCTCTATACTTCTCAGGAGTTTGCAACTGTGATCTCAAAATAACACTCTTAATTGGCTTTTGCTTCTTCTTTGCCTTACTCTCTTTCCTCCTTAACGCCTGCTTCCTGAGATCAACTCCCAAATAAACAACCTGCATCCAAGTTTTTGTCTCGGGGTTAGCTTTCAGAAGAACTCAAACTAAGGCAGTGAGAGTTACAACAGGGCCAGTGTGTGAAGGGTCCTGTACTCCACTCAGCATTTTGGACTTTTTCTTACAGGAGCAGGAAAGCCTCTGCGAATTTTGAGCAGAGTGGTCACCAGATTAGACGGTATTTTAGAAGTTATAAATGGTAGTGGTGTTAAATAAGGATCAGAAGGAGATGAAAGTGAAAGTGAAGAGATTATTAAAAGGTCATTTAAGAATTAAGTCTGTTGGAGTAAAAAATGTAAGTCCCCAAAGATACTCTATACAGTAGCATCTGCTTTGTATAAAGTGCAAATCCAAGCAAAATTAAATATCATATTGCTTAGGTGTATTACACACACACACACACACACGATAAAATTAAAGAAAAAACAAGAACTTGGTAAACATAATGATAAAATTGAGGATGGTGGTTATCTCTGAGTGTGAGACAGGAGAACGGGATAGGGAAGAGCAGGTAAGTGCCGGTTATTGGCAACATTCTAGTTCTTACATTGGGTTAGTGGGATCATAGACTTATAATATTAATGAAATAATGAATTAATAAGTAAATAAGCAAATAGAAGAGTACCATTCATGGACCAATCATGATAGTGTTTTGTGACTGAAGACCCATTTTTGTGCATCCGAGATAATCCAAACAAATGAACCCCGAACTAGTGAGATTAAGCAATAAGTATATCTTTGTAGAAGAGTTCCACGAGGTTGTTTGCTGGTGAAAAAAATGTGGAATTAACTATTCTCCACATATTTAACTTCAGCTTTGAAAAAATCCATTGGAAGCTACTAAAAAAACTGTAACTACTAAAAATAATAGTAACTGCAGTGAAACGAAGTTACTTAAAGTGTACACTGCTCTCTGATTGGATAGTGGCTAAAACAGACATGATTTAAAAAAAAGAATTAAGTTCATCATCTGTAAGTTCAGGTCTTGGACTAAATCAAGGTTATAGAGACAGAAAATGAGGTAAAAGAGTTCTGTCACACTCAAGAGATGGACCATATTGTACCTTGTGATTAATTAGATATACAGAATAAGAGGCTGGGAGGTTAATGTTATTAACTATGATAATTTTTAGGGTTTGTAGAAGATAATAATTCGGATTTGGGTGAGTACCTGAGGTTATCTAGATGGAAAACATCTGAGCTACTTAGGAACATGAAATACAGTCCATTATTTATATTTTGGTTTGCCATGCATAGTGCACTGTATAATTGGGATTCTGTAAATGTCTTATTTATATATAGTAGCCTAGGGCTGAAAGAGGATGTGACAGTGTTGACTACCGCAAAGCATTTCCTAAAATGGTGTCCAGTTGAAAAACCATCTATGGACTTTAGTGTCATAAAACCTTGGTATAAATTCTGCTTTCCTCTCTTAATAGCCACTGTGAGCTGGATTTTAAGCACTCTAAAAATAAAGCTAACAACACCTACCTCATAAGGTGGTTGTGAGAATCAAATGAAATTCGGAAAATGCTTTGAAACAGTAAAAGTGTTACACAAATATTAGTTACCACATCATTTTAAAAATAGCTTTGGAAATTGATGAATATATAGCAACATGGATTCTGATGTTTCTGAGGATGATGATGATGATGATGAAAGCTAAAATCTATTACCCTTACTATCTGCTAGCTAGATCTTTAAGTACTTTATAATGATTATCCCTTAATGATGATGGCAGAAATTGGAGTGATAGACCAATGAACCAAGGACCAAAGTGTTCAACCAAGGTGAGAGAGTGACTTAAGGACAGTAGATGAGATCAAGTGGCATAACTGAGGCAAGGTCAGTGCAAAAAGTCGAGGTGGTATAAAGAAGACCAGAACTTCAAAGAATGGTGATTGAAGACCGTACAGCAATAATTTGGAAGGAGTAAAATAATAAAACAATTATATGAACATCATTAATTTTTGATCGCATTAAAACTCAACAAGCTTTGGACAGTGGCATATATGGATAGATAGGTATGTACACATACCTCTACATATATATAAAGTTGCCTGCCTTTCACCACTGTCATTCTTGGCAGGTAAAACACTATAATCATTTTATAGTTGAATGGCATACAATGCAATGAAAGGTCTTCACAGGAAAAAAAAATATTATGTTTTCACCCTTTTACTTTCTTTAGCAGTGATTAGTTCCAGAAATATAAGGTATCATCACTTCTCAAAAAGCGCTGTAGGCTATAAGACTGCTCCTCTGAAGTGGGCACGATGTAATAAATGTGCTTTATTCCTAAACATCAATCAGTTTCAAGAATGGCAGCTGCTTGTAGAATGGTAACAATAGAAATAGTCAGCTAAGAAGTATGCTAGGCTTGAAAACACTGGATGACAGATGTGAAGTCTTCTTGTTATAAAAGAACACTCTCATATAATTATGGTTTTATAACTAGTTACATCAGTTTCTAAATATTTAGTTTTTAAGATTTCTGTATCTTTTTTGTAACGAAACTTATATGGCAGTGTCCTGTACTGACATAAGAAATAAGATATAGAAATATATTCAAGAACTATATGAAAGTACTCGGGATAGGTGTGGTGGCTCTAGGTCATTTAATCTGAAAACTACCCCATTTTAATGATTACTAAAAGCATGATTTGAGAGTATTTTAATTTACTGCAAAAGTATGGACTTGAAGTAAGAATGTTTGTGATACATCTTGCAATTACATGAAGTTAAAAGTTTAAGCAATTTATGAAATAGATACATATACTTTATTGAATGTGCTCTTTGGTAAAAACCATGATGATTTTTATTTTCAAAAGCAAAACTTCATTTTGTGTCAAATACATAGAGAAAGTGGGTCCCTTACTTATTAAATTGAGTTATATTTTGCTGGAGAGAGGGTTTGCAGACTGAACCTAACTATATAATGTAACATATCTAAATGCCAAAGAAATACAGTGGACGGTTCTAAAGGAGATTAAAGAGCTGGTGAATTCCAGGATGTGCTGGGAGAAAGTGATCCTCAAAGTACAAAATGAGATAAGCGGACGTCAGGCATTCCAAACTTCAGAAAGTTTTTGAAGGAAGGCATGGAAGTGAGAATGTACACACTGATTTTACAGAACAAGGAGATAAGCATTCACCTTGGGTAGACAGCGTGTAAAATGATCACTGAGATGTAAATTGGGAAGTAATGCTTGCTAGATTGTAGAGATGTAGTCTAGGATGACTAAGAAGTTTGACAAACAGGACATTGGCATAATACAGAGTTCTTTCTTTGTGGCACTGAGCAGATTTTGAAGGGGATTTTAATATAGAGGTGAAGGGAGAGAAAGGGAAGGGGAACTAACTGGCTGCCTCTATGTGTTGGGCAGTGTGATAGACAGCTTTGACTTTAAATATGTCATCCTTATAATTATACTTCATTATTAATATATGTATTTGAAATCACATTAATTCAAAATTATTTTAGAAAACCAATCGCACAAATATGGGAAAGTTTAGTACTAAATGACACTTGCTCATGGGGATGAAGTTATGACAACCCTCTTTGAGAAAGAGAGAAAAGAAGAACTTATATATCAAGAAAGAATCAATTTGCATCTCTCTCCTACCGTGCTATAGGAGGGAGGAAAATTAGAAGAAAAATTGTGCCAAATGGTTGTTTTATTTTAAAAAAATGTTTCAGAAGGTGGTTCCAAAATTATTTCTGAAGGCTGCGAAGGGTATGATTTTACTTGAGAAGATAACAGTGTTCTTAGAATTGAGAAGTAAGAGTAGGCCAGGCATTCGGCATGCATTATCTCATTTATTCCTCATAACAGCTCTGGGAGGCCTGATTTTGAGTATTATCTTCAATTCCCAGTGAAGATACAGAGGTCGTCAGCTGATAAGTATGCTTTTGATGTTTAAACTCAGTAAGTTCTTTGCATCATTTATGTGGCCTCCATCCAGTAACTCGGGAAACACTGAATTACTTGCAGTTTCTTGAGATCATGTTTATTCCCATCTCTGTGTCAATTCTCTTGCTATTCTCACTGCCTGAAATGTTCTTCACCTTCTTCTCCTATTCCTCCTTTGAGGCCCATATGAAATGTTATATCCTTTGGGGGGCCCTCCTGGATCGTCCCCAATCACCACATTCCTTCCTTCTTGTTCCCTCTAGCCCTAGCAGCCATCACCTTGAATGACAGCCAAACAGGCATGCATGCCTCTTCCTTTGTGGTATGAGCTCTGTAAAGGCAGCAGAAAAATCTAGTTACTACCTTGATTGTGGGTGTATCCATGGGAAAGAAAATGAAAGGAAGCTTTAGGCAACACTGAGCATGGCTGGATGAGTTCATGAAGCTCTCTTCAGTCTGTTTCTTCATGTGTTAAATGGGGCCAATGGAAAAACCCATCCCCCCAGGGTTAAACAGGAAACTGCGTGTAAAGTGTTCCACATAGAACCTGCCACACTGTAAGCCACCAACGCGCGTTATTTCTTACCACTGCTGCCACTACCATCATTATTCCTAGAAAATTCATTCCTTAACTTCCTAAAAGATCGAAAAGTGTTATGCTTTCCTCTAAAACTTGAAGACAATTTTAAGTTTTATAAAACTGATTGTCATTGGGCGACTGCCATTTGAGTTTTAAATGTCACGATGAAACATACATTAACTTTTATTTCTTTTATAATTTATATTTTGTCTTAACTTTTGATCAAAGCCTCGAAAGAATTAGCAATTTGGGGTACGTTAACTTTTACCTAGAAGATACATAAAGGACAATATTACCCTTCTTATTTCTCTTTCTCTTTTAGGAGGTGGAAATTATAAGACATTTTCCAGTAGAAAAGATACCAGACTTGGGTATATAGTCAGTTTTATTCTGGATCCATGCTGGGAGAGAAAACAATGAATGTTCCACTTCATTTATGATTTCCACTGTGAAAATGATAAGGACTAGTATATTCTCAAATCAAATTAATCTATAGTTGTAGCATTTAAGATACAGTGAAAATCCCTAATTCAAGTGTACAGTATCACCTATAAAGCCAAAATAAATGGGGTAAGATAAGAGTTCTCAGTCTTGGGTTATAGTGTCAATGCAAGACTTGAGCTGTGTTAATTCAACAAGCTTGATCTTGATTGCCAAAGCATGCCTGTCAATATTTAGCTCCCAGGGGGCATGTCAGGGGCCTTTACAGAAACTAGCTTAAATACAAAATACTACAGGAGGATTTGTGATCCTTTTCCTAACACTCAGATTAAACTGCTGATTTTTTTTTCTTCTAGCTTTTTAAACCAGGAACGTGTTTTCCATATTTCTACAGTAAGAAGAAGAGGAGAAATTGCATAGAAGAATTGTAAACGCTGTTATTAGGATTTCTTGAAACCCAGATAAAATTCTGTCACATGAAATCACTATAAGGCTTTTATCTGAGGTTTGAAATAGAATTTCCCCACCATGATTACAATATGGGGAAAAGTGTGGAAAAAAACGTTAATCTGTATTGAGAAATAAATGTAATACAGATGAGATGATGGGTAATGATTCCTACAAACATAAAAACAAATGGCTTGCAATTTAGTAACTCTATACTTAGAATCTTCTGCTACAATGATGCTATGAGGTTTCTAGACTTCTGTAGCCATTATTCTTTACATTTAAGAAATATAGTGAGACCGGTCAGAATGGCCATCATCAAAAAATCTAGAAACAATAAATGCTGGAGAGGGTGTGGAGGAAAGGGAACACTCTTGCACTGTTGGTGGGAATGTAAATTGATACAGCCACTATGGAGAACAGTATGGAGGTTCCTTAAAAAACTAAAAATAGAACTACCATATGACCCAGCAATCCCACTACTGGGCATATACCCTGAGAAAACCATAGTTCACAAAGAGTCATGTACCAAAATGTTCATTGCAGCTCTATTTACAATAGCCAGGACATGGAAGCAACCTAAGTGTCCATCATTGGATGAATGGATAAAGAAGATGTGGCACATATATACAATGGAATATTACTCAGCCATAAAAAGAAATGAAATGGAGGTATTTGTAACGAGGTGGATGGAGTTAGAGTCTGTCATACAGAGTGAAGTAAGTCAGAAAGAGAAAAACAAATACAGTATGCTAACACATATATATGGAATCTAAGGGAAAAAAAAAAAAAAAAAAGGCCATGAAGAACCTAGTGGCAAGACGGGAATAAAGACACAGACCTACTAGAGAATGGACTTGAGGATATGGGGAGGGGGAGGGGTGAGATGTGACAGGGTGAGAGAGTGTCATGGACATATATACACTACCAAATGTAAAATAGTTAGCTAGTGGGAAGCAGCCGCATAGCACAGGGAGATCAGCTAGGTGCTTTGTGACCACCTAGAGGGGTGGGATGGGGAGGGTGGGAGGGAGGGAGATGCAAGAGGGAAGAGATATGGGAACATATGTATATGTATAACTGATTCACTTTGTTATAAAGCAGAAGCTAACACACCATTGTAAAGCAATTATACTCCAATAAAGATGTTTAAAAAAAAAAAAAGAAAATATAGTGAGGATCAATCTTATAATGAAGAAAACCTACATCCTCTATGGTGATTAAGAATAAAACATGATATGAAAATTAGCATTTTTTTCCTAAACTAATACATTTCTCTTTCCCATCTGAGTTTTCTGGTTTAATAGATAGAGGTTAGCAATCTACATTTGCCTTTTATTGAGCCTGACAAAGCATTTATGAAATTGAGTATGACGAAGATTATGGCAAAAATAAAAACAAAATGTTAAACATATATCTCACATAATTGAAAAATTACCCCCTTCACTTGGTGATCAAAATTTTTATATATGTCAAGTCCTTATAACATAGCAGAGAATGGCCTTGATATCATCTATCATCTTAGTTTTTTACCCAAATAATGACTAAAGATGAAATCAGATCAATGCTGCACTAGTGAGAATCAGGCTGAAACGACCAGAACCAGACCATGATCCAGCTATTTTCGGTTAGCTATAGACAGCTGTGATTGACAATGCTGATTTTTAATACACAAATGGCAAATTTCTCTTCTCAATCTACAAGTTTCTGAATTGAAAACTCTGACGATTCATTGAAACAATACAGTTTTGATTTATCATATTTGTTTTACTAAGGTAAGACAAATGTCTGAGATACATTCTTAAGTTCTATTTGAGCCTTTATGTAGTGATAAATCTTCCCATCATTGTCCCTAATTTAAGCTTCCTAAATGTCAATTGACCCTCATAACTATTATCATATTTTATAAATGGATGGATCAAGTGAGCACAAGGTAGCACCAGAAAGCTACCAGTATTTAAACCAGGACTTGAACCTGGTTTTGTTGATTACAACCTTGGGCTCTGTCTTTATCAACATATCAGAGATTTCTTGATTGACGCAAAGCTTGCATACAAACAATGATGAGACTTCCGGACCTAAAAATGTTTTTGTTTTTAGAGAAACGTTACTCTCCATCATGTGTCAAAGATTTAGTTAGCGAAAGATAAAACATTATGGTTTTCAGTTATATTGTGTGTTGTCTTTTCTTAGAAAACCACTTCAGTTTCCCCCCATTAGATGACAATGGCAAATCAGTTTTTATTCACTATCCCTCTTATCCTTGGACACTGCCTTATTGGATGCTGGGAATCCTAACTATAAATTACCCCCTATTACTCTTGCTGTGGTTCACCATACTTCTGCCTCACTAGTATTTACTGTTTCTTAAATTCCTAAACTTGTGGTAGTAGGTCCTTTGAATGCCCTCTTCCCTCTGCCTGGTGCTATAAGTATCCACATGATTGCATGATTGGCACCTTTTATTCACACAAGTCTCAGCTCAAATGTTATTTCTCAGAGGCACCTACTCTGAGCCCCAATTTAAAGCTCCACCCCTTTCTTCCTCTATCAAAATTATATCACCTAGTTTTTCTATATTCATAACAGTTAGAAGTATCTGAGATTATCCTTACTTATTGTTTATTCCTCACCTCCCGTCCTGCTCATTGTTGTTTGCTAAGAGTCTAGAACAGTACCTAGCACATGGTAGGCTCTCTAACAATATGTTTAAAGGATAAAGAATTGAATCAGTCTCTTTAACATCCAAATATAATATATCCCACAAAAATATTTTTAAGAATAACATTTGTCATTATCAGCCCCATCTCTGGGAATTTAATCAGAGCAGAATTTGTGTTACTGTGACGTATAAACAACCTCACTGTCTATTTTCTATGATGTAATGTATTTTTAATATAAAACCTGATTTGAGATAAATCTGGTATTTTAATCTTTCCACTAAACTTCTTTTTTTTTTAAAGAGCTATTCTTTTTTTTTTAAATTAATTAATTAATTTTTTTTTCTTTTTTGGTTGTGTTGGGTCTTCGTTTCTGTGCGAGGGCTTTCTCTAGTTGTGGCAAGCGGGGGCCACTCTTCATCTCAGTGCGCGGGCCTCTCGCCATCGTGGCCTTCCCTGTTGCGGAGCACAGGCTCCAGATGCGCAGGCTCAGCAGTTGTGGCCCACGGGCCTAGTTGCTCCGCGGCATGTGGGATCTTCCCAGACCAGGGCTCGAACCCGTGTCCCCTGCATTAGCAGGCAGATTCTCAACCACTGCACCACCAGGGAAGCCCTCCACTCAACTTTTAAACACAATATTTATTTAATCATTTCAGGTCTCCTACTGACTAGCTCAATTTCAAACATGTAACCTATCTATTCATAAGTCAGAACATTTTAGTATTCTCCACTTAGATGATCAGTTTTCTAAGAAAACCCCATTTCTTTATTATAGTATAAGTTTGATTCCTCCACTCAGAATTTTATAAATTAAGCATTCCATATCAGATGTATTCTACAACATTTTTATTGAGAAAAGTAATATATTGTACTTCGAGTAAAAGTAAAAATTACTTTTAAGTCATATGAATCTAGACAAATAGCAGTATTGAATAAAGTTATTACCAATTACCAGATTTTTTAAGCTAAAAAAGATGGAGATATCCAGAAATAAAGAACTTATTCTAAGTTTCCTAAGAATTAGCTCATAATAATTTTAATAGAATATGAATTCCAGAGAAATACTGTGCTATAAAATCTGTGTGATTTGTCCGAGTTCAGAAGGGTATTAATAAATGTTCCTAGGCAGCAACTTCCACTTGGCTTAGGATGTCAAGGGAGAATACTAGCCAGGGAATGAAAAATAGTGCCTCTGTGCTCAGAATGCTCAGCTGCTAGGAGAAGAAATCTCTGCACCACGGACAGAGTGCACGGGAAGCATCCAGACAGACTCTAGGAGTGTGACCCAGTACCTGATTAAATAACATTGCTGTGGCCTGAAATTCAGGGTCCTGGATCTTTGGCCTTCCCATGCAATTCAGTTCAATACTTCATTATACCTTGTCAAGGCATCTCTGGTGGATTTGCAGTTTTCTTCATCTTTTATGTGAATATTTCAGATGAATGCTGTATCATCTAGTTCTGCCCCTCCCTTTAGCAGACTAGTGAGAAACAAGAGTTTTATTTAGGTCAGAGTAATTTAACTGACCCACAGCAGAAAGTTCCTGAAGAGCTCAGCATCTTAGCTCGAATGCTGATTTAAAAAAGAGAGATGGAGTTGGGAACACTTTTTTTTTTTTTTTTTTCCTCTCTGAGCTGGGACAAGCCTTCAAGGCAGCCTGAAGTTGTAGGCTGCAAAGGATTATATTCCAGATCATTCTTTAATTTTGGTGAGGATAAGTAGGATTAAGACCTGATTTCATGTCTGTTGGCTTTGAAGAAGTGCAGAGTTAGAAAACAACCTCACAAAACTCCATAGCCAGTCCGAAAGATCAGGTGCTAGATTCCTTTTTTTCAGCAGTGTGCTTTCTGCTAAGCCACTGAGGAGAAGCTTTATTGTCAATGAAAGAATATTGTACTTAACATCACATCAGAGTCCTTTAATTCTGATCTCATCATTTAGCATACATGGACAACCACTTCCCCTGTCTGCATCTTGGTGCTGTTATCTTGAAGTGTTCACTAGGATTCTTCAGAGGATAAAGTGAGAGAAGAGCCTGGGAGGTCTGAGTGTCATATGGAGGCACATTCTTTGGCTTTTCTGTCAGCTTTGTTAGCTAAGCACAAGGTCCCTACTAGCTATTGGGGGAGCTCAATGTTTGTGCTCCAGACAAGGATCACACCAAAGAGAAATCTGACTCAGCAGCTGTCTCTTCTTTGGGAATTGTCACCATTAGTCCCTCAAGAAGAATATACTTGTCAACACCTCTGGCTGGCTCCCCACTTGCTCCAAAGGCTAGATCTTTGAGCTAATAATAACTTTTCAGTGTGTTTGTCATTTTTTCTTATATTCTAGGCAATCTAGGAATATTATGCAACTATTAAAAATGATAATCATGATAATTTTTAATCGCATGGCAAAGTACTTATGATGATATAATTTTAAGTGAAAAAATGCAAATAAAATTGAATATATAGTGTTTTTCTATGATGATAAAATATAAATTGCTTGTGTGTATACACATACATATATATAATGTATGCATGCACACACATATATCAATAGTGAATAGAGGATAGAATTACTGATTTTTACCTTCTTTTTTACATATTTTTCTATTATCCAGATAAAAAATTTCAACAATAATGTCTGTTTTGATAATAATTTGGAGGTGTCAAATCCATTGGCTTTGAGATTATTACAATTTGGAATGATTTGGTATGAGGACTATTTGTTATATTACTGGTAGCCTTGTCACTCACTGCTTAAGTCTCTTCCCTTTCCCAGCCTCAACTGGGACCAATGCATGGATGTAATTTCTGCCATCCAAGGGTACCATAGTTAGCCATAAAAAGGAGGAGCATTTTCTGTCTTTTCCCCCAGATGCTGTTCTATGACAACTTGCTTTTTACCATTAATGCTTGCCTGCTTTAAATGTGTACTTACTCATTGTATTAATCAGGTAGGTTGGGCTGCCATACCAAAATACCATAGACTGAGTGGCTTAAACAGTAGAAATTTATTTCTCAGAGTTCTGGAGACTGGGAAGTTCAAGATCAAGGTGCCAACTGATTCAATTCCTTAGGAGGGGAGGGCTCCCCTCTTGGCTTTCAGTCAGCAGCCTTCTTGCTATGTCCTCACATGGAGGAGAGAGAGCACTCTGGTGTCTCTTCCTCTTCTTAGAAGGGCACCACCCTTGTGACTTTATTTAAGTTTATTACTTCTTAACATGTCCTGTCTCCAAACACACGGGGAACTAGGGCTTCATAGTGAACATGAATTTGGGGGCGGGGGGGGGCATAATTCAACCCACTGTTAAATAATTCACTTAAACTGAGCTAAACTATTCAACCGTACATAAGCACTCAAACTGAAGATGAACTGTTAACTCCTCAAATTATCCCACTGAGAAGAGAGTTACCTATATTCAAGCCCTGCTAGTCTTTCAATTATGCTGTACTCTCCCAATAAACTTATTTTGAAAAGGAAACAACTTAATATGATATTTTGGATATGTCAGTATTTATCTGATAGAATTATAAGCAGGCAAATATTTTTTAAATTATTTAATCATTATTCTTGCATGGTGGGGAATGACCTCACAACTGAAAAGGCTGGATATCAGAATAAAAATCAATTTAAAATTTAAAAGTTGTCAAGATCATGAATGTATCCGTACATGATAAAGGGGAAAAAAGACCAAAATTTAGGTGAACTGGCATTTGTAGCGTGATATAAAATTTTCACTGACAAAATTACATATGATTTCGAAACTGTTTTATGGCAAATATATTAGATATAAGTAAAAATGTCTTTAGGAAAACTGTATTGGGTAACTAAAAAGTAGCTTCATTGATGAGAAATCACTTATTGATGGTGTGTGTGAGAGTTTGAATAAGATTGTTCATGAAATGAACATGAGAAAGATTACTTCCAAATTAACATATTATTTTATATACAATGTACTTTTATGTATGTATAAGGAAATTATGATATTAAATATTATTATTAAGTATTTGAAATTTTTCTTCACATCTGTATAATTTATTTATTCAAATTGGCTGAAAGTTTTTTTTCTCAATCATCTCACTCAAAATAGAGATTGCCTTATAATCCTAGGCACCTTGTATTTGGACATAAACTGCCTTTACCAGACACTTAATCCACAAAAATTGTACTGTGTGAACTACACAAAAAATAGTATTTAACACTAACTCTGTGGATATTATTTTGAGACACTGGAGAGAGATGCTCATCTAATTGATAGTTTTCTTCATTCACTTAGCACAATTGCAATTATCTTCTAAATGTTCAAGAGTTATTCCCTTACTTCAAGGTTATTCCCATTACCTTGAAGGCCTGGGGCTGTACATGTTTCCTTCACTTCATTCCAGCAGATTCCCTAGCATATATATTTCTTAAAGGAAGGAAAGAGGGTGGAAAAGTTAGCAAGAAGCAGCAGAATCACTAAGCACCTAATAATCTTCCACTAGGAGTCTGAATTCATAAAGAGTGGGAGAATGAGTTTCACTTTCCCCAAGGATCTATGCTATTGTGGTGTTGAAAGACAGAATGCTACTGCAGAAGAATGTCTACAGACTCTAAACCTCGATCCTTCTCTCTCCCCAAACCTGCCTCCTTGCATTTCTGAACCAAGTGCTGACACTCCTCGTATATGAGCTACTCCTTTGGGTTACATCACAGATCTCCAGAAGAATCTAATTAAAATATACATACATTATCTGTGGAAGTTAATTAGCTAAGCCATTTACGCCAAAGCTCACTCACATGGACAGCTATGATGTCTGTGAGGGGATAAAACATAGAACAGGTAAATTCTGCTGTGAGTTTGGGGCCAGAAAATATTTGGAATACAGGCAATCACTACCTCAAGGTGGGGCTTGGGAGACAAAAGTTGGGCTCAAACACCAAAAGGCAATATGGACACTGGGAATTTGTCGGCTAAAAGAGGAAGTAAAAGTGAGAGAAACAAAAACTTTGTTTAGTTAAGTTCTTCTAGAGTATAGCCCTGCCTATGCTGAACATTTTAAAGGAATTAGTTATATATGTTCTCCCACAACTGTTTTATGTGTATTGAGTAATTTTAGTCAGGAAGATTTCTGTTCTTTATTTAATATCTGTCTCTTGTGTTGATTCCCTAAGCTGTATTGAGTATCTACTACTACTACTACATACCAGCGACTTTGCTAATAGAAGATTTAAAAAAAAATTGACCAATATAGCATTTCTGTGCTAAAAGATCTTTCAGACTACTAAGAGAGAGATGTAAACAAATAATAACCACACAAATGATTGACTTCTTTGACAGAAGCACACGGAGAGTATGTGGAAGCCATTGAAGGGAACATCTAATTTAGCTAGAGAGTTCCCAGAGAAGATTTGTTTGCACACTGAAGAAAAACTGGGATTTCCCCAGACAGGGGAAAAGCAAGAGATAAGCAAGAAGCATGGGGACCAGGGAGCATTTGAAGACCAGAGAGTGGTTCCCTGTGACTGGAGCACAGCTGAGTCTAGGGAGGTGGGCAGGCAGAAAAACCTAAGGCTAGAAACGTGCTTAGGGATGAGTTTGTGGGCGTAAGGAGTTTGAAGATTAAAGAAAGTTGTCTGTAGTGTAAAGAAAGAATAGACAGAAGATGGGAGAGAAATCATGGAAGTAAAATCAGGTGGGAGTTTATTTCAATATTCCCAGTCAGCGATAGTCTTGGGGGTTAGAAGAAAAAGACCAGCTGAGAAAAACATTAAGTAAGTAGGTTTTTTAGGCTTTAGAGATCAATCAGATATGGTAATCTTATCATAGCCTCCTATTATCATTTTGGAAGAGGTAATGTGCATTGAAGGTAAAATTGTAATACAAGTCAAAGAGGCTGTCTTTTTAAATTCAATATTTTTCAAGAAATCTGCATATTTTCCACACTCTGATGATACTATATTTTGAAAGCCCTGCGAAAGCATCAATTTTATTAATGCCAATTAAAAGAATGTAGAGAACAAATTACTAAAGCATAAATATACAGACCATTTTTCAATTTATTGCCCACTCACCACTGCCTTCTACTTCACCACATTCCAAAATAATTGTCTGTTTTCCCCGTTCTCCCACTTGGTGAACGACTGAATCACGGTGTTCAAATCAAAGGACTTCCACACTTTGAATAATAATAATTGATCTCAAGCATGTTCTCTTAGGATTTAACATTCATTGTATTCTTCTCTCTGAAGTGTTTTTATATCAGTAACTGTAGCTTCATTGGCCCTTATATCACAGTGTTCGTTTTAAGAGCAAACCAGTACCCTGAGATAACTGTGAGCCTCTTTTTGAAAGATGATTTGTTTCCTGCAATTTGAATTTAGGGCAACAGATTTTGTCAAAGGCAAACAAGCACATTTTTCTCTTTTAAAAACCCAAGTTTTGAACATCTGTGAAAGGTCTCAACTCAATTTGACACTCCGCCACGTCCTAGAAAAACCCCAACTCACAGTCATGTTTATTTCTTCTCTACTTTTTCTCCAACTTCCACTACATTCTAAAATTATTTCCTGACTAAATTAATAAAAACAAATTAAAAGATGGCAGAGAGCACAGGCATAGAAGCTTATTCTTTTTGAGAGGGCTACATTTAGCTAGAAGCATATTCTGTTGCTTCTAGTTTGAATCTTTATTTACACAACAATTAATCAGCTATAGTATGTCTTTTATCTGAGTAAATGATCAACAATCCTTTCTAAATATGTTAAGGAGTTCATTTCCATCTGAATTCTCCTGACAAATACTAAAATAGATAACCTTAATAAGGCACTAATGAGATCATTATAAGTAGTTTTGTCTGTATTTAAAGCACAGATTTAAGATCTTCATTAATGATTAACTACTGGAAAACTTTGTCCAATCCCTTGAGTTATTTTTAAATCTTCATACACTATAATTACATATACTCAATCATAAAACTTTCCTTGGTGCTGAACACAATTGAACTTTGAATAAGAACAAGTATGTTACAAATCTTGGCTGTTTAAAAGGTTAATCTTTAAGTAGATTAATGACGTAGTGATCTTTACTCATTTCAAGCTTTTTTTGACTGTGGAAAAGATACTTTACTTACAAGCTATCATTCTGACCAGACTTACAGGGATAATTTCTCTAGAATATTTAACAACAAACACCTTGAACTTTCTGATTATAAGGTGTCTCTGAGATCAGATAAATTGCATGTGGTCTATCACTGGTCTTTATTTCGGTTGTAGTGAAATAAACAAAGTGCACTTTTTCTCATCAGTTTTGAAGGAGTGACAATTAGTTTTTAAATTATATTTGAGCTAAAATCAATGTGCAAGACTTTAACCCTAAAGTTACCTGACAAAATAAGGGCATTTTACCCCTTAATTTTTGTGGTACCACAAAATTAAAAAAACAGAAATACTTGATATTCCCGTTCATTAAATATAAAATAGTTATTTCAAAAAATAACTCGTAGGTGACTATATTTTAAATTCATAATGTACAATTTCAGAATTAAAGTCAGTTTCAAGACAAACTAGCTAGTAGTTTCCAGCAAAGAGGTGAATTTAAGAAATGTAATTTTCTAACATAATCAAGCCTTTCAAAACATGGTTTGCCATGGGCCCAACAGGGCTAAGGCTAAAACTCAGTATTTTCTGATCCCTGAAATCTCTGCAAAAAAAGGAATGCAGAAAATCAACACAGAAGTTTAAAAACTATACTAACATACTAATGGGGCAACATTGATATTCATCTATAAACTATTCCCTCTCACAAGATATCATTTTTTAATACAGTGAAATTACCTCCATAGTGACTGCAAAATGGCAGTTAAAGCTTTAAAGTGTAAATCTTTACTTTTGAGTGTTTACCCGGCAGGGCTTTAAAAAGTGTTGGAGAGGACTAAGGAAGGTGGTAAGCTATTTATAAATTGGAAGGTCTTTTGCATTTGTCTAGGAATATATATTGTCAATATGTGATTAAATTACCATACCAGTTTTCCTGGAGGATTTCTGTGTTTATTGCTCTTTTTTGGTGAAACATTTATCCAGCTCTCTCAATCTCGTCCTCTTTCTTGTATGAATCCACATATATTAAAATGCAGGTGTCTTACTTGTCTGATATATGTCATTTGCATTATTTGAAATCCTGTAGCCCCCCAATTTCTTGGAGTCCGTACAGGTCAGGAACAAAATTATTTAGTAATAAGATTCTAAGGATAAGACGATGTCTAATGAAACATACATATAACAACTTCACAACCAATCTTTTCAATTTTCCTGTTGAATTTTAGGAGTAAAGTTGGAGAAAATGTCTATTTTGAAGGAAGCACAGACTAAATTATTGTCATCATAGCCTGTGAATTATTACTGGATGCCCATTTTGCTCACAGGAGACTTTATACACCATAAAGTTAAGGCAATCTTTATTTTAGAAGCTTATACTTTAAAGAATAAAATGAAGTAAAATAAACTTTACTTTAAAATAAGTAAAATAAACATTAGCTCAGATACATACATCTAAGTGCAAGTAATTTGGAACTATATGAACAAAGTACATATACTCATTAACAATGATCATAATAATAATAACTAAATGTCCAATGAGCATTTACTAAGGATTGCTATGCTAGAAGCCCCATGGGGACAAGGAGTGATCAGTGTTAGTGACCACTGTATCCAGTATGTGGGACTAGCATCAATTACATGCTAGGCAAGTCCTTCTCTCCTGAAGTTCACAGTCTAAGGAAGACAGACAAGAAATTAGAAGTAGAATACCATAGAACTGTGACAGAGAGATGCACGGTATGCATGGGCTCAGGGGGAGGGGCTTCTAAAGTGTTTGGGGACGTATAAGGAAAACAGTGGACTTTGTCTTGAAGAATACATGAAAGAGTGGCTCTTACAGTAGGAATGCCTCTAGGTCTAAGGGAGCGGTATGTTTGTAGGTGTATCAGCAAGAGAGAGCTTGGCATGATGTAGATGTGTGAGTAGCTCAGCATGGTTGATCATGGCCCAGGGTAGCTGTAAGGAATGACAACAGATGAGGTTGACTTGACTGGGACAAAATCATGCAGGGCCCCGGGATGCCATTGTAAGGCAACTTTTATCCTGGAATTCTATCCATTTTATAAATTCTGGTTAAAAATGATACCTCTCCCACAAACCTTCTCTGATCCTTCCAGCGAGAAGTGAGCTCTCTCTCCATGGAGCTCCTACAGAGCTTTCTTTGAGTTGATCTTTTGGCATTCACCACATTTTCTCTTGCAATAGGTGGTGGAGTGAAAAGAATAGGGAAGTAGGATTCAGAAGGCAAGAGGTCTACTCTCAATTGTGCCTTTGGACAAATTTGTTAACCTTATTAATTCTGGGTAACAATACTTATAAGCATTTACCACACAGGGTTACTGTGAGTATGTGAAAGTGCTCTAGAAATTCTGAAATGTTACTTGAGTTATCTGAGTATATATCATGTATTTCCTATAAGAATGTACACACCTCTAAAAGGGACAAGAATTAGACTCTAGGAGGGGTGGACAGTAGTTTGCTAATTATTTATAAGCCTAAAACCTTGAAGATTAATCTCAATCTTTACTTCTTCCAGGAAACCTTTGCTTTGTCCCTCTCCCTGACGCGTTACTTCCCCTCTTCTTGATTCACACACACGTGCACAGCTATTGCATGGTACTTGCCATACTATGGCTTCTAATCTTCCTCCTCTCATTTCCTTTGCTGGATCCTCCTACTCTTCCTGATCACAGAATGTTGAAACAGTCTTTGGATCTCTTCTTTTCTTTATCTGATCTGTATGCATTTCTAGTGTGTCTCATCAGGTCCCATGATTTTTAAATACCATACACTGTTTACAGTCCGAATGCTCTATTTATGTCTTAAACTCTTCCTTTACCCTGAGCTTCATAATCAAATATCCAATCAGTGACTATACATCTTCACTTGCATTTTTAATAGACGTTGTAAATCCAACACACCCGAAATGAACTACTGATCTTCCCCACTCCCCTGCCATAAAGCTGCTCTTCTTCAGGGTTCTCCATCACTTTAAGTGGCACCATTATTCATTCAGATCCTTGACCCAAACTACTTGGAATCGTCTATAATTTCCCTTCCTCTCATTTCCAAAACCCAATCCCTCAGCCTGACTTACTTATAAAATATACCCTGAACGCAACATTCCCACCCTCCATCGCTTCCATTGCTACCTCACTAGTCTAAATCACCGTCATCTTTGGCCTGGATTCCTGCATTAGCCGTCAAAATGATCTCCCTGCCTCCATTCTGTCTGCCACAGAATAGCTACTGTGACATTTGATTTAAAAATGGAAATCAGGTCATATGCCTACCCTAAAAATTAGAATAAAATCCAAAATCCATAGAGGGCCCACATGACCTCTGGTTCCCCCTCTCATCGTATTGTCAAACACTCTCTTCCTTGCTCACCCTGCTTCACATCGCATACCCTCACTGCTGTTCCCAAGCACTCCGCCATCGCAGGGCCTGTGTGCTGTGCTTGCCTCTGCAGGTGAACACATGGCTTGTGCCCACATTTAACTCAAGCCTTTTCTGACCACCATACTTTCTAAAACTGTGATTATATACTTCCCTTGCCCCTTCTCTGACCTTTTCTTTACAGAACTTATCACTATATTGCATTAGGTATCTCTTTACCTATTTATTTATTCCCTCTCTCCTCTATTAGAATGTTAACCTTTGTGATAGCAAAAAAGCTTATCTACCTTGTGCAGTCCTATATTCCTGAGCAACTGAAAATAGCAAGACCGAATACTTATTGAATAAATATACAATTAATACATGTTTAATAAAACAGGCATTATAAATATATTTGAATAACTGATTTCAAGTAATGGGCCAGTTTAGCATTTGGATGCAGTCTGATCAAGATCATGCTCAATTGTCTCTTAATCCACCAATCTTTTCTTCATAATTTAACTGAACATTCCTGGCTGACAGCTTACCTTCTAGGTTTCCTCTGTAAGGCACTTTCTTCCACATGTTTTCTTTTGGTGGTGCTGATCTATGTATTTAGTTTGCTATTGTTCAGTTCAATTTATGTAACTAACTCTGACTAATGTGCCATGTAAGTGTTTACTGTCATTCATCTCATGACTCAGCCTGTTCCAGGAAATGCAAAGATCAAAAAGAAAATTAATTTCTCTTTGATTGTGGCTTAATATTTTTCATCTTCAGAGATGTATTCCCCTCTGACTTGAATGACGTGTAATGTCAATGAAAGTCTGCCTACTCAGGGACTTCAAAGCCAAAAGTAGTGTTCCAGTCTATTACAGAGCAGTGTCCTTTGAGGTTCCAATTTTTAAAAGTTAACATTTACTACTTGACTGCCCCTTTACCACATTACAATTCAGGGCAGGACAACCAAAAACTCCAGAAGGTGAGTGGATAGGGAAAGAGATACACAATTGTTGTTGATGATATAACAACACATGACTAAGCTGCACTAGTTAAATGTTCCTCAATGTTCTTAACTCAATGCCCAGATTTAGAAAGTCACAGATCAGGACTCCAATTACGCTGAATTACCTGGTGGTATTACTAACCCCCAAGCCGACTTCCTGCCGTTGCTCTCCTCTAAAACTGTGTAGAGGAAAATGAGGACAACCAAATCAGGCTAATTTGATGTGCATAATTGGAAAGAATGCATCATTTAAGAAAAAAAAAATAGTTTCCTGTCATTTGGCAATGACGCAAAAAGCTAGAGAAATCTAAAATCCTGAATTCTGTACAGAGAATATTTTCCTCGCACAAGGAGATTTACTAGTTCCATATCAGTTTTAATTATGTGTGTATGTGTACACACGCACAGACAAAACAACAGACATACACATACATATGCATTACACTCTTAATAAGACAATGGTATTTCACAGAAATTTTTCCATAGTTCTTGGTAGACATTGAACTTGAGCTTATGAATGGCAAGAATTTATATTTAAAATATAATGTGACATGCTGAATCTCTAAGTATCAAGGTTCTTACATTGAAATTTTTCAAAGAATTGTTTTTTAATTTTCTAAAAATGTAACATATTTTGATGAAACATTGCAGATTCACCACACCTATACACTCCTTCCTGAAAACCCCACCTTAATGACAGAAAGTAAATATTAAAAGAAAAAAAGCACAGATTCATGGAGACAAAGAGAGTAAGGAAGGTATCTTCTATAGATGAAAAATTTTGGAACTTGGAAAGTGAATTGAGAAGTGGTAACTGACGTAGTAGAAACCTATGAACATGCATGGTGTGGAACTCCCAGAAAGGCTCAGGACTGTGGAACGCAGCAATGCGGTGGAATGAAGGGCCCACAAGGGACTAAAAATGGGAACATCATGTGAAGATTGATATGTAGAATCAGCAGGACCCCAGGTCCCCTCTCCCACTCTTTGCAGTCAGGTTTCTAGTAGTCCGCTAAAGACCAGAGATTTATTTTTATGGAGAAAGTGTACTAGAGATACACCAGATATCAAAACTAGTGGAAGGCTGTGATTGAGATGATAATGAAAAGTAGGGAAATGAAATCAAAGTCTGCATATTGAACACTGAGACCACCATTCACCCTCCTTTCCTTTTATATCAGAGGACATGTACTTCCATGATAGGAGACTTGAGGATTCTTTTCCTAAGAAACTATTTGTTCCTAGAGAAAAGACCCCATATTTATGAGCCCCAATAAAAAGGACAGCTTACTGTTCAATCATTCTACATTTAAACTCTATAACTGCTCAACTTCACTCACAAACTCAAAGCTTCCAGTCAGCTTTTTAGTGTCTCACACTCAAAACTAAATCAAGAAAAAGAGCCCTGGATCCCCAGACATTTCAGAAAGTCTCCTACATGAACTAGAGAAACCAAAACAAATCATCAAAATAAATAAAAGAATGAATAATGAGGAGGAAATAGTAAGCATATAATAATTGAAGGAAAACTGAAAGAAAAAAAACAAACAGTTAATATCCTTAGAACGAGTAAGATAAGGCATTGCATTCAAAAGATCAGCATGCAATAAAAAAGAAACTATTGGGGGCTTCCCTGGTGGCACAGTGGTTGAGAATCTGCCTGCCAATGCAGGGGACACGGGTTTGAGCCCTGGTCTGGGAAGATCCCACATGCCGCGGAGCAACTAGGCCCGTGAGCCACAATTGCTGAGCCTGCGCGTCTGGAGCCTGTGCTCTGCAACAAGAGAGGCAGCGATAGTGAGAGGCCTGCACACCGCGATGAAGAGTGGCCCCCACTTGCCGCAACTAGAGAAAGCCCTCGCACAGAAACGAAGACCCAACAAGCCAAAAATAAATAAATTAATTAATAAATTAATTTAAAAAAAAAAGAAAAAGAAACAATTGGAAAACAAGAAAGAATTTTAAGAAAATTAAAATACAACTACCAATAAAATAATAGGTTAGGGGATTAAAAATGATATAAAATTATATCCCAAAAGATAGAATAATAAATCTCCCAAAAGAGAGAACAGTAAGATTCAAGTAGGAAAAAAAAGATTTTTGAAAATTAGCAAGAAGAATGACTAAAAAAGACTGGAGAAAAATGAAGACAAATTATAACAAAATAACACCAGAAAATTTCTTAGATCTAAAGGTATAAATTTTCAGATAGAAAAGACCTGAGAGCTAAAGAATAAATTGAAAGGAAAATCCTCACTGCAAAAATCAGATCACAAGGGGTAAAGAGATATGAAAGGGGGGAAATATATATATATATATAATATAATATATATAATCTTAAAAGAGCAGATATTAATTGCAATCAGATTTCTCAACTGATAGAATAAATCAGTATAATGGCTTAAAATGTTTAGTTAAAAATGACTTTAATGTGGAAATTTATGCTCAATCAAATTATTAAGTATGAAAATAGAATAAAGATATTTTTAAATATGCATGAGCTGAAAATTTATGAGTATGCTTAGACTATCTCAGGAAGTTCTCAAGCTAAGTTCCAGAAAAATATGCTAAGCAATTACACTAAGAACGAGGAACATGGAGGAAACAGAAATAGAGAATCCAACACAAGTACTAAGTTAAGGGGCATTCCTAAATGATATCAAATAGGCATACAGGGCATAGGTTTTGTTTTGAAAATGTATATCAAGTTACAATTCTACCAAGTGAGTGTCAACATCTCTACTTCACCACCATTTTTTGAATTAAATATTACCTTTAAAATATTTTACCAATTTGATACTTAAAAATAGCTCACTGCTGCTTTACTTTGCACGTCTCTGTAAACTGAGTTTTAAAAGTTTTCTTTTCCTTGTGTTATTATTTATTTTCCTTTTTTGCTCAAAGAACTTTAAAACTCCACCTTTAGTTTAAGACAGACCAGAAAAGAGCTGCTTTTTTGACTTACACCTGGATATTATGCTATAAACTGAGGGATGTCATTAGAAAGCCAACTCACTGGTGATAGCATGTTGGCTGTTAAGCCTTTTGTTGAGGATAGAACTATTATATTATATGGTATTCACTTAATGAGAAGGCATGCACCTTGGTTCTGAAGGAACTGCGTTATTATCTTACAAACACTTTTTACATTCATATTTTAGTTTTGTTCATGCTTTTAAAAAATATATAGATGTTTAAAATTACATGCAAATACATTCAATATCTTCACTGTGATATTTTTTCATTTCTTTCATCTTTAGAAAGCTTTTCTTTTCCATTTACCCAAATAGGGTAACTATCCACCTATCGTTTTTCTTTTTTCAATAGTTTAATCTAGTACAGTTCTTCTTTTAGATTTTAATATAAAACTTATTTTGATGTATAGTATGAAGAAAGGAGATACTTAGATTATTTTTAACAAGGAGCTAATTTACCCATTCATTATAAGTTTAATAAAAGATCTTTTCCCAATTGACTTGAGAGTCTCCTTTTATAATATGTTATGTTCTTTGGAATACAGAGTTTCAGGGTTTTCTGTTTGGTTCCTTGGTTTTTCATTGATTGTTATGCCAGCAAACATTTTAAAATTATCATAATTTTGCAATTGTCTTGTATCATCAATTGTGTATGTCCTTTTTCACCTTTCTTCTGGTTGAAAATATTACTTAGTAACTTTTTTTTCCTATTTTCTCTTGCTTCTGAACTTTAAAATAGTTTTGTATGTCTTAGAAAAAAGCTTATTGTAATTCTATAATTGCATTAAACATACAACTTAATTTGAAATAAATGCCATATTTACAGTAATGAGTCTTTTGTGACAGTGGTCCCCAGCCTTTTTGGCACCAGGGACCAGTTTCGTGGAAGACAATTTTTCCATGGATGGGGGTGGGAGATGGTTTGGGGATGATTCAAGCGCATTATATTTATTGTGCACTTTATATCTATTATTATTACATTGTAATATATAATGAAATAATTATACAACTCACCATAACTCACCATTCTCATGCAGAATCACTGGGAGCCCTGAGCTTGTTTTCCTGCAACTAGATGGTCCCATGTGGGGGTGATGGGAGACAGTGACACCCGAAGTGTGTTGCTTATGTCCAGTCTACTCCGTAATCTCGTTTTGGTTGCTGTCACTGCAGAAAACCCTGCTTC
Source organism: Balaenoptera physalus (assembly GCF_965194825.1). Classification (NCBI taxonomy): domain Eukaryota; kingdom Metazoa; phylum Chordata; class Mammalia; order Artiodactyla; family Balaenopteridae; genus Balaenoptera; species Balaenoptera physalus. Next base: position 110,809,685 of record NC_138882.1, on the reverse strand, counting down.
ACAAAGATAGGATGCTGGAAATGGAAGCAGGCTTTTCAGTGCTTTTGTGGCAATCTCTGGATATTCCTCCATGACTTTAATCCAGAACATATGGGGATTTGAAGTTGTCTCAAACATACTTTTAAGGCCACCGTCATTTGTGATCTCAAGCAGTTGATCCTCTTCTAGCACGGACAAAGTCAATTCACCTGGCTTATTCACAAATGGGTCGCGGATCCATTCCTTCCCAGTTTGGGGGTCTTTTGTGGTTGGGAAGTAATGCTCAAAGTCTTCTGAAAGCTGAGATAGGTGATCATGCACCAGCTGGGAGAAAGAAGGCCCTGGCTCAGTCTCTTTCAAAATCTCTGCTAATGTTTGAAATATGTCAAAAACCCCAGTGTTCACTCATCGCCCCCATAATTCCAGTTTGACTTTGAATGCAGCCACTTTATCTGTCTACTTGAACACAGTTGTCGTTCTCCCCTGAAGTGACAGATTGAGTTCGTTGAGCAGGTTGAATATGTCACACAAGTAAGCAAGTTTTGTGACCCATTGTGTGTCACTGAAATGTGCTGCCAGTGGTGACTGTTTTTCTAAAAGAAATCTCTGGAGCGGCTCTCATAGCTCAAAAACTCTGGCCAGTGATCTACGTTTAGAAAGACATCTCACTTCTGTGTGTAAGAGAAAACGTGTGTGCTCTGCGTCCATCTCCTCACAGAGCTGCGCCAACAGACGTGAATTAAGGGCACGTGCTTTAATGTGGTTGATAATTTTAATCACATCCTGCAAAACGTTGTTAAGTTCAGGTGACATTTTTCAGCTAGCCAGCATTTCTCTATGGATGCCACAGTGCGTAGACTCACATTCAGAAGTGACCTCTTCGACCCAAGCAGTGAAACCAGAAAGCCGTCCAGTCATGGCAGCCGCTCTGTCCCCGTGCATATACCGACACAAAATGACCAATTCAGTTTTCCTGATATGTAATCATTCAAAGACTTGAATAGTTCTGCAGCTGTGGTGTTGGTTGGCAACAAAAGTGCACATAACATATCCTCATGCGCATCTTCCTGAAAAATATATTGAACAAAAACACGCATTGTTGCTTTGTTGTCAACATCGGTAGACTCATCAACCTGGATTGTGTACCATGGTGACTCAATCCTCTTTAACAACTGTGCCTCAATATCCTCTGCTATTTCATCAATTCATCTAGTTACGGTGCTAGCTGAAAGAGGAGCACATGTCACCTTTTGAACTGCAGCCTCTCCTAAAAGTTCACAACAAATGTCCTTAGCAGCAGGCAGGATCCACTCTTCACCAATGGTAAAGGGCTTCTTAGCTTTAGCAATGCAGTTAGCCACTAAGAATGATGCTCTCAGCGCAGACACATTTGACAAAGTGGTGGCCTTCAGTAATTGCTTCTGTTCTTCGTGTTCACATTTTTTCCCTTTGAAAAACTCCAAAGCCTTGTTTTTTAATGCAGGGTGCTTGGTCTCCATGTAGTGAAGCAGTTTTGAATGTTTCATGGCTTCATTGGATAGCCGGTCGCCACATATTATGCAAAGCGAGCTTGGAGAATGCGAATCACCTGTTTCAACGAACCCATAATTTAAGCAGGACTCTTGGTATTTTCTTTTAAATGCAGCTTTCTTTTTGTGCGCAGTCTTAGAGTCTTCTGTTGTCTCATCATTGGGTCTTTCCCCCTTTTCAAAGAAGCTCTCCAGCGACGTTAGTTTTTTACTTATTTTGGCTCAGGTTAGTTTGTGGGCTTACCAAAACTGTGACTGAGACAAGTGCACAGTGCAGGAAAGAGGCATGGATGGAAGTGGTAAATAAAATAATGCGTGGGCCACGTGAGGACTAAAATAAGTGTCGGATTCTGACTTAAAGCCTGCCACCAGATGCAGCTGTTCAATTGAAGTACATCAACTCACTTGCCGCTATAAAGCCTGCCACCAGATGCAGCTTAATTGTCACTTGCCACTCGCTGATAGGGTTTTGATATGAGTCTGCAAGCAGTTGATTTATTACGGTCTCTGTGCAGTCAAACCTCTCTGCTAATGATAATCTGTATCTGCAGCCGCTCCCCAGCACTAACATCACTGCCTCAGCTCCACCTCAGATCATCAGGCATTAGATTCCCATAAGGAGCACGCAACCTAGATCCCGCACATGTGCAGTTCACAGTAGGGTTTGCGCACCTATGAGAATCTAATGCCGCCACTGATCTGACAGGAGGTGGAGCTCAGCGGGTAATGCAAGTGATGGGGAGCGGCTGTAAATATAGATGAAGCTTCACTTGCTCACCTGCTGTTCACCTCCTGCTGTGAGGCCTGGTTCCCAACAGGCCACAGACTGGTACTGGTCTATGGCCCAGGGTTTGGGGACCCCTATTTTACTACAAGGGTGTACTATGTTTTGTCATTTATTCAAATCTGCTTCTCCATGCTCTGCAGTTATGTTGTTTCTTCCTTTCAGCCCCCATATATTCTTTGTTAAGGATGAATATTTTAAGTTTTTTTTTTTTTTTTGCTAGTGTGAATGTTAGTGTATAAGAGAGCAACTCATGTTTGTATGTTTGCTGTGTGGTGCAGGCCTTACTGCCCCAAGAGCATAGGCTTGGGAATCAGTCAGACTTGGCCTCAAATAAAAATGAACCTGAGTCTCTGGCACAATTTTCCTCATTTATGAAATGATTCTTTGTAAAGGCTGCTTAGCTCAGTTCCTGGCACTAAGGGGCCCTTTAATAAAAGGTAGCTGCTATATAATATCTTAGTGACACCATTGTCATTACACTGTCCTATACTCTTATTAATTCTAAGATTTAATATTTCATTTTGCATTTCCTAGGTATATGAGCAGTGCACCTCCAGATAACTATATTTTCTAAAAATTTATATCCCTTTTTTTCATGTAACGTATGTTACACATAACTTCTAGAACAACATTAAGTAACAATCTGATGATATTATATAAATAATATTCATAATATTAAGCCACCCTTGCATTCCTGGCGTATTATTCTTTGGTCAAGATGGATATTTTAATATAGTATTGAATTTAACTTCTTAGTAATTAATGTACATTTAGATTCATAACTGAAACTGATCCAAAATTTTTATTTAGTGCTTTTTAAAAAATCAACTTTCTAGTGTGCTGAGTTTCATAATAACTTCCATTACAGAAATATTCTGGTACTATTTTTGTAGTATTGGCAAAGAGGAAGCACCTTATAAATGTAACCATTTATTTTGTACATATCATTTAGTTTAACCATCACAAAAACCCTCTGAAGTAAACATTATTCTTATTCCTATTATACAGATGAGAAAACGCAGGAGATAAATGTTTCCCAAGGTGTCAAAATATATTAATTTAAAAATCTGTGCTTTTGAGCACTACACTGCGTAACATGACTTTCAAAAATATTATTTTCTAATTATATTGCAAGACCACCATTCCTTATGTCAGGTCCCAATTTTTAATATTCATTCATTCAACAGTGTTTATTGAGCACCTACTATGTGCCAGCCACTGTTCCAGCAACAGAATATATATCAGTAAGTAATACAGTAAAATATCTCTGCTCTTGGGAAGTTTACATTTTACTGAGTAGTAGCAGACCATAAACATAATAAGTAAGTAAATCATTTGTGGGCTGTGTCTAAAGCAACACTTAGAGGGAAATTTATAGTTTTATATATTTATATTAAAAGAGAAAAAAAGTATAAAGCCAATTATCTGTACATCCACTTTCTATTCTAAGAATCTAGAAAAAGAGGAACAAATTAAATCCAAGATAAGCAAAAGGAAGGAAATAATAGAGGTAAGAAATGAAAAGAGAAAATGAACAAAAGCTAGAACAAATCAATAAAGCCAAAAGGTGGTTCTCTGAAAAGATCAACAACATTAATAACTTCTAAGTAGAATTATCAAGGAAATAAAAGATAACGCTCAAATTACTAATAATAGGAATGAAAGAGGCTAATAATTACAGATCCTAAAACATTAAAGATAATAAACATTAAAAGAATTATAAATAAGTATATGTGTCCTCTTTCCTTCCAGTTTTATTGAGATATAATTGACATACAGCACTGTGTAAGTCTGTGTACAGCATAATGATTTGACTTACACCATGAAATGATTACTACAGTGTTTAGTGAACATCCATCATCTCATACAGACACACACACACAAAAAAAATCTTTTTCTTTGTAATGAGAACTCAAGATTTACTTACTTAACAGCTTTCATATATAACATACAGCAGTATAACTTTATTAATCACATTGTATATTACATTCGTAGGGCTTATTTATCTTATAACTGGGAGTTTGTACCTTTTGACCACCTTCATCTAATTCCCCATCTCCTCACCCCTCACCTCTGGTAAAATCTGACCTCTTTTTCAGTGAGTTTGCTTCTTTGTTTTTGAAGTATAATTGATCTACAACATTATGTTCACTCCTGATACACAAAAAAAAGTGATTCGATATTTCTATACATTAGAAAATGATCACCATGATAAGTCTAGTTGCCATCTGTCATCACACAAAGATATTACATTATTGACTATATTCCCCACATTGTACATTTCATACCCATGACTCACTTATTTTATAAATGAAAGTTTGTACTTGTTAATCTCCTTCACCTATTTCTCTCTTCCCCCATCCTCTCCCCTCTGGTAACCATCTGTTTGTTCTCTGTATCTATGAATCTGTTTCTGTTTGTTCATTTGTTTTGTTTTTTTTTAGATTCTACATATAAGTGAAAACAGTATTTGTCTTTCTCTGTCTGACTTATTTCACTTAGCATAATACCCTCTAGGTCCAACCATGCTGTGGAAAATGGCATCATTTCATTTTTTATGGCTGAGTAATACTCCCTATATACATACCACATCTTCTTTATCCATTCATCTATCGATGAGCAATTAGGTTGCTTTCAATCTTGGTAATTGTAAATTATGCTGCTATGAACACTGGGAAGCATATATCTTTTTGAATTAGTGTTTCTGTTTTTTTCAGGTAAACACCCAGGAGAGGAATTGCTGAATCATATGGTAGTTCTATTTTTAATTTTTCAGGAATCTCCATTCTGTTTTCCATAATGGCTACACCAATTTACACTCCCACCAAAAGTACATGAGGGTTCTCTTTTCATCACATCCTTGCCAATATTTTCAATTTGTTGTCTTTTTTATAATAGCCATTCTGACAGGTGTGAGGTGATATCTCACTATGGTTTTGATTTGCATTTCCCTGATGATTAGTGATGTTGAGCATCTTTTCATGTATCTATTGGTCACCTGTATGTCTTCTATGGAGAAATGTCTATTCAGCTCCTCTGCTCATTTTTAAATCAGGTTGTTTGTTTTCTTGATGTTGAGTTGTATGAATTCTTTGTATATATTTGCATATGAAACTCATCAGATATATCATTTGCAAATATCTTCTCCCATTCATTAGGCGGCCTTTTTGTTTTGTTGATAGTTCCCTCTGCTGTGCAAAAACTTTTTAGTTTGATGTTGTCCCATCTGTTTGTTTTCCCTTTTTTTGCCCTTGCCTGAGGAGACATATCCAAAAAAATATTTCTAAGACCAATGTCAAAAGTACTGCCTATGTTGTCTTCTAGGAGTTTTATGGTTTCAGGCCTTACATTTAAGTTTTTAATCCATTTTGAGTTTATTTTTGTATGAGAAAGTAGTCCAGTTTGCTTCTTTTGCATGTGGCTGTCCAGTTTTCCCAACACCATTTATTGAAGGGGGTATCTTTTCCACATTGTATATTTTTGCCTCCTTTGTTGTAGATTAATTGACCATCTAAGTGTGGGTTCATTTCTGGGCTCTCTATTATGTTCCATTGGTCTATGTGTCTGTTTCTGTGCCAGTACCATATTGTTTTGATGACTATAGCTTTGATTTTGAAACCAGGCAGCATGATACCTTCAGCTTTGTTCTTCCTTCCCAAGATTGATTTGGCTGTTTGGAATCTTTTGTGTTTCCACCAAATTATTTATTCTAGTTCTTTGAAAAATGTACTTGGTATTTTGATATAGATTGCATTGAATCTGTAGATTACCTTGGGTAGCATGGCCATCTTAACAATATTAATTCTTCCAACCCATGAGCATGGTATATCCTTCCATTTTTTGTGTTGTCTTCAATGTCTTTCATCAGTGTCTTACAGTTTTCCGAGTACAGGTCTTTTACCTCTTAGTTAGATTTATTCCTAGGCATTTTATAGTATATGTCCTTTTTAAATTTCACTACTTCAAATAATAATTATCCTTAAGTTTTTCAAAAGGCTGTTTCAAGTTTTTAAAATTATCTACGTCAAGAGTGAAGCAAAAAACATCTCCGATTTAGGATAAGAAATTTGCACACCTGAATTTCCACCCACCTACTTTTGTTATTTCTCACAAATTGTCCTTTGTTAAAATAATCTGGAATTTAGATATAAGTTTTTCCTTTTAAAATTTTGTTAATATTTGTGGCTTCTTTTTCAGGATTAAGTTTTGACACAGGCATTTAATTTTGAAACTCGATTTCCAATAAATATTTAGGCCTACATATATGGTTAACATTTTAAAAGCTTAACATTTATGCAATGTCCTCCTAACTCTTGGAATCATAATTTAATTCAATGGTTCTCATACTTTAGTGTGCATCAGAATCACCTGGAGGGCTTGTTAAAACAGACTGCTGGGCCCTACACTTCAAAATTTCTGATTTAGTAAGTCTTGGGGTTCTCCCTGAAAAATCTGTGCTTCTAATAAGTTCCCAGGTGATGCTTACCGCTGGTCCAGAAACCATAATTTGAAAACCACTGCTGTAATTTATCACTCAGTTATTTAGTACATATATCTTCAATAATATTTTTAAAGAATGATATATTTTCTGAGCCCTTGTATATCTGAGAATTTTCACACATTAATATCAACTTGGATATTTGATTACCCTTTCTTCTAAAAATATGTGCCACTCCATTTTCTTCTGCTATTTAGTGTTCTTGAGACCATATCTGTGGCTAGCCTAATTTTATCCATCTATTCTTGTAATTCAAAATATTTTGTAGAATGTGCTAGGTAAGTCTCTTTACAGATTTTTCTGGTAATCAGTGAATTCTTTTTTTATTTTTTAATTTAGGAAAGTGTTTAAAAAGTTTAAAAATATATGCCTTTCATTATGAATTAACATATGGAAAGTGCCTATTAAAGAAACTAAAATTTAGAAAGTAAGCTTAGAATAGTGACTGGTATTTTTTCTTTAATTACCTGCTGCCCCACCCCCATCCTGCTACTTTCATCAAGAATTCCGTTTTTGGTTGTCTGTATGTCCATCACCTTCTCTTTCATGATATTGACTTCTCTGTCCTATTTGTCTACATTTTGGAGCGATTCCTAAGGCCACCCTTCACAACACTGAATTGAGTTTCCATGGTTTCAATTTTTCTCTGTCATAAAAGCAATGTGGATTTTATTTGTGCTATTGTATTTTTGCTTTTTTACTATTTTTTCCTTTTCTCAACTATTTCCCTATCCATTCTGCATCTTCTCATCTCAGTCCAGCATGAATTGCCCCTGCTTTTTCTGTCTGCATGGTTAGGCAAATCCCCTCTTCAGGACTAAAGGTATGTGCAGCATTGATGTTCACATTTCAAAGGCAAATTGGCAGAATCTAGCAGATCATGGGAGTCTGTGAGACTAAAGTGGGAAAGTTTTATTTTTTTCTCCTTGCCTTGATCTCTGGCACTCTTTACAGATGGAATATATGTAAAACTACATAATTCCCAGTGAACTGATACTAGGAGTCTTCGAGTCTCTAATTCTACTTGAAGATCTTAGCTTATGAGGATTAGAGCTCTTAAACATTAGGCATTGCCTCCAGCTACTCCTGGCCACCCCTCACAGAGAGAGAGATATGAAGTTTTCATTCATTCTAGAATCTATCTTAGGGCACTGGAACAACAGCAATGCTGCTTGCCTTAAAGTAGGTATAAAAGTGCTGAAAGTGCTTCTTGGCTCTGTTTTTACCTATTCCTGGTTTAGAAAAACAAAAAAATCATCCAAAATATTATCATAAAAACAGCTCTTTTGATACATCCAATCATATGCACATTCTCAGAAATACCTGGTCAGGAATCCTATAGGAGTAACAAAGAATGGCCTCTAAATATATATCCCATCACCCCAAATTTAATACCTATACATAAAGCTCACCAAATAGAAAGTTAGTAAAAATTGCTTGACAAGTGTGACATTTGGCTAAAAGTTAAGTCAACATTTTGCTGTTCCTTTGAATTTTGTCACTCTTTATTTGTTCATAAATGTTAGTGAGAATTTTGGAGAATCCTTCTGAGGGTCTACTCATTTAAAAATCTAAATTATTAGTAAAAAGATCAATGACTAAACTGAACCATCAGCGATATATTGGTTCACTTCATTCTCCTTAAAACAAACATCTCAAATTTTTATACAAAGTATTATACCTTGTAATGGTGACATTCCCCACATTAAAATGCCCCCGTCAACCCTGTGCCAAATGGGGACTGAAGATCACAGGTGTCAGAATACTCTGAGATTCTTGTTGAGAAAAGTATGTATTCCTGGCCTCACCTCAGATCTACTGAATTAGATGCCCTCCCGGCCCAGGAAGTGGCATATTTAACGAGCTCCTTGGGTGACTACTATCACACTAAACACTTTGGTGATCCCTGCTATATTATAAACCTATACAAAAATGGTGAAACTAAAGAAAAGTCTTTTGGGAATGATTTAGAATAATGGATAAGGAACAAACATGCAAATACACACACACACACACACACACACACACACACACACATTATTTCTACCGAAAAGTTACCATACCCCCATCAAGTATAAACCTGCTATTAAAACAAGGATTTAGGGAGCTAGAAGGGCCAAGGCAAAAAGATATTTCCGCTACTCAAACTATTATTGTTAGTCCAATTCTTTTCTATTATGTTTTATTTTACACTATTTCAGACAGAAATTTATAATTCCATTTTGACATTGGGCTAAAGTAAAAGACCAAATGTTTGGAGCTAGTGAATAAAAATCCAGCACAGAAATAATTTGATCCATTAAACCTTTGGCATCTGCCTTGAAAAGTACATATGTTTCTTTGTGTTATTTCTCAGTATATTAATATGAGAAATGCATGAAGCACAGAGGTTAATAGGAATACTGAGAGGTTTACTAGACCACTTACAGTATAATTGTGACCTGTCATTACTGTGATGTTTTTTAAACAGTGATTAATCTTAGTGGCATATTTATAGATTATTTTCAGTCTAATTTTTTTGTTGTTGTTAAAGAAATACAAAAGTGGGTCTCTGTGTATTTTCATCCTACAATATGTTAAGAACATTACAAAAGCATAATAGAGTAAATTAATACAGAATGAGCTGGGGTAGGAAAGTTGCTATAACATAGTGGTTAAATTCATAATATCAAGAGCCAGACAGCATGAATCCCAATATACCTAGATATCAGCTGTGTGACATTACAGAATTTACTTGACCTTTCTGTGCCTCAGTTTCTTTTTCAGTAAAACAGGTCACTAACTGAGACCACCTGACCAGGTTGTAATGATTAAATGACATCACACATGAAAAGTTCTTAGTGTCTGGTGCATAGTAAGATGGCCTATAGTCTATTAGAATTTCTTACTCAGTTACAAAAAGCTCACCAGCAAGTCAAGGTGGATGGCAGAGATTAAGAGACAGTCTGATCTCCAAAACCTTCTGAATTGTACACAGCTGAAAATTAAGAATCAAAAGGTGTTTCTTGCAGGTCTAAAATGTGCCTCTAACTTTCCTACATTTTGGTGGAGATAACGAAGAAACAGTAATGGCTCCTGCTTTTAAGAAGCTTATAATCTAAATAGGTCAATAATTAAACAGATGTGCTAAATGAACAAAGATGTCCAAGAAATATTCCTTGGACTCTTGACTACATCTATATACTTTTTTTCAAATTAATTCACACTGATTAAAATTTCTCATACCATATGATGCCCAATGTATGCTAAGAGGGTTTCACCTTCTTCTTATTTTAATTATATTTTATCTTCTTTTGTTTTAAACCAGGGAAAGTGAGAAATAGTGTAGTTTACTTTTTCCCTTTCAGTAAGGGCTTAGCATAGGTTTTTTGGCCCAATATCTTCCCCACCTCACTACTTTCAAAATGTCCTTTTCGCGCTCCCCACTTAATGAAAAACTAACATCTCTGAATTACTTAATAGTGCTTTTTGCAAGCTCAGTTGAAATTATAAAGGAGACGATACTGCTCCTGGGGAAAAAGATGGATCTGTCCAAAAAGAAGGTGAGACAGTTGCAGGAATACATGGTCATTTGTAACTGACTGAAGATTACAAAGAAGGAATTAAGAAGGACCCCAAAGTTTGTTCTCAGCATCACAGTTGGACCAAGCCCTCACACAGTTTATCTAAGCCAGTAACAAATAAGGTTATTTATGGCTATCTTGATGACAGTTTCATTTCAAGTGAATGCTGCATGCTTACATTTTAAGAAAAATGCCTGAATGCTTCCTGTGTTTTTTTTTTGTTTTTTTTTTTTTGATGTGGACCATTTTTAAAGTCTTTATTGAATTTGTTGCAATATTGCTTCTGTTTTTATGTTTTGGTTTTTTTTTTGGTCACGAGGCATGTGGGATCTTAGCTCCCTGACCAGGGATTGAACTCACTCCCCCTGCATTGGAAGGCGAACTCTCAACCACTGGACCGCCAGGGAAGTCCCTTCCTGTCTTTTTTTTTGTTCTTTGTAATAAATTCAAGAATTTTTCCCTAATTCACCTATTTGACTCAGTTTTCCCATGTGGAGATGAAGTGATATAGATAATAAGGGACATGATTTTGACAATGTTCACACACTGTCAAATCGTAGAATAAATTTTAGATTACTAAGTGACATCTGTAGCCTATTAGAATTTAATGAGTATACCATAGTTATACCATTTAGACTTATTGTGGCAGATTTTGGATGAAGACATTAATAAAAATGCCTAGCAGTTCATCTTTGGAGATAGATCTTAGTTTGAATCCAAACTATGACATGACCTGGCTATGTAAACTTTGGCAAGTTGCTTAACCATCTGGAGTTTGTGTCTTTAAGTCTGTAAAATGGGCCCAGTAATATCCACCTCATAGGGTTATTTAAATAAGAATGCACTTAGAGTGTTCAATACAGTGCTGGGCACCCAAAGATCATATTATTAAAAAGGCCTGGATATTCCACACAGCTGTTACTCATTTTTTGAATTGCCAGGGCTGAGGAGTGCAGAAAGGCTGATCAATTTTGCTAGTAACACAAGTGACTAGCAGCATAAATGTTCAGATACCACCATTAGCACATATTAACTTATATACTGAAATTTATTAACCCATGCAAGGAAATTTTCTCAGAATTGCTGGTGCTACTTTAAGAGACATAGTCGAGTTTACATAAAAAGTAATAAAACCAAGGTACTGTTTTGTTGTCATAAAGTTGTGCAAAGATTAGATGAAATAAGCTAGCACTCTTGTCTTAAAAGTATGTATACGCAGTGATGTACTTCATATGGCAGTATGTATCCCATGGGTAAATTGATTTTAAGGGAATCACTTTCTAGATCTCATATTTCCATATGTATTATTTCTTAAGTTATATTGCCTGGGATAGAGTACAGTCAAGAGATCATGCTGGCTCTTCTGTTCCCAACTCCCATGTCTCAACAGTCCTTTCCACCTTAGAAAAAAAGCATATTTCTCAGTGATCTCAAATACTGCAATGGTATAGTGCCCTGTGGTGTAAAGATTCTGGGGTACCAAATGGAATGATAATTCAAAATATTGGCATTGGTCTATGACTGAGTAAAAACTATTTTTGCAAGTCAGATGACTTCTAAGTTATTGCTTCAAAAAAACTGAAAGAGAAACTCATCAAATTGTTTAAGTATTTTTGGTTAAGATCAATAAGCAATGTTTAGCTTATAACATGAAAGGTGTCCAAAGATTTGAGTGAAATGACTATGATATTATAAAACTCTTTCCACTCTAAAATTAAAATTATTTAGATGAACAAGGACTTTCAATGTTCACATCTACAAATAAAAGCAGGATAGAATGATGCTGAACCTGGGCATTTTTAGGAATAACATGCATCAATGGATACATGATCAGATTTTTTTTAAAAAAGCCATATTTTTCCCATTAAGAAACGCATTTCCAATAAAATTAGTTTCATGTTGAAAAATAATCAAAACTTATAATACATTTATATTATGATAAAGTATAAATTTTAAAGTCTAACAATACGAAAGAAAAACATTTATCATTTAAAGTCTTAACCCAGAAATTTAAAAAATATAAATGTCCAGTTATAGACATATATTTTGTTAAAGACAAATTCCATAGAGGGGCTTATAAAAGAAGCTCAAGCTTAAAAATACATGAAAACAGAATAAAACAGAATAAAATCTGGTGAGAAGTTCAATTAAAAATATTAGTTCAAGGGAAAAAAAATTTATGTAAAACTTTCAACTATTATTTAGAGCTTGTTTATGTATTTTTAAATAAGATGACGAGTATAAAGTCACTGGTCTTTAGACTCTATTAGGTTTATTTACAAGAATGATGTAGCAATTTCATTTTAAGAATGAATATTTGCAGAACTCGGGAAATTCTGTCTTTTGCTATCAAGTAAACTATAGTCAAAATTTGTAAAGGTCAACCTAAAATGAGTGAATGGTACATGGTATATAATTTTTTAAATGTGGGGTATTTGTGAGCATAAAAATTTGAAGACCACAGACATAACATGTATAGAATCCTTAGTATACTTTCTGCACCAAACTGAATCAAAGTGCTGGACCTTTTGCAAAAGCATAGCAAAGAGGTTAAGCTGGCCTGACCAGATTCCTTTGCCTCCTCTATTCCAATCCTAACTCTTCCTGTACCATCACTCCTGTATCATCTTGGCAGTCTGTACCTTTAATGCATCAGATACTGCATGGGTCTCTCAAAGGTTTACCATGCCCTACACTTAAGGACCTCTTGGAACTTATCAGGTATTCACATGATACAAAATTGTCTGGGCTGCACACCAGGACACTCCTCCATCCAAGAAGGCTGTAGGCAGCTTCCATGGTTGATGAGCATTATGGCAAACAGGCTATAAACATGACTTTGGAAGACTCTCAGTGCATAGTGTAATCATGCAAAGAGCAGGGATACTGTACATGAAATAGCTTATCTCCACAACATTGGTTATCTCCTTCCTTTTACTGATAAAAGGATACCATTGTATGGGGACGACAGGAAAGAAGTAAGTGAAGAGAAAACAGAAGGCTACCAATACTGTTGTCTTCTATATTTTAAGAGTCTGAGAAAGTAACTAGGTTCATTATTTAAGTGCTTGTCCTGGGAGAAAACTGTTATTATTCAGTATGTTAGTATCTGCACAAAGTCAAAAAGGAAAACATAATATTTCACAGTCGTGAGCTTAATTTTACCCTTGTCTACCTCTGACACCTTCAAAGGATTACTAATATCCATAAATTGTCTTTAGTGGCACTCAGAATGGATTCTCTTCGCATAAACAATGGTTTGCAATCAACATTTAATCTGGAATGGGGTGACATATTCTTTCTATTCTGAAACATCAAATATTGTGCTCTATACTTTTTCTAGGAATTAATTCTGACCTTATTAACTACAATTTGTTTCAGATACTTAACTGTGGGCAGAGATTCTGCATTTATTTATAGAATACCATGATTCTCTAATTTTACCTTGGATTAAAGCCTTTTAAGTTATTTGAGAAGTAAGTTATTCAAACCAAAATGCTCAGTGACACTAACTGTACTTCATCCACTGTTCAATGCGTATTCTCAGGCCCTCCCATACTTATGTATCAGAAATTCAAGAGGAAGACTCCAGCAATCTGTATTCTAATAAGTCCTCCAGGTACTGGTACACATTAAAGTTTGAGAACCACTGATCTCCTGGAGTCTCACCTCACCAGCAGGACTTCCATAAGTAAAAACTGGCTACAGTTTAGAAGTTAAATACAAATATTTCCTTTATCAACATTCATGAATCCTGATACATAAAGGAATCATATATACAAATCTTAAGTCCAACAATTAAGGGTTAATCTATTTTCTATTATGTGATCAGGCATTTGCTTCTAGAGGGTTTCAAGATCTTTAACTACTGAGAACCAATGACAATTTGATAGTTCTCTGGATGTTAGGAATAAATGTGTTAGCTTTATAGTCAGAGTTTGCTGGAGAGTTTGGACCAATGTTTATGGATTTAAACTGATGAATGGATAAAGATGGTGAAGAATCTCATTCTAATCATGCCCTCCTTTCCTAATTTCCCTTTTCACTGTTTGGTCTTCTTCCCCTTTTCCTTAGGGAGCCGAGTGATTGATAGCCTAATCCAATGACTGTATTACAGCTGCCTCAACTAGGACTCTTTTCCTTATCATTAGCAGTTAGCCTATGGTTAAATTCACAGCTCACTGCTTGGTACAGCCCCTGAGATTTAAGGGTCTGGCCTTTAGAAAATATTTAACATACAACTGAAATCTTGACATACTGAGAACTCAGTTCTCTGCAAGTCTTCTTTAATTAATCCAATGTACTGTACCATTGTTCTGTATGAGAGTGTGACATGGTGCACTGTTCCTGAAGCTTACAGGGATGTGTGGCTCTAAATTAAACAGTCACTCACATGTACCTACACTGATTTTCAGTACAGAAGATATGCATGAATCTGTGAATATTTAAATTCAAGCTCAAACAGTGACAAAATACTCTCTAGTTTTACTTTCATAATAGAACCTTTTTGATTAATTTCAAGCTTGAAATCTTTCTTTATGAAAACACACACACACACAGAAGAAAGAAATTTAATAATTCATTACCACTGCTGCAAAGGTAAGTTTTCTTAATATGCTTGTCAGTGTCCTTTAGTTTACGAAGTCTATCAAATATTTTCTTAGGAGCTGGTAACAGACATTATTTTCCTAATTTTGAACAAAGAAAACATATATACTATCCAGATACCCAAGAATTTTTTGGCTCTTAAACATCATTCGATTTTATCATTTATCTGCAGTTATTTTAAAATACCTAAGGAAAGAATATAGACCTTGATCTATGCTTTAAACCTTTGCCCTTGCTCCAGTCTGTCAATGAGCTGTAAGCGTCTATGAATATGGCAGCTGACTCCCAGATGAAAAATTATGCATCTCATAAACTGCTATTCTGCTGAAATGTCAAGCCAAGGCAAGGCTGTACCTCAAACTCAGCACTTGGCATTTTCCTTCTGTCTGCTTTGTTGCCGTGAAGCAAACACGAGCAGTGAGGATCTGTGTAGGGCAGGTAGCAGGCGAGCTCACTGTCAAAAATCTATTATTAGGGCTCTGATCTCCTGCATAGACCAACGACGGCCAAACAGTGAGAAACTCCGGCTTCGGGAAAAGCAATATAATGCAGAAGGGGATTCTTTGTCAACCTGTACATGAATATATTCAAATAAGCATGATTTAAATGAGAATAGTTCTAATGGTGAGCTCCTCTCAACTAAACTGATAATTTATAATGAAAATTGTAATTCAACATCTTTATTTGATATGCCTACTTTTGACTATTCTGCAAATATAGTACATATATTTATATAACAAGTTCTTTAAGAATTTGATCAGTTAAACTTGTGATAGTCTAAGAATGTTTTTACATATGTGAATAATAGACTAGAATTTTTTGCATTATGTTGGTACATATAAAAAAAGAAAATAGATAAGTGAGTATAAAATGGAAGGCTCTCCTTTTAATTATTCTTTTTGGCATGATTTATTACTGCTTTTTTATTCATTTAAATATTATCTTTAACAGATTATTTTAGATATTTCAGTATTAAAATCTAAGCTCTTATTGATAAAGATGGTTACAATAGATAGCTGAAATTTTATGACGGATAGTAGGTGTGTTTTTCTGAAAGGTTTTTATGCATCAGTAATCATGTGATTGACACATAAAAAAATCCAGCCCATTAAAAACTACTTCCTATAAAAAATATCAGTACTGCATTTTGATATAATTGTAACGTATAGTATAAGAACTTAAAGCAATCTTACCAAAATTTTCAGTTGCTTGCATGTGTGAAAACAGTTATTCAAAGCAAAATGTAACTGAAACTTCTGAGTTTCCAATCTAGTGTATGTTTTGTCATCTTCTCCATTTTACACAATAGTCACTAATAAATACAACAAAATAAGTTTAAGTTTATGCTTAGAGCGGGTTTCATTGGATTTGTGTTTATGTAGTGCCCAGTAGCTGAGGGCATGCTGCTAAGTCCCGGCAACTCTTGAGTAACTATTTTAAAGACAAACATAAAATATGCAGTGTGGAGCCAATGCTTAAGATTCTTTTTTAAGCTACTATTGATACATTATTGATACATCGATTCCCTCAAGTTTTCTGAACTATACACTTTGTACTCATTTCTAGCCCTACATTGTCACGGAGTTACAAATTACTAGCAAATTTCTAACTTGCACCTTCTTTTATTGGTAATTCCCATGTTGATTTTACAAAGAAAACACCCTTAGGCTTGTAACTATAAGAGCTCAGTTAGTGTGCACTGTCCAATAGCCCACACAGCTAGATTTCAAATCATGTATCATTTATTTGTAGAATGTAAGAGCATTTATGGAATATACCATTATCATTTGTTGAGAAATACACAATCATTTCTTAACCTCTGTAATATCCTTCACATGATTAGTAAAATATGGGTTCCTGAAACATATTAGTAAACCCATATCCGTAAAATATGGGTTCCGTCTTTGATGAATTATTCAGAAATCAGTATAAAGTTTATAAGTATTAGTAGTGAGTAATAATAGCGTTCTACTGTTTTAACTAAGTTGATACAGAATCAATAATTTCAAACGTCTAAAATTTGAGATTGAGGACAAGAATTTCCCTTTTTTGATAAAATAAAACAAATTTAGCAAATAAAATAATTTAAAACAAGTTAATTTTTCAACCTTGTAGAAAGTAAATTATATTGAGCCTAAAGTATCTATCATCATCTCAAAGTGCCTTCTGCACAGAAATTTCAGAACTTTTCCCTATATGCGGGTGTGTGTGTATGTGTTTTCATGTAAAACAAACGAAATATGTGCGGGACAACGGAATAACAACAAACCTAAGGAATATGCCCATCCCCCATTAATAAAAAGAACCTTTTAAAACACAATAAGGAACAATAACAAAAACTCCTTCAAATGAGTTTACCCCACTGCTTGATTACTATTTCTCCCGATGCAGCTATAAGTGAATAAAAGTTATCCTTGTGAAGTCAGTTGCAAGAAAGACATATCTTTAGTTATGCCATGCAGGACTCATTTTTAACCATCTCTAAAAGAATCTTATCTACAGGGAGGACTTCATGTGAAAATGTCCCACCACAGCTGGATAACACCATTTATACAGGTGATAGTAATCACGGAGTTAGGGGCCAGCTTAAGACACCATTATTATTTGGGGACAAGGTCAAGAAAAGGGTCAAAATCTGAAACTAAATCAAGAAAAAAAATTACCAAACTAAAACTAGGTAAAATAATGAGTAATCCACTTGAGGACAGAGTTTATAAATAATGTTCCTGATGAGATTAGTGTTCCTTCTAACCAAATAAATAAAGCCAAGGAATTTTCTCCCCTCCTCCACAAAAAAAAACAACAATAATTTATTCAACTGTGTAGTGATACATGAACTAATTGCTGTTTGATATTAAAAAGTGTTCTGCATGGATTCTAGAAAAAAAGAAAGTTAGGTGGTAACAACTTACAGTATTATGTTTCTACTGTCCAAAGAAAAGTAGAGAATATTGATTCTTTAGAGGCAATGATTTAGACGTAAGTACTTGTATGGTGGAGAGCTTAATTAGTCATCCTAGTTTCATGAAAATATTCCTTATGAATACTGAACAAGCTTTCTTTTGATACTGTTCTCACTATGAAATCTCCTTTAATAGACTCCTACTGTTATCACAAATCTTGCCAGGTATTTCTCCTACAATTAAAATTTAGGTTTATAAGTCATTTTACTATGAATTTGATTCCTGTGTTTGACCACCTTCCCCACTCCAATGACCTACAGGTGAGTTGGAAAATGCAGTTTCTAAAATAACAAAGCTGAGGATGAGACCTTGGAATGAAGTCCTAACTCTCCCTCTTGATACAAATTTTAAACTTCAACAAGTAGAAGTTACCTCACTTAATGACTTCTACAGGCATAACGACATCTTTTATTTAACAAAGAGACCTCCCTCTAAAACAGCAGCTTTCCGACATTTTTTTTTTTTTCCGACATTTTTGAAGTTAACCACAATAAAAAATTCATTTTACATCATGACCTAGTATAGAAATATATATATGTGCACATTACATGTATAACTAAAAAAAGATGTTTGACCAGTGTTTATCCCAACTGTGTGCAAAGCCTTCTGAGAGTTTTTTCTGTTCTATTTCATTAAAATAAAAAATTTGTTCAGAGTTCATTAAGCTTGATTCCATAATACACTCATAAGTTGGGAACCAAAGTTTGAGAAACATTGTTTTAGAATACTCTAGAATCCAGACTGATCATATTTGAAATAATTAAACTGACATTCCTTAGCTGAGGTTCTGTTTTTGAAGCTAGTCACTGCACCTTACTAGCTAATATGTTTTAAAAGAAGGGCATTACTGAAATGTGACCATTGTTCTATAGCACGTGCCCTACTCTAGTTCCTCACCATTTCCCCATTGAAACAAAACAAAATATTCATTTCAAATAGCAGGGATCTTATTCTGGGAAAAAAAAAAAAAAGACTGCTAGAGAGCTAGAAAGTATTGAAAGAGAAAAATAGCCTTCCCTGGTAATGAAAAGTATGTACTGTATTTCAGGTGGCTATCCAAAATTGAACTCTTTTTAGCTTTCACTTAAAAAAAAAAAATCTATGATTCAAGCAGCTCTTCTAAAAGTAGATATTCCAGTGTTCTGAGAGAACACTTGGGTAAGTATTAGCACTGTGCTGTGGGAATTTTTTTTTTTAATTTTGTAAAAATACCTGGCATATTTTGTGTAGTTTTCTATATTGAAGCAGCATTATTGATAAACTAGGAATGGTATTTAGCCATTTTGATATTTTCATCACTCCTAAAATTTGCAGCCATTTTTATTTAACACATTTTGTTAGGCTAGGTTTTGCTATAACTCATTCTGAAGGTACTTTGTTATAGAACTTACTTCTGTCCTAAAATATATTATCATTGCCTGTTTAAACTGCTTTTCAGATTAAATTACCTTTAAATTAAAGCAAACATTGCTTTAAAGGAGAAAAACTATTAATTTTGTCAATATGGAGAGAGTCTATTTTCAAAACAAATTGTTCATAATGTGAAGGGACTTAATATAGAACCTATTAGAAATGAGGTACAAACCCTTAAAAATGTTAGGGACATTTTGTTGTTTAAAATGAAAGTTCTACCCAGGCTTGGTTGAGTTTATAACCCAAGTGAATATTTATAGATGAATTTATAAATCTTAGAAATAGAGTTTTATGGAAATGTTAACGGGCCCTGAGGTACAGCTAAACTTGTTTGCAGATACTGCTATAATTTCCAGTGTGTGTATGCTTAAAAGACTGCAACACAAAAGACTTTTTCTAATGCTGTAATTCCATCAGTTTATTAGACTGAGTTATGGTATGGGAGAATATTCAGAAACTGCAGCTTAAATGAGAAAACGTGAATGGTGTTACTTATATAAAATACTACTGCAATAGTTCTTTTATTAATTTTTAATGTTCAGCACCCTCTGTGACCTCCTTTATTCTCTTGCTGTCAACATGGCAGGCTGGAAAAATTGAAATGGGCTGACAGAAAACATAGTGCGCGTTACAGCCCAACTCTGGAATCTCTCGACTCTCTTTCTGAGACACATGCTAACTTGCTCCATGTTATTCTGCATTACAATAATATTTAAGGCCCTGTTTGATAGCTCTTGATAAAAGGGAGTTCTGTCTGGACCCTGAGCAGGTGCTCCTCGTCAGCCTTCCTCTTTCTGACATTGTGGGAATGGCATTCAATTAAAAGCAGAATATACTATTTTTTTTTTTTTTTTTAAGTCATGGCTCATAGGCACACTTCACGCTCTCAAAACATAATACCTCAGCATGGAGAGAGCTTTATTTGTGTCTATGCAGCCTCTTCCAAAAGCACATTTTGGTCTGATTCAGCAATGCTTTTCTTGAACAGTGGGACACTGCTATGTTATGTATATTTACCACTGTCTCTATCACCAAGGAGACTAATCCCCATACCAGTACAGTCAAGAACCTCACAGCATTGTCTTTGCAAGACCAAGTTCATGTTGTCACAGCAACAGAGTGCACAGGGCAAAGATATTGAACAGGACTTTGGGATTAAAGCTTCTCTTTCTGTTTCAAATCCAAGTGTTTTATGATGAGAAAAAGTGTGCAAAGGTATGAGGTCTGCAAATATCTTGTCAGCTGAAGCTATAAGTGTAATGTTTTAATGATTTATTTCACAGTTGTGAAGGTGAGATTTTTGAAGAAGGTAGATTTCAAACTTCTAGGAAGACTGGAAACTAACCCAGACTATGAAAAAAGATATTAAAATCAGGGTGCTTATATTCTTCTTTTAAAAGGCCTTGTTATTAGCCTTTACTAATTAATGATGAGACAATTGTGACAATGAGAAATTCTGAGTAATGCACAGACTGCAAGAGAATAGAATTTGTATGAAACCCTATCTTGGTATACTCTCCTCTTGTGCTATCAGTCACTTGATCAATCTGTTCCATCTGTCGTAACTATTAGGAGTTTTGACCAGCAGTGAGTTATAAGAATTTGGGATCATAAAAGGCACAATATTCTTGCTTGTAACATGATCTCTTGATTTTTCATCAACCTCCAAGGAAGCAAAAATGCAAGGAGAGGGTAACACTTACCGGACACTCCTCCGTACGTAGTCCGTTTCCCAGTGCCCACTGCTGGCCAGGGTGTGCCATCGGCTTTTAATCCCATGAGACCTGAGACCGTGTTGGTGGCTGTAACACCATCTGCGCCACCTATGAAAAACACAACATTTTTCTGCAGTCCTTAAAGGGACGATTGCTAAAACCCATTCAAACCCACACAACCCAGAAAAATGCACACTCTACTTTCTCTTGAGAACATTTCCTCCCCTCAAATATATTCACTAATTTCATTCCTATAATTATACTTAAAATGCTAGACATAAAAATTTTTAATTACCACCACTTTATTTTTCCAATTATTATACAGATTTGTGGATGCCAAATGTTTTGTACTCAGTGTTATTTTCCAGGTAATTTACAATATCTTTACAAATCAGGATGCAATTTCCATTGGATAGCACACAAGCATATATGATTTGTAAAATCATGCACTGACTGTATGATTTATGTATTCAAGATATTTATTGAGCATGTGTTTAAGGCAGTGTACTAGATCCCATCAAATATAAAGGGAACTCATAAGAAATTTCACCTGTGGAAGCAGCTATCTTTTTAAAAAGTTTCATTAAAGGTTCAGGTGCTATTGCTGAACTGTTATATTGTGAAGTCATTCATTTTGGAGTGGTTTGTTGTGACTGTGGCTTCGTTTCATAATTGTTTGTGTGTAAACCAGGTGTTTATTAGGAAAAATGGTAGATATTCTTGTATTCCCAGGTCACTTACTAGCTTGAGTATAGGTATGGATCTGTTACATTTGTGAGGTCAAGCGCTCAATTTAATACTTTTCTTAAAGTTTAAAGAGAGATATGAACATATATTTGTGGATAAAGATATACTTTAGTATGGCTATGAAATTTAGGCCCATACTTACATAACGAGGCAATTGATGTAAGTCAGGTTCTTACCTTCCTTTGCAGCTCTGGCGATGCTTACGATATCAGTGACATTTGGGGTCAACTTGGCAAAAAAAGGAATCTGAACAGCTTGCCTAACCCAGCGACAGATGTTTCGCACCAGCTCTGGATCCTGTTCAAATAGGTCAGTTAAATATAGAACATAATTAAAGAATTGTGATCAAAATGTGTGCTGGAACAACAGCAAAGCTGGAGATGTGCAAGACAAATCCAACTTGACAATGAGCAACATGATATATTTCTCAAATTCCTCCTCAGTATTACATCTAGACTCATTAGGGAACTAAGGTTAACACACTGCAAGTGAACTGCAAATTCATCACATAAAGGTTAAATTCCTCAAGGGAGCCTTTGGAAAATAAAATTACAAAGAACCAAATGGAAGAAAGTGTTTCCCACTTCCAGTTAAATAATGTCAGAAATAAAACATAAACTTCTGGTGATAAGTTTGGGAACCATTACAGAATTTCTAACGACCTCATTGGTTTAAGCCTAATAAAAATATTTGAATAGCTGACTCCCAGGTGAATGGTATGAAATCTGAAGTCTATTGTTTTCATTATTAGAAGACTTAGTCTTGTTGAAGTGTATTCAAAAGAAAATATGTGACTTCCTAATCAATTTAATTATGGTATATAGTATATGCTAATATGGGATAATTCAGCCTTAGGTTACCCAGGATCTGATCAGTAACTTTAGCTTACTTTTGCAAATGTTGCCAAGAGCTGTGTAGCACTTTTCAACATTGGTCAACTTGAAAGAATTGATCAAAATGACAAGAATGAAACAAAATATCAAACGCTCATTTTTAAAAGCAAGGAATAGATGTTTTCCTGCCCTGTGTCTTGTGATTTTTCAGGCTTCTATTTTCTCATGGGACAAGTATCATTTAGAGGGCAATCACCTATCCTTTCCATTGAAAATAACTTAGCAGTAGTAATGTTCTTTGATTTCAACACATACAATAGTCCTTTTTTTTCATTACTTTTAGTGCAAAATTTATTCTGACAGGTACTGATAATGTGCTTTGATAAATTACATTAAAATATGCAATAGCAATTCATTATTGAACTTGGTAATATTATCTTAGGAAGTTAAAATGCTTTTTTTAAAAAATAAAAGATCCACCCAGAAAAATGCATATATTTAAACTATGAAACAGTAGGCAAGAATTTCATTTGTAATTAATATTTTTACATGTAAGAAAGTTGATCTTTGCATTTTAACCTTTCGAATTCTTTTAAGATGAGATTTCTAATGTTATAACCTTTAGAAAGAACCTTTTCACTTAGGTTTAATGTATCTTGATCAGTCATCTTGTATTACTCTACAAGCTACGTGTTTGTGTGCTAGGACACTGTGATGAGGTAATTTCTTTCAGTTGTTATTGTCGCTAGTCAGCAAAACTAATAATTTCAACAAGAAATCTTTGACTTGGCTTGTTCTCTTTTCAGAACAGTAATTTCTTCATTAAACATAAATATTAAAAAAGCACTATATGCAATGCTCTACAGGGCATACTGTGTATTATGAATAGTAAAATCTGGAGACTTAGCTGTACAAATTCTAACTCATGAAAATGGAGATCTGCCCCTGCCCATGCAATGTTCATGAAATATTTATAACCACTGCATTGGCATTATGAAGACAGTTGTATCTTTGTGACTTTCATTTTTAAGTTATGAATTTCCATGGGACTTAGCCTAGAAATGACAGTAACTCTAGATGACATCAATTGCATGTCCTTTGTGAAAGCTCTCTTTAAGGTAGAATTTGCCGATAATTTAAAGATCACTTGAATTGCATAATACATGGAAGGTAGCCTGATAAGAATTAGTAAAACAAATTTAAAATATTATCTGGTTCCAATAGAGTAAAGACTAATAATCTGATATAGGTTTCTAAGTGGCTTTCAATACTATTGACCACCGTGTCTTCATATTTACTTTGAACATCTGTCACACTTTTTTCTGTTGATTCTCACTAGTTGAATACTTTAAATGGATGCCTCAATACATTGTTTAACAATTTGAAATTTGTTCAGAGTTTTTCAGTTTTTGTAAAAAAATATGGTCCATTGGTTACCTTTATTTACTTGAATCATCTGCTATTTTGAGATACCACAGTTTAATCCTCCGATAGTTCTATGTGTAAGGTTTATGGTGTTCAGATATATTTTACCTGTCTTCATACTCAGTTAAGCCAGCTGTTTACTAATCCTCATACCCAGCTGAAACACAATTTGATTACCTGAGAATTTTAAAGACAACTTATAGCCAACATTATTGTAAAAATTATTGACTGTTCCATAAATTGCAAAGTTTTGTTTGACAGGCATAATAGGGAATATTCTAATACAACTAGAAATGTGGTGAGGCTAATAGCATGAAAAAATGAACCTGTATACTTTGGGGAAACTATTCACACATTCCTAATTTCCTCACATTTTTGATATGAATGATCGAGATCTAAAAACAATTAATAGTGCTTCTGCATCTTGACCTTCTCATTTGCTAGTGATAGCATCAGGTGGCATTGCCCTTCCTAACAAGCCAATTTTTAGAATCTTATCGAAATGAATAAATTTTAGACAATTTCTAATTCTCCCCTCCAAAAAGTCTTCAGAATAGGAAATACACAAAGTTACTACAACCTCTCAGACAGACTGAGACTTTAACATTATCCACATCAACAAAAATTAAATAAAAGAAGACAATTCTGGACTGCTTTTCTACTTTTAGGCATATAACATTGTAGGCACTCAAAAAAAATTGTTGTGTCAATGAAAGAAGACTAAATGAAAACTTGGCAGATTTTCAATTTATTTCTTTATGTATCCATCAATTTATAGATTATGGTTGGGTTTAAGAAAAACACAAATATATTTTATGATAGATACTGTCTAAAAGGGTGAAATTCACTAAGACTTCTTTACAAAGCAGGAAAAATTCTGAAGAAAAATGGTAGATAATCATGGAAAAAAGAACAGCTTAACAAGTCTTTTAAAGTGTCTAGCCCACAAAAAGCCCACCTGTATCACCAATTTTTTACTGGCTGTTCCTGCAGATATTCATAATGCCCATCCCTGATCATGATTTATAATCTCTCCCATAGCAACTGCTTGTGTGTGTGTGTGTGTATATACTACTTTAATACCTGTTAACCCTTTTGTTATTTATATGATCACCAAAGAAAACTGTGAGGGAGCAGAATGGGTTTTCCTGTGATGGAGCAGAATGGGTTTTCCTGTGATGGAGGTGTGTGATATTACTAGCAAGAAAGCAGTGAAGCCCTTAAAGGAATGAGTGACAGGTCTGGGGAGCACGTGGTGGTCTTGGGGGTACTACATGACGTGAAGGTAACAGATCAAGCTTGTGAGGTGCTAAGAAGAGGATAAAAGCAAACTAGAGATAAATGTGGCCTCTGACAATTTTAATGAGGAGCAACCCTGTGTCTGTCTGCAATTAATACACTCTGGAATAGATTCCTATGAAAACCAAACAACAGTGACAACAGCAGAAAGCAGAAAACGTAGTTCTGAGCAGCTTGTTTGTTGCAGAAATTTTCATTGTCCAAAACTGGCTGCTTTTAAAAGCTTAATTTTCTATCTGGGCCACAAGATAATAATTTTTAATTCTAGTAACTAGCATGTCTCTAGTTACACATTAAGGGGGTTCTATATATGATGCACCCTGCTGCTTTTGAGGACCTTTAGATGACCTCTCCATTGTAGGACAGGTATTTTCACCAATTACCTAGGGCATCAAATCTCACTGATTTCATGCCCTGTACAGAGGAATAAGCACTAGAGAATGAGATTGTGAGAATTTCTTGATAAGTTAAATTACTAGTGAAATTTTTGACTTTGAGAAACATTTTCTCCAATTTCCCTGGTAATTTCCACTCTGCACAATTCTTTTCAAAATGGCTTTCTTAGAAGGTGGCATTTCAATGAACCCACTGAAAAATTTTACCAGTTATGAAATGTTTTCTACTAAGGAACTCTGAAGTCTTAATTCACATGGCATGCTAGGAAGTAGCTAGCATTTTTATGTCCACTTTTCTGATAGAACTAGGGTCCAGAAGATCAATCTGAGTACCTATTTCACCTTCTTAATTTTCTTTCCCATTATCATGTCCTAAACCATCATCTTCTTTAGCAAAATTGCTCCTTAAAGTAAAATGCAGCCATCAATTGTAAACTAGAACTATAAAAGGCTTCTACTTCATTTATACCTGTAAGACTAGCTGTAGCTTCAGAGTAATAGGCAAAAGTGATTTATTTATCCTTCTATGTCAGTAAAGTAAGACAGAAAGAGTTAACTACACCAGGTAGAATTATTAGTAAATGCAAAGACTAGGCATCAGAATGGGGATGTTTTTAATTAACTTATATTTTAGCATGTGTCCTTCTTGCACCAGTTTTCCTGATTTAAGAATTCTAACGATGGCATAATCACCTTGGAAAACCATTTGGCAGTTTCCTCTAAAGGTAAATGTGCACTTACTAATCCATGCAGCAATTCTACTCTGAGTTATATATCCAAGAGACATGAAAATATATATCCACACAAAGACTTGCACACAAAAGTTCATAGCAACTTTTTCAAAATAGCTCCAAATTGGAAACAACTCAAATATCCATTAGTATGTGAATGAAGTGGCATGTCTACACAACGGAGTACTATTCATCAATTAAAAAAAAAAAACTAAACTACTGAATCATGCAACAACTTGGACTTAATCAAGGAAACATTATTCTCAGTTAAAGAAGTCCACAAAAGAGTACATGCTGCATGATTACATTTATATGAAATTCCACAAAGGAAAAGCTACGCTGACAGAAAGCAGAGCATTGGTTGCTGTCACTGAGGTTTGGGGATGGGAAAGAGATTAAGTGGGAAAGGGCACAAGGAAATTTTTTAGGGTAATGGAAATGTTCTGTATCTTGAGTGTGATGGTATTTACATGAGAGTAGACATTTGTCAACACATATCAAATTCTATACTTAAGTGTATTTTTTTCTGTTATAAGTAAATTATACCACCACAAATTTCATTTAAAATTTTAAAATAATTCCAAGGGTGTTCAAATATAAATAGAAAAATTAAAGCCAGTGGCATTCTAGGCAATGTGGGTTCTATCCTTTTAACAAATTTATTTACCGACGACAAGGCACTGCAACTAGCCTATGCTGGAGACAAAGATGAGTGGGACAAGGAAGGCAGAGTCTACTAGGAAGTACAACCCAGGCACATAAATAACATGTATGTTGGATGTTAAGTATAAAAAAGGAGATCCTGATATGCTCTCTTATTTCAGAGTATTTCAGAGCATGTAGCACAGAGTTCAGCACATAGTAGGCACTCAACAAATACTGTCGACTTGATAGAGCTCACATTGCATAAATTAACATTGACTTTCTTATTTCTATTTACTCAGAAGAAACCTGGGAGTATAAAATTACTGGTTCCAAGATAACCTAATAGACAACTGTTTCAGGCACTATGCACTATGTTAGACAATGGTGTTAAAGATATATAATACACTATCTCTATTCTTAAAAACAAAACAAAATAAAACACTTCATAATCCAGGGGGGATATGCATATAACAAACATATAATATGAACATAAAATGCTATAAGTCTATAGTAATGTATCTGTATATGCATATAAAATATTATATATATATATATATATATTTTTTTTTTTCCTCTACTTCCCTTGTGCTTCAAGTTGAAGATGACACAGAACTAACTGCTTGTGTGTTCTCTCCTCCCCAGGCACCCGTAGCCTCTTCCATTCTGATCCTTGCTTCAGGCTTTTCTTTCTCTCTCTCTCTGCCCAGAATGTCCTTCATCTCTTGTCCCTTGGATAACATCACTTCCATCCTACCTCAACAAAGGATGGATTAATAAATAATGACTCCCTTTTAAATACTCTCATAATGTTTCTTCATTACTTCATTTATCACAGTGTTTTATAATCATGTTTTTTTTTTCTTCCCTGTCTCCACCAGACTATTAGTCTTTTAGGGGATATATCCTACTCTTTTATCCTGATCCTCTCATGTAGAGTCTAAGACACTAAAGATAATAAATACTGTGTTGAACAAAAGAATGAAGAACTCCTAAATGTGGATCCGATTTCCACAGTGAGCAAGAAAACAACTGTCCCTTCCCTTCAGTGGAGCCAAAATAAGCTCCATTGTCCCGGAGATATTAGTAGTTTTTGCTCCATAAGCCAGTGGAATTTGGAAACAGTCTTTCGCTGTTCTCTACCAGCTAGCTGAACTGCTTGG
Organism: Balaenoptera physalus; assembly: GCF_965194825.1. Lineage (NCBI taxonomy): Eukaryota > Metazoa > Chordata > Mammalia > Artiodactyla > Balaenopteridae > Balaenoptera > Balaenoptera physalus. The sequence continues at coordinate 110,781,395 of NC_138882.1, read as the reverse complement.
AAGACAGCTGTTTCCTCCTGTGGCCTGGCAATCCATTAAAAACTCCCTGAGGTCCCGACTGCCCATGGCCCTTTCTGTCTAAATCTTTAGGATATTGAAGATTTTCCAGTCTGCACTCCTAACCTTGCCTCAAGTCCCAGTCCTTGGTCCCTGGGGCCTGGTGGGGAAGTCTATCCATAGCTGTGCCAGTTAAAGGGAACTTGCATTCCTTTAAATACCATTTCCTGTGACTATGGTTTAATGCTGCTGTTTCTTCCATTCAGACAGCATCTTCCTAGCGAACCATTCCTCTGATATTCCTAGTGTCAGTGTTCCTCATTTCCACACACTTCGTTTCAGAAGCTTAAACCTTTAACAAATGGATGAGAATTGCCATGAACTATTTAGATAATTCTTAAGAAGTAGGTATTCTTTGAGTCATTATTTTTATCCCCTCTGATGACTAGCCCCTCTTTATTCCCTCTGGTCCACTAGCTCACTTCTTTATTCCCCAGTGGCAATGTAATGATGGAGGTCAGCTCTGAAAACGGTTCAAACTTCAAATCTTCCCCTCCAAAATTTGTCCCTATGGAAGCAGATTCAGATTTCCTCAGATTATCTTGATCCTATCTTAATCCCATCTAGAAATCCACTGCCTCAACTGACCATGGCAATAGAGTTGGAGAAGTACCTCTTCAGTAGTCAGGCCAATGAACATCTCCTGCTCACAGTTCCATGTGCTATTCTAGCCAATGAGTGTCTTGGGGAGGCTCTTATTTATTATTATTTATTTATTTATTTGTGAATTCAAAGGTTAGTATTGTCCATGATGCAGAAAAAGTGCTGTCCATAGTCTGTTAATGAAGTTATTCAACGTAACCTGAAAAATCTTATATGTGGAGAAATAGGCTATGAACATGCTTTGCTGATACCACCGGTAGGGGTTCAAAATTGTGGACCAGCTGAGCCAAACTGAAACTCAGCAGGCTGCTCCATCACTGCTCAGAACACACCAAAAAGGCTTCAGTGGGTAATGAAGTGCCAGCCGTCACTTGCACTTCTGTGTATGGATTCATTTTAGATAAGGGCAAGTAAGTATTTAAGTGTATAATATGGAGTTTTTATTCTTTGCAGACTTTAGGCAGCTTGTCATTTGTTTTCTTAATGCAAAGCATTAGTGTAAGCAGTGTAACAATTGATATTTTATACATCTGTTGGTCTACTCACTTAGCCTATGTTTTTGAGTGCTAGAGTTAGAAAACAACCAGAAGCACAAAACCTCAGTATCTTTATAATCCCCTATTCGGGTGAATGATTGACCGACACAGGGAGGAGACTAGTGTAAAACAGCCTTCTGCCCTGGAGCGCCCATGATGCTGATACATTTAAGATGAAGAGAGTCTAGGGAAGCCATGCTTCTGTCCTGGGAACTTTATGAAATCCAAGCAAGAAGGAATAACTGGGCTTCCCTGGTGGCGCAGTGGTTGAGAGTCTGCCTGCCAATGCAGGAGTCATAGGTTCGAGCCCTGGTCTGGGAGGGTCCCACATGCTGCGGAGCGACTGGGCCCGTGAGCCACAACTACTGAGCCTGCGCGTCTGGAACCTGTGCTCCGCAACAAGAGAGGCCGCGATAGTGAGAGGCCCGCGCACCGCGATAAAGAGTGGCACCCGCTTGCCGCAACTAGAGAAAGCCCTAGCACAGAAACGAAGACCCAACACAGCCATAAATAAATAAATAAATAAATAAATAAAATTAAAAAAAAAAAAAAAAAAAAGAAGGAATAACTGCTGAGGCAATTTTAAATAATGTAGCAGAGAAAACCTCAATCCCTTGGCAATGAATGGTTTCAGCTAAGGGGAGCTCATCCGTAACAAGCTGGTACAGTTCCTTAAGGGATTTCTTCCTACTGCTGCTAGAAGAGCTAGAAAGAAATATCTAGGCCTTTGTTTGTTTTGCCAGCTCAGTAGACTGATTTCCCTCTTTGAGCTGAAAAGGACTTGGAGATAACTAAAAGTGGGGTGACTTTATTGAAAAGTGTTTGTGTGAAAATGTGGGATGGGGAAGATATTAAACATGACCTTTTGTAAGTGTGATATTAACAAACTCTTGATAGAAAATTCATGGATGTTAGATTTTACCCCAAATTTTGAGCAATCTGAACCTAACTTAATCTTTATCAGTGCATTTATACTCATGTGGTTTATAAGAGTACACATCATAAGGTGTGTGTGTGTGGGTGTGTGTGTATGCACATGTGTGTGTAAAAAGAGGATTCTCTATTTTAAAGTCTTTCAGGTGTCAAGGAAAGGAACCATGGCAAGCCTACCCCCGCCCCCCCACCCCCATTACTGAGGGCTTATTACAAGTATATATGGAGAAGTAAGATGGCAGCAGCATTGGTGACCCACCAGTGAAATCAGTGACAAAGAGCAGCTCTTACTTTCTTGTTTTTCCTTTAAGAGCTGGTGTCTACTGCTTTTAGGATTAGAAACTCTGTGATACTAATGAATCTGCTCTTACTTTTCAGTATCTCTTTTTCCATTTCTACTTCTACTGACTTTCTCTTTTTTCTATATTGCCTTTTGGTTCTCCCATTCAGTTTTTCTACAATCCATTGGAGAATCTATATATTTCAAAACCAAACCCACAAGAGAAGATCCTCAGATAAAAACAGAATAATTTTTTTGTTTTGTTTTGTTTTTTGTTTTTGTTTTTTGGCCGTCCTTCCTATTTCACACCCTTCCCATTTATTTTGTTAAATTCCCACTGTATGAAGTATTGGTGGAACACAGAAACTATCTCCACTATGGAACCCACTGAAAAGAAAATTTTTGTCTCTCTATTCTCTGGCAACCAAGAAACAATTACATAATTCTAGGCATGGCCAACTGATGCTCCAGCCAAAATTTCAATCTCACAATCAGAAAAGTGGCTGAAGTTTCTTTGTGGTAGTGTGTGGTGCAATGTCTCTTGACAGTACCCAACAATGGCAGTAGTGGCAGATAACAGCACTGGTACAGGCTGTGCATTACCTGGGCAATTCTTGCTGCCCATTCTCTGGATCCATTTGGTTTCTGACACTTTTCTAAGCCTGTTGTTCCTGCCTTCCCTTCAGGCACACTCCCTGAAAGGCTGCTGATCTCTTTTTATTTAGATTACAGCTGGTCACCTTTTGCTCAGGATACAATATCTAGTCCAATGAATTGTGGTCAAAGTATCCAGGACACATGCTTTTGTGACAGCTTGTATACAAGATATTGCTTTTGGTCACTTCCCTTTAGAAAGGAGCTTTAGGTGTGGCAGGTCCTTAGCTACGTGGATTGTGTATAGTAATAAATAAATAAATAAATAACACTTTTTATTTAGCTCCTAATAATTAACCTGAAATGTTCCATGAAATGTGAAAATTACAAAAAAATAAGGTATTAATTTGTCCTCAAATACAGTCAAATTAGATCACTTAGGGCACTAAAAATTGGTCAAAGTCAATAGAATATATAATGGCCTTTGGGATTAGTATATGTCATTATTTTTCTATAAATCATTTAGCATTTGAATATGCCATAATAAGCAAGATGTCATATAATTCAAGAGATCCTTGCAGAAAGAAGTAATACATATCACCCAGGTACAGGAAAGCTTGATTTGAAATGTATTAAGAGTAGTTATGAGTTCTTAAAAGATGGATATGTAAACAGAGAATGGTAATATAGCCCATAAGAAAAAATATCCTGAGGCCCTGAAATTAATTTAAAATATGATCTCCCTTTCACTCTGAATACCTGCATGATTACCAATTCGACAAGGATCTTTCATTTATCCCAACTCAACTTTACTAAGGTGCCTGCAGCCTACATGTTTGATAAAACAGTTAGGAAGCTTGCATGGGGGGAAAAAGCTTCAAATTGCTTGATACACAAAATCGTATTAGTATTAAAAACAGGTGAGTATTTACTTTTGTAATATTCAAGAAATGTAAAGTACCCAAAGAACTGCTAAACTTAGATAGTTTAAAACTTTGCATTTTTTTTTCCACTTAAAAATAATAAGTGTGGTCAACTTTACTGGGTCATGTAATTAACATCTAGATGTTGCAGCATATAATTAGGTTTTTAGAATATTGGGCAAAGGCAGCATCCAGCATCACAAAAAGGTTTTACTCATACATTTCCAGTTGCTAATATTCCTAGATTTTAACATGCAACAGTTGAAATCACAAATGCGACACAGTTACTTCTTACTTTATCCTTTCTCTGCTATGTAAGGTATTTGTGGGAATTCAAAAGCTATTGAATCTAAACCTTACTGGACATTTGCAATCATCCTGCAGTTAACCACAAAGACTTTATGAATGGTTTCATTTTGGTATAAGAAAAAGACATAAAAACAACCCCAAGCAATTTGCTCTCCTTGAAGTGTGTACAAAGTGGGAAGTTAGTGGTAGAATGATTACTTTTATTTACTTCTAAAGTGTGTGTGTGTGTGTGTGTGTGTGTGTGTGTGTGTGTGTGTGTGTGGTGGGGCGGACTGGAGTCTTGAAAGAGTCACAAAATGGCAGCAACTGGATTAGGGCCTGTGGAGAAACACATGGGTAAGGAATGCATAGGAAGACTCTAAAGCATGGGAATGCCCTGTGCGATGGGAAATAATAGAAAAAAAATTCCAAACTATTGCTTATGAAGGGAGCAGAGAGGAGATATGGTTAAATGGTTCAACAAGAGTTTAGAGTCAGCTTCCTACAGATTCTGTGCCTTATCCTTTAGACAATAAGAAAACACGAAAAGCCACATGGTTAAATCCATGTTTTAGAAATATAATTCCATATATGTCTGTGAGTTGAGTAGGATAAGATACAGAGCAAGCAGGGACACCAATCTGAAAGAGAAAAAAGGCCTAGTGCTAGTGAAAAATCAAGAACTTCAAGTGGACTAGAACATCATTTTAAGGATGAATATTAAAAACTTTCAAGATTAGTACAAATTGGAGTTGGGGAATGAAAATCAAAAATAATTCTGTGGTTTGTCATTGTAGGAGAATAGTAATTTCATCACCCAAGTGAGGAAATACTAGAGAAGCAGGTTTGGCAATAAAATGATGAATTTTAGATACATTGAGTTTGAGGTCCCTTATAAGACACCTAGCTGAAAGAATCCAGTTGAGAGTTAATAGGAATCTGGATCACAGGAACACTAAATCATAGATTTATGAGTTGTTAGTATGTAGTTGGTAGTTGGAGTCTTGTGAAACCCTTGCTATGTCAGAGAGAGAAGAGAACAATGAGGAAAAATCCAAGGAAGAAGGGAAACTCCAATAAAGAATATGTAGATGTAGTTCTTGATATAAAATACACCAAAGACATCAGGGAGGATGAGGACTGAAATGTAGGCAATAGATTATACCCCTTAAAGCCACTGGCAATTTATGGCACATATAGCTAAACATAATAGGGATGGAGGCAGAATACAATGGGTTAACTAGTTATAGCTATAGATACACACAGCCCAAGAAAACCAATAATAAATTTAATCTGAACTATCAGAGCTTAGAACTGTGCTTGACATAAAAGGTGTATGCAATGAATATGTTGAGTAATTATCATTTTATTGTTATCACAATTAGAACTAATGACACAGTGGAAGATCATTTGCTATGTTATGAGGCAATGCATATATGTAAGGGAGACTATATGACATTTTTAAAGGAATTGGTTATAGTTTAAACAATATCTCTGAATTCTAACAATGTGAAATCCATGACAGTCTGAGATCTAAATAATTAGCTTTGTTAATTAAATATCTTATTGAAATCACAGGCCTAGATAGGACTCAAAGAGGTTATTTAGACCATTCTCAGGCAATATTAAAAATAACAAACATACAACACAGTGATTTACCAAGTGCTCTCACACATCATAACTTAATTATCCTTAAATCATTCTACGTTTTGTTTTCTATCAAGTTATCCCTAGTGAGAGATACAGTAGACCCACTTCTCACAACATTTGAAGACAAATTCACACAAATCTCTTTCGCATCTTAATACAAATTAAAATCATATATTTCTGTTTACCTTGAAAGAAAAAAAAGAAAAATTGTTTAATATAATTTATACACTATCCTTGCATTAAATCTTTCTTCAAATGTTATTTTTAAGAAAGTTTTCCATGATTATGAAAGGATGATTTCATAACTATCATGGAGTAATTTTTTGAATAAATTATTTAAAAAATTATTGACTAAGAAAAATAAAAATTACTCATAATAAAACAACCAAACAACAGCACTATTAAAAAGGTTTATTTCCTTCTATTTTCTTGGAGTAAGAACACAGTTCCCTCAAAAGTTAATTCTTACCATTTTTACAGTTGTAAATCCTTTTTTTTTTCATTATATTATGTGCACTTCCTATGTCATTCAATTTCTTTAAAAATACTATTTTGATATTCATAAAATATTTCATCATATAGATATACCCTATTTTACTTAATTATTTCCCAATTTCTGCACTTTGAGATATGTCCAGTTCCCATTATAAATAATATTGAACTAAATCTCTTCTGGTGATTGGTGCTCCTAACTCCTTTGTTTTTGTTCCTAGGTGCTGTGTTTATGGATAAAATATGAATTCTCTTAAAGCAAGCAAACAAAATCATACATTTAGAATATATAACCCCTTAGAAGAGCTGGATAGTCAATAGACCTGGGCCTGACACTAGTGGAAACTTATGTTGCTATATGTTATCATGGGAGCAACTGGTGAGGGAGACAGAATTGGATTTTTCAGTTGATGCAAAATAGGCGAGAGCCCAACCACAATCAAACAATCAGCTTTTAGCCTCCCCCCCATCCCCCCGGGACCCCCCCGCCGCCCCGGGCCTAGAGCACACAGGGCTTCCATGTCTCACTCACAGATGGATCTCTCCTCAGTTAGCACATGTACAATTTGCTTTCTCCACAATGTTTAATTTAAGCCAATGTTATTCATAATGGGATTTTCCTGAACCTTATATACCACAGATATCCCTATTAAGAGATAAAATGATAATGCTATTATACTGTGGCCACAGTCATTTCTAAATAATTAAGAAATACACAATAACCTATGCTGTACATATAAACCATGATATACAGTCAAAATCGTCACTACGTAATTTTAGAACAGTCATGTTAGCCCACTTATGTTTAACTACCAGACCAGAATTTGTTAATACACTTCCTCCATCCACAATATACTTCCCCATTCATATCACACACATTAGTTCCAACCCTTGAGAGAATTAATTTCCTCATTTATCTTTCCTTAGGATTTTATATATACTTGTACTTGGATTGCTCAATAGAAATGTTATTAGACGAATGAATGAATATTATTTGTTATGTAACTGGATAATATGGTAAAAAAAAAACTTTAAAATGTCAATAGGGCTATACATTCCCAAACACACATTAGTTAGAAAAAAGTAGGACTACATACTACTAAGGGAAAAAAAAAAGGTCAAACTACATTAAATACAGGCATGCTTTTATAAAGCATCCTTATGTAATCTTTTGCTAATTATCTGAGAATCATATATTTACTTTTATACAATTAAATTTCCTTAAAATTTGCTGAAATTTTGCTGCGATTATGTTGCAATCAATCCTTACAGAAAAGAGGTATCATTTATAAATTCTTGGGTTAGTTTTATTACATCAGTTCTTCATAACCAAGAGGTTTTTTAGTTTATATCTTTGTTTTATTTCACATTTAATTAAAGCTAACAATTTGTTTAAAGTGTGATAAATTAAAGAGACTGTTTCCCAAGTTGAGTAAGAGACAATTTTTAAATGTTACTTCCTAGATTTTTGGGCAATTTGGTAGGATGAACTTAATAGCCTAAAACAGCTATTTAAGAACAAGAGAAAAGAAGAAGAATAGTTGTAAATCTGAATTTTGTTAAAATTGTATGAATAGGAATGAGCATTAACTAAAATATATTTTGGAATATGGAACTGCTACCAATTTGAAGTATGCACAAATTCATTTTTATGGTTATGCCATTAACTTTGAATTATCCATATTGGACTGGTAAGAGCCACTTATATTATAAGCAAATTCAAAAGCAAGTATATTTCTCTTTGGGATGTAATCACAGTTACAAATGTACACTTTTAACTTTCTTTATTTCCAGTATTTAATCCTGGATTAAAGTGATGCTTGGTGAGCACTCTGCTGGTTACTAACAGGTAAGGGTAAGAAATATCTTTGAGTCACCATGCATGAATGGGACACTAAATAAATATCTTACTCTACACTACCGAATGTAAAATAGCTAGCTAGTGGGAAGCAGCCGCATAGCACAGGGAGATCAGCTCGGTGCTTTGTGACCACCTAGAGGGGTGGGATGGGGAGGGTGGGAGGGAGGGAGATGCAAGAGGGAAGAGAAATGGGAACATATTGTATATGTATAACTGATTCACTTTGTTATACAGCAGAAACTAACACACCATTGTAAAGCAATTATACTCCAATAAAGATGTTAAAAAAAATACACTATCAGATTATTTTATACCATATTTGTGAGTTTGATCAATATGAAATATTTAGCATATTCAAATTTACAAAAGAATATACATACTATGATCTTTTATTTCTATGGTATTTCCCATAACTTCTGCAATACCAAAAGTACACTATGTGTTTCAAGAACACTTGACAATGTATTTAGACTTTCCAAAAATTTCAAATCAGAGCTTTAGTATAAATTTTATTATTAGTTATACATATAAAATCTTAATATACAAAGAACATTTTACATATATTCCTCTCTTCTTAATAGGAAATGGAAAAATGGACAACTGTTTGAACATTAAATATCCTATAATTCATCCCGATATAAAAATGAAGACCTGAAAATAAATACTGATTTTCCTGTTTATAAAAGAAATCAGGCTGAGTCCCATGTCAACAAATGAGTTCCCAGCAGCTCTAAAGAAATTATAAAGACGATCAGTCTATTTTCTTTTTTATTATTTTCTTGCCGTTTATTGTCATAGTTGTTGCTTAATGAAGATGTGAACTTGTATAACTAAAATCTGCACCACAGTAAACAATAAGGCATCATCAGCCATATGCAACTTATTTGCATAGTAGTGGGCTGTGTGTTGTGTAACCGGTTGTAACCATCTTTTCCTTATTTGGTGATATTCATCCATTCATTCATTCATTCAACAAATATATATTCAACTACTATCTTAGTTGTTGGGGTAAATAAGTAAATAAGTAAAGTGAATAAGACAAAGTTAAGGTTCTCACGGAGTTTTCATTCAACTGGGAAATACAATATGGAAAAAAGAAATAAATACGTAACACAATTTCAAGTAGGTAATAGAAAATTTAGAGCATGGTAAGAAGATAAGGAGAGAAAGAGTGCGGGGGCTGTGGGTATGGTAAACTGAAGATGGGTTGCTTGGTTTAAACCTGAGGAAGTCACATTTAAGTTTATGTATATTCTATGACCAAAACAAATAATCACTTTGCTTTTGTGGTACCTTAAAATTGTTTTAATTTCATTTAGTTAATTTTTTAAATTTGTTCCTAGATTTTGAATTGTTTCAAGTTGGGGACCATTTTTTTTTTTCATCATGCAATATCATCCATAGAGGCAAGCATAATACTGATGATATACAACAGGCACAATAGATGTACTAATCATTGACTAAATATTCATCACTTTAGATAAAACTTTATTAGAATGAGATGTGACTTCAGAGCAAATACTATGTTGATTTTATATGATCACTACCTGTTTCTATTACCTAGTTTTATGTTTAACACAATAACAGGAAACTGAGATGCAGATGTTAGCTGGTAGAATGCTTGTAAAAGTTAGACTAATTCTTAGCTCAGTGATTCACTTACACTAACCTTAATTCACAATTCAAATTCCTTGCAAAACTATACACTGCTATATTTTATATGAGATCACTCACCACTAGTTAAAACTGCAAATGTTCACACTCATGTTAAAATGGGTTATGGCTAGGTAGTGAGATTTAAGGAGGAAAGGGAGAAAGGTAGGAAGGAAGGAAGGAAGGCACATAGGCAGGCAGGCAGGCTAAAGAAGACTAGACCTAAGTAACTGAATTAACTCCTCCAAGGCATCATGGTATTTGGTTTTTGTTACAAATTAAATGATAGTGCCATATGTTTAGAGTGGTTTAAGAACGGGTGGTTTTACTTTTTCAGACATCGATATAGAATAGTATAAGATTAACTGAATGCCTGCTTTTATTAAGACAATAACTTTAAGTTCTACTTAAAGTTACATAATGCTTATGCTAGAGCAGGTGTTCAGAGAAATACAGTTCCATAGTACTATGGGAATATTCTTGGTACTATGTATATTATCTAGGAACTTTTACATTAGAAGAAAGAATACCTTATTTCTCTCAGCTTTAAGTTTAATATTCCAGGTCCTTTTTATTCCATCTGAGATGCTACTGAGATAATCACTGTTAATTAACCTCTGATTGTGTACCTAGGAACACTGAGAATACAGTTGGTGTGTCTAGGCCTTGATACACCCCTCCTGCCTTGCTGTTCTATTTGGCGTTCTGAGGTCTCAGCTGCCTCCTTAAAATGATGACACATCCCATCTGTATATGAGGTCTTTGAGCCAGTTCTCCTGTTTCTGTTTTACAACTTATATAAATATATATATACATACAACCACATATATTTAGTAAACATATTAATAGTGGAAGTAATATGAAAGTAGGACTAGGGCTAGCATCACTATAGGCAATTTTTTTTTTTAACATCTTTATTGGAGTATAATTGCTTTACAATGGTGTGTTAGTTTCTGCTGTATAACAAAGTGAATCAGCTATACATATACATCTATCCCCATATTCCCTCCCTCTTGTGTCTCCCTCCCACCCTCCCTATCCCACCCTTCTAGGTGGTCACAAAGCACCGAGCTGATCTCCCTGTGCTATGTGGCTGCTTCAAGAAACGAAATTGAGTTATTTGTAGTGAGGTGGATGGACCTAGAGTCTGTCATACAGAGTGAAGTAAGTCAGAAAGTGAAAAACAAATACTGTATGCTAACAATATATATGGAATCTAAAAAAAAAAAAAAAAAGGTTCTGATGATCCTAGGGGCAGGACAGTGATAAAGACACAGACATAGAGAATGGACCTGAAGACACGGGGAGGGGGAAGGGTAAGCTGGGACAAAGTGAGAGAGTGGCATGGACATATATACACTACCAAATGTAAAATAGGCAAAATTTTGAAGTAAGAATTCTATCTCTGAAGACCTGACCATTTTGTCTGATTCTCTGTCTTAAAGGCATCTTCATCTGCTCCAAGCCAAATACCCTGTCTTCACGTTTGAGCATGAATATAATTCAGGATAGTCATCAACAAATGATAGTGGTGATGTATCATATGACAGGGACTAAATATTTACCATTTATTGGGTCCTGGCATACTATAAGCAGTCATATAAATCACAAGCTCTGGGGAAATAAATTGTAAGTTAGGAGTCAATAAATAAATTCCTTATGATTACTGATGTACACTGAAAAACAGAAAAAGCAAGAATTAAAACTACTACTTAATATAGTAAGTCTCTGATATTCATAGGCTAAACATTTGAAGTCTCAACTCTTTGTGAATGATCCCATAGAGCAAATATTAATATATATTTTTATATGAAACTTGGATGATGTTGTGAGCTTCGTGTGAGTCACTTGGCCAGGAATAAGCCTAACTTTTAAGAGCTTTTCTAGCTAGCACCTACGCTGAGGTGCAGGCTGAACTTTTTTTTTTTTTTTTATACTTAGAAGTACAAAATAATTTTTGAACATGTCAAAAGACTTTGTGTAAAATGAACCCCAAAGAAAGCCAATTGTTAATTCTCATGACGGAAATAAGGAAAAAGTGAAAGTTTTATAAAATTGATGCATCTTTTAGAAAATAGAAGTTCTGTATAAATTTGGTGGTGACTCAGGCAAAAATTAGTAACCATATGCCCTATATGGGAAACAAGAAAAAGTGATGTTTGAAAACGTTTCGGCCGGCGCTCAATTCAGAATTTATGTTAATAGCATTATAAATGACTTTAGTTCTGTTTCTATAGAATCATTAGGGTCTACAGGGATCATTTAAATATTTCAGTTATACTTTACTGCTTTTTATGAGGAAAGTTATATATTATAGTGATGCTTAGGGATTTGAGAAGGTCTTGGGACCTATCCCTCATTAATATTTAAGTCTCAGCACTTGTCGATTTACTTTTCTGCTATAATTTCTTGTTGATTCTTCAGTAATTGCTAAAATTTGGCTTATTCAGCTTATTATGGAACTCTTTATGAAGGTGCAGAGTTTTCTTGAAAGTTTTTGTTAAATTTGACACTACAATGCATGGAAACTTAGGACTTAAGATACCTTAAGAACTGCAACTTCTCCAAATGTCCAAGTGTTAGCATGGGCCATGGTTAAAGTTATATCCCCAGCTGCTGATTTCCTGCTGTTTGGTCATTTTTTGACTCATTTTTGAAAACGATGGCAGACTGTATGGGCTTTCACACACAGTCTGTGGTCATACGTAGTTTATAGTCTAAGAGGGAAGCAAAGCATGTAATCATAGTATAGGCTGGTATGGGATTCTAGAGGCAGCATGATGGCATAATGAAAAGAATATGGGATTGGAGTCAGCTAACCCTCTGTTTTCCTGGATCTGTCACTTACCAGCTATATGACAGGTACCAAGCACATAGCAGGAGGTCGACATACAAGATAAGCAGCACAAACTGCTGCCAAGTTTAGAGAAGGAAAGGGTCATTTTGGGCAGCAGTGGTCAGTAGAGATATTTGACTCTATCCTTGGAGAACAAACAAGCTTGACTGGGCAGATGGTGGAAGGAAATCTGTTCTGTGGCCCAAACACAAACGAAGGTGCTGCAGGGAACAAGAAAGTGGGGTGCATACTGGGGAAAGCAGAGTGTATAAGTGTTGCAACATGGAGGTTCTGTGGCCAGGTGAGGAGAAATCAGATCAAAACTAGATTTTGAAAGAAAGACAGGTCGCCTATCTCTGTGATAAGCTTCTAGAGAGGGTACTTCCTTTGTTTTTCATCATGCTTTCCTTGGCAACATGCACAGGAAGCTCTGCTGTCAGCTTTTTGTAGAGGCTGCTTCCTAAATTTAATTAGAAGATGCTTCCTAACACAGAAGCAGAGCCTCCTCTCTTCTTTCCATTACTGCACTTTATCTAATCAAACTCAGCTCCTCAAATTTCCAGCTTAGCTGTTTTCACCACTGCCTGTGCATCAGAATCACTTGTGGAGTTATACACACACACACAGGCCTTGGGCCCAGACTTCTGGACGAATCTAGGGAAGAGGGGTCCATGCACATTTTCAAGAGAGTTTCATTGGTGATTTTAATCTTCAGAAATGATTGGGGGAGAACTTGTAGCTCATACCTTCTTTCTTTAAAATGCGGGTCAAAGATAGTCACCTGTTCAGATACAATAGCATGCTTATTTCTCCTTGGGATAACTGTACATTTCTCCTTAAAATAATGGAATATGTCACCTTGTCGATTAATTGTAGAGCTGTCAATACCCAAAAGCCTACTTTATTTACCACAGCTCTGTCTGACCCAGTGGGTCCCCACAGTCTTGCATTACCTCCCACTTGGCCAATTCAACAGATAGGACCAAGGATAACTCTAAATTTCTTACATTTTAAAATAACATACTGGAAAATATAACTGCAGTTGCTGCTCTCTTAAAAGTAGTACACATGCCTTTTTGAGGCAAAGACACAACGCAGTGTACTCCTTCTAATATTCTTTATTCTTCCCTTCCTCTACCTTCACCCTAGTGACTTGAGGCTACCCAGACCTCCTTCTCCCTTTACTCCCACAGGCTATTTTCTTTATTCAGTGCCTTATGTCCTGTCTTACATCTCATTCTCTCTCTTCAAGGTAACTGGTTTCATAAATTTAAATCATGAAGTTATAAATAGATTAATGATTTTTCCTTATAAAGAATAGCCACATTTTAAAAGATAACTCCAGAAAACAACAATGTAATAATGTCTCCACCTCATAGAATGACTCAATGATGGTGGATAGTTCAGACACCACGGCACAATAGTAGGAAAGACATATTTGAGCAAGTACGCCTTTACAAAGCGTCTCTGGAATTACACCTTGTAGACTATTCTAAGCCTGACTAGTAGGTGCTCAATAAGTGTTTTAGAATGAAGAACTGCGCCAACATATTTAAATAATGTCAAGAAAAGAGAATTGAACCAGGAGCCAGGAAACCTGAGTTCGAGCTTAGGTACAAGATGAAAATGGACCTGAAAAAGGGGGAAACAAGTGCTTAGAGAGATGGGAAGTGAACCAGAAAAGTACAATTTTTAAAAGAAAGGAAATAATTTCAAGAAGGGGTTCTAAATAAGGTTAAATTCTGTGCAAGAGATAAGAAGGTGACGATTGTGAAAATGTTATTGGTGACATTTCTGATAGTATTTTGACTAGAGTGAGAGGAAAGTCAGACAGAAGTTTGGAGTGTATAAATGGCGAAGAAGTGAAGACAGTTTTCTAGATGACTGGAAATGAAGGGATGAAAGAAAAAAAAAAACGGACAGGTGTACTGAGAGGGTGGTAGGATTGGAACAGGGTTTATCTCAGGATTTTGTTCATGCACGTAGGAGATGGGGAAGGGGCCAAGGTGAAGGAGGAATGAAAAATATAAATATGGGGAAGAGAGTGAGATATTAAAGAAGTAGATGAGGTTGGGATTAAGCACTTGAGCAGAGGGGTTTGTCGTGGAAAGGAGGAGGGACTCTTATCTGACATTTGGGTTAAAGGAGAATGCTGACTAGAAAGATATATTTCCAGGAGTGTCAGAGCAATGAGGAGGCAGAATTCCTCAGGCCTCTACCAAATATTTCCTGTTGTACTCTCTGTTCCAAGAAAAGTACTCATTGCACCTCGCTGAGACCACCACCCACAGGCCCAGCTCTATGGTATAAGGTACTTATTCAGTTAGGTCTCCCAGGACAGATCTCTACTGTCTCCCACTGCTCTAAGGCAGAAGACCTCTAAAAGACATCTTAGCTGATGGGCTGAACTCCTAGGCTTTTTGCAAAGAAACTACTAAGGCAAGTCTGAATTGAAGAATTATGACTCAACACATTTTTGGGAATTGGTTTCCAGCTAAGAGAGTGCCTCAAATGAAATTAATACAGAGCTGAGTAGGATTTTGAAGGACCATATGGCCAAGAATCTCTCAGTCTGGCAGAATGGCAAGGGATAGCTTAATAGCTAAATACCACTTAACTATATTAACAAGCTTGGCTGTGTCAATACTGGGCAAGAACTATCTCCCAGCAACAGAATCTGAACCCATGACAGCCACACTGGCTAAATAAAGACTTGGTTTACTTCAAAGGAAGTGAGTTACCACTAAATCGGCAAGCAGAAGGTGGGCCCTGCTTAGTTCCATTGACAGCTATATCTTGGTTCCCTTCTTCCACTTTTCTAAATGGGTGGCTCCTCCATGACTGTTTACTAAGTACGGCAATTACTGTATTAAAGAATTTTGTAGATGAAGTAGTAGGACATCATGATCCCATTATTTTGACCTGCCATTTTAATCCAAAAGATATTTCGACTGTAACTCTGGGAAAATTAGACTCAGTAAAAAAAAACCCAAACAAAATAACTGTGAAAGTGAAAAACTGTATAACAAAACTTTACACTTGATGGCAATATTTAAAACTGTGAAGACAGATTCTGGGAAGATAGAAAGTTGCCAGAATAACACAACACCTAAAGAATCTTTGAGCTCCCCAGAGAAGAGAGCAAGTATGAGGCTTCATTAACCTTGGGAAGGGGAGACAAGCAGAAGTCCCACTAGGTCTGAAGTTAACACAGCAGATTTTTTTTTTTTTTTTTTTTTTTGCCACTGAAGAGGGCTCAGCCAACATATGCCAGTGATGCTCCAATCTTGCACATCTGTCAATACTTCACATGGTCCTCTGGGAGGCTACATAATCCTGCTAGGGCTGACAGACCTGGAAGGGTTGGAGGGTGGGGAATAGGTGGAATAAATTGCTCCAACCATTCATATTTTAGGAGGAACTGACCTTTTCCTACTTTCACCTATAGAGTCTTAGGACCTGGTCTTACACCCTTCTCAGAGAAGGGGTTCAGGTATGCCAGTGTGTGATCACTAGCTCACAAGACAAAACCTCTGCCTCATCCACAACCTTCCACTTGCTCAAGAGAACCTCAAATCCTGGCCTGTTCTTGAGTGACAAAACCTACATTATAGGGAAGTCAAAGGAGAATTACTACCTATTTCATAGACTCTGTAAGTTGTGGGAAGGAGGTCAAGCTGAACCAGTAGCTACTATTAAAGAACAGCTAATGAATTAGACAGAGAAGAATGTTAATTTACATGTAATGAGCATTCTCAAGGAGCTGCAATTAGAAAATAAAAATAATAATCACTTGAAGTGACAATAATGATTTTCAGAATTCTAAAACCAAATAGAGAAATTGAAAAAGAGTGTAGCCACTGCTAAGAACTGAATTAGTTGTCTGGATGATCAAATAAAAGGGGAAAAAAAAGAAAATTAGCAATAAAATAAGAGACTTAGAGGAAGATCTAGGTGACATAATATGCAAAGAGGAGTTCCAGATGGGGAAAAATTGAGCATGGAATAGAAGTGATAATCAAGGAAATAATAGAATAAAAATTCCCTGAGTTGAAGAAAGACTTGTGCCTTTTGAATGAATAGGCTCACTAAGACTCAGACAGGATTAATTCTACGAAAAGCCACACACCTAGACATAATCAGGGGAAATGTCTGACCTCCAATGCTAATGAAAAAAATTCTTTCTTCTACCCAGAACAAAAATAGTTTTCTTACAAAGGAAAGATTATCTGACTATGCCATTAAAAGAAAAGGCCTATGATCCAAGAATCTTTATACTAGCCAATATAATACTCAAATGTTAAGGAAAAAGCACAATGGTTTTCAACATTCAGGGATTCAGAAAATATGCCACCCATGTATTGATATCTTATCTGTAGAAAATACTCAAGGAAGTACTCCCAACCTCGTAAAAATTCAACCAGAAGCAAATCTTTACTTTCTGAGAAGAGGAAAGAAGAACAGTACAATGAAATAGTGTTAAGCAACTTGTTTTAATTTATATGATGACAATTCTACAACTAAGATTTAGAATAGAAGTTATGACAGGATTCTTAAGAAATGTGTATTCTTAAAATTATATGCTTAAAATAAGATATATATATATGTGTGTGTGTGTGTGTGTGTGTGTGTGTATATATATATATATATATATATATATATATGTCTTAAATAAGTTTAATAAAAACTTGCAACTACATTTATTCAGCTACTTAGGAAACCCAGGAATTGTGGAGGGAAGAAAGTAGAGGGAGAAAGGCAGGCCGAAGCCTAACGGTCTCTAAAAACAAGTAGAAGGAGGAGGACTTCAGGGATAAAATAAGCAAGTAGGCTGTTCTAGTAAGGACATCATAATTATTGAACTTGATATACTAATTGAGAAATATTGCTTTACACATCATTGTGAAGAGAAGAATAAAAGTCCATATTAGAGTAACAAATAAATAAATAAATAATAAAACAATGGGGGAAAACTTCAGCAAAGTAAGCAAATAGTAAACACAAAATAATATGAACTATTAAATCAAATAGATCAGTTACCACTATATGTGTGAGTAGGCTGAATTCCTTATCAAAGTAAAAAATATCCAGGTTGGGTTTAAAAAATCAAATCAAATAGCTAAAATAGAAAACAAAAAACAAAAAGCAAAAAAGAATGTAGGAAGAGCAATTTAGTTTTGAGTGAAAATCTAGACCAAAAGCATTGATGAAGATAAAGAGTGATATTATATAGTGATAAGAGACATGATTCCCAAAACTATATGCATAAACTATACAGCAAACAAGATAAGGCATATAACATAACTTTAAGGCACGAGTTTAGCATAAGGCTTACAACCCTAGGAAACAAATAGGAAAATATATAAAAACACAATGATCATTGGAGATTTTAATAGATGTCTTTTAGATGTTGACTGAAAAATAAGCAAGGATGTAGATAATTTGAATGATACAGTTAACAAGCTTGATTTAATAGATAATTGTAGAATTATGTAACAAATCTAGCACATGTATTTTTCTCAGATAGCAACGTGAATACACTGGGCATACAACTGGCCACAAGAAGAACATGTTCCTCAGCAAATAGTGGTTTTATTCACTGAGTTCTTTGATTAGAAATTAATGAATTTATGCATCAACCACTAATCGATGACCTACCACACTCCTTCATCCACTGCTGACATTGTAGGAGACTGATAACAAAGCTGAGCTATGGAGAGAAACTGATTCAATAGATAGAGAGGGTACTGAGGTAGAGAGGGTACTGAGGCGTCCAATTCTTGTCTCCACTCTTCCCCTGAGTCAGCTGTACTATCATTCCTGTGGTTTGGCTCAAGTCAACATTTCCCTCATTTGGCTTAAGCGTTTATATTTTCATCCAAAAAAAGGGCCAACTAACCCAAGGTTCTCTCTCCCTCTTTCTCTCCACACATACATGCAAACATGTATATTGAACTTATACAAACACCTTCAATTATGTCATGTTGAATTACAAAGGCCCTAAATTGATGCAGAGATCCTCAGATTTATATCCATATGCACAAGGCCTGACAAGTTAGACTTTTCTCATGAACCTTCCTTTTCTTCCCCAGAATAGCATAATTTAAGAAAAAAAAAATTTGTTGAGTATAGAGTATACTTAGGAACCCATGGAATTTTCAAGTTTCTAAATTCTTTCACTGAACACAGACTACATCATTAAAAATAAACATTTTGAGTTTTTTGGCTTAGAATTTAAAAAGGTGAAATTTACCTTAAAGGCTTTTCTGTTTTACCTACAAAGTTAATGGTTCTCATTTCCTTTATCTCAAAGCAGATAAGCATGATGATCTGATAAGAACAGCTGGTTTCTTGGTCAGCCACTTTATCACTCTGTGTTTCACTCCTTGATAAAGATTGGCACATCTTTTTCTGTTGTCAGTGTTCTAGTAGTACTCATATCGGCTGCAGAACTAAGTCTTTCATAGATGAAGCCTAACTATTCCAGTGGTGGGCTGGAGCCAACTCTATATTCAGTGACATCAGGTGTAGCTTGAAACTGGCCATAGTGGGAGCATTTATACCACAGAAACCACAAATGCTACAGATCAGGGGTTCATTTTCCATAGAGCTAGTTTAACAGCACACTACTGATTTTTGTTCCAGGTAGCCGATTTGACAAAGTTTGGAATCTCACACTCTAGTAGGAAGAAATAAAGTAGAAAAAAGGCCTCTCAGAAACTTATTATGTTCTGCTTGAGTAAATGAATTTATTTCTGAGAAGTATAGTTTTTTAAAAAAGTCATGGAGTCCTTAAACTAATAATCTTAGGAAATGTTAAGTATGAAAAGTGATCTTATAAAATTATAAGCTTAGAAAAAAATTGTACTTTTGCTAAAGGCAAGTTAAAAACATGATCTTGTCTACTCTCCTCTTTTTAATCTCCTATATTCTTGTAGTAGTGAATCTTTCTAGTTTCTACTTCCAAGAACAACTAATTTAATTTTTCAAAGGATGGTTAGAATGGCATTTCAGTGAATAAGAATTTTTCATATTATGTCTTAATAAAACTTGGAGACCTGTTATTATTCTATGGGGAAAAAAAAATTACCAAAGCTTTTTCTTTCTGATAAAGCACTGAAACATTTTTATTACTTCATACAACTTAATAATGCTAAGCAGAAGTGAACTTATGTTCTTAATGGAATTAATCAATGTCCAGCTGATTTTAACCAGTATTAGGTTCAGACTGGGCACAAATGCTTCTCAAAGTCATGTGTGGGAACATGAACTGAAATCCCTTAATTTTCATCCACAAAATGTCCAGAAAAGTAAGAAAGGTAAAGACAAGGTCAAAACCGAGTGCCGAAAGTTGAACACCAATGAATGTGCAGAAGTCTAAGAGGGATTTGTGTTGGGAGTTGAAGTCATGATAAGGGGCTTGTCAGGAGGAGGCAGAGCCCTGCTCTAAGGGGCTTGAGTTGTTTTTATTTAGCAGCCTTTGTAATTTCTGCCCTTGCCAGCTCATGAAGGGGCTTATCATTAGCACCCCACCACTCACTGTCATCAACACTCTAAGAAGGACAATTCAATTTATTTTTATGACGGAGACCAGTTTTTGAGGTCTGGATGAAGTCTGCTACCCTCTGTATTTGACTTACAGTTTCAGGTATTTAATAAACACTGTTAAAACAAAGAAGTGAAGAAAACCACCTCCCAAAATGACAACAACAAACAAAAAACAACAAAGATAACACCAAACAACTTAAAAAAAAGCCTTATAAAAAATACTGAGAATCAGTGCATTTCCTTAATGTTATAAAGGTCTTCTGAGATTCCTGTGTGTGTGTGTGTGTGTGTGTGTGTGTGTGTGTGTGTGTGTGTGTGTGTGTGTGTTTAATTGTCTCAGCTATCGTCTATGAACCGAGAAAGACCTTCTTTTGTTCGAATGTGACAGATCAGTTAGAACTGTGGCAACTACCATTTACAGCTATTGATTTCCATGTGACATTAAAGGCCCCAAATTCAACCATTATTCTCTTCAATTGTCACAAACAAAGGTTAATAATAGTTGAGTTTGGACTGAAGGAATCAAGTAAAGATTGCCAACTGAAATTAGCACGTTGTTCCTTTCTGGGTCACAAGTCAGTATGAGGGTCTGTGTTCCACAGATTACATGTATATTATCACCCTTTTAAAATGTGCCTTTCTCCCAAAAGTAATATTCGAAATACAGAAAAGGAAAATGTAGTTTTATAAGAAATCAAGCCATTTAAAATAATAAATAATTTAAAAATATATTTCTCTTTGCGCAGAGTAAAAACATTTTGCTTTGTTGCTTCTATTGCAGCAAAATAATGTTTCTCATAACTGTAAAAAGTGGTATGTAGCATGATTAAACAATATTTCAGTCCCTTAGTTCATGCAGAGGTTACCAGCTAGAGGGGAGAAAGGTTTGATTACGTTTATGTCTTCCATGAGGAATTTTAAAGGAAAGCATACAACTTCTTTAATATATGAGTGCTGAAGCTACAGATGGCTTTCTCTCATGGGTAGGTATGAAAGAATAAAGTCCTTTTACTATAATAAATAGGCAAAAAATAGCTGGTAAGATATTATAAATCTTCACAAAAGCAATGGCAAATTTTAAAAGTCTACAAGTCTTTACAATTTCAAGTTGCTTATATTTATATCATGACTTACTACCTATTTATCCTATTTATGAATGGTAAATAAAGATGCATGTGCTGTGTCCACTGTAAAAATTTTAACAAGTACCTTATTTTAAAAATATTATTCCAAAAAAAAATAAATAAAATAAAAATAAAAATATTATTCCAATAATTTTAATTATTATTTATTGATACATTATCATTAAATAGTTATATAGCACTATCAAATTATAATTCTCCTTAGATGGAAACTAGTCATTTTTGGACTATTTCATAGACAGGAATTCTAGATCAAGTAAATGAGTTTAGGATAATTTATTGTAGATCATTATTTCTAAAAAAAAATGAGACTCCTCCTAAAAGTTAACCTGTGGTTGTTAGTAATCATTCTAAGGAATTTTGGAAGTGAAGCAATATATTTCCAAATAAACCTGGTTTATTCTTTGAATAGAATAAACATTGGGCCTGACTTAATGTCATGCAATAGCATTTCATAGCTTAATAACAACAGTGGTAGTGAAATTATTTTAACTACAGGATCCTATCCTGTGCACTCAAACATAATAATATCCTTTTAAAACCTGACTGAAATTTTAAAACACCCAAGAATTAACAAGTGTTCCTATATAATTGTATAAAAGAAGAAAGAAAATTTCTCCCTTCCCAATCCCAGAGTTTCTAACCACTAACATTAGTGTGTGTTCTTTTCATTTTTTTACCCTATGTTTATATAGGTTTATCTATATATACTTAGGTATTATTGTTATTTAACAAAAATTTAATCGTTTGCTTTGTTCTCTCTCTCTATATATGTATATACATATATATGTTTACACACACACACACCACATACATCGATATATGTGACATGTTCACTTCTTCCCCCTGATTAAAACATACAGACCTACCTCGTTCTTTTTAATAATGGCAGAGTATCCTGTTGTATGGATGTGCCAGTCCCTTAAAGATGAACATTTAAGTTGTTTCCAGTTTTTGTGTTTTTACAAATAGTGCTGCACTGAACTATTTTCAACATGTTTATGCATGTGCTAAGATTTTTATAGGATAGATTTCTAGAATTGGATTACTGGGCCTAAAAGTTCATGCCCTGAAATTTACTCAGATTCAGCATAACACTTTCTCAAAGTGTGGTACGATTGACTTCCCCATTAACAAAATGTGAGAGTGACTGCTTCCCCCACATCCACAACAGCACAGAAGGTTATCACTCTTTGCCAATTTAACTGATGAAAAATTTAGTGTCTGTGTTGCCTTAATTTGCATTTCCATGCTGACCTACGGAGCTGGCTATCTTTTCATGTTTACTGGCCATTTGCAGTTCTGCTTCTTTGAACTGACGATCCATTTTTTATTGGGTTGTTTCTCTTCTTCTTAATTGGCTAGAAATCTTTTTTTCTAATGTTCTTTTCTCCCTGCTTATATGGATAAGGCATGCTCACTTTAGAAAATACATATAGGCGGAAACAAGATTAAAGCTGTCCATGTTGCTACCCACACAGAGAGGACTATTTCTGGCATATGTTTTGTTAGTAGCATGAATGATGAGATGGAATAATTGTGTCCACTCTGTTATGTCACCTCTTCTATTCACTCAACGACATAGCCTTGGCATTTTTCTATACTTTTAATGTTCATTCACAACTCAAAATTAAAGTTGAATCAAAGCCGAGCTGCTCAATCAGCTTCCTCTCATAACTCATGTCCTGTACTGGATCATGATTACTGTGGGAATGCAAGAAAATGCCTTTTAGTTGATAAGTAGAAAACAGCAGGAAGAAAAGTGACAAGAATCTTAATTGCAATTACATACGCAAGCAGACTCTATTCTTCTAAATATTTACATGTATTTTAACCTTCACTACAACTCTATAGGATGAATACTATTATTAATCCATTTTACAGAAGAGGAATTGAATGCAAAGGCAGTTGCTTTATATAGCATATTGTATGCACACAGACTGAATCCAGTAATCCAGTTTTGTGATCTGTGCTCTTAGTGACTATGCAACCTGCTTAATGGAAGTACAAAAGCAGCAGTGAAATCATTTGCACTTGGATTGGTGTTCTGTGAATTATTTTTCCCAAGACTTTTTTCCCATTGCAGGGATTTTGAACGTAGGGATTTTTTTCATTATTTGTCTTTTTGTTTGTTTTTACTTTTTATTTTATATTGGAGTATAGTTGATTAACAATGTTGTGTTAGTTTCAGTTGTACAACAAAGTGATTCAGTTATACATATAAATGTATCTGCTTTTTTTCAAATTCTTTTCCCAATTAGGTTGTTACATAATACCGAGCAGAGTTCCCTGTGCTATACAGTAGGCCCTTGTTGTTATCCATTTTAAATATAGCAATGTGTACATGTCAATCCCAAACTCCCTAACTCTCCCTCCCCTCCACCCTTCCCTCCCCACCTGTAACTGTAAGTTCATTCTCTAACTCTGTGAGTCTGTTTCTGTTTTGTAAATAAATTCATTTGTATCATTTTTTTTAAGATTCCGCATATAAGTGACATATTTCTCTTTCTCTGACTTACTTCACTCAGTATGACAATCTGAATAGAATAAATACAAAAGAATATTTATAAAATATATTTTTTTACATAAAAATACTTGTGTTTCTCATTTCCTTGCTTTTTTAAAATTAGTTTTACCATATACATTTACATCCCTAAAAAACATATAATTTAATATTAAATGATTTTATATTATTGGGTTGGCCAAAAACTTGTTCAGGTTTTCCTGTAAGATGTTACAAAATCCCGAATGAACTTTTTGGCCAAGCCATTATATATACATGCAATTATATTCTTTCTTACTTATTCTTCTGCAACTTTCTTTTTTAGCTCAATATCAAATTCCTAGGATTCATTTATGTTTTTGCATGTAGCTGTGTACCAATCTTTTTTATTGCTGTATAGTATTTCACTGTATAACTACATTACAGATTTTTCTATCATTTTTATTGTGGATGGGTGTTTGGTTGTTTATAGTTTTTATGTTATCTCTTAAGCGGCTGTTCAATTCTTTTGCCCATTTTTCTATTGAGTTGTCTTTTTCTTGTAAATTTGAAGAAATGCATACATTCTAAATTTTACTCCTCTGTCAATTGTTTGTAGAACAAATGTTTACTCCCAGTTTGTATCTTGCCTTTTCACTCTCCTCATGGTATCTTTTGATATCAATCTTTTCTTTTATGATTTGTGCTTTTTCTGCCTGTTTAAAGAGAGCTTCCAGATCATGAGGTCAATAACACATTCTTCAACATTGTTTTCTAAATGTTTTTAGTAAATGTTTTTTGCCTATCACATTTAGGTCTTTAACTACATGTATTTGATTTTTGTGTATTGCTAACAATTGTCCTAGTACCATTTTGTTCGTAGTTCAATATTTTTGCACTGGTTTGCAATTACAGCTCACTTAAATCAAGCTTCCATATGTGCTTGGGTTTTTTTCATGAATTCTCTATACTGTAACTTTGCTCGAATATCTAAACCTGTGCCAAAACCACTATCCTAAGAGCTATAGCTTTATAAGAATTTTTGATAGTGGTTAAGGCCAACTCAATGTATATTAAGTGCTTAGAACAATGTTTAGAACAGAATAAATGCTATATGGACCTTTGTTATTATTATTATTATTATTGAATGCCTTGGCTTTTTTTTTTTTTTTTGTCATCCATATAAACTTTAGACTCAGTTGGTCAATTTCAATGAAATAATTTTGCTGGGATTTTGATTGGGCTTGCAATAAACGTAGAGATCTACCTGGAAAAAAATGAAAATCTTTATATAGCAATATCTAATTCCTGAAGTTGATATTATCCATTTTTTACATCTTTTTAAAATGTCTTTCAATAAAAATTTTTAAAATTTTCTACAAAATGATTATATACATCTTTTGTTAGATTAAATCTATTTATTTATATTTTTAATGCAACAATAGTGTATAGTTTAAAAAAATACATTCTTAACTTGGTGTAGCTAGTGTATAGAAATGAATTGATGTTTGCATATTGATTTTTTCCCTAGAAACTTTCTAAAATCTTTTTAATTCTAATAATTTATCAGTGGATTAGTTTAGAATTTCACTATAGATAATCAGAAGATATATATCATCTAATTTTTTTAATCCTTATATTTTAAAATTTTTATACTTTTATTTTATTATAAATTGATTTTATAATATAAAATTAATTAGTCTTACTGCATTGACATTTTATATCTAGTACAATGTAGGACAGATATGCAAATAGCAGGTATCCTTGTTTCACTACTGATCTTAAAGAAATGCTTACCATTAAGTTTGCAATATATATTATTACAAAAATAATATATATTGCAATTATTTTGCAAACATGTTAGATCACTTTAAGGAAATTCATTCCTATTCATAGTTTTCTAAGATGGTTTTAAAATTATGAATAGATATTGAATTTTATCAAACATTTTTTCTGTAGCTATTGAGATGATCATATGAATTTTTTCCCTTTTAACTGTTTATGTGATGATTTACCTTAATTAATTTTTTTCTTTTTTGGTTAAACCAACCTTGCTTTATTGAGGTAAGCCCCAAGTGTCATGCTATATTCACATTTTTTATGCACTGTGGGATTCAACATGTTAATATTTTGTCTGGTATTTTGTATCAATGCTCATGAGTGAGATTAGCCTGCAATTTCTCACACTGACCTTTCAATATCAAGGTTATATCTGCCGTATAAAATGAGTTGAGAGGGGGGTATTCCTTTTTTTGCTATAGTCTGTAATACTTTAAAATCTTTTCTCCAAACACTTCCCATTTTCTGAAGCTAGTTTTGGAAGGGCTGCTTTTTCCTATGCACAAAAGACCCATCTGACTGTAATGTTGGTCAGCCATTCTATAGTTAAAATGAAAATTATGAGTCTTTTTGACTAATTAGGTTTCAAACAGCTTTTGGTTGTACAGTATATTCATGGATGTTAAGACAGTATTGTCACAATTAAGGTTTTTGAAAAAATCCTTTCCAAGAGGATGTTTTCCATCAATAAACAGAAGTAAAATTAAATGCCCGATTAACAAACATAATGTCTCCTTTAATAATTCTCAGCACTCTGGTAATTCTGCTAATATTACTGTGCTATCTACAACTCTTTCCTTTTGTTTCATGTTTTGAATAATTCAATTAAAAGTCTGACAAAGCAATAACAAGAGATTAAATGTTGTAGAATTGTAATTCGAAATAAAAACATAAGCTCTTTGGAAGTATTTATTAAAAATTCTATGAAACCTTTTCAAGTATATGAGATTCTTGGATTCTATAAAGTTAACTGCTTAGCCAAGTTATCCTGCTTCCTCTTTTGTACTCAATTCCAGTAAACGAAGAAAATAAAAATGTGTAAAGCTGAATGACGTTCTTGCAAAATAGACCACTTAGGAAGGACTCTGAGACTTCTCTCTTTGGCCTACATTGAAGGAAGGATGATGCCTTGCCTTCTTTTCTCCTGTACTGTGAGAAGACTCATCTGCTGTAAGATGAGCACTGAACAGCAGGGTTTATAATTTTGACCCTTTATCTGGAAACCATTAAGGTACAAGGCAATGAGGAGGATATGAAAAGGAATGTGATATAGACCTGCCCTTAGAAAATACTTACTTTAGAAATGGAGGTAGGACAAAAGTCACTTTCATGCATAAACTAATCTCATGTGGTCGGTGGGCAGAAAGGAGCCAAGAAAATATGCTAAGGAGCATATGGATCAAGATGTCAACACCACAGGATTCAAACCTCCCATATAGATATAGTTCTGCTCTCATCAGATTTAATGATGAAGAAAGATACAACGAGGAAATCGCTTATTCTAACATCAAGATTAAAAACAAATTAATATAACGTGGCATCACTTTAGAAGAGGAGCTATGGAGTAGTGGTGAAGTGTACAGGCCTGTAGTCACACATCCTGACTCTGAGGCCTGGCTTGGCCATGTCTTGGCTGCAGGGTTTTGGACAAATTGCTTAACCTTTCTATGCTTCTATTCCTTTATCTGCAAAAATCAGGAACATGGTAACACTAGCTCAGAGGGTTGTTTGAGGATTAAATAATATAATCTATGTAAAATGTTGACACATTTCCTGGCATATAATAAACTCTCAAAAAAACAAGAGCTATTTGTTGCTAGCAATGTAAGCCAATCCTACAAATTCTTATCAAAAAATTAGTGATGATTCTATGAGAATCAGAAACCATAAGACACATTCAAACAAGAAAAATGCTAAGTAAGCAGAAAAAGAAGAAAAATACAATTAAATAAATAAAAGAAAGTAAACCATGAGAATTTTTTTTTTTTTTTTAAATCTTGTGAGATGAAAGTAGTCTCAGACCTGGGACTGCTCCTCTTCAGAGCAGGAGAGAGAGGTAGAAATGACAGGGAAGGGGACCACAGAAGAAAGGGAGTCATGAGGAAATCAAAACCTCCTTTTTAACAAAGTAAATTAAACTGTATTATAATACTGACTGGGGTATTGGTGGTGAGAAGGAAGAAATTAAATGTTCAAGTCATAAGATTTAGCCCAAAATACGTTACTTAAACAGCTTCCTAATCTGAAGTGTAGCACTGTATACAAGCATTTAAAAAATAATAATATAGCCCTCTAAATTTACCTGCTTTCTCTATTTTTATGTTCACAACTTATACCAGAATGTGTGTTGCCCATGCCAATTTTATATTTACTAATCTACATATAAGACTGGATAACTTTTGTAGGTAACTATTCCATTTGAACAAATTCGAGGTGATCTGAAAGTTTGGGTACAGGAGTCAGCCAAATTAACTGATAAATTAATAGTTTAATTTTGGAGAGTTTTTTTTTTTTTTTTTAAAGATGACAGGTTTTATATTAAGACTGACACCAGTCCAGGAAGGCACAGGAAGAACTGAACTTCAATTATTGATGGTGCTATAAGTCACAAAATCAGGAGAAAACATATGATGTAATTTTTGGATTGTGTTTTTTTTTTTTTTTTTTTCCCAATTTTTACTTTTTTTTAAACGCAGCTCCTTTTTTTTTTTTTTTTAAAGAAGGGTTTCTATTTATTTATTTATTTATTTATTTATTTATTTATTTATTTATTTATTTATTTATTTAGGCTGTGTTGGGTCTTCCTTTCTGTGCGAGGGCTTTCTCTAGTTGCGGCAAGTGGGGGCCACTCTTCATCGTGGTGCGCGGGCCTCTCACTATCGCGGCCTCTCTTGTTGCGGAGCACAGGCTCCAGACGCGCAGGCTCAGTAATTGTGGCTCACGGGCCCAGCTGCTCCGTGGCATGTGGGATCCTCCCAGAACCAGGGTTCGAACCCGTGTCCCCTGCATTAGCAGGCAGATTCTCAAGCCCTGCGCCACCAGGGAAGCCCTTTTGGATTGTTTTATATGCTGATTTTAAAAATGTTATCATTTAGTCAACGGTTTATATCATAAATGGAATCTGGTTGATAAAAATGCAATAGGAGATTCAAAAGAGATTGATACTGTTGACTTAAAAATTAGGACATCATGTCAAAGGTACACAAAACAGGAGTGATGCCTAGTCAAGGCTGAGCCATTTAGTAATGGGATGAATAAAACTACAGAGGGTGAACTGGGTTCACCTAATACAAAAGTCAGTTTTGTTTGGTGGAATCAGCTACAAAAGCCCTGCTTTTAGGAACAAATCTGTGGGAGGTTTCCTGAACTTCTCATCTTCTATCTTGTCACCAAAAATATTTCCCCCATGGCATCCTTTAAGGATGCAAGTGTCCTAGTTACCACATTTGCTTATTTACTTTCAGTTTATTATCTCCCTTTCACTTTTACAACATCTTCATAGCTCTTTATATATGTTCCTCCCTCTTCTCCCAACTAAGAAAGACAATATTAAAAATGGAAGTGTGAAATATATGAGAAAATAACACGAGCATTTTACTGCATCTGGAAGCTGACAGGACAACTGACTTATTCTTTTGGGTGCATAAAATGCACTATATTACAAGTTTGAGAGTTTACTCAGAAGGCCAATTAGTAAAAATAAGAGAAGTTGTTCCAACGGCATTTGTAAAATGTTATTAAAGGGACCAGTGTTTCTTTAAAAAAAAAACCAAAAAACTGATATAGGAAAAAGTTAAGGGGCAGAATTCAAAGTGGCAAGAAAAGAGAAAAAGAAACCACAAAATGAAGGAAACACTTAACTAGAAATTTGGAGACATGAGGAAGAGTGGAGAGATGAAAAATATAAAGAAAATGATTATAGAGATAGAAGAAAATCATTTAAGTGGCAAAAAACAATAAACTAGCTTTTCTGAGCTACTAAAGCAATTCT
This sequence comes from Balaenoptera physalus, assembly GCF_965194825.1. Classification (NCBI taxonomy): domain Eukaryota; kingdom Metazoa; phylum Chordata; class Mammalia; order Artiodactyla; family Balaenopteridae; genus Balaenoptera; species Balaenoptera physalus. The sequence goes on along the minus strand of NC_138882.1, from coordinate 110,751,687 downwards.
TATTTAAAATATCAAGTACAAAAAAAAATAAAAACAGCAATAACCCTGGAATACAATAAAGTAAAAAAAATAGAGAATGAAAATATAAAAATACAGTAGAGATAGAAACAGAAAACCAAACGTGATTCAGGAGAAACCAAATTAGAAGATAGTAATTTTACAGAAAGAGAAAATAAACAACCAAATAAAAGCAAACAGAGGGGAAAACATTTAAAAGGAACAAGGAACTAAATGCTACAAAAGGAAGAGTTTAATTATAGATTTTTATTTAATTACACTAATATTTAATAAGTATACATATTAATACAATTAAATTCAGCTACTGCAAATATTACAAAAATCCATAATCATACCAGAGGTGAGGATACTGTGTATGTTTGTCTTTAAATGCAACTCGAAAATGAGATTGAAGAATCTGGCATATTCTCGGATATTCACTGCCAAGGAAATTTGAGCTTTCTAATCCAATTTAGGAAGAAAATCAGAAATTCTTTGTAAATAAATCTAAATAAAGAATAGGAGTGCTAGGTCCAAAAGGATCAAGGAAGAGAAAATGGAGAAGGCAGAAAAACAGACAGCAATATGAGGTGTCCACAGAAAGAGGAAAGAAATTGGGAATAAGGGACATGACTAATTAAAGAATGCAAAAATGCAAAACAAAGCTGATGGTATCCAGTATCCTCAACACCTGCACAATTCCTGCCACATAATAGTTGCTCAATTAATAACTAATTAATTAATTGAATGAATGGATGTTTCAACTACCAGACTATCTTTTCAGGCTGTGTTCATCAATAGAAAAACAATGAAGGGAAAGCAAATAGGTAGATTTGCCAGGAATAGTGTCAACATAATTGCCACTTTGGAATAATAGACCTACTTTTGGAAAAAGATGAAAACCCTGAATAATCCAGAAAATTAGGAACAAAAACATACAGATTCTATGTGAATTGATCTACAGGGAAGAAATAGGTCTGCACTGTTCTCAAAGAACAATTCTTACTGGTTGCTTTGATTGTTTTTTATTGTCATCAGCCTTGGCACTCCTCTGGATGTGTGTGTAGGATTCTTGGAACCAAAATGAATATCACATACAGTAAAGTGAACCTATCCTGAAGGGAAAATGACAACCACATAACACCATGTAAAAGAATGCCAACAAAAAGAGAATTTGTTTTTGCGTTATATGAGACAATAAGGCAGAAAGAGAAAGAAAAGTAAAGCAAATGACTGTGTGACAGAAAAGAACAAGGCTCACGACATACAAGACCAAGAAAAGGGGGTGGGGGAGCCCACGAAGGCAGAAACAACGTAACAAAAAGGACAAAACCAGCAGTAGAAAAGAACTGTCAGACACAAAACCCTCAAAACAATAGATACGAAAAAAAGGATCAAGATGACAGGAAGAGCAGCATGGAATCTAGTAAGAAAAAGAAACAAAAATTTCAAATAATGGATTTTCTATCACCCCTGCTGTTCCACCAGTGCATTGTGTCACAGCCTCACAGAACAGTGCATAATTTATTATGGTCACTCGCTGCCAGGCTGTTCTAAAGGGCAACAGCTATATGAAAATACTCCCCACCGTTGGATGGCTTAATGATCCACCCTTTGTAGAGGGGTAGGGCTGTGGAATGGCCAGCGAGGACAGAACCACTTATGGTCAGGATGGTGCTCTGCATATTTAGTGCTCTCTACCCTGTGAAGAAAGGGCGAATTAACTCTGGGGCACCTCTGTGGGAGTTTTTTCACCCCTCTTCAGCTTCTCCTGAATAATCACCATCTATCAGGAGTAGATTCTGAATGCCCAATATCACATATTGCCTCCTCTAGGGGAGGGATGATGTTAAGTTGAAACAACAAAAAAAAATGGATTTTTAGAATAAAAACAGTCCTTGAAAATGAACATTCATGGCTGTAAAATTGCACTGTATTTTAATCACGTCTGGAGATTTAAAAAAGAACTGTTAGGGCTTCTTTTTAGAAATGAACTTGGATACAGAAAAAATAAATATGACATAAAAATAAAGATCATTCAAATTATTTTTACCCATCATTTTCAGGAGCATGGCCTTTTCAGTAGTATTTATATAGAAGAGTTTTCATTACTTCCACAAATAGCACTATCTTCAAAGAGAGATGCATCATTAAGATATGTATCCATTTCTATGATTAGTAAAGCCAGGGATTACTTCTTTAAAATTCTCTTTTGAGGGGCACTAGTGCCTGAGGTTGGGAGCAGAGGTTCATGAATCAGATGCCCAGGATTTGGATCCTGATGCTGCCGTTTACTTGCTATGTGACTCTGCCACATTACTTACACTTTCAGTCTCTGGACCCTCCCCTTTGTACAATGGGAATTAATAATAGTACATATGCCATAGAGTTGTGGTGAGGATTACATGAGTTAGACCTTGAATCAGAGCCTGGCAGGTGTCAGTGATGGTACCTGCTCTCAAATAAAGTGTGAGGGGACATGCAGGAGGCATTTGTAATCCAGAACTGTCTGTCATTAGGTGGTGGGCATGGAGACAGGAGAAAATAATGTGCTGCTCCAGATCTTCTCAATGCAAATGGCACAAAAAACCACTTTGTATGAAGGCTTAATTCATCCACTCATTCATTCATTCACTCATTCATTCATACCTTTATTAATCTGTCCAAAAAATATTTACTGAACATAGCATGTGTCAGAATAACATTAATCTTGGGGGTTCAATGTAGAGCAAGTCACTCTAGCCATAGTTCCTTTGTCTGTAATATAGATAATGTTCTATCTTCTACCTCAAAGTTGATTGAGGAGTGGATGTGATCCCATGTATAGAAAGACCTAGCAAATTGCCTAGAATAATATGGGCACTAAGTGAATAAGCTCAATTTCTATTGTTCATAAAAACTCTTCATGAATTTATTATCTTGGTGTATATATATATATATTTATTATATATATATACACATATATATATATCATGGTAACTTTCTTTGTAGCCACCTCAAAAATATAATTCCTTATTTACTATCTATTGGGAAAACTCTATTTCACTTTACCCTAAATCTATAATTTCTATAGAGAGAGTGAATATCTAATATATATAATATTCAAAATTTTATATATGTAAGTTTTTGTTTAAAATAAGGATGGCTCCATTTAGAGGAAAGTTTTTAATAAGAGCTTAGTGATAAGGATTGGAGAAAGTATATTGAAAATATCAGAATCACAGATATCAGTGCATGGTCCAGGATTGGAAAAGTAAAGATCCCCTGATAGTTGGGATTATAAACCATGGATTTGTCTGAGGCTAGGTCAACAGATGGATAAAGAATGTTTACCTGTTGTGGGTAAGAATGAGTCATTCACTACACCATGGAACAAAGAAGAGAAAGCTGGAGAGAGTGTGACTGCTGAAGGCATCATCTGTTTTCCTGGATCCATACAATCATGAAGTCAACTTCAACCTTGTACCATCAGTTACATAAGCTAATATACCTATCTTAGTTTATAATACCATAATTCCTCCATCTGCAGAAGACAGAAAGCTAAGAACTATCTTTCCACTTGTTTCTTCCTTAAAACCCATATCCAATTCATCCTCAATTGCTGTTCAATATACTCCTTACCTTTGGCATATCCATTTCTCCATCTCTACCATCATTTTCCTCATCTAAGCTACAAACCATTGATATTTTTTACTTGAACTACTTTCTGCAAGAGATTTCAGCTGGTCTTCTCAAGTCCATTCTCATGCTCCTCTATTCTATTCTCTCAAAATGAAAATATAATCCTATCATCCCCACCATTGTCACCGTTCCACTCACCAAACACATGCACATGTACATATGCACACACATATTCAATAAACCCTTTACTAGCTTTCCACTGCTGTTTGGATAAGTTCAAAATGCTTAACAAGGCCTGGTTATGGGGTCTTAGACAGCATGACCTATATTTTCCTGTCCAATACCGTCTTGTGCCACACACATCTGCTCTAAGTACCCCATTCTTATTTCTTGCCCTTAACAGGAGGTGTTTCAGCCACAAGGCTTTTGCTCATGTTGTTTCCACTGCCTGGAATGCTCTAACCCACCCCAATCATTTCACTTGGTTAAAAATCCTCTAAATATTTCAGTTATCAGATCAAATATCACTTCCTTAAGTTATCCTTCCTTGACCTTTCCTTAAGTTATCCTTCCTTGACCTTTCCTTAAGTTATCCTTCCTTGACCTTTCCTTTCACAGGAAAGAGGAATAGAGAACAGACACTAGACGTGAAGGGAGCTAACTGTTCCTTCATATACCAAGTTCTCCCATATTAGGCAAAACATAGTTATAGAAAAAACAGGAGTGGAATGCCTCCTATGTTGCCATACAACTTCTTGTGTAGTCAAGAAAAGAAATATGTTGGCAATGGAAAACTGGCAACAGAAATCTCATTTGATAGAGAACTAGAAATTTTACAAATAAGAGAAAAAAATCTGCATTCTCTTTTTTGATGAGTGATTAACATACATTAAATGTAACTGAATTTGCAGTTACCTTTGATCTATGAGGACTTTTAAAGCTGAATATACCCAGGAACAACAGATAGGGAGGGAAGAATAAACACCCAACCTATCAATTCTAGAAAAAATAAATAGCAAGTAATACGAGGAAAGAACCAAAGATATTTAAAACATCTCAAAGTGGCTAAAATTGACAATCATGCTTTAAATTGGTATCTCTTTAAACAAAACTTTTTTTTCAGAGTATGTATTAATTAATCATATTGCTACTTGATAAACTGACTTTTTTTGAAAGAACAAAAAACAATGTTAGCTCCAAACATGACTGTCATTAAGATTTCTGCAATGTAATCAACGTCAAGACAGACTTCATGTTTGTGTAAAATCCGTGATTCCCCATAAGGACCACCTCGTGTGTTTCAGGGGATGGGGGATGTAATAGTTCCCTGGGAATGTGACTGCCGGACCATGGTAACAAAAGCCCTAGAAATTTCAATTCTGAATCAGTACTCCTAGGCTGTAAAATGCTATGAGTTTGATAAATCTATTTTCTTTGACTTACTTTTCTGGGGGGGGAGGGGCAATATTTTCTTCTATAGTCAAATAAACCCATGTGCCTCCTTCTTAACATTGGTCACCTACTCCCAGCTGGAAGCCTTAAACTGATTGTACTTTAAAAGATTACTTCTACCCCAGCGAGAAATGTGTAAAAACTTTCTCTCTGAAGTAGAAGTTGCCTTAATTTTACGGTCTTCTTAAAAGTAGTGCCTCTTACGCCTTCCCTTGATTTGCCTTATTCATTATTCTCTCTCTTGCCTTATCTTGAACTCTGCTGCCTCTGAGTCTGTTAGCTCATGAGTTCTTATTAGTTTTCTGGTCCAATCTTGCATTCTAGCCCAAAATGCAGTGCCCTTTTACTCCTGGGTCTTTTGTCCCTTTTAATGCAGGACTCAAGTCCTATTTGCCAGTTCTTTCAAATATTCTAGGCTAGTTGGATCCCATGACTGGACCTGCCATTCCATTGCCAATATTTCTATCTTAGTAATTTTGGTTTCCAACTTTTGTTTCTATTCTGCACTGCTGATACCTATTTATTCTGGTGTGACATTATGGTATACAAACTGCATGATATCACAGACTAAGATCATAGCCTCTCCCCACCTCATTCCCACATCTCTCTCTTTAGGTCAAACATATTGTTGGTTCATCTTTGTGCTATAGTCAACAGACATATAGAAAACTCTCAAATTCACTGTGATGTGATCATTTGAGAGTGATTTTAAAACAGTTTGAAATGCTATTGCTGCTTTATTTCAGGAATATAACATGATGAGTGTAGTAAAAACCACATTAAGTTTGAAAATACATATTTAGATGTTTTTCCTGCAACCATTCACCGGGTGGTCCACCTATTTGTACTAAATATACATATATATATATATGTATATATATATGTATGTATATATATATATATTTTTTTTTTTAACTGACAGACCCATGATTGTTATTCTAGATAAAAACAATGACACTTCCTGATCTAGAACTAGTATCTCAGTTAGATTTAAAGGGTGTTGCTTTCTACTAAAATTTATTATTTTTAAAAGAAAGGGATCATTTTTATATCATTAACCAACATTAATAACTAAAATTGAAAACCTCATAGAGAACCAGCTTAAGGCAAAATATTGGCAGTTCTGTAAATGCCTCTTACAGATCTCCTGTAGTTGTCTACTAATCCAAGCACCCATGTCTATGCAAATGTCTGGGAATTAAAATCAAATAAAAAATTAGGCAACATAATATAGTGTAAAGCAAATATTTCTTTTTAATCAGGGATACTCTTTCTCATAACCAAGTTAATAATTTATTTTAAAGCACTTCCAAAATTATGCCGCCAAAAGGAAAAATAAAAGAAGGCAGGATAGTAAAATGTATTTGGGTAATATCAGATTTCAGTCGCTTTTGCAGAAGCTTATACCATGCATCCGTTTCTTGTCTGTCTTCCAGGAATGAGGTTATTTTACAGTGCAGTGATTTCCAAACCTGTGACATCTCAGGGGCTCAACCCACTGAGGCTAACCTAGCCTAGCCCACGTTTCGCCAGTCAGCTCATAGACCTCAAGAACAACTTCCTAGCCCGAACTTACATTCGTCCATGTTGATTAGAGCAAAGTTAAACACCACATTCAGGACAAAGCAACACTTTGACACCCATGTTTCTTAGAGGGGCTAGAGTCAGAAGGGATGGGAAGAATCAAGAACCTTAAACAGAGGAGGTCTCGTGGGCACATACCTAATCAGTATCAAAAAGAAAATTTAACTCAGCAGTAAGCCTCACCTTAGATTCCCCCAAGAGATGTCAGAGAGATCACTGGGACTTGAGTTTGTTGTATTTTACCACTGGTGGGGCTCTCACATTTCTTTCTCTAACCTTTAAGATTTCTCATACTCTTGAGTTCCTGCATTTCACCCCTCTGGGAAATATAGGAAGTGCTATCACTTGTCAGCTGTTTTGGCTTTAAAAGAGGTATCTTTATACTGTCCCCTCCGCAGACATTCAATGGGGACCAGATTGAGGCAGGGCTGTGGTCATTGTTCCCTAGACCTTGTATTGCGTATGAGATAGAGGGTCTGTTAGCCCAGCCGCTGGAAAAAGGTTTTACTTCCCAAGGGAAGTGCTAGCACATCTGGGGCAATGTGGTCCTCACACTTAGTTCTGGATTCTCTTCCTGGTGACAGACATCTGCTGTCTGGCAAGGGCAAGAACAATAATCTGTGTTTTATGAAAAATGTTGGCATGTTTTAACAGAAGCAAACCCTTTCTCTCTTTTTTTAATAAAAATACAGAGTTTATGTAAATTAAATTTGGACACAGAACAGATCATGAGGGAAATATCAAAGTGTTGCTTTAGGTGACCTTAATATAACTCAACAATTATTTAAGATCACTGAACATTTTAAGATTTACCACTTGTAAACTAGTTTGTTTTGCTTAGCTAAATCATCATAAAAAGCAGGACTGTATATGTATTTCCTGATGAGAAAATTAATGTTAAGACTGTTTTAGTTGAATAATCCAGTGTTTGGAAATTCTATGCAGAGAATGTATGTAAATAAATGGAGGGGGCTGTGAGATAGAAAGACATAGCAGGTGATGATGGTGACACCGCCATCTTTATTCAGGACTCTGCTTTGCCTGTAAAGCTAGAGTAGTCTTCTCTCCAATTACATACTAGCATTTTGGAATTTTCCATCCAAAGGAATTGTTACCAAGCTAGTTGTGCACTATTTAGCAATCATACCCACCCACAATGAAGGCCAAACCATGGCATCCAAAACACTGAACAATGAGAATCCTCCAAGGGCCAGATAAATAACATCTCTGTAGCCTCTTAGAACTGTTAGGTAAAGAAATCCAAATTCATTGACAGTGATTCAATCTCTAGGTCACCATAGACTGAAATGAGAGTATGTACCTAGTTTTTATCTTTAACCTGTTCATATATAAAATATTATTTTTCCTTTCTCATGGAAAATTTGTTTGATTGATAAAACATACCCAATTAATGAATTAGATGTCATTTGAAATAGAATTAGACAGGTGATTTTTATTTGAATAATTTCAGTTGAAAAGATACGAATTCCAGGCGGAGGGAATAATAGTATTCAAAAAGGTACGGAGTAAGAAGTTTCCAGGGCAATTGACTGACTTATTCAGTTGACTAGAGATTTGGTTACACCCAAATGACAAAGTAGAAAATACTGGACAGAACACCGGATGGGGGTCAATGACAAGGGCATCACAGGCTCTGAGCCTTGTTAGTTGGTTACCTCAGGCTAAGGTTATTTAGATCACTTCCCAGTCCCCAATTCCTGTCCTCTAAATAAGGAGGCTGAACTGGGAAATCTTCAAGGTTCCTCTCAGTTCTGGGAGTCTGTGCCACATCATTGACTCAAGGCAAAGAAGGAAACAGCTGGTGTGAAAAGTAACTCAAGAAAAGACTTTAAAAATGTATGCTTTCTGATGGCAAGGACAAAAAAATCATGGGGATTACGTAACCAGTATTTTAAAGTCCTGTGGAGCATGTTTCCTCTTGCTCTCCTTTTTTGCTATGTGGAAGATAAACTAGGAAGGTAGGAAGACAAGGCAACTTATCCCATACCCCACGCCCCCCCCCCCAACTATTTTTCTTTCGGTAGCTGATGGAGGGTCTAAGAATTAAAGGCACTGCTGGCTGAAGAAGGCAGCCTAGAGAATCTTCAATGTCAGGAACCCAGAGGATTAGCAAAAATGCTGGGAAGGCTTGGTTTCAATACTTAAAGGTTGAACCAGACAGGCACATACTGATCAAATCCATGTTGCGAATGAGCACTTATCCTTGGTCAAATGTTTGCTGCTGTTTACATGTACCAGATATGTTGTTAAAGGAGCCTAATTAAGCTCTAGTTCCTCATTGCTGCATGGCAGTGCAGGCCAAGTGTGGCCATATCTTCCTTATTGCAAGAGACGTAAGAAGTAGAATTTCTTTGTCCAGCCACCTGTTTTTAAAATGTTGGTAATAATTTCAAAAACAAAACAACCACAACAACAGTAGAAAGTTACTCAAGGTCTATTCAGCTTCTGTGTGAATCTAGGTTAGGAGGTTCTACAGGGTGGAAGTGAAAATATTCAGTATAATTCTAAAAGGACAAAAGAGGAATATTCACTCAATGCCCTATGAACACTTAGCATTTCAGAAAAGGAGAAGACCTCAAAGAGGTGCCATTTCATCTGGACTTTACAGAATTTATTGTAGTTCAAGTACCTTTATAAAGTAATATGCTGCCACAGGAAATTGGTTTACACAGATTGCATGTAGACAACTTTAAATTTGAATGTCAAGACATCAGAGAAGCTTCCTTATTCCCAAGAGACAGAACACCTAAATGGTAGGTTCAGGTTTGTTTGTGACTTTAGAGCTGACTTAGTCCTGCACTTAATTTTAAATTAATAACAATAATATTTATGCTCATATTCAAGTACTGATTTATTAGGAACTGTTCTCTGTGCCTTTCCTATATTCAGGCTTACATGCTAATTAAAGCTCAGGCCCCAGGGGCCACTGACCAGCTTTGTGACCTGGGAAACATGGAAGCTCAGGTTTTTTTGTTTCTTATTTTTTGATTTGTTAAATGGGATAATAACTCATCCTACTTCAGAGGATTGTTATGAGCAAAAGGAAGAAGACAGAAAAAATTTTCATGTTGTAATATAACTCTGACTCTTTGGAGTATACACAACCCAAACTAGAGCACATTTTCACCTTTACTTGAGCAATAAGTAAAACGTTGACTTTTATGCAGGCCAGGGAAAATGTTAATGTTTTTAAAAAGAACAACATGATATGCATTTATTTCTTTAGTTGTTCTTGCTTTACCAATGCTCTTTATGGGTAGGTTAAAAAATTTCATGTTAGCCTGCTGCCTATAATGTTAGCATTTAAAGAACATTAAAGCTGGAGGGGATTTAGAGATCATCTAGTTCAAATTCCATGTTATAGAGATGGAAACTGATGCTTTAGGAGAGTAAGTGACTTGATCAAGGTGACACAGATGGTTGATGGAAAGAATAAAGAATGAGACTGCCTTTAAACACTTAGAAAGTGTCATGCTAAGTGTTTAAGATTTTATATGAAATTTCACCATGCAGGGAATATACAATTCAAATTCCCAAGGTCGGCTTGAGATATTATTTATTTCTATAAATTCCATAAATGTATATGATGTCTCTGTGCTGTAAAGGTTAGAGCCTTTTCTATTCATATATTTCACAATTTTTAGTCACTTACGGAAACATAAAGAGTTTAAATATATAAGTATATGTTTAAATATATATAGCTAATTTAAAAGCACTTAGGTACAAAGGCAGTATTTTTCACTTATTTGATATTTGCAAGAAAATATTTGAGATAAAGGAGAATAAAACAGATGTTTAGAGAGGAAAATATACTGTATTATGATACCTTACCTCATCTTAAGGAGCTAAAATCACTATTGTTTCTAGAAACACCAGAAATGTGGACAGTACAAGAGAGTGTTTCCAATGGATAAATATTCTAGCCATGGAATTAAGGTCAGTTTGTTTCATTCATGAAGCAAACATTTATCAGGCTCTGGCGATACACACAGGTCTGTGCTTGGCACAAAGGGAGCTTTCAGCAGATGGGATTCAGGATCACACTGTGATGGGAAAAATGAATTGGAATGGCTCCTCGGTCCCCCTACACTGAGTACAAATTCCCCATCCCACCAACTTGCAAGTGTTTAAAACTATGAACCTTAGGGAGGGAAGAAGAGCCAATGGGAACAGGAGGCAGAGAAAGGAAAAAAGGAAATAAAAGAAAAGATGAATAAGCCCCAGATGGTTTTGTGCCCACTCTAAAAATTCAGAGTTATAGTAAAGATTTTTTTTTCAATGCACTAATATTCTTCCTTCCTGCTATTTAAAATATTCAACATTCATGTGTCCTGAGGCAGAGTAATCATTTAAATTATGTTGGAGCAAAATGATTAAATTAGCTTTATTTTCCTATTATATAATTTGAGGATATAATTCAAAAGAAAATTTCTAAACTTGGCTAACAGAAAGAATTGGTTATAGTTTTAGAGATTATAACTAACAAGTGAAATGGAAATGGTTCTAGGTTTCCTATAGTCTAAGATACAATGGTTTTTGGAACATATGTTTTCCATGAGTTTTAGAAATCTTAATGATAACTGACTGCAAAATTTTAGCACTTGCATCTTCATTCAGCCAAAGGCTGTGAGAAAATTTGTGTGGCTAAATAACTTTCTGGAGAGGATACACCTAAGACACTTAACAGCTGGGTAAGTTTAGAGGTGTTCCCAGAGCAAAAGTCTACTCTAAAAAATAAACTCAAAGCTGGGCAACATTTTCAAAATAATTGTCATATTTGTGGCAAGGAATATATATTAAAATACATCTTTCTTTTAAAAGTTAGTCAATAGATTTAAATTTTCCATAGCTGTTTTAATCCATGTAACTAAAAGATATTTTGGTTCTAAGTTTCAGACACTGGGAAAGGGGTAAAGAGAGAAACTCGACTCCCTCAGGCCCTGCTCCAGGTGTCCTTTTAGGAACCTTCCTCATTTTAACGAAGTTACACATCTTGACACACTGACTGCTGCCTGATCATATGACTTATAAAAGTTATGATTTAATATAACGGTATTTTTCCTCTACAGGTAATTCTGAGGCTCGTTCTATTACCACACTTCTGGATAATCTGTTGTGAGTGGAATAGAGAATGTACTTGAACAACATTTGACTAGGCCATCCTTTCCTGCTGCCATAAAAGAATGGTTTCTTCCTAAGTCACAAATCTATTCTGAATGTTAATTAAATATTTACAAGGTACTTTAAAATCCTCCCTGAATGCTAATATGAAAAGAGCAACCTATGTTCATTTGAATAAGCAGAAATTTCTGCCCAAGTTAAGGGCCTCTGGCCTCTGAGTTTAATTCAAATAATTCTATGACTTGAAAAAAACAGAATTGAAGAATTGAGCACCTACTATGTACAAGGCCCTGTGTCAGATGTGGAAATAAAACTAAACTTTCTAGGACTAGGAAATTTTTCATAAATTACAACATTTTGTATTATTTAATTCACATCATTTCCCTCTGGGCTTAAAAGCTAAATTAGATGCAAAATACTCCCCTTTTTAGCATTAAGCTTTTACATTGTTCCTTAAAGTATAACACTGTATCTAGTTACACAAAGATGCAATATTTTCTACATATTAACATATATTTCCACATTTTATTCATTAGGTTTTTGAAAGTATTTTAGCATGAAGTTTCCATTTATTGTATCCAAAAATAAAAACAGCATTAAAGTCTTTTTGCAACTCCCAAAACACAGTTAGGGAATAATGATCATATGCTAAAAAATGTAAAATGCAATTTGTGCTGTGCCCCATTTACTACAAAATCACTACGAACAATGCATTTTGTACAGTATATTGCTCCAGGGAAACTGGATCAGCATCAGGAATGAATAAAGAACATTGCATTTGAAATCAGCTAATTCTGCTTCGGCGCTTTTAAAAACTATTTGTTATGATATTACCTCCTGTCAAGCACATAATGTGATATTTTCCTCAATAAACCTAAACAGTTGCTGTAATTTCAACTTCTCCCGTTTTCCACCTTTTAAGCACTAAATATTTAAACAATGCAGACCTGGAAGTCTCAAGCCACTCATCTGATCCTCCCATCTTCCTGCCTAAGGTATAGTAACTATCCGTACAGGGCCTGTTCTGTCACACAGACATACATAATGGCAGCCGTTGAGGTCCTTACCTGCCCGCAAGCCAGGCCCATTCCTCTTTCTCCCATGCCATGTGGACACGACAAATTTAACTCCAGGGCATCTGCTCCAGAAGCCTTTAAGATGTGGAAGGAAAATGAAAGTAAAGGCAAAGCTTTATTCGTGTACTGATAGGTTTCACCATTGATAACTCAACATAGGTCACATTTGCCAAATTTTAACTACTCTGCTTTCTGCACCACGGCTACCTTGTGAGGTATATTCTGACTCTCTCAAATGAGAGTGTGTATGGCAGCAATAATAATAACAACAGCAAATATTTATTGAGTGCTTATAAGGTGACACTCACTGCACTATGTGAGTTATATTTGTTATCTCTGACTCTCATAATCTTTGGATTATTAGGGTACCAATTTTACAGATGAGGAGACTGAAGCTCAAGGGAATTAAATGACAAACCTGGTTATCAAATGCCACAGCAGAGATTTTAACTCAGGTCTGTTTGACATCACATTGATTCTGCCCTACACAGCTTCTATTTTCATAGAAACAAATCTTACTAATTCTGGATAATTGGTACTGGAGGTAGCAGTGCAAAGAAAAATGTAGTAGGCTAGCTGGAATGAATTTGAGTAAAATTTTAAATGTTCCTCTTTTATCAATTAACTTTTATTATTCATTAATACTGCTTTCATATGCTTCAGAGCATTCAAGCATGTTAATTCCCCAAAACTGGAACACCATTCATTATGTTCTATGTTGCTTTAAAAAAATTCAAAAGTAAAATAAAATTTTGGTAACAGTTCAAATTAAACCAAAGTACAGAAAAATATAAATAGTCTTTCTCTTCTCTCCTTCCATTTCCTACCTCTAAAGTAATCAATGTTAACAATTTAATGTGTAATTTTCTACTTTTTCTATGTATATAAAAAAGTAAAACATACATATAACACATGCATCGGGCTGTTTTTTTCTTCTTGGTTTTGCTCTTTATATTTTTCATTTTTTTCTTCCAGTTTCATTGAGATATAACTGACATAGAGCACTATATAAGGTTAAGGTGTGCAGCATAATGATCTGACTCACATGCATAACAAAATGATTACCACAAGAAGTGTAGAGAACATCCATTATCTCATATAAGTACCAAATAAAAGAAAAAGAAAAAAAGCCCTTGTGATGAGAACTCTTAGGGTTTACTCTCTTAACAACTTTACATAATGACAGACAGCAGTGATAATTATATTAGTCAAGTTGTACGTTACATCCCTAATACTTGTATATCTTATAACCAGAAGTTTATGCCTTTTGACTGCCTTCACCCAACACACCCTGACTCTGATAACCATAAATCTGATCTCTTTTTCTATGAGTTTGTTTGTTTGTTTATTTTCAAAGTATAATTGACCTACAACACTGTGCTAATTCCTAGTGCACAACATAGTGATTCAATATTTCTATACATTTCTATACATTACAAAATGATCACCATGGTAAGTCTAGTCACCATCTGTCACCATATAAAGATATTACACTACTACTGACTATATTTATCATACTGTACATTTCATACCCATGACTCATTTATTTTGTAATTAGAAGTCTGTACCTCTTAATCTCTCTCTCCTATTTCTCTCATGTTTTTTAACTGATAATCAATTTTACTGTAGCTCTTAAAAGTCCATGCTAAGAAACATGAAGTATAGATAATTTTGTCTTACTTTAATAATTAAACAGGAATCTTTCTTATTTAACTCATTAATTCATTAGTATACAAATGGGTCTTACAAAAATGAAAAAAAAAATTCACGCTAAGCATTCTTATAATAATTGGAGAAACACAGAATTTTTGAGAAGTCTTCTGTAAAAACTCTAAGAACAAATAGAACACTTTTTAATTTGAGGAATGGAGGATAAACTAAACAATCCTTTTCCCTAACTTCTGGAACTCCTCCAATGCCACAATTTCCTTTTAAGTAAGGTAAACCAGAAGCTTGAATCAGTTCCCATAATATTATAACATGTCTATATCATCACAATAAAGTTCATCATTTTCTAGGTGTACCAAACCTTTCTTTAGGTCAACAGAGTTTCTTCAAGTCTCTCTTTTCTTCCTAATCGATCAAGATTTTAGCCTATTTTTTCCTGTTTCATGAATTTTAAATAGGACCTCAACAAACTTAAAAATTCTAGTTAGTTCTTTCTTGGTTGACTTCCTACCTACCTTTATTCGTTAGTGAGTCTGCTTTTTCTTCTGTACATTTGTGAAAATTCATTTGCCTATTTTCTAACATGGTTTTATTACGGTTTTTGTTTCTTTAATTCAATTTTAAAATGCTTCATGTTATTTGAAAATTACCATGAATCATGCTACATTTTTTCCTGCTGGTTTGGTGGTAAGCTCGGACAAAGCACAACCTGCTAAACTCTTCAGCTCTAATCCTAGAGCTGCTGAGGAATTTGGGCAAGTCAGTTAACTTTCTTTGTCTCCATCTATTTAAGTGTAAACCAGAGATAATATGACCTATCTCAAAACCATGTCATGTGGGAATTTCCAGCTTAATTAAAACATTGTACATTGTAATTATATACAATACTGCGCTTTTCTTATTATTTCTTAGTTATTTCAAATACTTCTTTTAGACTTCTTTATTTCTTTTAGACTGCTAGTTGAATTGCAGCAATTAATAGTAAATCAATTCAACATTTTGGAATAAGTTTTAGGTACCATTCGTATACATATTTACATTATACATATTTACTAAATTTTAAGTGCAAGTTTACAATTAGCTATCATAGTAGACAATAATAACTAACATTTACTGAGTACTTACAATATGTCAGACATTTTACTAGGCTCTTTGTAATGGGATATACCATTATCCCCATTTTGCAAGTGATAAAACCAAAGTACAAAGAGTTCAAGTGACTCACTTATTGTTCTATAGCTTGTAAATGAGAGCAGGGTCTTGAACCCAAGCATTCTGAGTCCAGAGCCTGTAATCTTAGTCACTATCATAACTGATTAGAAATCACTTATTCCATGGCTGGAGTTGTTTCAGTGTGTTAACAAAACATTACAACTCGACATCCTCAAAGCTTCTAAACTTTAAATAAATATTAAAATCTTGTAAAACCACTTATCCAATTTAAAGTCTGTTCAGTGTCTAATTGCTAAAAATGTCCCCAGTGTTATACACGTATACAAACACTGACCCACCAAACACACCTGGAAAGACCTTTGAAATGAGCATCTAGGCTTCAAAAACAGATAATCCTGCTCAAGGTAACACCAAGAGATGGGGAATATTCAATTGGCCTCTGCTTGAATGCTTCTGTCATAGGATGTACACCACCTTAAAAGGTAGTTAATTCTATTTCCAAGCAACTATATGCATTCAAAAAGCCTTAATTGCTGAATTAGCATGAAATGTTAAATTAACTGAAACTGGGCATGCATTCTTACTCCTGTTAGTCACAAGCTTTTTAGTTTAGTCACTTAGCCCAGAGTTTATTCTGCCTCACCTAAATGATTATACAATAAAGTAATCTAGTGAAGGCAGTGACAAAATTTGCTGTTTCTAATTTCATATATTATCTATCACCCATCTATCGGCATGAAGTAGAATGATATGTTAATAGTGTGGACTATGGAGCCAGAGTTCATGGGTTTGAATCCCACTTTTACCACATACTAGCTGTGTGAGTTTGGGCATATTATTTAACAACTTTTGGCCTCAGTTTCCTCACTTCTAAAAGGTGGAAAACAATAAAAGTAACTCGTAAGGTTGCTTTTCTAAGGAATAAATAAATTTAATCAAAGTGAATGACTTAGAAAAGTGCCTGGACTACATTAAATACTATGTTAAGTATAAACAATTGCTATCTATCTACCTGTCTCTCAGTCCATCCATCCATCCATCCATCCAATTAGAATCTCCAACTTGCCCTTCCTCAGCTTTGATCTGAAAAAAATTTAGAGTAGCTATCCATACTTCAGGGGGAAAAAAGAAAACTATTCTAAGGAATTCTCAGAGTAGTGGTAGTAGTGTGATTTCTAAAATCTTCTGAATCATTTTATAAAAACTCTCAGAGAAACTAGGGAAGCAAAACCACAAACCCTTGTACAACATATACAGCAAAATCGGGTACACAGCTCTTTCCCTTCTCCTTTCCTTACCTCTCCCTTCCTTCCCGATCAATGTAGTTCTAAAGTCATTGGTTGGGGCAGAGCAAGGTAGGTGACTAGGAAGATCTAAGGAAGAGCCACGAGGGTCCAGTGTGGGATATCAGAGCCCAAGCACGGTGAGAAGGACAGACATGTGGAGGGTGGCTTGGTGTAGTGCATCAGAGCCCTAGTGGGAAGGGAAATCTTCCATGGATCAGGGGAAAAGGCAAAGGACATCAGAGCCCAAGCAGGGTGGAGAGGCATGAAGCTACACTTTTTGGATTCTCTCTTAATTTCTTCTGTTAAAAGAATACGCGAGGTCCACGGCCAACTTTCTATGTAGCAACAGTGCCAACTAGTCTCAACTATCCAAAACTGGGGACACAAGTTTTCTGGGATCTTAAACCACTTTGAAGTGGACGTGGCACAGGTAAACACTGAACTGGCTTGGGACCCACTGGGCACAAAGTCTGTGACTATCTCTTGTCTCCAACTAGGTGTCTATCTTCCCTGATTCCATTCTGTCCTGCTTACTGTTTGTGTTCCAGGACTTATATCCAACTGGTCCTACGTATTTCTGTAATGCGCCTCTCTGTTTTCTACCTCAGCCTATTTGAGATTTCCTAACTTCAACATCTATTTAATTTTATAAAATACTGCTAGCCCAGATCCAGGTCAAAAATGAACCTGGTTTCAAAGTGGTTTACGTGGACTCTCTGCCTGGAATAGTGTGGCCGCCTGGTTTTGACATCTATGCCTCTCAGCTGGGCCTTCCTTGTCTCATCCTAACAGTTACAGCCAGACCCTTGGCAATCACTCATCAAGTCCCTGACTTAAAATCTTCAGCTTTGGATCTTAATCACCTCAAGTTCATTGGTGCCCAATAAAGTGCACTCTTCCCATTTATTGTATAATTGCTTCCTTTTTGTTCGTCACATGCCAGTATGCCAGCTCTGTGCCTCTATTTTGCTTCACTCAACAAATATCTGAGGATTATCCGCTGGCTGGCAAAGCCATATGTTTGGAAATGGGAATTAAACAGTGAACCAGATGGGGGTCTCTAACCCCCCTGAGTTTGCTTTGTCATAAGGAAGATAGGTTACAGGGCTGATGACACCACTGTTAATCACCATTTTATTAAATTCTGCAGAAAAAAGGGACAAGCAAAGGTAGACCCAGATTTGGCGGAGCCTGAAGTTTGTACAATTTGGGGAAACTTCTTTAAAAATGAAAAATAATTTAAAAATGACAAACAGAAAATTAGTACAGGCGCTCGGAAGTAGCTTGTACAAGTAAGAGCTCTGAAACTTAACCTTCATTAGCTTTATGGTAAACCAGTTTCTGAGGACAGGATCTTAGACGGAGTAGGACAGGGGGTTAACTTACTAGTCAGGGAGCTCAGAGTGGAGGAAGAGGGAATATTCCAGGCCAGGGGAACAGCAAAGGCTCTGAGGTGTAAATGTATTGGAGGAGTAAAAGAAGGCCATCGGGGACTGGAATGTAACGAACAAACCCAAGGTGACACTGGGGAAGTGGCAAGGTACCATACCATGTAGGTCAAGTCAGGAGTTTTGCATCTTAAGAAAGGTAGTGGGAAGACTGTGGATTGATTGAGGGAGAGATTAGTGGGGCATCCTGAGATAAACTTAGATTAGGATGGTAGCAATGCTTATTGAGCCACACCTAATTTATATGTCTCCTCAAATCTGATGGCTTTAATTGCCACCCAAGCTTTTGCCACTAGCTTAAAAAGTGCTATCCTACATCTCCCATCATGGCCAGCTCTCACAGCTCCCTCAGGATGAGAGTGGGGCTCTGTCACAGCCTCCACTGTACCTGTCAAAGTGGGAGCTCCAGGAGGGTCAGTGCCCTCAACATGCTGTGAGATTTGACTTCCCTAGCAGCTACCTAAAGGGGGCAGGACACATAACCCAAAAGTGCAGAAGAAAGTAAAGCGTTGTAGTGTAAAATTTTACCAATGAGAGACAGGAGACAGGAAGGAACCAGTAGATAGCTCCCTCCCCCCTCTTCTCCTCTAAACTGCTGTGAGGCAGGACAATTCGATACAGCCCTCTCCATCTCACACGACTGAGCGATTGGCTCCATCTCCTTGGGTAGTGGCAGCCAGCTCTGGAACGCACCATGCTCTCTCTGCTTTCCCTTCTTCCTATCGCCTTTCCCCGCCCTCACTCTTACTGCTCTGGAATTGAATCCTTCAATGAAGCATCTTCACATTAATTTTGACTCAGGTTCTGTTTTCTAAGCTAACGCGCATTAAGAAATAAATGGATTCAAAAATCTATTCAAATGAGTTCAAGATCTCTTTAAGACCTACTATTGTGTATGGTTCAATTTGGTATACACGTTTAAACTGTGAACATATCTACACAGCTGAGGCTCTACCTTATTCACCTTTGTTTTGGCTGGCCAGGGACTCTGCACATAGTAGGTGCTTCATAGATCTTCCTTGCATGGAATTGGAATAGGTTATCAATGTCCCAGAAAAGTAGGATAATGTGTGATCAGATAACTGAACCAAAAAAGATTGAGCAAAGCCTAACCATGCTACTGATTTGACACCAAGCTGTAAAAACTTTTCCAGAGGCTGCTTCTGTCTTATGGTGTTCAAAAGACAAGACAAATGAAAACCAGGTTGAGGAATGCATAAAAGAAGACATTAAAAGTGTGGGTAGTCTAGGGTTAGACTGAAAAGGAAGGTTTGGTTCAACACGGTTCTATTTCCCAGAATATGCATGTGACGAAAAAGATATACTGTATGTGCATTAACTTTTAAAAACAGCATTTAGTAGAATTTACCATATTTTAAGAATGTACTAGGTTCTTTTTTTTTTTTAACCACCCACGTGGTCTTAAATGTTTATTCAAAATAGTGAAATAAAATGGTAGCCCCTGGTGAAACAACTAATAATGATCCCTTCTTGTGCAAATTTTCATTCTGATATAGAGTTTCTGTCTCATTTTTTCATGTTCTTATACAACTGGATCTGTTCTGCTGTTACACATGTGCATTTCTGTTTTCAGATATAATAGTAAAGAGCAGATTTCCTCAATTCCCTACTGCGTAATTCAAGAATTAATCTACTCTAAGGAGAGAAACTTCATGAATTTAAAGTATACCCATCACCACATTAAGTGATTTGCCGAACTTAAAAGCAGTGGCTTGTTACAACAGCTGGTGTGTTATCTCAGATTTCTTACCCCTCATTATCACCACCCTGAAAGAAATGTACATCTAAGTGGTATAGTAACTTTGGCTTGAACACTTTTTGTTTTTGTTGATTTGTTTTAATGTGGGCTCTTCCATTGTAAGAAAATCTGTTTTAATCTGTTTTGAAGCATGTGTTCATAGAAACAAAACCAAATACTGACTCTACAAAGCTTTACTGGGTGTCTCCCATGTAAGCTGTGATGGAATCATGCTGCCTATCGCTGCCCTCCAGGGGGATGTGAAGACCTGGGGATAGTTCCTTCATGTGCTATACCCTGAGTTGGTCCATATTTTAAGATTAGAGGGAAGTGTTTTTTTTAATTGACACCATCTATGGATTGAACTTCTTGATATGTACATTGCTTTCCTGTGGAGAGATCCCACAGACTGTTTTCACTGAATGGAAGGCATATCTTTTTCTTTTTTTTTAATGTTTTCCTTTTTTTTTCTTCCTTACTTCCCCTTTTACTTTTATTGATTGATTGATTGATTGCGATAAGAACCTAGAAAATGATATTGAATTGTAGTTTTAAACTACAATTAAAGAATAGGATGTGAGAAATATGAAAAATATCTTTAAGTTGGTTACATGTATAAAGGTTTTTGACTTTTTAAAAGTAAAATTTGCTTATTTAAAAATTAATGCTCATTACTGAAGAAAATTCTTTAAGTATTTTATTCTACAGAAGGCAGAGAAGCTAGTAGCGTGATAAAGCCATTCATCATAGTCAAGCTTTAAATTGGCAAAACTCATGCCAAACATGGGCTCTGTGGAAGATTTCATGGTCAATTAGGCAAATACATGTATAAAATTGACCCAGCTACAGAGATCATAAAGCCAATTACTGATCATGTTAATTTCACCCCTCTAAGCCCCAGAAATAATTTTTGCCCTCGCAGGTTTAAGATATCCAAATAAAATATACAATCAATATTTTTGAACACTATAGAAGGCTTTATAATATTTTATAATGTAGAGTCCTTAGTTCATAAGTATTGTTAGATTTAGTCTTCTATATTTCTGAGAGGTTTTCAAGAAACCCCAGCTCAAGCTGTCTACAGTATTTTTCATGACAACACGATGGATATAAGTATACAATTTTAATTATGTATTTTTCCATTTGAAATACAAATTTGAGGCACATGGTTAGTTGTTTGCATTTGTGCAAGATTCAATTTATATTATAGAAAACCTGCTGACTAGTGTTACGTTCAGGAGCATTCTGTCCTACCATTTTATGCATGTCTGTATTCAAACTAGAATAGTATTAAATGAACCTTTTATATTTTAAATATTCAAGAGTTTTATATTCAAAATTTCTTTTCTCGCTGTCAAACTAGCTTGCCTAAAGGCAAGGTAAGATCAAGTTAGACTCTCAAAGGTAGAATTAAATTTTATCATGGCATCCATCATAATATACAGTTTGCTTAATATGCAAATAAAGAGTATATGGATTCAAAGAATAAAGGATTTTTAGGCAGTGTGTGAAATCCAAGGGACCACTTTTATAGAATAGATTCCTTTTAAATTTACATTTCCATCATTTTAATGAAAACATAGAGTAAACAAATTTTAATAGAAATGTTTTAAGTTACCATTTTCCATTCAATTTTACTTCTACTGGGTTATTTTTCATGACAGCTCTTTATTTAAAACTAATAAAAATAGAAGAGAAGAAATAAAATAAATATACTAGAAAGAAATCATTACCTCAGCCTTTCTGGAGAGTTCCATCCAGTCATTTTTGTTGTAACTGCACATGATGCTAGCAATCACAATCTTTAAAAAGAGAAAGGAAAGAATATTAGATCAAATAGTTATGCCTTTGTACACAAGGGTATATGATATATATATATATATGTTTATAATGATAAACTATATTATAAAAATTAGTTTTCCATCTGTTGAAAGAAATCATTAAAAAAACAGCAGGGCATTATAGTGAAGCAAAGGATGAGATCTGGGGCTTCAGACTTACGTTAGAGACTTTCTCATTTACTCTCTTTGAAAACTTGAGCAAGTTACTTTCTGATCCTCAGCATTCTCATTTTTAAAATGGAGATAATAATCCTGACCTTGCCAACCTCAAAAAGTGATAGTTGGAATTACATGGATTTGTGTATGTGAAAGTGTTGTTTAAATTATACAAGGACACAGAAATATTTATTAATATAATTACTGGTATAGCTAAAAGGTTTCAAGGTATGGAAAGGAAGTAAATTAGTGTCTTCTTCAATCATATCTTATTATAGTATGGATAATAACCCCTTACATATTCAGAGTGAATTATAGTTTTAGAGTTTGTTAAATGTTGATTATTTAACTACAGTCTTACAGTAACCTTATAATGGAGGCTACAAAGAGTAGTATCTACTAGTATCTGCTCTGAAGCCAGAATGTCTAGATCAGAGCTCAGACTCTACCACTAACTGTGTGGCCCTGGGCAAGATATTCAGTTTTCTCACTGGTTAAATATGGACAATAGTACCTTCCTACTTAGAAAAGTGATAATTGAATTGCTAAGATTTTATGGCTCTAATGATGTGCTAGCTAATGTTTTAATGGATTTTACTTTATTAACTTACTTAATCATTCTCAACAGTATTCTCCCCATTTTACAGATGAAGATGCTGAGGCACTGATATGTAAAGGTACAGAGCTAATAAAGAGCACAGCCAGGACTCAGATCCAGAAATTTGACTGACAGTCTGTGTTTTTAACCACTAGGTTTTGCTGGCCTAATGTAAATCTTCAATATATGTCAGTAATTCTTTTTATTATTACCATTTAAAGACTATGAGATTGTGACACAAAGAGTTTGTGCCAAGCCTAAAGTCACAGAGTCCAGTGGAAGAGTCCAGTAAAAGCCACTGGGCTCTCACCACATACAGCTTTTTAATGTATGTCTAAAAAACAAAACAAAACAAAGATGTGCTGTACAAGTCAGATGAATGCTTTTAATATTAAGAGAAAGACAGAAAATACGTTGGAGAGAGTTCTGAATACCAGAGTTCGAAATACTGAATAAGTCTGTCCTTAAGATTGGGTCAATTTTTTCTCTCCTGATAGACTGTAATCTCCATGGGTGCCTGGACTGCTCTGCATCATGCATCATTTTATCTACGATAACCGGCATGATGTTTGGCACATAGTAAAACTGAGTGAATAAATGCACGAGGGCACTAAAGGTTTAGGAACAGAGAGTTGCTTTTTCAGCTCATCCTTTTAAAATTAAGCAGAAATGAACACCATGAGTTAGAGAAGGGGAAAAAAATAAACAATTGGTGAAAACTGTTGGCAAATAATTATTATACGAGTCAGACTGAAGAGTGAGCAGGGCAGTTGCGAGTGCTGGTCTTGGCGATAGAAAAAAGGGTCAGATGTCAAAATACATAGAATTCGTGAACTAGAAGGAGCAATTAAGAAAGAAGAATCAAGAGATCTGAGAGGCTGATTCTGAGTTACTAAGAAAATCTCAGAACTTCAGTCAGATAAAAGTAGGACAATGAGGAGAAAAAAGGAAGCCAGGAGAAACAGTATATTCAGAGATTCCTCTGTAGACAGATGAACAGAGAGAGAAAAGTAAAAGTAGATGATGAATAGAGGAGGGAAATTAAGAACGCACAGAGTTCAGGATTCAACTTTTGTGTCCAGTTAGGATGCAGCTTTAAAGAATTTGAGAGAAATATGTAAGAGTGATCCTTGGCCTTTTCTCTAGGGGCTAAAAGAAAGTGAAAAGTCAAATTCCAAACTTGCCCATTTGCAAGCAAAAAAGGGTCACTAGCATAATTGTGCATCTTCAGTAATAGATGCTCCTTCTGCCACTTCCACGTGCTCTAAGATCTTGGGGATAATCTGCCCCACTCTCCAGGTAGAAAACAGATCAGGGAGGAATTCCACAGGGGACACCAGATCTTCTGGACTAGATAATACCACCTTGTGCGTATCCTTGCATGAAAAAAAAAAAGGGGGGGGGACCTCATTGGAAAAGAAAATCAATTGGGATGAAGGCTGGGGGCAGGTGACAGATTCCTATTGTCTTCAGTGGCCTCAACGTCAAGTAAACAAATAAACATTTTTTTAAAAATGGTTAACCTAAGGATTTAGGGGAGGAGCAAACTCCCCAAGCTTGTTGGTAAAACTTCAAGGGCAGGGTTAGCTCCAAAGATTCAGACTTAAAAAACGACTTTAGCATTAGATATTAATTCTCCTATGGTGAAAGAGACAAACAATAGACCTAGGATTTTAGGGAGTTTTACTATTCAAAGCAAATCAAGACAGACAAAAAACAAAAACAAAAACAAAACATGCCTCCAGTTATGACAAAGCATCCCCGAGTTCACATTCCCGTACAAATATGAAGTAGCTGCTAAATCAGCACAGCGTCCTACTCCCCAGTGTCCCTCTCAGGGTGCCACGGAGGACAACAGGGGAGAGGCTTCTCCTGGGCAGGATCCAGGTAGGCAGACGGGCTGACCAAGAAAGCCACTTCCAGGGAAGTAAGGTTTACTAGCACTGACAACTGGATATGATAGATGCTCTCAACTAGTGACTAAGATAGTTCCTCTTTACTGAATGGCGATTTTTATTTTGATAAAGCTGCTTTTGCTTCAAATATATATTGATTGTGTCTGGATTGGTTAAAATCGTCATTTGCCTTATAAGGCCTGAGGATCACGAGGCGCTACACTTGAGCTTGATGGAGAGAAATAAGTATCACCCAGAGAATTTTCCTGAACTTTGAGAACACTGGTGCCATCAAATGCCTAGGAACGCAGTGACTAGATATGATTTGGGGCACACTGTCATTGGGGAAGGGTGACCACAGGTGGGAGAGGTGCATTGTGTTGAACAAATACAAGTTTTATTTGTACGCTCTGAGCAGCTGAGCACTACCCTCTTCTTTCCTCATCATCTAAAACCAGACTTTACCTTCTTGCCCAAAAAGCTGGGAAAATATCCCCAACAGGGTTAATCACAGTGATCAACTACTCTGGTCTCATTAAAGTCCTTCAATGGAGCTGGGGAGTTAAAGGCTTTTTTCCTCTTTGGTCCCTGAACTGGAATAAAGTATGTTCAGAGTAGCTGGTAATCACTGACGGCTTACTTAACCAACCCAACCCTCCCACTCCTACCCAAAGCTAACTGAACTAGGTAAAAACAAAGCAGAGACAGAGGAAAGTAGAGATGCAAGATGGAGAGATGTTTCCGCCTCTTTTAAGTCAGGTGTACCACTAACATGCCTGTACAAGTGAACCAATAAATACCACTTTTGGCTTAAGAAAACCCAAGTTATATTCTATTTTCTATCACTGACAGTCTTGACAATTACTACTACATGCAAAACTAAAATTGTCACTTTTAAAATAACTTCCTAAGCATTTTTTTTCTGTCAAGTAAATTTAAGGGAAAAATAACTTTATACACTATTTTTAAATGTTAAATTATCTAAGAAGTCTAGAAATCTTTATCTAAAACCAAGGGATAGTTTGTGAAAATATATGGTAACATTCTATTTCAGAGGAATAATGATGACTCCAAGTTATTTTTTATTAAAAGATATTAGGATTTTTCGAAAAGTCAGGCTAAAAGACATTAACACTAAAAGAACACTGGACAGAATTTAATCTTTCTTTGATGATTAGAAAGCCCTTCAGTGTTTTTCTGTGCTTAGTTTTTAATCAAACAAAGGAAGATAGGTTACTTTTTTCCTGTGGAAAAAAAAAAGAATTGATGTGTATTTTACATTGTGAAACATCATGAAATGTTACTAGAAATGAATACCCAATGAAACATTTTTAAAACCAAGTAACATTTCCCTATCTTTCATTTAATTTATGCCATTTCTAAGTGCTCCGTTTTTCATGGCTAAATTTTAAAACATTATTGGATGAGTCTATACATAACTATATCCTACATTTTTTGATACACAGTCTAGTGAGAGATTCAAACAATGCCAGTTAATCAATTAATATGGAAGCTGAGCATCTGCTGTGGTAGGCACTGGATGACATGCAGAGGAGTTTAAGATATTGATTCAGAGTCTTTGTTTATCAACATTTAACCAGTATTTTTTGAGACCCTCTATGCGCCAGTAACTGTAACTCAAAAGTGATGAGCAAAAGAGGAAAAGTCCCTACCTTCCTGCAGCTTACATTTTTAGGGAGGGAAAAAGTCATTTAAAAAATACATTATTAGGACTATTTCCAGGTCAAGATTAAGGAAAAATCGAGGAGAGCAAGATGGAGAATCACAGGGGCGCACAGAGCCTCATTAGATGATGGTCAGTAAAGGGCTCTCTGAGTTGAGAAATAAAAAGATAAGAAGGCACCTCACACAGAAGAATGGATTGGGACCTGAGTGAAAAGTGGCATTCCAGGTAGAGAAAACTGCATGTGCAAAGACTCTGAAGTAGGAGTGAGCATGATATACTTAAAAAGAGAAGCCCTTTGTAGATAGTACTCCATGACAGGGCAAGAAGAGTGTAAGAGGAGACGAGAGAAGCAGGCAGTAGCCATATCTCTGGGAGCTGAAACCTGTGGGAGTTTGGATTTTATTGTAGGTATAATGGGAGACCACTGAAAGGTTTAAAGGAGGGTGATAAAATGATCCGATTTACATTTTCAAAGATGCTTCTGGCTACTTTATAGAGGACGGAATGAGGGGCTGTAGGGTAAAAGCAAAGAGTCCAGTTGAGTTGAAATAATGTGGCTTGCATAATATTCATGGAGATACCAAGAAGTGGAATTCTGAGCTAAGACCAACAAGGCAGATCAATGGTTAGACTCAGGAGGTGAGAGGAGAGAAAGAATTAAGGATGATCCCTAGACTATTGGCTTGAGCCACTGAGTGGAGCATAGAGACTTCACCAAGATGGAACAAAGCGTAGTGCAGTAACAAGTGGGGGTCTGTTAAGAGGTTCAGTTTTTAATATATTACATATAAAATGTCTAGCAAGCATCCCATTAGTGATAACATCAAGTGTGCCACTGGATACATGAGTCTAGAATTCACTGAAGAGGTTAGGGATGAAAGTGAACATTGTAGAGACTTCAACATATAATGGTATTTAAACCTACCTGGCTTAGTGACTTCTAAACACAATAGAATAAAATAGAGAAAATGAAAGAGATGAAGATTAACCCAGAGCCACATGAAAATGTTAAGAGAGGGAAGTGTTCCAAAAAGTAAGGAGCAATCAACGGGGATGAATGCTTCTGACAGCTGGTGTAAGAAAACAGAGAAGTGTTCACAGGATTTGGCAGTACAGATGCCATTGGTAAGCTTTACAAGAAGGGTGTCGGTGAAACAGGGAGGACAGAAGTCAGACTGGAGTCGATGGAATGAACAGAATATGAAGGAGTGAGAGAACGGATACACAAAGCTCTCTAATAGTTTTTGTGGACTAGCTCAAAGAGCAATGAGGCAGCAGATGAAGAGCCGTGGGAGGTCTAGTGAGATATATATTTTTTTAAATGGACTATATTTGAGTATGTTTTTATGCTGGTGGAAATGATGTGGAAAAGAGGAAGAAGCTGTTGAAAAGGCAAGAGGTGATGATGAATCTATAATAATTTATGAATCAAATTTTGGGTGTTGTTTCTCCCTGAACAATACTTCAAAGGTTAAAAACGACAGGACACTTACTCTGCAACAAGAAAAAGTAGTGTTAAATGGCTTCAACTGTCATCCTTCCAAACTTTTAAATTAAAGAATCACGATTCATAGTCAAATTATTTTTTTTATAATTCATTTCCTTATGGAATAAATGATTTTATTAAGTATTTATTTTTTCAATCTGAATGACAGTAAAGTCTGCACATCAGAAATTAAGGTGAAGAGCAACATAAAATTTCCAAGTAGTTACCAGCAGGCCGTCTTGTCAAATTTCCAAATATTTACAGTCTATGCCTAGAACACAGGTTGGAAACACTGATTTGGTATTCTGTAATCATACTGTGAACTATATTGGAAATTCAGTCAACAATTCAGCTTCCAGACAACCTAAATTTTTTAGTACGGAAAAACTGCAAAGTGACAAAGGTGAACAATTGTAAATTACAAGTGGCCGAGTTAGGTTTTGTCAAACAATTTAACAAAATCATTGCTAACACTACTGGGATTATATTATATTGAGGAGGAAAAATAGCATGGGACATGTGATTTTCAAAGACATTTAAAACTAAGAAAACATGTTTACTAAATATTAATTAATTGTACAACATTCAAATTGTAAATGTTCTTTATACCACTGTACAAATATACTAAAGTGAGATTGGTACAATTTTCCTGAAATGTACACATTGAGAGTAGAACATTAAAAGTAAAACTTATAAGCTCTTCAAATTTTATATGGTTACTGCTAATTTAATGGTTGCAAATGAGAATAGTACTCTTAAAGCTGTCTTCTGTATTATTTTAAAATTTATCATTTTCTTTGCTTATTTTGGGACCCACAACTACCTTGCTTACACAACTATTCTTAATACAGAAAAGTCATGTTCAAAGCTATAAAATATGCACATAGTGTCCATAGAAAATCAGAGATGTTTTCCACTAGAACAAGAAATAAAAAACCACTGTAGACTATTCAGGAACTACAGTAACTGCTGTTTTTTCCTCTCCTTTTCATCACTTCTTGCTAGGTTTTTATGTAGTTTCCGTCCCCACTGTATTTAGCAACTGATCTACCCTAGGTCAGCTGTAACCTTGGCAAAATTATTAGATACTTTTCAGCCCAAATCTATACTGGAACTCTTTCCAGCACTGAGACAGGTAACTACCTCCAGCTTCCTGAGACCCTCCTCTGTATGAGCTTTGGAGATACCTCCTTTTATCCCTATTTTTCCTATTTCTGCTATTCCTTCTCAGGCTCTCCTGCCTTTAGCCACCTTTTCCACGTTGACGTCCCCAGGTTCTACTCATGGTCCTCTTTTAACATAGACATCATGTTCACAATGAATTCAGAGAATACCTATATGCAGAAAATTCACAAAGTAAACACCTCCAACCTGTGTCTTTCTCCTGAGTGCAAGAACAGCATATTCAACTATCTTTGAGCACCTATGTTCAACTTGCCCCAAATCAAACTTAAATTTCTCCACCCTGAATTTGCATTTTCCCCACATTAAATTTGCTTATACTCTACCCTTTTGTCCCAAGTTAGAAAACACGGAGGAGATATTCTTTCTTCATTTCTCCCTCATTGCCTACATCCCATTACTTACCAAATACTCTCTAGTCCACTGGTTCTCAGACTTGGCTGAGCACTGAAATCACCTGGAGAGCTAAAAACATAACCCCAAGATCTGTATGTAGTTAGGCCCAGGGATCAGTGCTTTGTCAAGGATCTCCAGATAATTCTAACATGCAGGATAGTCTGAGAAGTATTGCTCTAGTTTACTCATCAAATATCTCTTCTAGGTGTTCCTGACTCTTCATCACGACTGTCTTAGTTAAGACCTTCACCACTGCTCCCCTGGATTACTGAAGTACCTTCCTTATTAGTCTCCCCATCTCTGATATCAGCCTATGTCATCTGCCAGATCCATCTAAGAGACAAACCTGATCATATCACACCTCTGCTTCAAATCCAAGTTCAAGATAAAATCTAACTCTTTAATATGCTATACAATACCACAATGGGACATTTGCTCCAACCGCACTGAATTACTTTGCTTCCTGAATGTAACATGGATTCTGCAATCTCTTGACCATATGTCTACTCCTTTTGTCTGAATGAATAAGGAATGGTCCCTGTGCTCATATGGAATAATAAAGGAGACATATGTAAATTGAAACAAAAATAATTATAGTGTATGAACCAGAATACAGTGAGAGCAGAAAGGAAAGAGTGATTATCTGTATCTGTGTGAATCAGGGAAGGCCTCAGAGAAAAGGAACTCTTAATCGACTATGAAATCATCCATGGGTATTTATTGGAAACTGATTAGAAATGAAAAGGCCAAGAGTACTCCAGTTGTAGTAAGCAGCAGAAACAAAGGCACAGGGTGCTGTGTTTAAGGAATATGCTCTGCTTAAGGAATATCAAGGAGTTCAATTTAGCTTTGGGGGAAATGAATGGCTACACTTCGAGGGCAATGGAGCTGGGTGCATAGGTTGAAATCAGATTTATTCAGGCAAGGGGTTAAAACAATGGTTTCTAATCAGCTGAGCATTTGGCTTTGAATTTTAGATTATTTTGTCTAGTAAATTCCTGCTCCTCTTTTGCCCATTACCTTTCCCAGGAAGGCTTACCTGTTCACCCCTCCTCCCCTGTGTCAGACACCTGTCTTCTGAGATCCCATAGCACCCTTTGCATGTCTTTATCATAACATTTACTATATTGTATTAAACTGTGGTTTGTATGTCTTTCAAAAGATGACCAAAGTTTTTGGGGACAGGGCCCAGTTTTTCATCTCTATATATCTAGTATCTAGTATTGTACCTTATATTTAATTAGTATTCAAAAATGTTTGCCTCAAAGGAATAATGAAATAGGTAGCTGAGAAAACAAAGCGCAAGTAACACACATTGCAAGTAATCCAAGCAGTTAAATAATGTATTGCATTACATTTACAATATCTAAATGTAAGTAAATTTCTACATTCTACAGAGAGAATGAGAAGGACAGGTAGGTGGTACAAGGTAAGAAGTTCAAGAACCTCTCACATTTTATAAAGTATACTTTATATCAATGAATAAGAATCCATTATATTTGTTTATAGATTTACACTTAATACACATTTTCACATATATTATCTCATTTATTCCACGTAATAATTTTGAACTTAGAAAACCTTATATTGAGAATAATGAGCACAGATAATTTACTTTACCAGCATAAAGTAAATCAATAGCAGAGGCAGGGATTAAGCTCAGGTCTTTTGACTCCAAGTTCCTCTTGACTACATCAAGACTATACCATATTGATTTCCTATCCTTTCAATTTACATTAGAGAGTCTAGCTAATTTTGTGTCCTCAACCCTCTTGTGGTAGTCTATTTGAAAGAAAGCGTTCCCCTCCCTGTATCCATACCCCCTGGCAAAGTAACTGTGCATCTACTCTGATAAAGTGGGGGATTTATTTACCTGCCTTTTGAATGTGGGCTTTGTGACTTGTTTTAATCCACAGAATATCACAGAAGTGATGTTGTGCCAGTGTCAAACCACAGCTTGAAGAGGTCTTGTCCTCTTCTGTTTACTCTCTTGAAATCCCGCCTAGCCATGTGATCAAGCTAGTACAGCCTGCTGAAGGATCAGAGACCACATGGAACAGGGATGAACCATCCAGCTGAGGCCACTCGGGACCAGCCAGCACATAGCCCACCTGGAAGTTGACTATAGACTGAGTAAGACCAGCTGAGACCAGAAGAACCACACAGCTTAGCTCAGCCCCAATCGCTAACATGCATGCAGAATTGTGAACTAAATTCATAGTTGCTTCAATCAACTAAGTTTGGGGTG
The DNA here is from genome assembly GCF_965194825.1 of Balaenoptera physalus. Taxonomy (NCBI): domain Eukaryota; kingdom Metazoa; phylum Chordata; class Mammalia; order Artiodactyla; family Balaenopteridae; genus Balaenoptera; species Balaenoptera physalus. Next base: position 110,719,992 of record NC_138882.1, on the reverse strand, counting down.
TTTTGTTATGTAGCCAAAGCTAACTGATACCACTTTTATTAAGTTTAACAAGAACAACAAGAACTAGCACTTGCTCTGTACTTGCATGTGTCAAGCACTATGTTAAGCATTTCATTATTATCTCTAATCATGATAAAGTGGAAATTATCAGCCCCAATTTACAGATAGGAAAGAAAAAAACTTATTTAAAGAGGTTAAGTACTCACGATTGTACAGCTACCAAGAGTAAATATAAATCTTAAACTCTCTACCTATAATATATTTTCTCTGAATCATTTTTCTTTGCTCCTTAAACACACATTTATAGAAAACTATGTGGGTTTATCTTTATACATGATGCATTTCACTCAATGCGTGCCAATTTTTATTACTTTTATTTTCAGAGGCTAACCTTATTTCTGTGTTCTTGCTCAATGTATTATTTCACTGTGACTCCATAAGTACCATCTAAGCTAGATAGGCAGACTGAACTGCCTAGGAAATCATGAAGTCAAAGGGAAGATCAAGTGAGAAAGACCCAATGAGATGATCGCTGTTTCCTAACCACCTAAACATGTTAAGGAATGAAAACAGGGTAGTGTTGGCTCTTTATAATTTGGCCCCAAATCACCTTGCTGCCCCTTATCTTGACACACCAAACTGAATACACTATATATACGGGCCACCAGACTTTTTTTGGCTTCCATCCTTTTCCCTGTGTTGACCCTACTCCTCTGACAGTATATCTCCTATTCATTCTTCAAGTTCTAACACAGAGCTAACTTCTATCACACTGCCCTCAATGATCTCAGACACAGAATTACTGCTTTTACTAGGTATTTGAGTGTGATGCATCTACCTCAGTTCCTATCACACTATATCACAGATGCATGTTTATTTATACCATTGTCTTCCCTTACTCCACTCAATGGGAAAACATGCTAATTTTTATTCACCTTCATTTTCTTATCATTTGGTTCAGCACTGAATGGCAGCTAATGTGAATTTAACAAATGTCTGTAGAAGGAAAGATGGCCTTTTGGTATTTTTTATTAATTTAAAAAAATTTTCCAGTTCATCCTTGTAAAGATTATAGTACTTGCTGCAACAATGGAGAAAAAGTTCATATATGAAACTACCAAGACTACCGTATATTTTCATACCTATAAGCCATTTACTGTCTTCATAGCATGATTTTGGCACTGGCTTTAACCTATGATGTCTAACTGGATTTAGGTTGTTCTATCACTGTTGACCCTTCACTGAGGTTGCAGTAAGTCAACTGAAGTCATAACATTTGAATTCACTGTACACAAAAATGGTGTCACCTACATAAAACCTGTGAATGAGATTTGATTTTTCTTTTACTTAAAAGGTCATGATATGTTGCCTGTATTGATGTGGTTCATTCAGGGACACAGCCTTTCAAAGGCACATAAAGGAGTTGATTTGAAATATGTTATAAAGTATCTGTATTCCAATTTTAAACTTTTTGTATTTAGAGGCTATAACAAATATTAATTTAATGAAATGCCTTCATAAATTAATAAGGTTAATAAATACAGTATTAAAATGTGATATAGGAATTTGAGGTTAAAAAAGAGGTTAAAAATAAAGTATTAATTTAAAAAAACCTCTCAAGATAATTACATGGAATAATGCGCTACCTTAAATAGTCTGGGCGCTTCTTCCAATACTATACATATAACACATGGGCGTTATAAAGATTATTGAAACATTTTCTGTAAAGATTTTTAAATCCCAAATGAAAATTTTATGTAAATACTGTTATTGTAATTATTTTATGAGATGTAGCTCTTTTGCTCTCATTAACTATGATTGCACGTTTAATGCATATTCAATTAGATAATCCTGTTGTGTAAGTTAGTAGTATTGTGTCTTAAGTTCTGGATGGTAAGCTTCTGGAGGACGTTGGCTGTGTCTTCCATCTCAGCCTATGTCCCTTGTGGGCTGGGATTGCCTGTTCTGTTTACTAATGTACCTGACACATACTAGGAACTCACAAAATATTTGTTGAGTGTAGAAATAAATAAAAGAATAGCTGAAATGCAATAAATGTTTGTTAAATGCAATGTTTTTTGTTTTGTTTTGTTTTTAAAGTTGCAATTTTTTTTTAATAAGATTGTTTTATTTATTTATTTTTTTAATATTTATTTTTGGCTGTGTTGGGTCTTCGTTTCTGTGTGAGGGCTTTCTCTAGTTGCGGCAAGTGGGGGCCACTCTTCATCGCAGTGCGCAGGCCTCTCACTATCGCAGCCTCTCTTGTTGCGGAGCACAGGCTCCAGACGCGCAGGCTCAGTAGTTGTGGCTCACGGGCCCAGTTGCTCTGCGGCATGTGAGATCTTCCTGGACCAGGGCTCGAACCCGTGTCCCCTGCATTGGCAGGCAGATTCTCAACCACTGCGCCACCAGGCAAGCCCAAATGCAATGTTTTTAAGAAGTCAGGGACTTCTAAAAACAAACAACTTACTCTTTCCCAACTATATGCTATTACCTCACAGAAATTCTATAGGTTCCAGTTCACTGTGGAACATGCTGCCCACCCTTGGGAGACTCTGACTCTGTTCTGGGGACTTCTTCAACCTTACATATTCTCCCCTAGACGTCCACAGGCACTCTCCCACACCTCCTTCCATTCTCTGCTCAAATGTCATTGCCTCAGTGACACTTTACTTAAGACTGCAAACCATCCCCTCCCAGCTCTATTTTCTTTCCCATGGAACTTTCTATTATATCATTTTATTTAATATAGTTAATGTCTTTCTTGCCTTAGTGCAAATGTAAGCTCCACTAAAGCAAGAATCTTTGTTTTGGATACAGAACAGTGCTGGCATATATGGTGATGCCCCTTACTTGTGAAATGAATAATCAAATACTAACATGTCATTTAAATGTCTTTTTGCATCAGCTACCTGATCTATAAAATGGGAATAACTTGGCTTCCCACACTTTTTTCATAGGGATTATTCTGAGAATAACATGGCTTTATATATTTGACATTAAATACTTTTCAGTGAAATTCAATGGTTTTTTATGATTAAGAGAATAATGCCATATTCAGATTTGCCATTTTCTACAATTAGTTAGAGTGCAAACAATGACATTTTGAAATAGTGCACCACTTTGGTTTTAAACATCCACTGATAAGACTTTTAAAAATATGTCATTGGAAAGGGTAGAAAGCATCATCTTTATATGCTCCTTTGATCTTTTGGTAGTGTCATCTTGTGGGCATATTTGTAAATTAATGCAGTTTAAAAAAAAAAGAGGCAGATCCACAGGATCAAACTTTATAGATCGATTCACATTTTAAAGATATTTAAAAATTCTTTTTAGATTTCACTGAAATATTAGGAAATTCACTAATATCTAGGACACCTTTCATTAAATTATGTTTCTTGGCTTAAACTGTTTTATCAGAATTGAGATTAAAATTTTTTTCCTACTCACTCAGAAAAAATTCTAAGACCTTTGAGCCCCAGACATGTATGATTCCCTATTTGGAAGACCCAAAGAGGGCCCATACTGCCAACAGGTAGCACGTGAAGGATAGAGCAGTGTGCTGCAATGAGCAAGGTCTGGAGAGTGGGGGAGGGGTTAGCAGCCGTGCCCTTTTCCTGAGACGTCTGAAGAACACACACTTTAGACCATAAAGCGGGAAGCTCTTCTCCTCACCCATGCTCTGCATGAGACACGTGTATTGCCATTGCTCCTGTCCTTCCCCTATGCACTTCTGTAAGTAGTCAGTCATCACCTTTCTCCCCATGAAACCACCTGCTTCAGTGCCCACCTTGAGACAGGCACAGAGAAGGCGCTGAGGGAAAGCTAGATGACTGAATAAACTAATGATCCTGTGCACTCTCTGTTTACACAAGTGATGCCATCTTCAGTTTTTTTTCCTGCTTTCCTTCTCCTCTTCATCATATCCCATCCCCACCACAGTTTCCCTCACCTCATCAGACCTTTCTGAACAGGAAGCTATTTCCATGTGGGGACTCATGTGCTTCCACCTCCTCCACCTGGAGGAGCCGCATCTGCCAACAAGGGGCACCTTGGTAAACAGCAGTGGAAACAAACCCTCTAACACGCTGCACTTTTCAGGATAATGATTAATGATACTCAACTAATAAAACATTCATTGTATCATTGAATTTTGATAAATGATTCCCTGCCTTAATATGCTGTTGATACTTGGGAATCAACCAAAGATATTTCCACATTTTGTAAACATCTTTGGGTTTCATCTATATTTCAAATTTCAGTTCAAAATGTTCCTTCTCAGAAGCTTGGCATAGTGATTTACGACAGAAATAATGACAGGATCTTTTTCAAAGTGATTGGAACCTTTCCGGTATAAACTTTACACAGCATAATGAATGTGTTGGCATTTTGAACTTATTTGCATACTATAAAAATAAAACAGAGTGTACAACAAAGTCCCTGTTAAATTCACATTACCTGTTAAATGAAGATACCAAAAGGCAGAGTAGCCTAATTCAAATCAAGAAATGCTATTCAAGCCATACTTATATACCTCTAAGATAATACATATGCACTAATATTTACAATGCATGAAAAGGGTATACATCTCATTAAGCACATGGGAAAAAATCCCCAAATTTCTTTGCTTTAGTGAGTTATTTCATAAAATATTTCTAACATCAATATTAGCTATTTCAACGGCTGAGGTAAAGTCACATTTGTCAATAATCAATGTATTAGCACTTCTAATCCAAAGCAAACTCTGAAGGACCTTTTCAGAGTTTAAAATTTGATGTTTTTTCACAATAATATATTTAAAGTTTAAAAATTAAGAAGTTTTTCTCTTAAATGTTCTTTTTGCTCATTGTTCATACTTTCCAGCTTGCTCATGATTGCACAGATGTGATATAAATGCTGTTTTTAAGAAACAGCAATGAAGTGTTTGTTTTGTAATCTTTTCTCTCCCATATCCCACATATAATTACATGATCTTTGAAACTTTCAAAACAAATAAAAGTAGCCTTTCAAAATAAAGTAATTGTATGGCTGGAATTTGTAGTCCTCTATATTAAAGGTACATTATACATATTCCCTACTATATAAGATTTGCCAATTTGAAAGTTTATTTAAAAAATAAATTTATAAGCATACACATGTCTTAGGAATTACTGTATAAAAGTATACACAGTTAAGAGTTGGGGAAAAGGCATAAGACTGAAATTTTGGGTCATCAAATGCTTTGTTTTGATAATTACTATATATTTTCAAAGACCATTATAAAAACTATAGCATTGATTATTTTAATTACTTAGAATATGGCAGAGAACAGCCTCCATAATAATTTGATTTAAAAAACAAATTCCTGTTTAGACCTTTGGAATTATTTACAACTACCTCCAATTGTTCTGTCAGTTAATGAAGGAATAGTGAGGTGTCCTTACCTCCCCCACCAAACAAGTCATCACAGTAGAATACCATAAAAGCACGTGATGAGGATTTTAGTATCAGATGCAGCCTATGTCCCCACATGTCTCATAAATTCTTCTAATGCATTTTCACATGCATGATCATGAATGCCTATTCAGTGAAAAAGTTTACCATATGTTACATTTTTCAACAACCAAGAACAAAGAGCAAATGGCTCCTGGCCTTGTATATGGAACAAAAAGCATAAAAGCAAAACAAAAACCTCTTACATTTTTACTAAATAAAGGAATGAATGCAGAATTGTAAAGACTGAGTGCAAGCTTCTTTGGGCACCATGCTGTTCTTTTCTTGAGACAAAAGTGTTCAATGAGAGACAGATAGGAAGGAAAAGAGATACAAATGTAGACCTCATGTGTCACCCAATCCATCTTCTGCTTAGTAAAGAACTGTTTGCTACAGTATACTATTAAATGCTTCCTTCAGTATACTTTAAGTAACATGAATTTTTATTATTTCTTTAGGAAGAATTCACAATATAGTAAGTAGGAAGTTACTGTCAAGAGTTTTTTTTTTTTCCTTTCCCTCTTCAAGATACTCTTGGGTATGCCTCTTGAATCAGGCTAAGCAATCCCTTTCCTCTTTTAATATGTTCTAATGACTTGGAGAATTATTTCTCAGTAGATATTAATCAGCCAAGCCAGAGATATTTACTGCATTGGCTAAATGTATAATATATTCCCCCAAATTATTTATGTAAATAATATATACATATGTATGCTTAGAAATCATATATATATTATATGCATACATATACACATACACTTCCCCTTAATCAACCACCCCAATAACTCTACAATGATCCAGCCACCTATGAGCCTGAATTACTCAGCCAAACAAACACACACACACACACACACACACACACACACAAATTCTATAAATTGAAAGGAAAAATCCTTAACCTTAAATTTTTGTCCTATCTAGGCAAAGTCCTTCTTATTGAATTGTGATTTATTACAATTAGTCTTTTTATCAACTGGTTACCAGCCTTGGTTGAGTGCACAAGCAATTTCTGGTAAAGGACTCATTGTATCAAAATACCTTAACCAATAAGCTATAGGTTCTGAGAACCTCATTATATGGAATATTATCTCTATCATATACTTTGGTCTTAAGAACTGCTAGAAAAAATTCACTCAAAGCAAATTAGTGGCTACATTTCATGTATTAAAGGACATGTATAGTTTTGGTCTGGTATCAGTTTCATGGTGTCATTTTACTGATGTGCATCAGAAGGGACCCATGGTGGAAAATTAACTTGGGCTTTTTAACTGGCAGAGCAAGATGCTCATCGCCTAAAAATACTTATGCCTCAATGGTGTTTTTTTTCTCATATAGAGATATTCTGCCCCACTCCATTTCTTACTGCCTTCTTATTTATTTGCAGAAAAGCCATCACTCTCCACTGAGTATGCTGTATCTATAAAACTGCTAATAATCAAGTCTCTCTAGGTGCAAAGTATTTTAGTTCACAACCTGTATCTTACTATGCATGCTAACAGCAAGCAGTATTGAAGCATTTCTATTGCCTGACTTGGCCTTTGGTCTGGTTTAAAGTGTCAGCTTCTTCCTCTGTTCATTTCATCTTGAATAACTTTGTCAATGATTATATTTTTTAAGATCTTTATTGGAGTATAATTGCTTTACATTGTTGTGTTAGTTGCTGCTGTATAACAAAGTGAAGCAGCTGTAAGTATACATATATCCCCATATCCCCTCCCTCTTGCGTCTCCGTCCCACCCTCCCTATCCCACCCCTCTAGGTGGTCACAAAGCACTGAGCTGATCTCCCTGTGCTATGCAGCTGCTTCCCACTAGCTATCTATTTTACATTTGGTAGTGTATATATGTCCATGCCACTCTCTCACTTTGTCCCAGCTTACCCTTCCCCCTCCCCATGTCCTCAAGTCCATTCTCTACGTCTCTGTCTTTATTCCTGTCCTGCCCCTAGGTTCTTCAGAACCACTTTTTTTTTTTTTTTTAGATTCCATATACATGTGTTAACATACGGTGTTTATTTTTCTCTTTCTGACTTACATCATTCTGTATGACATAAATCACAGCAAGATCTTTTTTGACCCACCTCCTAGAGAAATGGAAATAAAAACAAAAATAAACAAATGGGACGTAATGAAACTTAAAAGCTTTTGCACAGCAAAGGAAACCATAAACAAGACGAAAAGACAACCCTCAGAATGGGAGAAAATATTTGCAAAGGAAGTAACTGACAAAGGATTAATCTAAAAAATATACAAGCCGCTCATGCAGCTCAATATCAAAAAGTCAATGAACATTTTTCAGATCACTCTAAAGAATCTTTATTAAACTAGGCATCTCATTCTTTTTTAAAGAAACTCATCAACTTCCCCTACTTTTCACTAAATTTTCTTTTACCAAATTAAAATGTCTTTGCCAGTAGCATGGCTGTTTTTACTTCCTATGAAGCCACCCTACCCCTTCCTGAAGCTATGAGGAAGAAGAAAACAACTTCAAGGAAAAACATACAAACAAAAAACCTCTAGGAGACTTGCAGAATGAAAAAACGGGGAAACTACTATCAGTCTACATATTTCTCAAGGACTTCCTTTTGAAGCTAGTGTTATAGCAGTCATCCATCCTAACTAAACTGATCAGGTAATCCTTCCATAATCTCCATCTTTGATGAAACAACACTTCATTTACAATAAGAAAAACCATTAGGGGGCTTCCCTGGTGGCGCAGTGGTTGAGAATCTGCCTGCCAATGCAGGGGACACGGGTTCGAGCCCTGGTCTGGGAAGATCCCACATGCCACGGAGCAACTAGGCCCGTGAGCCACAATTACTGAGTCTGCGCTTCGCAAGAAGAGAGGCCGCGATAGAGGCCCGCGCACCGCAATGAAGAGTGGCCCCTGCTTGCCCCAACTAGAGAAAGCCCTCGCACAGAAACGAAGACCCAGCACAGCCAGAAAGAAAGAAAGAAAGAAAGAAAGAAAGAAAGAAAGAAAGAAAGAAAGAAAGAAAGAAAAACCACTAGGCTTCCTGAGTTGTCCATATTTCAATGAGATACTTATCAGCAATATGGCATCTTCCATGCCTTATTACTGACAAAGTTTTTCCTGACATCCCTATAGCATCATCCCTTTTCTTTGATAGAGTTACACTATCTGGTATGCGTGTGTGTGTGTGTGTGTGTGTGTGTGTGTGTGTGTGTGTGTGTGTGTGTTTACTCCAGTAGCATTTACAGCTTGAGAAGATATGAATTTTATAAAATAGTCTCTTTTAAATTAATTATTTTGGATACGTTTGTCGTGTCTTCCCAAGTGTATACACCTTTGATGGCAGGGATCCTTATATGCTTTATTTTCCCAGGTAGGGTGTCTTACGTATATTTGCTGTACTTCTGATTAGTAGATATGGCAACTATTCAATATCACCTGTCTTACTATAAAAAAGATGAAGGAAATGATTAGAATAGAAAGAGAAATCCAGTCATATTGATGTTTAAGGACCATTAACTTTTTCAGTTCCCATTTTGTCAGAATTTGCTATTAAATCACATTTCATTGAGAACCTGAAAAAACATGTCACAATATAGGATGCTTTAAAAAGAGGGCAGTCTAATTTCTTATAGTTTTTTCTTTTTTTTTTAACATCTTTATTGGAGTATAATTGCTTTACAATGGTATACTAGTTTCTGCTGTATAATAAAGTGAATCAGCTATACATATACATACATTCCTGTTTCTCCTCCCTCTTGAGTTTCCCTCCCACCTTCCCTATCCCACCTCTCTAGGTGGACACAAAGCACTGAGCTGATCTCCCTATGCTATGAAGCTGCTTCCCACTAGCTATCTATTTTACATTTGGTAATGTATATATGTCCATGCCACTCTCTCACTTTGTCCCAGCTTACCCTTCCCACCCCCTGTGTCTTCAAGTCCATTCTCCACATCTGCATCTTTATTCCTATCCTGTCCCTAGGTTCTTCAGAACCATTTGGTTTTTTAGATTCCATATACATGTGTTAGCATACGGAATTTGTTTTTCTCTTACTGACTTACTTCACTCTGTATGACAGTCTCTAGGTCCAGCCACCTCACTGCAAATAATTCAATTTCGTTTCTTTTTATGGCTGAGTAATATTCCATTATATATATGTGCCACATCTTTTTTATCCATTCATCTGTCGATGGACATTTAGGTTGCTTCCATGTCCTGGCTACTGTAAATAGTGCTGCAATGAACATTGTGGTACATGACTCTTTTTGAATTATGGTTTTCTCAGGGTATATGCCCAGTACTGGGATTGCTGGACATAAAGTAGTTCTATTTTTAGTTTTTTAAGGAACCTCCATACTGTTCTCCATAGTGGCTGTATCAACTTACATTCCCACCAAAAGTGCAAGAGGGTTCCCTTTTCTCCACACCCTCTCCAGCATTAATTGTTTGTAGATTCTTTTATGATGGCCATTCTGACCTGTGTGAGGTGATACCTCATTGTAGTTTTGATTTGCATTTCTCTAATGATTAGAGACGTTGAGCATCCTTTCATGTGTTTGTTGGCAATCTGTATATCTTCTTTGGAGAAGGTCTAGGTCTAGGTCTTCTGCCCATTTTTGGATTGCATTGTTTGTTTTTTTGATACTGAGCTGCATGAGCTGCTTGTATATCTTGGAGATTAATCCTTTGTCAGTTGCTTCGTTTGCAAATATTTTCTCTCATCCTGAGGGTTGTCTTTTCATCTTGTCTATGGTTTCCTTTGCTGTGCAAAAGCATTTAAGCTTTATTAGGTCCCATTTGTTTATTTTTGTTTTTATTTCCATTTCTCTAGGAGGTGGGTCAAAAAGGATCTTGCTGTGATTTATGTCATAGAGTGCTCTGCCGATGTTTTCCTCTAAGAGTTTGATAGTGTCTGGCCTTACATTTAGGTCTTTAATCCATTTTGAGTTTATTTTTGTGTATGGTGTTAGGGAGTGCTCTAATTTCATCCTTTTACATGTGGCTGTCCAGTTTTCCCAGCACCACTTATTGAAGAGGCTGTCTTTTCTCCATTTTATATTCTTGCCTCCTTTATCAAAGATAAGGCGACCATATGTGCCTGCATTTATCTCTGGGCTTTCTATCCTGTTCCATTGATCTATATTTCTGTTTTTGTGCCAGTACCATACTGTCTTGATTACTGTAGCTTTGTAATATAGTCTGAAGTCAGGGAGCCTGATTCCTCCAGCTCCATTTTTCTTTCTCAAGATTGCTTTGGCTATTCGGGGTCTTTTGTGTTTCCATACAAATTGTGAAATTTTTTGTTCTAGTTCTGTGAAAAATGCCCTTGGTAGTTTCATAGGGATTGCATTGAATCTGTAGATTGCTTTGTGTAGTATAGTCATTTTCACAATGACATTTCTTCCAATCCAACAACATGGTATATCTCTCCATCTGTTAGTATCATCTTTAATTTCTTTCATCAGTGTCTTATAGTTTTCTGCATACAGGTCTTTTGTCTCCTTAGGTAGGTTTCTTCCTAGGTATTTTATTCTTTTTGTTGCAGTGGTAAATGGGAGTGTTTCCTTAATTTCTCTTTCAGATTTTTCATCATTAGTGTATAGGAATGCAACAGGTTTCTGTGCATTAATTTTGTGTCCTGCTACATTACCAGATGCATTGATTAGCTCTAGTAGTTTTCTGGTAGCATCTTTAGGATTCTCTATGTATAGTATCATGTCATCTGCAAACAGTGATAGTTTTACTTCTTTTCCGATTTTGATTCCTTTTATTTCTTTTTCTTCTCTGATTGCTGTGGCTGACTTCCAAAACTATGCTGAATAATAGTGGTGAGAGTGGGCAACCTCATCTTCTACCTGATCTTAGTGGAAATGTTTTCAGTTTTTCACCATTGAGAATGATGTTGGCTGTGGGTTTGTCTTATATGCCTTTTATTATGTCGAGGTAAGTTCCTTCTATGCCTACTTTCTGGAGGGTTCTCATCAAAAATGGGTGTTGAATTTTATAGAAAGCTTTTTCTGCATCTATTGAGATGATCATATGGTTTTTCTCCTTCAATTTGTTAATATGGTGTATCACATTGATTGATTTTCATATGTTGAAGAATCATTGCATTCCTGGGATAAACCCTACTAGATCTTGGTGTATGATCCTTTTAATGTGCTGTTGGATTCTGTTTCCTGGTATTTTGTTGAGGATTTTTGCATCTATGTTCATCAGTGATCTTGGCCTGTAGTTTTCTTTTTTTGTGACATCTTTTTCTGATTTTGGTATCAGGGTGATGGTGCCCTCATAGAAAGAGTTTGGGAGTGTTCCTCCCTCTGCTATATTTTGGAAGAGTTTGAGAAGGATAGGTGTTAACTCTTCTCTAAATGTTTGACAGAATTTGCCTTTGAAGCCATCTGGTCCAGGACATTTGTTGTTGGAAGATTTTTAATCACAGTTTCAATTTCAGTGCTTGTGATTGGTCTGTTTATATTTTCGATTTCTTCCTGGTTCAGTTTCAGAAGGTTGTGCTTTTCAAAGAATTTGTTCATTTCTCCCAGGTTGTCCATTTTATTGGCATAGAGTTGCTTGTAGTAATCTCTCATGATCCTTTGTATTTCCACAGTGTCAGTTGTTACTTCTCCTTTTTCATTTTTAATTCAATTGATTTGAGTCTTCTCCCTTTTTTTCTTGATGAGTCTGGCAAATGGTTTATCTTTGTTTATCTTCTCAAAGAACCAGCTTTTCGTTTTACTGATCTTTGCTATCATTTCCTTCATTTCTTTTTCATTGATTTCTGATCTGATCTTTATGATTTCTTTCCTTCTGCTAACTTTGGGGAATTTTTGCTTTTGTTTCTCTAATTGCTCTAGGTGTAAGCTTAGGTTGTTTATTTGAGATTTTTCTTGTTACTTGAGGTAGGATTGTATTGCTATAAACTTCCCTCTTAGAACACCTTTTGCTATGTCCCATAGGTTTTGGGTCGTCGTTTTTTCATTGTCATTTGTTTCTATGTATTTTTTGATTTTCTCTTTGATTTCTTCAGTGATCTCTTGGTTATTTAGTAGTGTATTGTTTAGCCTCCATGTGTTTGTATTTTTTACAGATTTTTTCCTGTAATTGATATCTAGTCTCACAGGGTTGTGGTCGGAAAAGATACTTGATATGATTTCAATTTTCTTAAATTTACCAAGGCTTGACTTGTGACCCAAGGTATGATCTATCCTGGAGAATGCTCCATGAGCACTTGAGAAGGAAGTGTATTCTGCTCTTTTTGGATGGAATGTCCTATAAATATCAATTACGTCCATCTTGTTTAATGTATCATTTAAAGCTTGTGTTTCCTTATTTATTTTCATTTTGGATGATGTGTCCATTGGTGACAGTGGGGTGTTAAAGTCCCCTACTCTGATTGTGTTACTGTCAATTTCCTCTTTTATGGCTGTTAGCATTTGCCTTATGTATTGAGGTGCTTCTATGTTGGGTGCATAAATATTAACAACTGTTATATCTTCTTCTTGGATTGATCCCTTGATCATTATGTAGTGTCCTTCTTTGTCTCTTGCAGTAGTCTTTAGCTTAAAGTCTATTTTGTCTGATATGAGAATTGCTACTCCAGCTTTCTTTTGATTTCCATTTACATGGAATATCTTTTCCATCCCCTCACTTTCAGTCTGTATGTGTCCCTAGGTCTGAAGTGGGTCTCTTGTAGACAGCATATATATGGGTCTTGTTTTTGTATCCATTCAGCCAGTCTATGTATTTTGGTTGGAGCCTTTAATCCATTTACATTTAAGGTAGTTATCAATATGTATGTTCCTATTACCATTTTCTCAATTGTTGGGGGTTTGTTATTGTAGGTCTTTTCTTTCTCTTGTGTTTCCTGCTTAGAGAAGTTCCTTTAGCATTTGTTGTAAAGCTGGCTTGTTTGTTCTGAATTCTCTTAGCTTTTGCTTGTCTGTAAAGGTTTTAATTTCTCCATCAAACCTAAATGAGATCCTTGCTGGGTAGAGTAATCTTGGTTGTAGGTTTTTCCTTTCATCACTGTAAATAGGTCCTGCCACTCCCTTCTGGCTTGCAGAGTTTCTGCTGAAAAATTAGCTTATGGGGATTCTCTTGTATGTTATTTGTTGCTTTTCCCTTGCTGCTTTTAATATTTTTTCTTCATATTTAATTTTTGATAGTTCGGTTAATATGGGTCTTGGCGTGTTTGTCTTTGGATTTATCCTGTATGGGACTCTCTCTGTGCTTCTCTGGACTTGATTAACTATTTCCTTTCCCATATTAGGGAAGTTTTCAACTATAATTTCTTCAAATATTTTCTCAGTCCCTTTTTTTTTTTTTTTTCTCTTTTTCTTCTGGGACGCCTATAATTCGAATGTTGGTGCATTTAATGTTGTCCCAGAGGTCTCTGAGACTGTCCTCAATTCTTTTCATTCTTTTTTCTTTTTTCTGCTCTGTGGTAGTTATTTCCACTATTTTATCTTCCAGGTCACTTATCCGTTCTTCTGCCTCAGTTATTCTGCCATTGTTTCCTTCTAGAGAATTTTCAATTTCATTTATTGTGTTGTTCATCATTGTTTGTTTGCTCTTTAGTTCTTCTAGATCGTTGTTAAATGTTTCTTGTATTTTCTCCATTTTATTTCCAAGATTTTGGATCATCTTTACTATCATTACTCTGAACTCTTTTTCAGGTAGGCTGCCTATTTCCTATTCATTTGTTTGGTCTGGTGGGTTTTTACCTTGCTCCTTCATCTGCTACGTATTTCTCTGTCTTCTCATTTTGCTTAACTCATTGTGTTTGGGGTCTCCTTTTCATAGGCTGCAGGCTCGTATTTCCCATTGTTTTTGGCGTCTGCCCCCAGTGGGTAAGATTAGTTTAGTGGGTTGTATAGGCTTCCTGGTGAAGGGGACTGGTGCCTGTGTTCTGGTGGATGAGGCTGGATCATGTCTTGCTGGTGGGCATGACTGCATCCAGTGGTGTGTTTTGCGATGTCTGTGACCTCAGTATGATTTTAGGCAGCCTCTCTGCTAATGGGTGGGGTTGTGTTCCTGTCTTGCTAGTTGTTTGGCAGAGGGCATCCAGCACTGTGGCTTGCTGTTTGTTGAGTGGAGTTGGGCCTTAGCATTGAGATGGAGATCTCTGGGAGAGCTTTCGCCATTTGATATTATGTGGGGCTGGGAGTTCTCTGGTGGACCTATGTCCTGAACTTGGCTCTCCCACCTCAGAATCTCAGGCCTGACACCCAGCCAGAGCACCAAGACCCTGTCAGCTACTCAGCTCAGAAGAAAAGAGAGAAAAAAGAACAAAAGAAATAAAATAAAATAAAATAAAAGTATTAAAATAAAATATATATATTATTAAAAATAAAAAAAAATTTTTAAGTAATTTAAAAAAAGAAAGAAAGAAGAGAGCAACCAAACCAAAAAACAAATCCACCAATGATAACAAGTGCTAATAAGTATACTAAAAAAATAAAACAGCAACAAAAAACGACAGACAGAACCCTAGGACAAATGGTAAAAGTAAAGCTATACAGACAAAGTCACACAAAGAAGCATACACATACACACTCACAAAAAGAGAAAAAGGAAAAAAAAAAATATATATATATATATAAATAAATAGGAACAGAGCAACCCAATCAACAAACAAATCTACCAATGATAATAAGCTCTAAATACTAAACTAAAATTAACATAAAACTAGAAAAAAATTAGATTCAGAAAGCAAGCCCGAAGTCTACATTTGCTCCCAAAGTCCCCCACCTCAATTTTGGGATGATTCGTTGTCTCTTCAGGTATTCCACAGATGCAGGCTACATCAAGTTGATTGTGGAGATTTAATCTGCTGCTCCTGAGGCTGCTGGGGAAATTTCCCTTTCTCTTCTTTGTTTGCACAGCTCCTGGGGTTCAGCTTTGGATTTGGCCCTGCCTCTGCATGTAGGTCGCCCTCTGGCATCTGTTCTTCACCCAGACAGGAGGGGGTTAAAGGAGCAGCTGATTAGGGGGCCCTGGCTCCCTCCGGCCATGGGTGGGAGGGGTACGGAATGCGGGGTGAGCTTGCGGAGGCAGAGGCCAGTGTGACGTTGCAACAGCCAGAGGCGTGCCATGTGTTCTCCTGGGGAAGTTGTACCTGGATCATGGGACCCTGGCAGTGGTGGGCTGCACAGGCTCCCAGGAGAAGAGGTGTGGATAGTGACCTGTGCTTGCACACAGGCTTCTTGGTGGCTGCAGCAGGAGCCTTAGCGTTCCATGCCCATCTCTGGTGTCCGCGCTGGTAGCTGCAGCTCCCATCTGTTTCTGGAGGTTGTTTAGGCAGTGCTCTGAATCCCCTCTCCTCGCACACCCCAAAACAATGGTCTCTTGCCTCTTAGGCAGGTCCAGACTTTTTCCCGGATTCCCTCCTGGCTAGCTGTGGTGCACTAGCTCCCTTCAGGCTGTGTTCACGCAGCCAACCCCAGTCCTCTCCCTGGGATCTGACCTCCGAAGCCCAAGCCTCATCTCCCAGCCCCCACTCACCCCAGCAGCTGACCAGACAAGCCTCTCCGGCTGGTGAGTGCTGGTCAGCACTGATCCTCTGTGTGGGAATCTCTCCGCTTTGCCCTCTGCACCCCTGTGGCTGCGCTTTCCTCCATGGCTCTGAAGCTTCCTTCCTGCCCATCCCTCGTCTCCGCCCGCAAAGGGGCTTCCTAGTATGTGGAAACTTTTCCTCCTTTACAGCTCCCTCCCAGAGATGCAGGTCCCATCCCTATTCTTTTGTGTCTGCTTTTCCTTTTTTCTTTTGCCCTGCCCAGGTACGTGGGGGGTTTCTTTCCTTTTGGGAAGTCTGAGGTCTTCTGCCAGCATTCAGTAGGCGTTCTGTAGGTGTTGTTACACATGTAGATGTATTTCTGATGTATTTGTGGGGAGGAAGGGGATCTCCATGTGTTACTCCTCTGCCATCTTGAAGGTTCCTTATAGCTTTGAAAGGATTTCAAACTGTGTCATTACATCTACCTATAAGGTCTAAATTCACATGAATTAGACTCTCACTCATTAGACTGTCACTCTCACTCATCACTCACGTAATGTGGTGCAGAAACTTCTTGTCTTGTCAATGGTTCATGTAGAGCTATAATTTGGAATATGTTAAGGAAATGTATCTAGTGACTGTTCATGGTGCTAGATCCTTCCAGAATCATTGACTGAGTAAATGCTTAACTCTCTGATTCGCCGTAGCCATAAGTATCAAATTTTGGACCTCCCTCATTTTTAACTTTAAAGACACTATTTTGTTTTAGCTTCTAGCTATACAGCAACATTTTCCTATCAGAAATGGATCCTGCCAGCAACTGGCATAGAACTTCTCTTGACGTATGTCTTGTGGTAGTTAGCAGTTGCCAACACGTCACATTATTCTTGGTGAAACAGAAAAACTTCTATCTGGAAATCATTAGAGGTCCATGACCTATAAAGCTATTTGCAAACCCCACACAAGTTTAAACAAATGTGAAAGTGTTGCTCCATTCATCATTCGGATGGAATTAATCCAGACCTTCTGGGATATCCTTAACTGAGAGGTGGTCACTGAATCCCCCCTTTAATTAGGCCCTGGCTTCATCTCAAGCCCAAAAGATTTCTTATTGACTCGTATTTTCCTACCATTGGTTCTCAACATTCACCCTCTAATATAATATAGCCACTAAAGATTAATTAATTAATTTTAAATTTTCTAAGGTGTGTTCGGAAAGATCTTTGACTCCTGTCTCCCTTGCTTGTTAGCTGTTTGATCACTGACAGGAAACATACATCCCTAAACTCTACAAGGGATGTCACATGACATAGTGTGAAAAGAGCTTGGGCTTCCACATTTATTAGATGTGGAGCTTAGGTAAGTTTCTTAGTTCCTTGGGTAAGTCAGTAATTTCTGTAAGACTCAATTTCCTTATCTGTAACATGGGGTTAATAATAGCTGCCTTAGTGAATTCTTGAGCTATTTTTTGGAAAGCATTTCTATTTATTTGTCTATTTCTATATCCATCTCTGTCGCTTTCTCTAATCCTATCTCCATCTCTACTACTACACCTGTATTTCTAAATGATAAACATAAAACACCCCAAAAGTATTAGCTAGCTCCTTTGCTTCTGTAATTATCTAAAATTAGCACATATTTCTTATATACAAATATTAAATCCAATATGTAAATTTCAATTTCAACAAATAACATATTACAACACATGCCTTTAAGCAGGAGAATTGCATTAACTGAATGGTTGAAGGAAGTATAGGAACTACATTTCTTTTAAACAAAACTACATATAGTAAGAAGAATATTCTTTAAATAGACATGGTCTGTTGCCTGGTAAATCTGATTTTGATTTTATTTTACTGTGTGTTTTCACTTCAATTTTTTTCAATATCGAAATACAAATATGCTTCTTATTAAAAACTACCTAGAACATCAAATCCCATGCAGTAAGAGTGTTAACCATTGTAAACCCTGTCATGTCTCTGAGAAGCAAAGGAATTATCTTGTTATCAATTTAATAATGGAACACTGAAGTAAATGATGCCATACACTGACACCAGTAACACTGTCTCTCTGGGGAAATTCATGCCTGTGAGAACTGTCAATCCAGATGGATATGGACATATTAAACATACTCCCTTCAATCCATAAATCTACCCTTTCTGGGATACCTTAATAAAAAGATTCCTTATTTTGATAAAGACAAGCTACGCAGAATATCTTGACATTACTGATCTATAATCCTTTTATTTAAAAAAATATTTTGTGGAAGGGGTTAGTAAATAATTTAACAAATTTTCTTCTTCTTCCTTTGTTTGCTTTAACATAACCTGCATGTAAAATATTATTCTGAGGTTTTAGATGAATGAAGTATTAATAATTACAGAGATGTAAAAAGCAGATATAAGGTATTGATTCAGCTATTTGCTTTAGCAAGCTTTCTGCAAAACATAGTTTACCTCTGCTGTTTTGCATTAAAATTGCCTCTAGTTCTAATTCAGATGGATATAAGATGATTCTTTACATTAAATGTGTCATACATTTTCCCATGAGAATATATGACAAGAAAAGTAAAAATCGTAAGTATAAATATATCAATCAAATATACAGTACTAGGAAAGAATGAAAATCTTCTCAGTACAAAAATACATTATAAGAAGAAGCAGAAAGTAAGAAATCAGTTCAGTTGCACTGTAAAATTACTGAGATGTTTTGGTATCTTAGATTGCTGGTGCATATTAAATTGCATTAATGGACACAAGTTTTAGCCAAAACCTAGAAGTAATGACATCCTCAATGCCTAAAAACTGTGGAAGGAAGAACACATATTGATAAGGGGAAAAGAAGTTCAAGGTGGAAGTAAGGATTCTAGAAAAGGTTCTTGAAATTTCCAACTGATTTTGAACTATTACTCCCACCGTCCCCACCCCAGACGATTATATTCCAGGGTGAAGAGAGGGCTAACTTGCCATGAGATCATTCGATGTGTTCTTGTCCAAATGCCTTGTGGGCAACCCAGCTAGATATCTTAACAGGCACCAGAAACACTATGTACTCAAAACCAAACTCACCATTTCCCTCCCCAGATCTGTGTCTCCTGCTACATTCCATCTTTAGTGAATGGAGCCATCAAATACACACTTATGTAAATGAGAACTGAGAATCATTCTATAATACTTCATTTCTTTATGCAATAAGCCCTACACTTGCTACTTGAATAGTCACTATCTCTGGCAATTCCAACTCTTACACCCTCTAAAATTTATCACCTCTTTCATGTCCACTGCCCTTGTCCAGGTTGTTCCCATTTATTACCTATGTCAGGTCCTTCTATAGAGCTGGTACCTAATAGCTACATAAGATACATTATGGCTTTAATTCTCACAACAATTTTATGACATAGGCACAAATATTCCCATTTTAAAGAATTTTTTAAATTAAAAATAACTTGTATTAAAGTTTAGATAATTGCAACAGTTTAGAAAAATGCAATATGAAGAATAAAAACCTACCTCTAACTCTATTCTCTACCTCTAGGCCCTTTTTCCACAAATGTGAACACTATTAATGTTACTTATCTATTTAAAAACATACATTTTCACACCAAAGAGATCATATTACGCACATGGTTCTGCAACTTGAACTTCAATTCCAAAATTATCTTTGATATTTATTAAATCAGCCTCTATGTATTTTTTCAAAATTTTCAAAAACCATTAAGCAATACCGCAAAAACTACTTTTGTACACATATGTTGGAGATTATATCCACTGAGTAAAATCTTAATGAAGAGATTTCTCGGTCAAAGGGCACTTGCATTCAAAATTTTATTGCTATGGTCAAATTCTTCTGTAGAAAGTGTGTACTAATCCCACAATCAGCATATGAAAATGCCTATTTTCCCATATTCTATTAATCAGAATCCTGGCAGGAAACAGATGGCACACTCAATTTGGGTAATTTGAGTAAAGATTAATAAAAGGGCTATTTACAAAGGGGTAGGCTTGTGGCAGGAAACCACAAGGGACAGTGAAGGATACCAAAGGAGCCAGTAGGGAGCCATTACCATCCCAAGACCTGAAGGCTGGTGAAGAGGGAGGGCCATCAGACAGGAGCTGAGATTTAGTGGCATTCACAGCCACCTCGCAGTGACTCTTCAGGGAGGGAGCTCTCAACCTTTCCACAATCTCTCTGGTCCTCCTGACTGAGCCTAGCTGGAAGCCAGAGGACAAGATGGCCCACTGATGCAGGTCAGCCTTCCAGATCCAGATATGGTGTGAAAGGGGACAGTGGATCTGAGCAGCACACTGATGATGTCGACCGGACCTTATAATTTTCCAGAGTTGAAAGTTAAAAAGGGTTTGTGCATAATGTTGAAGCATGTGGGTATTTCTGTTCTGTCATGCTGCTTTCTGAACTATTAAATACTCCTTTGCTAAGTGGTTTTGGTGTCTCTACTCTTGTTCTTTTTCCAACAAGTTTCGGTAGAGCTATTCAGGGATCTTTCCAAAATGTAAGAGGGGTCATGCCATTTCTCTGCATAAAATCTCTCTGTAGTTCTCCATTATTCTGGGATAAAGTTCAAACTCCTAGGCAAGAATAAATGGCTTTCATAATTGGGCCCCTGTGGTCTGGGGCCATCTCTCTAGCCATCATGCCTGCTACCAAAAAACTGCCCGTTTGTATTCAGCTCTCAAGCACTGCTGAGCGATTTGCAGTTCCCAGTTGTGAACCATTTTCTCACACTTGTATGTGACTATATTACTTGGTCAGCAAAGCCAGCTCCTCCTTTGTACACATGGTCAACTCCTATTCATTCTTCAAGATGCCACTCCAGAGTCCCTACCTCTGGAAGGCTCTTCCCAACCAACTCTCTTTTGGCAAAGTTAGACACTCGGTACTCTCAACCTCTATGTGACATTGTGCATTTCTCCCTTGCACACAGTTTTCTGAACCTGTTTACTTGCTTATCCTCCCCTTCAGATTGTGAACAACTTGAGAGCAGGGCTTGTTGCTTGCTCATTTTTTCATCTTCCTCTTTGGTATAGAGCAGAGACTCTGATGTCTAATGAGTGTGAGTCCTGGGGCCTTCACTAATTTGCTGTGTGTACTTGGTAAAGTCCTTTCATTTCTCCAAGTTCCTTAGCTTATAAAATGGACGTAATCTTAGCGCCTCACTCTTACGATTGTTGTGAGAGTTAAAAGAGCTTTAAGTCTGCCAAACCTTTAGCACTATGTCTGGTATAGAAGCACTCAATAAATTGTTAGTCATTAACCTTGTTTGTTCCAGAATGTTTACGTATCATATCAAACCACCAAGGATTCCATTTCCAAGAGGTTCACAGCGACTATTTGCATGAAAAAACACTACCTTTCCCTAGAGTAATGTGAAAAGGTTTGAGGCCTGACATTAAAACTCCTGAGGGCATCAAATTTAAGATTTCTAGACAAACAAAAGAAACAAGTGGTTGTTCAAATCTCTGGGTAACTAGAGAAATACAAGGGTAGACTTGTTTTGTCAGTTATTGTTCATTGTGTAATCCATAGCATACAAGAGTGTCTAACATATAACGGGGGATAATAATACTTGGTGGAAGAATGTATATGTCTTAGGTTGGGGGGACACAAACTGCTTATTGATATGAACCACTGTTGTGGCCTAAAGTGCCACACAAGCCCATTGTCAGTGACTGGGAAATTATTGCAACTCCTCAGGAGGGTGGAAACACTATTCAAAAAGCATGGCAACAATGTAGGGTCTTAAAAACTGCTATCTCTGCTGGGAAATTCTCCCTCAGCTTTGAAAACCTGATGGCAGAATCAATAGGAAGAATGTTTCCAAGAGCAGAAGCAGGAAGAATTTCTGTAAGAGGTGAGGTTCTAAAACAGTAAGACATGTAAAGTACTGAGGACAGGAGCAAGGAGATAGAGCATAGAAGCAATGGGGATTGGAGTTCTGTGTTAATACTGAGTGCTGCTTCTGAGTCAAATGCTCCTGAAATTCTGATTCATTCTTACTCCTTGTTTTATCTTTGGGAAAAGGGAGAGAAATAGAATTCTCCTCACCATTAATTCTAAGTGGTATTATGAATAAACTAAAAAAATAAATCTGACTTTTAAATTATAATTTACAATATTAAGAAAAGTACCACTATTTGGATACAGTTTAGAAAATGCACATTTTAAACAAATAATACACTCATTAGGGAGAGTTTTACAATTAGACGCAAGAAGGCTTTCACAATTTGATTATTTAGTCCTTATCAAGGCACCATGAAAATGACTGGATAGAGGGCAAATGACAAGGGCAAATGATATTAAATGAGGGGATTAAGGTCACATTTGCAGACTTCCTCTGATAACATGTCCACTGATGAGTAGGGATTGTGGTAGGAGACCCTGAAGTCAGCAAACTAAAGGCGGGGTAAAGCACAATAAACTTTTCTCATCACGGTCTAAGACATCCCACTTCCTACTTGCATGGTGTTGTTAGGTCAGTGGCGTTGCCTCAGATCCTGCAGGTCAGAATAGAGAGTCTTAGCACATGACAGGGTGGTAGGCTCTGGTGCTTCATTCACTGAGCACCTACTGTTTGCCAGGAGTTGTGCTAGGTTCTAGGTATACAATAGTCAAGAAAACAGATGTGATATCAGCATACATACCTCACGATTACAGTCTAGTGAGGAATAGAGACACTCAAAGAACATAAAATGGTGTATGCCTACAAATTGTGATGAGTGCTGCAAGTAGGTTGTTATGGTATCCAAACAAACACATACATACATAAAATAATGGGCACTTGACATAGATAATCCTTTCAGGTAATGTCTACCCATAGAAGTGACTTGCAATTGAAAATCTGACAGATGAGTGGAATTGGGGGGGTGAAAAAAATGGCCAAATTCAACTAAGCGGACTATCATATATCAAGACCCAGATGCAGTGAGAACTAGCCATGTTTAAATACATAAAAGAAGACTAGTGTTGCTGGATGGTACCAACAGGAGGGAACGGAATAAGATGCTGTCAGGGAAGCAAACAGTAACCACAGTAAAATGTTGGTTCCAGCAAAAGAAACCATACCGTGATGATCTTACGAGGAATTAGCTAGAAAACTCTCTAGCTCTCCCATGCTGCCCGTATGCCTATTTTTAACTTGAGGGTGGAGTTGAACATCACTGAATTCTTGATTTCATTCAAGTCTGCAGGTAACCACACATCCATACTGTAAGCTCTTTTTCTGTCTGGTGTGTCATCTGGCCTAGGGGGAGGAGGAGTATGATTATGGCTAAGTGGGGTAGGTGAAAGGAAAGCAGCAACTTCTTTTGTTCCTTTCCGTTCAGACCTGATTTTATCCTGAAGAAGAGAGTACAAAATGACATTGCATCCCACCTGCTGGGGAGAGTGCAGAATTGGTCATGGGCAATTGTGAGCACTGAGCTGACATAGTACCCTGGTGACCCGAATGAGTTAATGTATTGTCCAGAAGCTGTAATTTACAACCAGGAAGAATTTGGGGTATTGAGAGGCAGATTGAATAGGTCCATTTTGGCCCATTGTGATTTCAGTGACAGGTCCTGTTTGCTCTAGTCTAAACTGACTCACCAAATCATGCATTCAGACAATTAAATCACCAACCCTTTGACATACTGTAGGATTCCTGCAATGTGACACAGCCCTGTCACTTCAGGTTCCAGCTTAATGTGCCCTTTACTTTCCAGTCCTTTTCTCTTTTCAGGCACTTTGTGCTGAAAATCTTCTTTGACATTGACTTTAAAACAAGATATGCACAGTGTTGCTTATCTTTCTATTAACCTATGAATACAAAATCTTGCCTATAAGCTTGTAATAAAACCAGATATATAACCAGAAATATAGCTAGGCATCTTGATTCTAAGATTTGTACCTTTTTAATTAACCAACACTATGTCATATCTGTTTGTCTTTTCTTGTGGAACTTTCTTAGTATATATCAATAATAACTATTACATTTATTTTTATCTACTGATGATAAGAGATAATTCCAATAAAATACACAGTCAAAGAGGATTTTAAAAAAACACTTCCAGAGTGGTTCATGAAACTAATAAAAATGATATCTGGGAAACATTTAATACTTTTTCAACCAAAATACCAGTGGGAAAGTAGTCCCTATAATAATGGGTGTTCAGTGGTTACATGGGGACACTCCAGAACTTTTGCTAGGGTGGTTTATTCAGAAACAGTCATGGTGCTGCTGGATGGACAAGATGGAAATGAGTCTTTCATCACACAAGTAGAAAAGACAAGTGAAAGTAGAGTGGTAGTCAAAATACTACTGGCAAAGAAAACAGAGACATGTGGCTCAGATAAGAACGACCTGCTAGACTGTGAAAGAAAGATTCTTTGGCCCCAGTGGTTAAACTATATCACCAGAACTATAGAAAGGAGGAAATGAACATTGATTATGATACTATGCATCATTTATTATTTGTTATGCAAATACTTATAGTGAAATTCTCCATAACACTCATTACTGAGTTTGGGCTCAGTAATTCTTCCAGGATCCTTCTGTCACCTTCATAAGATCAATTTGAAAGAGCCTTCCTCTTCTCCAGACACTGATATTAGTATATGACCTAGTGGGCCCTTGAGTATTGTATTTGAAATTCTTGTGCCCACAGTGAATAAAACCCTTTTCCAAATGCTGTTTTAGTGAAGATTAAATTTTTCTTAGATTCTTCTAAAATATAAAAACCAAGCAATTAAGAGTTCTTAGATTGGCCATTCCCAGCATCCCACATTATCTTTATTCTAATATGTTCCAAATGCATCAGGTAACCAATCCAGTTTTTCAGATTTAAAATTTTCCTTATATTAAAAAACATATAAATTAAAAGAATTGAACCACGTTTATTGAATATAGATTACATAGATAACGAGTCTGCCTTAAAAATTTTAGGGCATATCATGACTATGCTTAGGGTAGTGTATTATAAAAAACTGATAAAATTAATTTGAAATCCCTAGACGATAAATATGTATATATTTGGCATACATAGTTAATTCTTTTATTAAGTGTATATTAAAATCAGCAGGATAACTAGATGTTACCAAAATATTTCTCAAGAAAAACAAAGAAAACTATTTAGTTTCCTCTTTACAACAATACAATACAATAGATTATTAAGCTGATATCTTTAATAAACTGATGATTTGTACGTTTTGGTAGAACACAATTAGGCAAATCAAGATATTTCAGTGTGACAGCAACAATTTCAAAGTAAAGGTAGAATTATCATATTGTCTTATTAATTATTAGGAATATTTTGTTACTAAAAATAAAACTATAAAGATATCAGAAGAAAAGGGGAATTGGAAATTTCTACTCTCCTTCTATGACTACAACTTCTTGAAAACTCTAACCTCCTATAATGATCCAGTTCTTTGTTACTCCAGAGGAAAATTTAGAAGGGACATTTTACAGAAACAGATGTCTATGATCAGTAAGGTTTCACACATGATTATGCTCTTAGATTATAGAAAAACTTCAATGGAGATAAAAGTATATTTGACATTTTACAAAAGAGCCTTCATCCAAACATGCTATGGCTTCAAGCCAATCCTACAACTCTGGTCAAATCCTTCTGTATTCGATTCTAAAAACATTCTTACTTGAACCTTTGGCAGCATTCTTTTAATCATTCCCCTTTTCACAACTTTCATTCCTTTCTTGCATTTTAACTGTACACTTTCATACATATTATATCTATTGGCTTCAGCTAACTGAAAAAGAAAACCCATGTCTTCTTTACTATAGCTATAATGTAGATGTCACTATTTAGGCCATTTCGACTACTTAGGATTTTGTTTTATATGATGTTCCTGCAAATTCCTAGAGCATGAGAGATTTCAGATTCAGAGTTGGCAGAAGAATTTCATCATTTATGCAGCATTTAATATATGAATTAAGTTGTTTTGATCCTGCACTATTTCATATTTAATCCTCAAATACATTCTTTGAGAAAATTTCTATCAACAACCACTGACTTGGAATACTTTGAGGCAAAAGGAAAGGCATATAGCCAAGCCTTTGTCCTTTGTTTTTTGAAGTTAATTATCTATATGTTGGTAAATCCAGTCAAAATATAAGCTTTCTGATATTGGAAATCTTGAGAATTAGACAAAAATGACTTTCTCAATTTTTTTTCCTGGTTATTATCTCAAGAGCCAACATGAACCTATTCCTATTTCTGCTTGGTCAAATGACTGACATTTTTGTGTGTCCAAAGATCTATACCTTCATCACATATAAACTATAATACAAAACTCCTGTTTGTCTATTCTAGGAAACTACTAAGAAAACATAACCCCAATCCTTCACTCTACACTAGATACCAAAATAATTTCACAGCTGATTTAAAACTCTTACCCTCATCTTCATGCCCCAAGTGCAATGTGACCTGTCTAGCCAGGAAACTAACAGACCATTCTCTCCCTTCCTCTTTCTGCCGTGTGTTCCCCAGCTCCCAGCAGTGGTCTGTTCCCATAGTTAACCTCACAGACAAGATAAAGCTTTCTTGCCCAATGAAGCAAGAAGAAAAAAATTTCTCTCTGAAAATGTACCTCCATCTCAAATTTCTTTTTCCAGGAATGGATATTAATCCTGCCCCTTTGCCCACTCAGCCAATAGTCAAAAAACCTCTGAATATAAAAATTCTCAGTAATTTTCTATGTTGCTCCCATCAAACTAGTTCATTACATATGACTAAAATGGAGTAGGGAATAGAAAATAATATGTATTCACCTCTGGAATGATCTCATATCTTTTCTGAGCATGAGATCCCACTGGCTTCTCTTATGTGCAATTCAAAGATGCCTAAAAAGATGACTAAGTATTTATGGTTCAGTTAAAATGTAAAAGCTCTTTCTTCTATTATTCAATATCCACTGCAACAAATACTACTGCAATGTAGGTTATATGATACAATAAGATTTCTCAACCTCAGTGAGAGATCTTTTTAATCAAATCATTGCCAGACATGTAGTATCTTTAAGGCGGTGATAGCATCACTCCATCTCTTTGTTTATGGATGAGACTGTGATTTGGCCAAGTCATATAGCTGCCAACAGAGCTGCAAAAGATTGTAGTTCTCGCAGACTGGGCCCAGCATTTATTCATTTATTCCCTACACTCCATGATTGTTTTCCTAACTCATCCTCCTCTCCCCACTCCCCCCCACCACCAAGCTGCAGACTCCCTACTTTCAGTTTCAATCAGTTGCTTGAAATTATTTTGGAAAGAAAAATAGTTCTTCAAATTCTAAACCTGAAAAGGAAAAACAATTCAAAAAGTTAATAGCCAACAAATATTTATTTGAGTGATTACCATGTGCCAGGCACTGTAGAACAAAATTAATAAGGTGGAATCAGTAGAGGTAGAAAAGCAGCAGGTTTTGTTT
This sequence comes from Balaenoptera physalus, assembly GCF_965194825.1. NCBI lineage: Eukaryota > Metazoa > Chordata > Mammalia > Artiodactyla > Balaenopteridae > Balaenoptera > Balaenoptera physalus. Next base: position 110,692,608 of record NC_138882.1, on the reverse strand, counting down.
ACACAAGGAAGTTTCAAGAGTTTGAGCTCATTACTTAAAATAACAAGGGGACCATGTGATAGGAGACAGTTAAGACAGACATCCAATCAACCAGCCAAGGAACTACAACAAAAACTAAAAGCTAAACAACAACAAAATCTACCTGAGGTCCTTAAAAAACACTTGAAAACATCACTTACACAAATAAGTGATTCATATAATTTGAAAATGAACACGTTCAAAATGCATCAAGTCCTTAAGTTTTTCTGAGTGTGTTTAGGTGTTTTTAAGTCTGTTCATGTGAGCACCAGTAAGAAAGGTTTCTTTTCAAAGTGCTCATATGGTTATGATTAAATTACAGTATTAATTTGGATTGAGAAAATGGTTTACTTTGCTAAACAGAATATTTGGTAAATAGAGTATTAAAATTTTAAAACATTTAGAACATTTTACAAGGATGCAAATGGCATCAGAATATCAGTTCAGGAACACTTAGTAAAATAGTGAGCATTTTTAGAAGTGGACATTAGACATAAATTTCGATTTTGGTAGAATTAATACAAACTATTATGCCACCTTTGTAACTATACAGAGAAATGTTAAATGTTTAGCTCGGACTATTAATGGTATAACATGATATAGATCTTGGTAAATTTGAGTTAATGTGGACTACAATTTGTGCTATGTATATGACTGTAAAGATTGGTATGCTTTATAACTTGTTTTATTTCACATAATTTGATTTTATATTTCACTTAATTAACTTGTATGCTTTTTAAATTTCAGTAAATCAATAATATATTGGTGAAAATATTTTATATAAGAAATAAATTCAGCATAACTTTGTCTGCCTTAAACCTAAATACAAAGAAATATCTGTCATTGTGATCTGCAATTTCTTCCTTTTTCTTTTTCTTGTCTTTCCTTTTCCTTCTTCCTTTTTGTTTTGTTTTGCTTTGCTTTCTGGTCAGGAGGTATGATTAAGTAGATATTGTTATAGGTAAGTGTTGCATATTGGTGAGACTGAAAGCTTTGAAGTTCAATTCCTGGCTTTGCTACTTTCTAGCACTTTTATCTTAGGTAATTTACTTATTTTTTTAGGATTAGTATGCACATTTGTAAAGTGAGGAAAATACTTTGTTTAAAATTGTGATGTGCATTAGTGATAAAGTAGGTATTACTCAGCATGGCAACTTGCACAATAATGGGCAGTTATTACTAATTAATTTAGTCATCGTTAATTACCATACCCTGACTAATAGATACTGACAACATATAAGTCTAAAGGATGTGCACCTGGGTTTTAATAGTATTCTCTTGGGTGTGTTTTATTTGTGGGTGGGGGGAAGGGAAGGTTAGCAATAACCAAAAAACATGTATTTAGGAAAAGAGGCATGAGGTGCTTAATAAATGTGGACAAACTGAACACCAGTTTGCATGACTTGGGTACCAATATCTCTGAACTTCATTTTTCTCCTTAGTAAACAGACTGAGCCAGATGATGCTTGCTAATTAGTGATTCAAAGATTCTGGCATTCAAGGACCCTATGACTTAACAATTCAGTTACATTTATTGAGAATGATAAAGAATGGCAACTTCAATTTTTTTTCTACCATCATCAGATTTCTCTCTAAGATTAGAAGGCTGTTTCAGTGATGATTGGAAGTAAATCTTAATATAAATCAGAACATCACAGGAGATGCATAGACGTTCCTTAGTTAGAACTATGAGAAAGGAATATTACCCTTGGAAAATTCAAGTGTGTGATTTGATATAGCCTATCTAATCAATCACTGATCGACTTAAACAGATTTGGTCACCTGTTTGTTAGACTCGGCCAACATGGCCTAGGGGACATGGATTTTTAAATAAGAATAATAATTTAAACTAAGTATTTTGACAGTTGCCTTTTCTTAAAAACAAAAAAACAAAAAAACAAGCAAACAAAAAAACCTTTCACAGCATGAGTCCTTTAATTATATGGCTGATTTTCTATAAATTATTGAAAAATTTAAGAAATGCCCACTTCCACATGAAATTAAATAACATATCATGATGTATATGACAGAGAAGCAATTGAACTTGGCTGGGCATGTGCCTTGGCCCTAGGAATACCAAGAGACCACTATCTGGAGGGAACAGAGACTTATGTGCAAATAATTACAAGATAGAGTTATATATGCATTGATAGAAGCACTATTATCCTTCTCCCATATCTAGTTCCTCTTATAAAATTTTTGGTTTACATCTGTACACCTTTTTGTATCTGTAAAATGTGCCTATGTGAATCAATCCTTTTGAGAATGTTGAAGTGGAGCCTGGAGCCTGGGGGTTAGAAAGAACAAAGAAAGAGAAATAGTACATAGCAGAACAGGCTTATGAGTTTTTGTCAGACAATCTTTGGCAAGACACTATAAAATAGGGCCTTAGAACTAACCCTTAGAAAAATTCATTTATTCATTTTTCTTGAGATATATTAATTGAGTCCTACTATGCACAAGCTACTGTTCTAGAGGGTCGAGATTCAGGAACAAATGAGGAAAAATAAAAATGTCCCTACCCTTATGAAATTCACACTCTAGAGAAGAAATAAGTTTTGTGAGAAAAGGGACAAATATATTATTGAATATATACTGAAATAATGAAATATACTGTCTAGTTGAATATTATATTCTAAAATAGTTTCTGACACTTAGTATATATTCAATAAATATTGGTAGAATAAAAAAAGGGAACAATTTTGATAGTAATGAGTACTATTGGAGTTTGTGATAGGGGACTGCTCTCCACATGACAGTCAAGGAAAGCCACTGTAAGATGGTATTATTCGAATAGATAACTTGTGCTAGAATCTCTCATTTCTTTATAAGATTCAATTACATGAATGTTAGAGGATTTGATATTGTCCCACAGATCTCAGACACTGTGACATATTTCTTCTTTGTTTTCTCAGTTTGGGTAACTTCTTTTACTCTGTCTTCAACTTCACTGATTCTTCTCTCTGCTATATCCAGTCTCCCTCAAGCCTATACTATGAATTCTTCATTTCTGAAATAGTATCCTTCATATATTTCTATTTGGATCTTTTTAATATTTTACAACCCTCTGATAAAATTCTACCATCTTTTCATGAATGTTTTTCCACTAGACCTTTTTTTTTTTTTCACATTTATCATGTTAATTCTAGAGTCTTTATCTGATAATTCCAATTCTATCTCTGGATATGCTTCTACAAACAACTTGCGAGAAAACTCTCTTGACCTGGGTCACATTTTTTTTTTTCCCCTCAAACCTTATAACTTTTCATTGTATGTCTGATAGTTTGTGTAAAAGAACAGTAGAGACTTAAATAAATAAAACTTATCTCAGAAAAGGGTGTACCCCTTCTTCTGAGGCTGCTAATGTAGGAGACTGAGTTGATCAAATCTGTAGTTAAGCTGAGTCTGGGCTTTGTGTTGATTTTACTAGATCTAGTTCTCCACTGGCTTCAAATGTTTGAGTGTTGGATTAGAAATTTCTCTTCAGTAGGACTTGGGAACTGAGCCCCAGAAAGACTCCAGAGTCTCTTTATTATGATTAGTCCAGCCACCAACTTTCCAAACCATGGGATGTCTCTTGCTGCCTGCAGACCAGCTGCTAGCTTTTTGTGTTGCCGGGGAGTTCTTTTTGCTCTCTACTTCCACACTGGCCTTCCGTGCTTCAGAACATCTTTCTGCTGAGCATGCCTTCCTCAAGCCTTCAAAAGGGCTACTGCAATACAACTGGTGAAGGCCTAGAATGCCTTGGAGAATTTCTCTCAGGGCTCTTTCCCCACCCCAGGCTTCAGTAGGCCTCTGCCTTGTAACTGGAGAAGGTCCTGATTCCCTTCAGGATGATCTCTCTGAGCTCTGCTGCCTCAGCCCCACATCTGGTAGGCAGCTCAATGAAATAACATGGGAAAGAGTTGGTTGCTAATGGCTGACAAGTTCTCTGCCTGGGCTCCTTGAGGTTCTCACGCATCATACCACTCCAAACACATCCATTAAACATTCTTTAAATCTTTACTGGTTTCTCTGTTGTGATTTCCTTCCCTTCCCACCATTCCTCCAGGGAGCAAAACAGTCAAGAGTCTCTTCTCTCCCAAAAAGAGCTTATCACTTTCTGGAATTTATTTCATTTGGGTTAATCTGCCTGGGTTAAAAAAAAAAATCCAATTTTGCTGATTATCTGACTTACTCTGGTTTTTAGGGTGGGAGTGTAATCTCTTCTGGCTTTCTATCTCCTAACTAGCAGAAGTCCTGCCTGAAATTCAAAGACACAACCTAATTATATTTTATCTATCCTAGCTGAGTTTGAACTGAGAAGGTCTTGGAAGGTGTTAAGCAGAAATAAGGCAAAAACTCTGAGTCGTAAAACATGATACAAAAACTTATTGAATAGTAAGTAGGAAAGTATGTTAAATGTAAAGTATTTGAGGTGTAATTATAGTCTGGGTAACAACAAAAATTACTGTTATATGTCATTTTCACATTGATTTCCAATCCGTTTTCTAATAATTCATCTACAAACTTATTGCATACATAAGTTTTCCAGTCTATAAATGTGTTCATTTTCTATATTGACACCTCCCCCCCAACCTTGCAACCCAAGAGCCATAACTAAATTTACAATTTAAACTAAATCAACCACAAAACAGTTACTGATCATTTTAATATTGGGGATTTTAAAGGACACATTATGAAAAAATTAAAATGCAAAAAGCACAAAGTTAAATTAAATTATTTATTATGGAAAGATTAGTTAATCTAGTTACTTCTCTAAATTTTTCATGAATAAAATATTACACAAAATTTCCTTTTGGGTGATCAGTATATAGATCAGAAACTCCCCAAAGAAGCTGTATTAATAGTTAACTCATTCTTTATTAATACTCTAGGCATTTTAACAACATGCAAAGTGACGTATCTACCTCAAAAATGACTTTAATGATAAGTTATTTCTTTGCTTCATGTACATAATGGATAATTAGCTTAGGAAAAAGCTCAAAGGGAGAAAAAAATAGCCAACTGTGAAATTCACAAATACTTTCCTTGGACTGGGTGCAAATGCTATTCAGGCCAATACCAGGGATGCATAAATTCTCTGTATCTTATTTACAATCTAGTCTTGATTAGTTAGGAGCTCATTTTCCAGTTTGTGAATTATCTAGGTCTTTGCTTCTTCTCTTCCCCCTGGCTGATTACCTTTCCCATTTCTCTGCCCTTTAGCACCTCCACCAGAAGGGGAGGAAAATCCAGGTGAAAAGAAAAAGTGAATCATACATGGACATTTTTAAGTATTCTGAAGCTTGACTTTAAAAAGTAATATTTTTTTTTCTATTGTGAGTGTTTGTACATCAGACCTCTGTCATCAATTTGAAATTTTACCACTAACAGTCTGAGAAATATCCTTGGGAAATTACCTTCATCTGGATATCAGATTCTAATACAAAATGGGGATGATATTCATGTATTCCTTACAAGGTTATTTGAATTCATAAAATCTCTTTGTCAAATTCTTGCTTCTTTTCCTTCTGTTAAGATTCAGGGCTTGCCTTGGGAAATGGCTCCTTGCCAAAAAATGTGGGTTTTTTTTTTTTTTCTTCCTTCCTTCTTTTTTTAAAATCTCTCTTCTCTTAACACGGTTATAAAATGCACTCTTGGTAGAAAAGTAGAAGCTACTGGCAAAAATATATCTTTACTGTTGTATTTCATTCATAATTCTTCTCTATCTGCTATTAAAATGGATAATCACAAGTTACCTGTATGAATGGACCTCATTTTAATGTATATTTTCATGACTTTGATTCTTAAAATGAAGACACATCCCATAGAGTGAAATTTTAAGTAAATTAGCAGGTTCATTTTACACATGTTTGTTCTATTAAAGTTTGCCTCATTTGTGATATTTTAAGGATGAAGTACTAAATTTGCCTAGTGATTAAATTAGAAGTCCAGTGCCTCCGTGACCATTCTCCTTTTAGATTGTTTACAATTAATTAGATCATATTTGTGCATCACAGATATAGTTTTAAATTCTGATTAAATTGAATCAATTACCCAAACATAAATAATGGTTGAAATAGAAAGACAGTTGTTAAAGAGCAGTCTATAGGCCTTTAAAATAGTACTAAGTATTTATTTTTTTGAAAACTGTCTTAAAGAATAAACAGAATAATTTTAAGTAAATACCTTAGAAGACCTAAGGGGAAAAATATGAAATTTGTTCCTTGTGAAAAATAAATCTCTGGAATATTCCCTGTAGGGTACAGTGTAAAAGAATAAAATGCCAGTGGCAAAAAAAAAAAAAAAAAAAGTAAAATAGAATAAGTAGTTTGTAACAAAGAATGCAACACACACAACTATAGTATCTTATGTTAAATAACAGCCTCTATTTAATAATCTCCAACTTTTAGCCTCTCATAAAACGTTGGTGCTTTTTAAAAAATTAATAAATTAAATGGGCCCTTCAAGATAAAAAAAAAAAAAAAAAGATACAGTTAGGGACTTGAAGGGTCAGGGGCAGTAAGAGGTTTTACTTTCTCCTTTCTCTCTCCTAGTTTCCCTAATACTTTAAGAGAAGAATGATTAGAGCTGATTTCTCCACAAAAACAGAACACTGACTGATGTGAAATATTACCAAATTGATATTAAGTAAATGAGTCCACTGAGCAAACCTCTTCAGCAGTTTGAGTATGGGCTTTGTTTTTAGTTTATGACATGGTCTGGTTATGTAGCAAACATATGTAATTGATAAATTGTATCCATTGCCTCTCTCATGAGCTAGTATATAACCAAGAAAGAGTCTAAATTCAATGCAACATCGCCATCCCCAGGGTCTCTTTCAACATGGTTCAGTGTGGTGGATGCTATACTTCCACACTGAGGAGAAAATATTGTTACCCAAAAGGCAGCCTGACAAATTACAAAGTGGAGGAGAATTTGAGAAAAAGTATGTTGCAGGCAGTTAATGCTTGTATATATAAAGTGACTAAAAGCTTTGATGGATTTTCTTAAGATTTTTCCTTTACCGAATGAAATAAAGCCCTAGCATTTTAATCTCCCACAAAGCAGAAGCTTAAAAAAACCACCCAACATTTCTTTTCTTTCTTAACACTGCATAACATCATTTTTAACCTCATGTTAATTCCTGTGTCTCCATATCAAAGTGAATACAATCAAAACACTAGAAAATTTCACGGAAGGTAATAATTGACTGGTGGCTTGGGCAATGGGTAGGGATTGAACAGCCAGGTGACAGGGGTTTAGCCATTTAATCCAACCTGGGATTAATTCCCAGGGCACATCCCATGAAAAGTGCTTTTATAATTTTAAATTTAACCTATTGAATATGTTAAAACAGATTTATTGAAATATAATTCTCTATATACTATATATTATATAAAGTATAACATATAATAATTGCACATATTTAAAGCTTACAATTTTACATACTTTGAAACTATCATCACAATCAAGATAATGAATATGTCTATCATGCCCCCAAATTTCCTTGTGATGCTTTATAATCCCTCCCTCCAACTCCTCCCCTGTCTATGAGGCAACCATTAATCTATTTTACATACCTATAGATTAGTTAACAGTTTCTACAGTTTTATCATAAAATATGTATTTTTTGAGGGGAAGAGGGGCTGGCTTTTTTTTTCTCAGCAAAGTTTTTGAGATTAATCCATGTTGTATGTATCAAATAGCTCATTCTTCTTACTACTAAGTAGTATTTTATTGTATACATACACCACAGTTTGTTGATCTATTCAGCTGGACATTTGAATCATTCACAGTTTTTTGCTGTTACAAATAAAGCTGCTGTGAACAGTTCTGTACAAGTCTTTGTATGGACATATGTTTTGGTGTTTCTTGGGTAAATAGCCAAAAGTGGATTATCTGGGTCATATGGTAGGTGTATGTTTAACTTTTTAAGAAACTACCAAACTATTTTCAAAAGTGGTTTTACCACTAGCAATGTATGAGAGTTCTTGTAGTTCCATATCCTTGCTAACGTTTGATATGATCAGTCTTTCAAATTTTAGACATTCTAATAGATGTATATCTCACTGTGGCTTTAATTTGGATCTCTATAATGACTAATGATGTTGAGCACCTTTTCTTGTGCTTATTTGTCATTCATGATCTTCTTTGGTGAAGTGTCTCTTCACATGTTTTGCTCAAAGTGGGAAGGGTTGTTTGCTTTCTTATTACTGGGTTTTGAAAGTCCTTTAAACATTTTGGATACAAGTCTTTTACCAGATACATGATTTGCAAATATTTTTCCCAGTCTGTAGTTCGTATTTTCATTTTCTTAGCAACAGGTTTGAAGACCAAAGTTTTAATTTGGAAGAAATCACATCTATCATCTTTTTCTTTCAAAGACTATACTTTCGGTATGCATCTAAGAAATATTCAGTATTTCTCTAACCTAAGATAACAGAACTTTCTCCCCCTTTTTTTTAAAGGAGTTTTATAGTTTTAGGTTTGTCATTTGGGTCTATGAATATTTTGAGTTAATTTTTATATGTCATGTCAGACATGAGTCATTTATTTTATTTTTATTTTTTGCATATGGATACCCAATTTTACCAGCATCGTGTGTTGAAAAGACTATATGTTGCCCACTGAATTTCCTTTTAGCATCTTTGTCAAAAATCATTTGTTCATATAAATAATTTGTAGGTTGTTTTCTGGACTTGTTATTCTGCTCCATTAACCTATTTGTCTATCTATCTTTATGCCAATACCACACTATCCTAATTACTGTAGTTTTAAAATAAGTCTTGAAATCGGAAAGTTTTAGATTTCCAATTTGGTTCTTTTTAAATTATTTTGGCTACTGTAAGTTCTTTATACTTCCATATGAATTTCAGAATCAACTTGTTAAATTCTGCAAAAAAAACATGTTAATATTTTGACTGTAATTTCATTTTACCTTTAAATCAATGAGGTTACTTGACATCTTAACAATAGTGACTCTTCTGATCACTGAACATGATATAGCCTCCCATTTACTTAATTCTTTAATTTCTATAGTAATATATTGTAGTTTTCAGTGTTCACATCTTTCACATCTTATGTCAAATTTATCCCTATTTCATTTTTTTGCTATACTGATATATTGATAAGATATACTTATTTCAGTTTCCAATTGTTAATTGCTAGTATATAAAAAGTACAAATGATTTTTAAAAGTTGACCTTGTATCTTCAATCTTGCTAAACTCATTTATTATTTAAAGTTGTATTTTGGCAGGCCAAGGCCAGGTTGAGTCGTTAGGCATTTGCCTGGAGTGCAGAATTTAACGGAGTGCAAGAAAAGTTAGTAATGAAGATAAACAGTATTTTAATGCAACTCTTTAAAAAATCAAATCTGAAAACAGTAACTTGTAAGCTAGCTGCCTGCTTTTGTAAATAAAGTGGTTTTTATTGGTATATTCAGTCAGATTTTCTACATAAATAATCATGTCATCTGTGAATAAAGGTAGTTTTACTTCTTCCTTTGCAATGTGCGTATCTTTTGTTTGTCTTCTCTTATTAAACAGTACAGGAACTCTAGCACAATGTGTACTAGAAATGGCAAAAGCAAATATCGTTATTTTATTTCCCTTAGGAAGAAAGTATTCAGTCTTTTACCATTAACTAGAATGTTAGCTCTAGGGATTTTTTTTTAAATGCATTTTAGAGGGTTAAGAAATTACTCTTATATTCTTAGTTTGCTGAAATTACTTAAAAGTTAGGAAAGTATTTTTGAATTTCTTCAAATGTTTTTTCCTGTTTGTGTTGTTGTTACTATTTAGTTTGCAACTTATGTGAATTATATTATTTTCAAATGTTAAACCTACCAGAATTCCTGTAATAAACCTCATTTGTTCATGATGTATTATATTCTTTATATATTGTTGGTTAATATTTGTAAATTTGTTTAGAACTTTTGCATCTATGTTAATGAGGAACACTGGTCCATAGTTTTCTTTTCTTGTCCTGCCTTTATCTGGTTGTGATATCAAAGTGTGGCATTACAGATTTAGATAGTATTTCCTCTGTTTTTCTTTTCTGAAAAAGTAGGTGTAGAATTGGCATTATTCTTTCTTAAATCGTTGGTAAAACTCACTCATGAAGCCATCTGGGCTTCTAGTTTTCTTCATGGAAATGTTTTAAACCAGTAATTCAATTTCTTTAACGTTATCCATTGCTTCTTGAATACACTTTGAAAATTTGTGTCTTTAAAGGGATTTGTCCAGTTCACCTAAGTTGATTATCTGCATAAAATTGTTCATAATATTCTGTAATTTTCTGTTTTATATCTGTAAAATCTGCAGTGGTGTTACTTCTCTCATTCCCTATATTGGTAATTTATGTTTCTTCTCCCTTTTTTTTCCTGATCAGTCTGGCTAAAGTTTTATCAATTTTATTTGTCTTCTTAAGGAATCAGCTTTACCTTCCTTGACATTTTCTATTATTTTTCTGTTATTTATTTCATCAATTTCCTCCTCTCATCTTCATTATATCCTTTATGTTATTTATTTTGGGTTTAATTTTCTCTTTTTCTAGTTTTTAAAGGTGGAAGTTGTAGTCATTAATTTGAGATCTTTCTTCATTTCTGATACATGTATTTGATGCTATAGATTTTCCCTCAAGTAATGCTTGTATGATATACCACAAATTTTGATATTTTGTATTTTAATTTTCATTCCGTTCAAAATAATTTTTAATTTTGCTTGTGATTTCTCTTTTAACCAAGGGTTATTGAAGTATATTATTTATTTTCTAAATATTTGGGGATTTTCCAAATACATTCCTGTTTTTGACTACAAATTTAATTCTGTTGTGGGCAGAGTATATACCTTGGATGATTTAAATTTTTTTTTAATTGTTTAGACTTGTATGGCTCAGAATATGGCCTATCGTAGTAAATATTATGCATGTACTCGAAACGACTGTATTCTGTTGCCTTTGGATGGCGTGTCCAATAAACGTCAATTAGATAAGTTGATAGCATTTTTCAAATCCTCAACAGCCTCATTCTATTGTTTTATTAATTATTGGCAGGCAGGTATGGAAATCTCCAATTATAATTTTGAGTTTTCCCATTGCTCCTTGCAGCTCTATCAGTTTTTTATTCAGGTTTCTTGAGCTCTGTTATTAAGTCATAAAACATTTAGGATTGTTATCAACTCTGGATGAATTTTTTTCATCATTATAAGTTGATCTTTTTTGCCCCAGATAATATTCTTTGCTTTTACAACTACTTTGCTATCAGTATTATGAGACTGTATTTGAATAGAATTACCATTGTATATCTCCTTCCATTGCTTCAATATTCTCCTATTTGTGTCTTCATATTTTAAATTGTTTTTTCTTGTAGGCAGCATACAGTTGAATCTTGGTTTTTTTTAACCAAATATGAAAATCTCTGGCTTTTAATTGAGATGTTTAGACCATTTACATTTAATTTGACTATTGATATGGTTAGGTTTAATTTTACTTTCTTTTGGTGTGAGTACTTTGTTTAATTCTATCTTACACCTTTATTGTTCATGTTTTATCTGTAACTGAGTCACATTATTTTAGTGGTTGTATAGAGCTTAGAGTATATATCTTTAAATTATCACAGTCTACCTTCAAGGGATATAAAACTTTACATAAGGTTTTAGAAGCTTACAGTAGTATACTTCCATTTCTTCCTCACAACTTTTGCACTATTGTTGTCATATATTTTACCTTCATGTATGTTATAAACTCCCCACACTATCTTATAATATGTTTTTGTTTAAACAACCAATTCTCTTCTAAAGTGAATAAATAATTTAAAGAATTATTTACCCATGTAGTTACAAATCTTGGTGCTCTTTACTCCTTTGTGTAGATACATATTTCAACCTGGCATCATTTTCCTTCAACCTAAACATTTTCTTTTAACATTTCCTGTAGTGCAGATTCCTGGTGATGAATTCTTTCCATCTTTTTATGATTGAAAAAGTACTTATTTCACTGTATTCTGAAAGATACGTTACTGAATTTTGAAATCTAGGTTAACAGTTTTTGTTTGCTTGTTTTTTAAATCTTTCAGCACTTTAAAGATGACCTCTAACTTGCACTGTTTCTTTTTTTTTTTTCACCTCAATGCACAACTTTAATTATCTTACAACTTTACATGTCAATTATACCTCAATAATAATAAATTATACCTCAATAAACCTGAAAAAGGGAGGGAGGGAGGAAGGAACAAAGTGAATTACCAAAAACCAACCCTGTCTCAAGGGAGGACACTTTTCTATTCAGTGATGCTAACTCCATGATTGGGCTAGAATCCCAGACTATGGGAACGTTATCTACTCACCTGCTAGAATAAAGCATGGGTTTGTCTCTGAGCCGACACTCTACAGAGAGGGTAACTCATCAGTTACTCAGGGCCTCTCAGCCTCAGAATCCTCCATGGTGAGATGGGGGTGATAATCACGGTACCTGCCTCGTAGGCCTTAGGAAAATTAAGTAATGAAATCATGTATGCATAGTGCTTAGGGCTCAATATGCCTCAGACATCATTATTTTTCTAGAAGAGTCTTCAAGACCAAGGAAGGGAAATGACTTGCCTAGGGCCCCACGGCTGATTCACAGCAGAAGCAGGTTTGGACCCAGACTTGTGGCCCTTGGTGTGCTGCCCAGTGAAGCCTGTTCTAAACCCCTGAGAGCAGGGGCTTCTCTCAAGCTCTAATCACCAAAACTGCATTGAAATATCCCAGTGAGAGAAAGGCCCCTCGGTCCAAGTCTGATGAAGAACCTAGAGCCAGTCAGGCTTTCCCCTCCGATGACATGAACCCCACTCCGTGCGGTGTGCCTGGTGGGCAAAGGTGCCCCAACCACAAGCACGAATCACCCCAGCGCCAGCAGGGCCAGGGGTGGATGGCTCATCCCTCTTTATTTTTTAAAAAATGTTATTGTATTTTGGAAGAACACTTAGCATGAGCTCTACCCTCTTAGCACGGTTTTAAGGGCACAATACAGTGCTGTTGACTACAGACGCAGTGCTGTACTCAGGTTCTCTAGAGCTCGTTCATCTGCCTTTCGCCTGAAGCTTTTTGCCCGTTGATGATAACTCCTCATCTCCCCAACCCTTCAGCCCCTAGCCACCATCTTTCCGCTCTTCGAGTCTATGAATTAGACCATGTAAGATAGCTCATATGAGTGGGATCACGCAGGATTTGTCTTTCTGTGACTGGTTTATTCCGCTCAGCTCATGTCTTCAACGTTCCTCCTGGTGGGAACGCAAAACGGTGTAGCCTCAATGGAAAAACAGTATGGAGGCTCCTCGGCAAATCAAAAACAGAACTACCTGTGACTAACCCAGTTTATAGAAGAAGAAGTGACAACCGAAGAGGTGTCTTTCCAGAGTCCCTGCGGTGAAGAGGCAGAGCTGGACCCAGTTCTGAGCTGCAGAGCCCGTAACCTGCACTGTTTCTGATGACAAATCAGAGCAGTAACCCTTATGTTAGGTTCCTCTGTATGGAACAGGCTTTTTGTCCCTGACTGCTTTGAAGTTTTTCTCTTTATCACTGGTTTAATTAAGTTGATTATGATGTATTACCTTGGTGTAATTTTATTCATGTTTCTTGTGCTTGGAGTTCATCAAGTTTCTTGTTTATTATTTTTATTTGTTTGTTTTTGTTTTGTTTACATAGTGGGAGGCTTATAGTTTTAAGAAAAACTGGGAAAGTTTGGTCTATTATTTCTTCAAATTTCAGGAATTCCAGTACATATTAGGCCACTTGAAGTTTTTCCCAGCTCACGAATGGTATGTTTACTTTCTTCTCTCTCTCTCTCAACCTCTGTGTGTGTGTGTGTATGTGTGTGTGTGTTTGTGTGTGTGTGTGTGTGTGTTTCACTTTGGATAGTTTTTATTGCTGTATCTTCAAATTTACTAATTATTTCTTCTTCAGTGCCAATATGCTGATAATAACTTCCAGTGTGTTTTCCATCCCTTTTGTTGTAGTTTTCATGCTTGGAATTTTGATTTAGGTCTTTTAGCTATCTTCCATGGCTTAACTTAGCCTTTTGAATGTACGGAATAACAGTTTTAATGTACTTGCCTGTTAATTTTAACATCATATCAGTTTAAACTGATTGATTTTTTTTATTATTTTGGGACTATTTTCCTATTTCTTTACATACTAGGTAATTTTTAATTGGATGCCAGACATTGAACTTTATCTTGCTTGGTACTAGATATTTTGTATTCCTATAAATATTCTTGAGCTTTTTCCTGAGTTGCAATTAAATTACTTGGACATATTTTTATCCTTTCAGGTCTGGTCTTTAAGGTTTGTTGGGCATAACCAAATCAGTGCTTAGCCTATGGCTAATTGTGAATCATTTTGGATTTATTTTGATTTTTGTACATTAGACAGATCTTTTTTTAAAAAAATAATAAAGTAATGCCACTAGATAATTGTCCTGGATTTTAGCAAAAAAGCGAGGCTGGGAAATATCTATGTCCTCTGGAATTCACGAACAATATTACAAAATCATTACTTAAGCTGTGGTGTAAAAAAGAGAAGAGCTTCCTGGAGGATATACTAGGCTTCCCTTCAATACCTGATCCAGCAGTTTTCTAATCTATTTAAAATAAATCAGCATGGGAATATGTAGACATTTATAGAAACAGGGACTTTATAAGCTCAAATAATTCCAGATGGAGCAAAGAAGGAATGCCTCCAGTTGCAGAGACTCTTACGTTTCTGTTGGTGAATACCCTTTTTGGGATACGAGGAGAGAAGAGCTAAGGTGCTGTTTGTGCTTTGTAAGCTCTGTGATCAGAAAGCAAAAGTAATGAACTTACACTGATCATTGCTTCCTGACAATACATTTATTGTAGTTCCATTTGTTACAAATTTATCTGAACAGACTGAATGGGTAACACAATCCCCTATTTCTAATTCGCTGGACTTAATTATACATACTTCAAAGAAAAGGAAGACCACTTCTGCTGAGTCAGCCTTTGTGGCACCTGTAAGAAGACTGTGCAGGAGTAATGGGGTGACGAATGTCCACTGAACAAGTAGGGAGCATCCTCCTGCTTGGAGGATAACTAGATCTGACTCAGTCCCTCGACTTCCCTATTTTCAAATACAGAACTTAAAATGAGGCCAGGTAACAATTCAAGCCAAGGTCCACATTGAGTCACTGGCATTGTTTTCTATAGACACCTACATCCCTGCAAAGCAAAAAGAGCTGAGCTATAAAGTGTTCTTCACTGGAACTAATGACAAGATAATGATTGACTGATGACAGAACTTTCTTTGTCAAATGAAAAGATTTGTTTGTTTTTTTTTTCTTTTGACAGTCTGCAGTTGAGAAAGCTCAATCTAATTGGCCCATCTGAGTGGGTTGACAAGGGAGGATTGTAACATATATGTTCTTAATTTCTCAGGTTCTTCATGGTGTAATGGAAAGATTTCCAGTTCCAAAGCATTTACATACTAAGTTAATGCAATGTCTCTAAATGTCAGTTCCCTCATCTGTAAAATGGGGAAAATCTCTGTTTCACAGATACATAAAACCCTTAGCACATATAAACAGCTCCCAGTAAATAGTTCTGGTATAGGAGTTTTATAAATATTTAATGATATATGTCAAAGTTCATGAGTGACATTGATGGTATATGTAGTAGAATCAATTGAGGGACTTTATAAAAAATATAAACACACACACATACACATATACATATCTATACACATACTTACATACACACACACAGATCTATATTCACTGTATCCATGCCAGAATTCTAAAATGATTCAACTAGTATAGGGCCTAACCATAAATACCATTTTTGAAGCTCTCTAGGAGATTCTAATACGCAACCAGAATTGAGAAATGCTGGACACAGGTTCTTAATCTGAGGTCCTTAGAACCCTTGATAGAAAACAGAAAATTCATGAACTTGGATGGAAAAAAAAATTAGATCTTTATTTTCACTAGCCTTTCACTGAAATTTAGCACTTCCTCCATCATGAAGCAACAAACCAGTGTAACACTATCAATACCTATGACTTTGCACCAACAGAAACCAGAGAAAATCACATAGAGATGCAGAGTTGCTGCAGCTATCTCAGGGTATCAGTTGGAGTCACCATTATATCAAGACTGCAGTAGGTATTAGATCTGCCATTAGATTGTATTTTTTAGTGCCTTACTAAAGAGTAACATATTTTGCTACATCATATGTTTTAAAATATTTCAAGAATTTTATTTTAATATAATGGGAATCCTTTATTACCTTATGAATTTTGTTTTATGCATTGAAAAACAGTATTCTAAAAGGCTTTTAGGCTTCACCAGGGTGCTTATGGAGGCCATGGCACACACACAAGGTTAAGAACTCTGTATTTAGAGGCTACTGGTCAGGAAAGCATCTTCAGAATGCTGACGGAGAGCAACTTCTTTGGAGTCATTTTGAATATAACGTGTGCAATGCCGATCTCTCAGTAATAAACTGAGAATGGGTTTCAGTAGAAATGAGGTGTCTTATAATAGAAGTATATTTACATACCAATTGCTCTTCCCTTATTAATTTCTCTAACAAAGCCATCATTCCCTTTTCTATCTTCACCAGCTGATTCACTGATGAATCCCTATCTTTTGCCTAACTCTCACTTTAGCTGCCACAAATGATAGAAAATGCCAGTCTTCGCTTGCTAATTCAGTGCATTCAGACAAAATGCAGCATGTATTTCTTGGTAAAATTTTTTTGCAAGCCTAAAGTATATGATGTCTAAGGTTTTTGCAGTGAGAATTAAAGGATTCACTTAAAATTGATTTCTGTAAGCCCTAATTACACAATACATTTCATAATAAGCATTGCAAAATCTCAGCTTAGGAAAGAAAAAAAAAAAACAAAACTCTTAGTAATAAACTGTCACTACAATGATCAGTGTGCCAAGTTTAATTCACAGGTAAATAAAAGGAAAACTTGAAAGCCAAGCAGAAATCTGGTATAAGTGTAGGCTTTGGTATAATTCTGTGACAGTTAAGAAACAAGCCTTTACAATATATTTCAGGGGGTCTTAATGTCTTTATATTCAACATGTTCTTCCAGCTGTCTCCTTTAGTTCACGGTCAACTGGTGCCTACTTTCTCTGGAAAGAAAGATACTGGCTGCTGATGTTAGCTGAACTATATGCTCCCCAGCACAATTCCTTTTTCAGAAAAGTTAGCCCTTGCTTAGAAGCTGCCATAATAGGTTGAATTATCTGATCCCCGCCATTAAAGGTGGCAGCCACACACTCGAGAACGATGTGGGAAAACTCCAGTGAGAGTGATAATTAAATGTGGAAAAGGAAGGGTCACCTTCTTTCATTCAGCTCATTGGGTATGGCATCAGAGTAATTCCAAAACAGTGGGGGATATTCTACTCTCAGCATGGCAATATCTAGGTGCACACATATTATTTCTATGGGTTCAAATGGGAATGCCATTTTAATTGTATTTAAAATGTTATCTTTGATATGGGGAGTAAAAATGTTAGAAATTAATTCTAAGAACACAGAAAAAGAATAATGAATATAATCTAAATGGTGAAAGAATTAGAAACAAGAAAAGCTGCACTGTTTTCTCAGAAGAAAAAGTGTTATAGGAGAAGAAAATTATTTCCAGGGAAATTGAAAAGAACATTTAAATGTGTTCAAGTCTTTCTGCTTGACTGTAGGATCACAAAGCAAGGGTTTTGTCTCAACTTTCTTGTCTACTTACTGTCATTTCTTGGAGGCCATTATTATTACATCTTATTCCTTCTCAAGAGAGGGTAGAAAGTATCAGGTGAGCTTAAGACAAGTTATTGGTAGGTGTTATTTTCCAGAGAAAGGGATTTTTTTCAGATACATTGGCTCATCTAAATACTATGGAAAGAATATTTCATACTGTTCTTATTTTGCATTAATATAAGTAACACTGAGCCTGAAATGATATTGCAATATAAGCAGGTACAGTAGTGAACACTATTACTAGACAGGAGCATGGATGCTAAAATCAAATTTCAAGTTCAAATTCTGGCTTCACCATATAATAGCTGTGAACCTTGGGCATGCTACTTAACTCTGTGTGCCTCAGTTCCTCATCTGTGAAATGGGGAAAATAATACTACCTATCTTATAAAGTTGTTGAAAAATTAAATGAGTGTTAAAATATATAAAGCATTTATAACCATAACTAGCACAGAGTGAATACTACGTAAGTGCTCACACTTATTACCATTTATTATTATTTTATTGAATGTTCAGTACCTAGCATAGTATTACTTAACACTGTAGATTGTTTAAAAATATATTAATAATTATTTCTATGGTTGCCCACTTTTTGTCCTTGTCATTCTGAGAAAAACTTCCCAAAACATGTGGATTCTTTAAAACACAAATAGTCCAACAAAACTGTTACTAGAGTTGATTATATAATGTGCAAACAGATAATTGCAACATCAAGCTCAGAAAGTGAAAAATTCCTGACCAGAAGCTATAGATTTCAGATGGCCTTTATAGTTCCCTTCACATCTGAAGGGTTGAATTGAGGAAGATAAATTGTATCTTATGTGATTATATTTTGTTTCAAGATAAGAGAGAATTTTAAAACAATTAGAGCCTTCTAAAACAGAAAAAGAAACTTGATGAGCTAGGTGATAGTGTGATAGCTAAAGTTCCTTCGTAAAATTTCCTGATTTATCAGTTTGTGGGCAAACATCCACAAATTTCATTAGATTTTAAAATATTTATTATTAGAATACTTGAAGTGTTCTCATTTGTCTTTGAAATCTTTTCTACAATGCAAACATACATCACCCCAAACTTCAACCTCAATTCACCACCAGCTCCCTGAGAGAGAGAGAAATGTGTGTGTGTGCATGTGTGTGTACGGTGAAGGGGGCTGGGGGGAGGAGGAGGAGAATGAATGAATGACATTAAAGACAACACTAACCAATTATTGAAGAGAAAATACTATCTGTGGACTAAAAAACTATAGGCAATATATAAAAATCCACAAAAAATGAAATATCATACATAAGCCTGATATTACTGTAATGTTTGTGTATAGTACTTTAGAAGAAAAAAAAAACGTTTTATAAAAGATAGTTGACTCATTCAGAATAAAGGTGTTAAAATTATTTGGTGAATTATTTCCCACTGAAAAAATCTAAACTATACAAGAAATTCTGCTTCTGCCTCAGCTTTATACTTAAAATGATTTACAGTCTGCAATTTCTTCCTAAGGTCATCACCTTCATAAATACTAGCCACATACAGTGAAAACCAACTCAATAAAATGAGTATTTCATTTCTCTTCCTCCTGGTTATGTAGATACTTCTTCCATCTACATGGCACCCATTTATAACAAAGCCTCACATTGTGCACATTTTTATGAGTTCTTGAGCATTTCTTTCTTTTTTATCTTTCTATGCATCAGCAAAGCAACTGGCAGATTCTTTAATAAAATATATTATACACATTAATATTTATAAGCCTATGAATTGGATGTTTAAATAAACATTCACCAACTTATGCCAATTCTTTTGTTTTAGACGTTAAATCACACTTACATTGTCTGGAAAGTCAGCTTTTAGTTCAGTGACACTTTGACACCAATATGCAGCCGTTTTTTCACTGATGAGCTCAATATTCAGGAAGGAGCTTTGTCCAGGGCCATACATGGGGCCAGAGGTGGTCCCCCGGATGATTCTGGGTGAAACATTTGTCACTATGTCCTGTTGAAAGAATAAAGATATTGGGTCTCCTTTCTACAAAGGAAAAACTGTTATCTTCATTCTATGCTCATTTCCATATGACAGGATTCTACTAAGTCCTGCCTCACATTTTTAATATATTTTAAATTACAGTTGAAAATAAACTACTATCAAATGAAAAAGTAAAATAAAATATTTGTTAGCTTTATTTAAATTACTTCCTATAATTGTAAGGTTAGCACAGTGGAAAAATATGTAAATTCATTTACACTGGTTTTGGGCATACACACTTTAATTTGTCTGCAATTAAATAATAAATAAAAACACGATAAGTAAAATGTAAGAAAATCATTTCAGTCTATTTAATCTAAGCATCTCCAATGAGATTTTAACTCAAATAAGAGTTAATGTTTGTAAAGA
The DNA here is from genome assembly GCF_965194825.1 of Balaenoptera physalus. Classification (NCBI taxonomy): domain Eukaryota; kingdom Metazoa; phylum Chordata; class Mammalia; order Artiodactyla; family Balaenopteridae; genus Balaenoptera; species Balaenoptera physalus. Next base: position 110,672,453 of record NC_138882.1, on the reverse strand, counting down.
AAAAAAATTTTTTTTCTAAAAAGTAATTTCAATATAAATCAGCTAAGGAGTACATATTAGCAAGACTGGCTCATCAAACTTTAACACACATTCTAACAAACTAACTAGGTTGACTTACCTATATGATTCTAACTATAAATTCACATTCAATGAGAACTAATTTTTCCCAAGACTGAAATGAGGATATCAATAACTTCCTGATAACTATAAACAGTAAACAGTCAAATTAACTTGCTTGTTAAGTGTAATTAACAATCCATACTGCTTCTAAAGCTGTATTAACAAAGAAGAGTAACATTCTTACATTGCTAAAAACTAAAGAGAAACAAAGAGAGAAAAATGTTTCTTTAGCCAGCTTCCAATTAAAATTAATTTTGAGTAAAGGTCATTTACTTAAGGAGCTATCAGAACTATTCCTTTAAGTACCCCTCCTCACCATCTTGTCACTTTTAGTGAGATAACATGAACCCCCATTAGTATATAGCAATTAAGGTCAATTTACATATTTTAATTAAGAACCACCCCATATAAAACAATTAGCGTAATAGGCATACTAACTGGATTTCATAACATTTGGACGTTTTTCCAACTAGATAGACAGGAAACCTTAATTAGCATTAATTAGTGCTGATCTGCATATGTTTGATAAGGCATACCCTTGCCACAAAAGATTATTTATTCCTGAATCTGCCAAATGCTACAGTTGCAGAGGATAAAAGGACTTTTCTTCACATTGCATGTTAATTTCTGGCAATTTACATTCACTTTTACATACGAATTAGTATATTATAAAATAAATGTTATAAATGTTACAATAAGCCACCTTAAATAGGTACATTTTTACTTATAGGAATCCTGCCAGTTAATGTTTTACTAATTAAGCCATTCTACTTTTATTGTAATCGTAGGAATACCACCAGCCTTACTTTGATTTGCTATTGTGAAACCATGTTACGCGATCTTAATGGGTAAAATGACAAGTAGAGTCACTCCAGGAAGCTCAAGCCTAGTGGGTCCAGTTTCTACCTTGGCAAATGCTTAAATGCGTACCTGCAGGTGGCTTCTGTGCAGCTCACCCAGGTAGGTACTCTCATGCTGTCACGGTCTGAGAAAACAATTCTAGAAATGTTTCATTCAAATTAGGCTGATTTTCTCTTATGTTTCAATTTTCAAGAGCCATACATTTAAGCCTTGAGTTCCTCCTTCCCTCTGCTATCCCCTCTACTCTAAATTTTCTTCACCTAGATAAGTCCAATCTAGGTCACAATTTGTGCTCTGCACAGGAGAATTGGACCAAGGAGGTGAAGAGAGTCCATATTCAGTTTACCAAGGCATGTGCCCTGGCAATGGGTAGTTCCACAAATGAAAGGGCACCTGTTTTAAATGACCATTTTGTAATTTATTGACCTGTGTTGAGGAGGAAGAAAACTTTCCTCTACCCTTCTAGGTTCTTCAGGCTGGTCTAAGAACTAAATTGACATGAGATAGATTAACAGGAGAAATGGAATTTAACTTCATATGTACAGGAATCCTACATACATGAGAGGGTCAGAGTCCCCACATACACGAGAGGTTCAGAGACAGAAAGGTTAAATGAAGTATAAATGCCATCCTGAGCTAAGGAAAGAGATAGGGATCTGGGGCTTCCAAGAACAGAAGGGTCATTATAGGACAATAAGAAGAAGAGTAGATGTTTGGTAACTAGATGTTTGCCCTGTTGAATAGATGGAGACACCTAGGTAAATAACTCTTTTCAGGGAAAAATCCCAAATTTAAATTCTTCTAGGTACTTAAAGGAGGGGCAGTAGTTTCTCTTGACTGCCTTTACCTTGACTGCCTTTATCTCAAAGTAACCTTCATGCCAAAGTGACACATTTTGGGGATGCTAATTCTGAACCCCTACATTGGACGTGGCACTTTCTGCTTATTCAACAAAACTGACTCGTGTGTTAGACTCCCTGCTCCTGCCCATTCTTCAGGTCTTAGCTTAGACTTCAGTCTAATTAGGAATCTTTTCTGATCTCTCCAGCACCATTAAGTCTTAATCTGCTCTGACTCACACCATCATAACAATAACAATGGTACCAAGAGTACCATTCCCCATTTGGTACTCTTTACATTCTGTATTGTGATTGTCTATATTCTTGTCAGTACTTTTCAGTAGAGTGTAAACTTTTGAAGAGAAGGAACTATATCTTGTTTACTATTACATGTCCAGCTTCTAGCCTGGTCTTTAGTAAGTGTTCATATAATGTATTTTTCTTTGTTTTTTTTTTTTCAATTGAAGTACAGTTGATTTACAATGTTGTGTTAGTTTTGGGTGTAGAGCTAAGTGATTCAGATATACAAATATACATATATATACATATACATATATATACATATACATATATATACACATATACATATATATACACACACATATATATATATATATACACACACACATATATATGTATATATACTTTTCCAGATTCTTTTCCATTATAGGTTATTGCAAGATACTGAATATATTTCCCTGGGCTATACAGTAGGTCCTTGTTGTTTCAAATAATGTATTATGAAGGAACCTAAACTAGAACCCTAGGCACTAGAATAGGTCTTGTCCTGAGGCAGGAACTATAAGGTATTCGTTGCTGGCCTCATTCTGTTGCTGAACAAACAAATGCGTTTGGGCTTATAGTCAAATTTTAGGAACTCGTTCTTTGCTTAAAGCCTTTCCTACTGGACCATTTACTTGCTTCCCCTGATCCCTCAGGGACCCCTTCTTTGAATACAGTCCCCCACCCCACACTATGGCTAGATCCCGATACCAGCATGCAGTGATGCAGATTGCCCATTACTCCACTTCTCCCCATCCTAGCCTACTGTAGATCTTTGATGACAGAAAGCATATTTGAACTTGATCACCCTGTAGCTTCTAAGACCTTTCTGACTGTTGACCCTAAGTTGCTGGATTTATCTGATCTCTAGGATCCAAATAGAATGGCCCCATTCAGATATAAACCAACTCTTATGCTTTTCCAGTTCAAATGGATAAGAATTCCTAACCTGGTCCATGGCCACCTAGGGGACTTCTTGGGTTAAGAGATTTCTTAGGTTAAAGTCCTGATAAGATGATTTCTTCCTATCAGGACCTTAACCAACTATAGTTGCCTCTTATATCTGTGCCCTAGGCTGGGCCCATATCTTCATAGAATGTGTAGATATTTTGTTAATATCATAAAATAAAAAAGACATGAGTGGAAGGATCACAGCTATACTGAATAGGGAAAATCTCAATAGTCCAGGAATTTTAAGCCATATGCTATTTTACAGTATTCCTCCTAATAACAATTCGGCTAAGAACTCACAACAGCCAAAAGGGTCAATAAGATGACAACATTTAATTGGAGGACAGTCAAGCAAATGCTTCTTTCTTCAAATGTCCTCCCTCAGTGATACCTTAAAACCTCAAATTCTTCCATTAGAGATTTTGTGTACTGTGAGTTGAATTTACTGTTAATGTTGGGATTGTTTTATTTTCCTCTTCTATAATCCAATGTTAAACTGTAAATATACCGTGGGAGGATTATCAATGATTTCTTTAACCAAGATCCAACAGGAAGTACAAGGCAAATCAAAGGGAAATTTTATCTATTGTATGACAGGGATTGTTTACTCATTTATGTTGATTTATGACAGGTAGTGCCTCTCTATACAGGTCAGTTTTCTCTCTCCTTAACTCAAGCAAAGAAAAAGATCCTTAATAACGGCCCAGATTACAGCCACCTATTGTGTAGAACTTGTCAACTATCCATGAGTCAACTGTTACCATCACAGCAATTAAAAAATTCAGCATATTCCAAATTCAACTAAAGTGCCAAAATTCCAATATGGTCATCCAGTGATAAATCAATAATATAAATTTTATTCTAGGTTTTGTTTCCCAAATTCAGTCATATTTACCACTACTTTGTCAAAAACCTTCTCCACTGACTTGAGACTTAGACTTTTTAAATTAAGTGAAAGATGAATGAAAACTTGGATACAACAAATTATCCTTGATTATCTGATTAAAGTTAGAGCTTCAATAATTGGGCAATAACTTACTAAAGCATTTGACCTGGGAATACTAGAATCTGAGTATGATTTTACAAGATGATATTTTGCTTTAACATTTAATAGCAAAATCATATGAGCATTGCTTAAGGGAGTTAATATAACAAAATAAACATATTCAAGAATAGTTAGAACAGATAAGAGTTCATTCTCTATAACAAAGAAGATGAATTACCATAGTTCTAGTGTTCAGTACATTAGCAATATTCAGACTTTTTAAAAAATTGATGTTTATTTATAAGAAATCATTAGGTGATATCACTGCTTCATGTGATTTTGTAATTACCATTATAAAATGGAGTGCTAGTGACCTCTTAACACTTGAAGTGATGATAGTGATTTTTCAGCACTAGTAAAGAGATTGAAATGGTAAATAGGCTGATTATATTTGTTTGTTTAAGTTCATTTACTTGACCTCTCTTATTCTAAAAAAAAAAAACAACAAAAAAACCATGCTGTTTCCATGGTTACTTCTGGAGTAAGATAGTCACAATGGGCTCAATGAATAGGAAAAGGAAACTTTGCAGAGATGACTTGGTAGAAAACTAGGAAAAGAATTGGGGTCTAAAAATGGTAGCTGAAAATGAAAAATAAAATTTGCACAGTGAACCACAGCTACTATACTACAACAGATGAATTTTAAAAATATGTTGTTGAGTGAAAAGAGCAAGATGTAAAAAAATATAGAATATGATACCTAAAACATACTTCTGTGATGAAATTAAAAATAAGTAAGAGAATAATTTAAAACAATTACTTCTGTTACTTTTTGGAGTAGGTAGATGCTGGGGGAGAAATTGGAGATGGAGGAGCAACAAAGGCTTTCTAAAAGTATTAGTGATATGCAATTTCAAAGAAGCTTTATTCCTGAACTGTAGAAACACATGGTAGAATGAGAAATCTGTTTAATGAGCTTTGTGCTAGCATAGTGAATATTGTTATAAGCTATCGCTAAAGGTTTGTTGGTTTACCTGAAAACCTGCAACTTAAATCTTAAGGATATTTGTTCCTTTTTAATTTCCAAGATTCTGCTGTGAACTGGTTGTTTTTTATCCAAAAAAATCTTTTAATTATTTGGTTTTAATAACTGGAATTTCAAAAATGTAATGCAGTGCAGGAAAAATCATCCTCTAAAAGATATCATCTTCTATATAAGTGGGATTTAAGTATTCATTATTCCATAAAAGAGTAGACTCACTTTACAGATAAATCTAACAAATATCCTGTTACATAATATAATTCCATCATTATAAATCTGGCATACTGTTACCCTGGTAATAGCAAAAAGTAAAATAAAATTCAACTGTGGCCCAGTTTCTAGTGCAACTTCACTGTTATGAAAGAACCCTCTAACATTTTATTTTCTTCATGAACTAAGTATATTAATATTTGATTACTCCCTAAAATAAACTTTATAATGGTCAGAATAATTTCCACTTGGTTGTTTTGGAGGGGTGACATGGGTAGGATGAGAATTTGTTCTTAATACATAGATTTTCCATCTTAGTATCTTATACAATGATAGCACTCAAAAACCTAAATTAGGGACAAAATTTACCCATTTGTCATCAGGAACTTTAAATCTGTCTATCCACATGGAAAACACTGTAAATAAGATTAACAATGTTATCCTACAAATACAAAATAATTTATCAGAGAAACAGTGGTGCTGAAAATGCAGAAACAATAATAATTTAGATTTGTATAGCACAGATCTTTCACATAGATCATCTATTTGATCTTCACAACTCTGTCATCATGCAGTTAATGCTACAACCAGGTCTTAGAGAAATTAAAGTGACTTGTCCACTGTTGCACAGCTCTAGTGAGCATTAGAGACGAGACTAGAATCTAGATGTATTTATGTGATATGAGTAATAAAATTATTAGTGATTTAACATTTGATGTATATGATAATAATTAGGACTAATTTTAGTTGCAAGAAAAATAAATCAACTTGAACAACTTAAATTTTAAAAGTGGGATGTGGCACATGAGCTTTAAGGAAAAGAAATATATTACATAATGCCAGAATGTTAGGAATGTTCCTCTGTCTCTTTTCTCTGCTTCTAATTGCATATCTCTTCATTCTTTTCTCTTTCTACAGAGGGCTTCCTCTGTCTCAGTTCTTATGATAGAACACAGGCCTGTGACAGGTCCCAAGTTACAAGATGTATAGTCTCTCCCCAAAACTTGTAATCTCTCAGGCCCACCAACCTCTGTGGCAGAGACTCTGACACGCTTAACTTGGGTTAGATAGTCACCGTTTGTCTAATTAACTGTATCTAGCAGGGTAGAATTAATCAGGATTCACACAGATGCTCATGTAAACAAAGATGTAGTAACTGAGAGCTGAACAAGTAGTCTTATTAAACAAGTCTTCTACCCAGGACTAGTCTGTGCAGGTTCACCTTACGATATGGGCATTCATAAAGTGTCATTAACTTGGAAAATGGCTGCAAAAAGACAAAATCATTATCATTTAGTGAAATTAAACGTTCCATAGTCTTGAATCAACCTTGATAATCCATTTCTTATTCCTGTGGCCCCAAACTTTGCAAGATCAAAGTCCTAAGAACCCTTTGAAATCTTCTCATGTTTTAGAACACATTGGGAATTCTGTATTTCCAGTGTGCTGGTGTGTTGACGACTGTCAACACAAATGGCCTGGGGTGCACTTAATCTCAATCTTGGGCTGGACAGAACTGACTGATGGCTACCCTATGTAAGGAAGGTAAGAGAGTGGAAGGAGCAAGAGGAAAAACAAACAAACAACAGCACATTGTGCAGTAGAATAATTAGGGAAACAATTTAGAACCTGATTAGGCTTAAAAAGGAAATGATGAACAGAAACTAAATATACTGAATGTCTATGTCAAGGAAGGAATTTTACTCACATGCTCTTAGTGCACACCTGGGGCCAAATGTCTTCCTCCTCTTGGATAGTGTCAGACATCTAGAAGATTTGGTTTCTCACACTGCACAAATATGGAGATTTAATTTTTGAATTTTATTCATGTCTGACTGGTAAAATTCTGGGTCACAGATTTGTAGCCTTTTGTCTTTCCTCTCGCCCTTTTCAAGGAGTTTATAACTTTGCAAACAGGACACTAAAAAGTAATTTGATTTGCTCGTTGACTTTTTCATCTATCAAAATGGCTTCACTATATCACAGGTTGTAGGATATTACATGACATAATAGAGCACATGGCTGACATGTGGTATTTGATAAATAAATATTTATTCATTCATCAATTCACCAACTTTAGAGACAAAGTAGAAGTTGTGAAAGTTCAGGCAACTGTGCATGGGCTGAAGCTGGGCACTCAACAGGAAATTAGGATGGGAAGATTGCATAGAGTTAGGTCAAATTAGAGAGTCTTGAATGACTGTTTTAAAGAGTTCAAACTTCTTTCTGCAGGCTTTGAGAATCCATTGTGTTCTGTCTCTTATTCAAGTTATTAATACCAATAGCTCACAGCAGCTGTGCATTCACAGAGATAAGTCTTACAAGAAACAGATGAAGAGCTTTTTCAGTGCTGATATCAGATGGATTAGAACGTGATTAATCAGCAGACAGACTGATTAAATTATTGGGTTCACTGTTCAGATAAGAGGTTTTGGATATACTCTGCCAAACTGTAATTAACTTAGAAATTTCTGCTGGCCTGCTCATAAGATGATCATGTGATATGCTTTGAAGAAATCTTTTAGGGCCCAAAACAGCAGCTGTGAAGGTATAAGCATGAGTCACTTCTAATAATTATTAAACATCTTCAAGTATTAGGGCAGGATTTTCATTGAAAATGATAAATATTAAAAAAAAAAACTTTACTTTTTATAAAACTTGTATAAATGCTGTGGTCTTACTTGAGAAGCCACTGTAAATGAAATGGCTATTATTTAAGGAAGGGGACATCTAAAAGAATCAGACAGAAGTTCTCCATTTTTGCATTATGATTAATAAAATATTGAGAAAAAGCCCTCACAATATAGTGCATTTAAAAATACCTGACAGGATATGAAAAAGCAAAAGCAAAAGATGAACAACTGTACCTGTGTCAAAATAAGGAAATTTCTCAGAGATCAGAAATGACAACCAAGCAGAGATCCACAAGGCAAACCTTTTGTAGGGTGATATTTGCCCTCAAGGTTTCTGCCAGTCCCAGGTGGCCTACAGCCTGAGTTCTAATGGCTTAGAAACATCTGAGAGAGCGACATAGTCAGGGTACAAGCATGGTGGTCATGTGACAAGAAGCCTCCAAATAACGGTAGCACCAACAAAAAGTTATGCTCTCATTTTCTGAGCTAAAGAATAACTATAGAGTAATGATGGGGTATGTGTCCATTTGAGCCTAAATATTGGATGAGAAAGAAAATATCTCTCCTAAGAATACAAACTTGTGTGGGGCCCAAAACCACAAGTTGAAAATTTGGTTTAAAAGGGGCTTCCCTGGTGGCGCAGTGGTTGGGAGTCTGCCTGCCAATGCAGGGGACATGGGTTCGAGTCCTGGTCTGGGAAGATCCCACATGCCGTGGAGCAACTAAGCCCGTGAGCCACAACTACTGAACCTGCGCGTCTGGAGCCTGTGCTCCACAATGGGAGAGGCCGTGACAGTGAGAGGCTTGCGCACCGCGATGAAGAGTGGCCCCTGCTCGCCGCAACTGGAGAAAGCCCTCGCACAGAAACGAACCCCCAACACAGCCAAAAATAAATAAATAAATAAATTTATTAAAAAAAAAAGGCTCTTGGCCATAGTGTCTTCAGATAATTAGTAGAAGCAGTATCAAAATCTCTCTGGAGGAAATTTTACCCCAGGGATGTGAGTTCACAATAGATTTCTACTAATCAAATGAGGGGAAAAAAGGCATCATAAATTAAAGTCAGTAGGAAGAAAAAGCTATAAAATCAAATCTACAAAACAAAGCAAAACAAAAATCCCCCACAGATACTGAGATTTTCAAATATGGAATGTAAAAGTTTAGTATGTTTGAAAAATAAAAGAGAGGCTTGAATGTATAATCAAAGAATAAGAAATTCAAAATTTACCATAAAAATTTAAAATATAAAAAAAAGAATTTCTAGAAATAAAAAAGTAATAATTGGGAAAAAAAAGAACCTTAATAGTTTGGGGCAAATAAGAGATTAGACATAGATGAAGAGAAGTAGTCAATTTGATGATATATCTGGGAAAATTACCTGAAAGGTAGCACAGACAAATGAGATGGAGGTAAAGAGACATGAAACACAGATTGAGAATTAAAGGAGAAATCTAACTGGAGTTCACAAGAAGATAATAGGGACAATCAGAAGAGAAAGTATTTCAATATATATTGTCAGAGATTTAATAGAATTAATGAAAGATGTCAGTCTTCAGATCCAGGGACACCAAAAAACTCAAGGAAAACACATTAGATCAATGGAAAAGAATAGAGAGCCCAGAAATAAACCCATACCTACATGGTGAATTAATCTACAACAAAGAAGGCAAGAATATACAATGGGGAAAACACAGTCCCTTCAATAAATGATGTTGGGAAAACTGGACAACTACATGCAAAATAGTGACACTAGACTTACTATCTTATACCATATAAAAAACAGACTCAAAATGGATTAAGACTTAAATAAGATCTGAAACTATTAAACTTCTAGAAGAAAACATATGCAGTAAGCTCTTTGACACTGGTCTTAGCAATATTTTTCTGGATCTGTCTCCTCAGGGAAGGGCAACAAAAGTAAAAATAAGCAGATGGGACTACATCAAACTAAAAAGTTTTGCACAGATGAAAGAAACCATCAAGAAAACAAAAAGCAGCCTACTGAATGGGAGAAGATATTTGCAAATGACCCATCCAATAAGGGATTAATATCCAAAATACATAAAGAACTCATACAATTCAATTACAAAAAACAAACCTGATTAAAAAATGGGCAGAGGACCTGAGTAGACACTTTCCAAAGAAGGTGTACGGATGGCCAACAGACACATGAAAAGATGCTCAACATCACTAATCATCAGAGAAATGCAAATCAAATGACAATGGCATATCACCCCATACCTGTCAGAATGGCTATTATCAAAAAGACAATAATAACAAGCATTGTTGAAGATGTGAAGAAAAGGGAACGCTCGTGCACTGTTGGTGGGAATGTAGATTGGTACAACCACAATGGAAAACAATATATAAGTTCCTCATAAAATTAAAAATAGAACTATCATATGACCCAGCAATTTCTGGATATTAAACCAAAGAAAACAAAAACACTAATTCAAAAAGATATATGTACCCCAATGTTCACTGCAGCTTTATTTACAATAGCAAAGTTATGGAAGCAACCTAAGTATCCACTGATGGAGGAATAGATAAAGAAGACATGATGTGTATATACAATGAAATATTACTCAGCCATAAAGAAGAATGAATTTGCCATTTGCAACAAGATGGATGCACCTAGAGGGCACTATACTAAGTGAAATATCATACAGAGAAAGAGAAATACTGCATGATTTCACTTACTTGTCAGATCTAAAAAACAACAAACAACACAAAAGAAACAGACTCACAGATACAGAGAACAGACTGGTGGTTGCCAGAGGCAAGGGGTATAGGGAGATGGGCAAAATAGGGGAAGGGGATTAAGAGGTACAAACTTACAGTCATAAAATAGACAAGACACAGATATGTAATGTACAGCATAGGGGATATAGTCAATAACATAACTTTGTATGGTGACATATGGTAACTAGATTTATCATGATGATCATACCATAATGTATAAAAATATTGAATCAGTACATGGTACACCTGAAACTAATATAATATTGTAGGTTAATTTTACTTCATAAATAAATAAATAAAATTAGTACCTTGTAGTAAATAAAGAACTAAAAGCAAAGAGAAGACTTAAAAAGGAACCAAAGTTAAAAAGACTACCTACAAGGAAAAGCAGATTGATAGTGCACTCCTTGACAGTGCCAGTGGAAGTCAGAAGAGAGTAATCTATTTTCTATAAAGAAGAAATGTTGACTGAGAATAACTGTATACCTTCAAAATTATAACTCAAGAATGAGGATAGGGACTTCCCTGGTGGCACAGTGGTTGAGAATCTGCCTACCAATGCAGGGGACATGGTTCGATCCCTGTCTGTGAAGATCCCACATGCCGCGGAGCAACTAAGCCCGTGCGCCACAACTACTGAGCCTGCGCTCTAGAGCCCATGAGCCACAACTACTGAGCCCGCGCACCACAACTACTGAAGACCATGTGCCCTAGAGCCCATGTACCACAACTACTGAGCTCATGTGCCACAACTACTGAAGCCCACGCACTGTAGGGCCCACGTGCCACAACTACTGTGCCCGCATGCTGCAACTACTGAAGCCTGCGTGCCTAGAGGCCGTGATCTGCAACAAGAGAAGCCACCGCGATGAGAAGTCCAAATTAAAAATAAATAAATAAATAAATAAATAAATAAATAAATAAATAAATACATACATACATAAAAAAAAAGAATGAGGATAAAATAAAGACATTTTCAAATAAAAGGAGTGATGAGCAAATAGTATATGGCAGTGACAATGAATGAACTAATGCTAATTCAACTAAAATAAATGCGAAAACCAGAAGATTAAACAATAAGTGAAAAGCATAAGAATATAAACTGTGTGATCATACTTATATAAAGTATTAAAACAGGCAAAACTAAATATACTCTTTAGGGATTCATATGTGGCAAAACATAAACAAAAGCAAGAAAGTGATTATCCCAAAATCTAAGTTATTACCTCTAGAGGAAAGAGAAAGGAATGCAGCTGAGGAGGGGTGCATAGAGTCAAAGGTACAGAAATGTCTTATATTCTACATCTTAATTCGTGAAATGAGAAATAATAAACTCATTTTATTATTACTTAAACTATATATCTAAATTACACATACCTTTTTGGTATGCATGCTATGTTTCATGGTTTTAAAAAAAGTAAAACAAAAAGAAACAAAAAAATATCAAGCAGGAAAAAGAAAAAAATGATAGGATGCAGACCTGATGGTGGAAGTATTCTAGAGTAAGTCATCTAAAACTCTAAGATTGGTGTGTTCTTCCTCAACCTTAACACCTCTGTTGATATACAGCCCTGTATGATATTTTAGAGAATACTGGTTCTAGTGTCCCTCTAAGAAAATAATGAGGTTGTATGACATGATCCCTACCATCACTTTCAGCCACCACTGATTAGGATAGCAAAAAGTCATTTATCCATAAAACTATAAAACATTCAACATGCAAATCTTTCAGATTAGAAATGTTACTATCTGAACATTTTCCATCCATGACACAAATTTATGATTTGGGGATAATCTCAAACTCATCATTAAAGCCACTTTAGGTAACACACACACATGCTGTGGCTATCTTAGGGAATCCTCCCCACCAATATTCTACTGACTAAAATAAGAAGACGCAACATGAGGGAGAAAAAAGAAGTTTATTTCCGCCAAGAATCTGTGAAACCAATCAGCTAAGAAAAAATCATTCATCTGAGCAAATATACAGTCAAACTCTCCTAAATGTAAGTTAAGCAGCCATGAGATTTAATAATTGAAATAATAAAGTTTAAAGTCTGTTTTTCCATAATTATTACACCCCAACTCAATAACATTCTTTCATATATTAAGCCGTAAAGATGCTTGCATTATAATTACAAAACACCATTTAAAAAAATGTATTATGTCCTACAGCACTTAGCCTTGACAAACAATTACTGGATATCACATTCAATTGAATACAAAAAGCAATCTTTATCACAGGTTAAAATTAGCCTTGGAACAATAAATGCTTTCACAGCTATTATAAACTCCAAACTGCTTTGTACCAGTCTCTTCTGAGGAAATGCAAACAAGTAAACTGAAGGACATTTGAAAAACTTCCTGTCTGTGTCCTCTAGTTTTTTCAAGTTGTTTTTTTTTTTTTTTTTAGTTTCATAAGGAATAATCATTCATGTTACACTTAAAAGGTGGTCGATACGGCTTCATAGGGAAAGGCTTTACAAATTAGAATAAAATAAAACAAGAACAAATAACCAAGCAAACAAAGAAACTGAGAATTCTGAACTTCAGAATGTGTTATTCATAGTAGCACTCTATTTTAATTATCGGGACCACTTTTTAGGCATTATTGTAAAAAAGAAAATTGAATGGCAAAGTCTTTGCTTTGATGGGTTTCAGGCCATGCTACCCCAATATATGGCACGTTGGCATATTTAACACCTTAAGCTGAAGAAATTGTTTAAAATGGCAGAAGCAGAAAGGTCACGCTGACCTCATTCCTCTCACTCTTTTCTCCTGAAACACGTTATACAACTTTCATGTGAAAAGTACCCTTCTTGTACCTGGAGGAGGGAGACATTCTTATACCAGCGATGGGGAATTGGGGGCCAAGAAATCTGTACAAACAAACCTTGTTAAACTCACCCTTAACTTCCTAGTTATTTCTTCACCACTTACTACCCCCTAGTCCAAACTGCTTTGTCTTGTCCATTCTTCACAAATTTATTGTTTCTTTGTCTAAAAGGTATTAAAGCTTCCTGCTCTGGTCACTTCTTAGGGTCTTCATTGTCTTGTGAAGTATTCTGTGTACGTGTAAAAACTCAACAAAATGTGTATGCTTTTTGTCTCTTAATCTGTCTTTGTCAGTTTAACTTTCAGAATCCAGCCAGGGACCCTACGAGGGTCCAGGAAAACTTTTTCTTCCCCTAGAAATGGATTTGTCAGTTGGTTCAAACCCAGTATTCTGAGATAATATACTTTCTTGTCCCCTCATCCTTCAGAAGACAGCATGAACTGTAGAATTTCACCATTTAAATTACTTAATGAATTACTTTAATCATAATAGTTATTAATTCTGAAAATGGTATAATCAAAATCATAACAGCAAAGTGGTGGGCAGATGCAAATGCTGGATATAACCACAAAATATTCTTACAGGTTGACCTAAAAATAAACTGATTCCTGGTAGAGATGTTACAATCAAAATCTTCCATCACTTTGACTAAAATACTAATTTGAGAGTCTACCACTAGCTTGCTGAAGTAGCCTTAGAGATCATTAGAGGGTTAGAGGGAACAATCCAGTGCTCAGTTTTCCTTTGGGCTGTAATCATGTTCTGACTTTAAGTATATTCAAAATTAATTAATTAAATAACTATAATAATAACAATGAATATATTTTAAGTAGCAATTAATTCAGTCACTTAAATGCTTGCCCAAGTGCCAAGACTGGTAAAAGCCCCTCCAAACGATACCTCATATTTGTATAGTGCTCTACAATATCTTCTGTGCTTTCACATATACAATAAAATTTATGCTCTTAAATGTCCTATGAAATGAAACATTTCCCAAGGGTGCTTGCTGGGATATTTGGGTATGGATGGGAAGTTCTTTGACCATACCACCTTGGGAAAACATCAAAGTTATAGCTCCTCTTGGTGATTCACAATGCACCCTAAGCATATGAAAGGCCATAAGATATCCAGTACTAAACTTATCTGTCAACCTTTCCATAATCCATTATCTCACAAACCCACAGGACTCTGAAACTTTTTCTCACATATTGCCAATTAATATCGTGCATACTTTAATATTTTACAGCAAACAGATTATGATATACATATATGGCAGTGGTCTTTAAAATTTTTTATCTTGTACACATCAATAAGAGCAAACATTTGACCAGTCATCTCCAAATAAATAATTTGCAAAAATAAAATACTTTCCTACTTTCTTACAATATCCCAACGCTTCAGGGATGTTTGAACTCACAGTGAACAGGAGGGCACTGAAAAATATCTCTCTGGAGTACAGAAAGAAGAAAAACCTGTCCAGAGAGAAAGCTTAAAATCTTACAAAGGACAGGAAGATTGTCCAGAGCAGAGGTCGGTAAACTTCTATTGTAGAGAGCCAGGTAATAAATATTTTAGGCTTTGCGGGCAATGTGATCCCTGTCACAACTACTCAATTCTGCCATTGTCACATGAAAGCAGTCATAGACAAAATGTAATGACAAAGCAACCTGTGTTCCGATGAAAATATATTTATGGACACTGAATTTCATTTCTTACTGCTACTTACATACATTTCATATAATTTTCACTACTTACAATATTATTCTTCCTTTGATTTCCCCCCCCCAAACATTTAAAAATGTTAAAATCATTCTCAGTTCATGGGCTGTATAAAAACAGGCAGAAGGCCAGATTTGGCCAGTGGGCCACAGTTTCCAGACCCCTTGTCCTAAGTGTAAAGGGTCAGATTAAAGAGCAAAGCAAAGGATGGGGATGAGGGAAAGCACCATTTTGATCTTCCTACAAAGCTTTACAGGGTGAAACACAAATAATTAGATAAAGATGATTCTGTTTCTTAAGGTTTAGTAGGCTTAAGACATTTAAGCTGCTTGACAGTAAGCAGCAATACGAAATACAGCTGGTCAATATATAACTGATTCCAAAATATAAATGTGGAGAGGAATACTTTCCAAAATATTTTTTAAAATGATGGCCACTTTGACAAGTTTTCAGGAAACTCCAAGATTAGTCAGAGCTGGCTCCATGGTCCTTATGGCCCTCTGTGGAGAGTCAGCACCAATGTTTACTAGTTGCACTTGTCCTTGCAAAAATGATACAAAGGAATGGCCTTTTAATATATCAACCTCATTAGGAACAAAATGCACTGCTAACATCTGTAATGTTTCATAGCACTACATATAATTATTTTCAAATTTAGGTGAGGGTTACACAAACATCATAGATCTCCAGAAGCCTTTTATCTGATATATGTAAACATAATAAAACTTCATGGTTCTGATTACCAAAGGCTAAAGAATGAGTAATTTATACACTGCAGGCCTACAGATGTACAACTTGTGTGATAAAATAGCCCTAAGGGGAAGCTCCAATTGCAAAGACAAAGGACACAAATAAAATGCCATTATTTCCTCACAAACTTTTTTGGTTGTGGTTGATTTTTTTAAAAATAGTATTATTATTTCTGATTTTCCGGTAGCAAAAATAAAACAGTAGTTACAGGCAACACAGTTTAATACTAGTTATAAACAAGAGAATGTTGAATTTCATTCATTAGCATATTGATAAGTTTCTGTTTCTATAACAAAATTAAGTTCTATTAACAGTTCACAACTTAGACTGTAGATACTAACCACAGCACCATATAACGATCTTATAATTGGATTGCAATGTCTTGGATCAATTTTGTAATGGGAGTAATTTCAAAATAATCTTATTTCTTTTTTGAAATGGTTACAAATCTAATATATAGAGAAATGTGGAAGATCCCAAGTACCTGAACCACAGCAAGTAAGGTATCTGATTGTTCCCTTAGATAAGATGAAGGATATGAGCTAGGAAAAAAAAAAAAAACTTAAATAATTGCTTATTGGGCTCCACTTTCAGCCAAGTCATGATCATCATTTTTATAAATAACTGATGGTAGCCATATAAAGACCTGAATACAGATATAGAGAGATCATATTTATTAAATGTGCTGATGGTATTGAGGGGAATTAGAAGAAATTACTCCAATGGACTAAGAGACCAGATTAAGAGACACAGGTCAATACTGATTACCATAAACCTACTGCACCCATTCCCCTGGCATTTCAGAGGCTTTTTTTTTTATTTAAATACGAAGAGGCAGTATGGTGCATTGGTTAAAAAGAATAAAGTCAAAGTACCTAGTTCACATCCTAATTCTTTCATCCTACTAGCTGTGGTACCTAGACAAGTTACAACCTCTTTCTACTTCACTTTCCTCATTGGTAACATGAAGACAGTTAGAGATAACATTTCAAAAAGTTATCTTGGATAAGGTAAAACAAGGTACATGTAAAGTACTTGGAACAGTATGTGATAAAATATAAACATTTATTATAGTTCAATGGTCTTCTGTGCATTAACATTCTTTACCCTCCCTCTAGTTCCAATATATATGATATAATATTGATGCCAACCTTATTTTGGTGAATTGATACTGGGTATTGGGGAGGTTGTGCACCGCTCTGAGTAGTACACCTGCACAAAGATACTGGGAGAACTCTGGTCTTCAGGAGGGCTTCTGCTAATTTACTGAAGCTGCACATGTTAGCTGACACAATTGGACCCACAAAAGGATTATAAGATTTCTGAATTAGTTCTCCTGATAACATGCCACACTGCTTGTCCTGGTAAAGGGAAAGAATTTAAGCTGGAGATTGTGAGTGCTACAATGTGGCAAAGATCTAGGTCATACATACCCTTTATTTTTTTAACATCTTTATTGGAGTATAATTGCTTTACAATGGTGTGTTAGTTTCTGCTTTATAACAAAGTGAATCAGCTATACATATACATATATCCCCATATCTCCTCCCTCTTGCATCTCCCTCCCACCCTCCCTATCCCACCCCTCTAGGTGGTAACAAAGCACCGAGCTGATCTCCCTGTGCTATGCGGCTGCTTCCCACTAGCTATCTATTTTACATTTGGTAGTGTATATATGTCCATGCCACTCTCTCACTTTGTCCCAGCTTGCCCTTCCCACTCCCTGTGTCCTCAAGTCCATTCTCTAGGTCTGCGTCTTTATTCCTGTCCTGCCCCTAGGTTCGTCAGAACCTTTTGTTTAGATTCCATATATATGTGTTAGCATACGGTATTTGTTTTTCTCTTTCTGACTTACTTCACTCTGTATGACAGACTCTAGGTCCATCCACCTCACTACAAATAACTCAATTTTGTTTATTTTTATGGCTGAGTAACAGTCCGTTGTATATATTTGCCTTTTACACATCCTTTCTCTCTCAGTGTATGGTGGAGATTTTCAGAGTCTACATAGACTGTAGTGTCATTTCTCTGATGGCTATGTGTATTTTTGTGTTTTCTTTTTAAAAAAAACTTTGTTCCAAGCTTGAGATGCCTACTTCACTTCTGCAAATGTGTATAATGAGATCAATAAAGTTTCCCCAACAGTCGCAAATTACACTGCCTCTACCTTCAATATGTTTTAAGGGAGATCATAAAGACTAAGGTGGACGGTCCCAAGACAGGACAAGAAAAAAAAAAAAAGCTAGAGTCAGAAAGGGAGACCAATATATTGGATACAGAATCAAATTCCAAAGAGATGTTGATGGGCCAGAATGATAGACTTAATTTAGCAAAATAGCATGTAATGAGTAATTATATTTTGGATCTAACACTCCAAATACACAAGTACAAGATAGAAAAGGCATAGTTCATCAATGGAAAAAAAATAAAATACTATGGTGCTTTTATTTCAACATGGTTATAAAAAAAAAGGAAGCTACACACAAAAAAATAGTGAATATATTAATAGTAAATTTGTATTAGAAAAAGGGATGTGATTGTCCCACTGTTTTCAGAGCTGTTCAGAGTACTGCTTCCAGTTTGGGGCAGCTGAACACTTTCGTTAAAAAATAACAACAACAAAAATTGGTTAAGAGACTTAAAATGATATCATATGAGGAGTAATTCAAAGAAGTAAGCATATTTAGCTTAGATAAGGTAAAACAAGAGCTATATAAAAGCTTTGATCATTTATCTGAAGGACAGTCATTATAAAGGAGGTTTAGACTTTTTCTCAAATTACCTTAAGAAGGAATAACTTGCACAATAATTAGAAACTATTCAAAAGCATTTCAACTATGCTTTCTAACATCCAAAGCTGTTTAAAGAGGCAATTATTTGTCTCTAGAGAGTTCCTCTTAACTGAAGTATTTGAGAATAGTGTAGTAGACACCTACTAGGTTATCTACCCAGCACTTCTTTTCTGAGAACTGTCTTTACTCTCCTTCATCCACTTGGTTGTGGGAGCCCTATACACAACTTTAGATTGATTTGGGGGCAAGCATTTTAAAGAGAGTCCAGACATGGTTGCAATTTTTAATTACATTTTCTTCCTTAGGTGAACTGATTTCTCGTCTTTGGGATCTTGTAGGACATCCCATTATATACTTCTCACTTAGACTTAAGTTGCTGCAAGCAAAACAAAACTAACATACCTATTGGTAAGCATACTAATTGATAACGATGGAACAGGCAGATGACAGCAAATAAACCTGCAAATCCTCTTCCAGCTGATAGTTTGCATTTTTGTGGTTACCTATTTTCAATAAACATCCATTTTTAAGGGTGGGATTTAGAAGTTTTATCACAAACCCCAACATTTACCCAAATCTTCTTAGCTCACATAGCCTTAAAAAGAGAAGAAAATAGGATAAAATGTTCCCCAAGTCATTAAAATACTGAATTTTTGAGAAATAATTCCCCATTTTCCCTCTCCCCCCAAGTCCCTGGCAACCACCATTCTATACGCTGCTTCTATGAGTTAACTATTTTAGATAACTCACATAAGTGGAATCATGCAGTATTTGTTCTCCTGTGACTGGTTTATTTCACCTATCATAATGTCTTCTAGGTTCATCTATGTTGTTACAAATGGCAGAATTTTCTTCTTTTTCAAGGCTAATATTTCATTGCATGTATATACTACATTTTCTTTATCCATTCATCTGTCAATGGACATATGGATTGTTTTCATATCTTGACTATTGTGGATAATGTTGCAATGAACGTGTGGGGCACAGATATCCCTTTGCGATCCTGATTTCAACTGTTTTGGGTATATATCCAGAAATGGGATTGTTGGACCTTATAGTAGTTCTGTTTTTAATATTTTGAGGAACCTCCATACTGTTTTTCACAGCAACTGTACAGTTCCACATTCCCACCCAACAGTGTATAAGGGTTCCATTTTTTCCACATCCTCACCAACAGTTGTTATATGATTTTGTTTTTTTAATAACAGCCAACCTAACAGGTGTGAGGTAATATCTACTTGTGGTTTAGGTCCAAATTTCCCTGATTATTAGTGATGGGTATAAAATTTATGTTATACAAGATGAGTAAATTTTAGAGGTCCGCTGTAAAAAACTGTACCTATAGTTATAACAATATGGTATTGTGCACTTTAAAATATGTTGAGGATAAATCTCATGTTAAGTATTCTTACAAAAAAAATAAAAATAAAAATCCACAAAAAACACAAGGAAATTTCTGGAGGTGATGAATATGTTTAGTGTCTCGGTTGTGATGATAGTATCACTCATGGGTGCATGCATATGTCCAAACTGATCGAAATGTAAAAACTAAATGTGTGCAATTTTTTGTCTATCATAGTTCAACAAATCTAAAAAAAGATACTGAATTTTTGAACAGATGTTAAGTATTGATCACAGGTCACTGAAATGACAAGTCGAAGTTGTAATAAAATATTCTAATGATGAACAATGCAGTTTAGGGAGAAAGAATAGAAATATAATTATTTCAAATTCTGAGTGTAAATATGGACATTAACACAATGAAGTGTAAATGCCAATACAGCCCAGGTATATATACTTTCAACGTTTGATTACATATATGAGAACATACCAAAGATATATTTCGAATTAGATATAGATCGGGAGTTTCAATAGACGTTATTTCACATTTTAAATTTCTGGGACTATCTCTAATAACTTTTAGATATTTGGTGTTCTTTGATTAGTGTCTAGGTATTAAGTTAACTCTCTTCTTAAAATAATGTACAGATTAATTTTATTTGTAGTAATTGTATACTAGAAATTTTGAATATATTTACTGTTCATTCATTCAGTAAAAATTTAGAGGGCAATTAGTCTGTACCAGTTACTTCCCGTTAAAATTAATAAATAACCCTCAAATGAATAATAAACATATAAGACATGTGTTTTTCATATTTAGGTACAAAATATTATGGTGGTATATAATGTAGAAAATGCATACAGACGTAATTTTGTCATTTTGAATATCTTTCCTAATCTTTTATTTAGCCTGAATGAAACATATATAATATAATTATAACAAATCTTGGACATCATTTTTATTGTATAAATTCTATAAATCATGAATAAAATGCAATTCCAATAAAAATTCCTTTGATTGACTTTTGGAATTATAAAAAAAATGATTCCAAATTTTACCTATAAAAATAAAGTAGCGAGAATAGCTAAGGAAATGTAAAAAGAAGAAAAGGGCAATAATATATATTAGTAAAATTAACACATATAATAAAAATCAGTAATTTTAACAGTATGGTTTTGTTGCAAGAAGAAACAGAAAGAACAATGGAGCAAAATAGGAAGCCAGTGTATGCGGGCATGTGTGTGAATATGGTGGATAGTTAGACTATAATATTCAATTAATGGGAAAATATGAATTAGTCATCAATTGTCCTAGGACAATTGATAAATCATTTAGTGAAAAATAAGCTAAAAATAATTATGACTTGCCATACACCAAAATAAACACTAAATTTTATAAAGTAAAAATAAGTAAATGAACAAGAGGAAATAGAAGAAATATATGTTACAGTGTACCTCAATTTTATATGTTGATACATTTTCTAAGTATAAAAGCAATGAAAACAAAGAAACAAATAAATAGGACAAACTAGACTTAATAAAAATTTAAAATATCTATACTTCCATACCATATAATCATAAAAATACAAATGAAAACATGGGAAAATGTTTGCAGCATGGAGAGCTTGGATTAATACTCCATCTATTAGAAGGAAAGGATTAACAGCTGAGTTGTGGCCTTTCTTCTAGCTCTAGTGTCAGAAAAATTTTTTCTGTAAAGAGCTATTTAGTTAATATTTCAGTCTTTGTGGTTCAAAAGTCTCAGTCATAACTACTCTGCAATTGTACCATGAAAGCTACCACAGACAATATAAACTAATGGGTGTAGCTGTGTTCCGAGAAGACTTTATTTACAAAACTAGGCAAGGGGACAGATTTGGCCTGTGGGCCTTAGTTTGCTGACCTTTGTTCTAGCCTCAGAGATGCCTAAAGACTTGACGTCTGGCCAAATTCTCCTTGCAACAGTAATTCAAAGAATGTATATCTCATACAAGTTAAATGAGAGTCCTGCTGAGGTTATGCTCTACTCACTGGATGGCTGCACCTTGTTGTTGAGTTTGGTCATTAATTAATTAATTGATGAGATGCAGCTACATCAAAGGATGTACCTACCACTGACAGAGCCATAAACTAGCAAGGTAAAAAAGACTGGATGGATCCGAGAGCTGATGGTGTCTCTGAACTGAGAGTCCTCACCCAGGCAGCCTCTTTTATAGTAACCATGGAAGTCCACAGTGCAGAATGATTTGTGGATGTTGGAAACTCTGCCAGAGACTCATGCCACTTCCACTCTGCTGTCACTCTGCATGCTGAACGGACCTGTCCCAGATCTTTTTCAAACCTAAGTAAACCTGATACTGAGGCTCTGAGCTTGACTATCAATCCAAATCCAAAGACAACTGCTGCTGGGAAGAGTAAAATATATGTGTGATTATAAAGGGTTTTAAATCACTAAGAAAAAGATGAACCTTCTAATAGGAAAATGGCCCCAAAATATGAATAAACAGCTGACAAAATAAAATTTCATACGAAAAATAAAAAGAGAAACAATAAAAATGTTTTACCTCATTAGTAATCAAAGAAGTAAGTTTAAATGACACCCCATTATATACCTATCAAATCAGAATTTATTTTAATGATAAAACTGTGTATTGGTAAAACTTGAGGGAATAGGAAACTTCATGGAGTTTACGTTGGAAAACTTGAAAGAATTTAGCAACAGAAGGTGAAATAAAATGTACTTTTTGAACAATAATCTCATTTCTGGGATTTTATTTCAAATGTAAGTAATACAAAATATGTGTATACAAATAATGCACAGCAAAGAAATTATTTGTAACAGCAAATAAATTAAATACAGCCTTAAATGTCAAATAATAAGTGAAAAAAAATTATATCAAAACCAAATTCAGCAGACATTGTTCACTGCCTATCTAATACCCAGTCCTATTTTTGTTCTTACAGAATCCTGATATCATTTAGGGGAAAATGTGCCCAATTTAAGACTTGCCTCTGTATATTCCCTTCCACTTAGGGGAGGCCATTTGACATAGATCTGGTCAGTGAGAAGTAATCTGAGAATTTCTGAAAAAGCTTTGCTTCCTGATATAGACATTGCACTTTCCTGCTTTTCCTTTCTTTCTGCCTGAAAAACATATTTCCCAATAGCCGCATTTAAATGATAAAAAGCAAGGAGAAACACCTCAAATTTTTGAAGAGAAATAACTTTTAAGCTAGAAATTTTAAATCAATGAGAATTTTTAAAATGTACCTACTATACACCCTTTCTGTGGAGCTTTCTGGAGGACTGGTTTTACGAAAATAAGAGCTCAAACCAAGAAAGGAAGAAATGGGATTCAGGAAACATGGAGAGTAGCGTAAAGTAAATTGAGGACTCAGAGATATGAGTATAGGTTAGAACAGGAGTGGGTGGTCTCCATAAGATGAATAAACTGACTGAATCTTTGGAACTTTTCGTGGAAAAACTGCTTATGCATATGTAAGAAATCAGGTAAAATATATAGGAAAAAATAATGAGTTATATAAAAAATAAAACTTTTTTAAAAGGTGTAATTATTAAATCCATGTAAAACAAACATTTGTAAGTCAAAGGAAACAATCATCACACACAACTTGAGTCAACAATGAACAATATTTACATAGACAAAGTAAGGTAAACATTAATAATTGAGAATGCAATTCTTAGGAACTGTAACAGGAAGTCAATAGAAAATGTATAACTAAAAAAATGCAATGTAAGTGCATTAGACTCATACTTTTTAAAAAACCTAAAAAATGGTAAAAATTGAAAGTAGTTGCTTTGCAATAGCAAGAAAAAACAGTGTGAAAAGGTGGGGCAGGGAAGAGCTGAATTTCATAAAAATATTTTTAGTATTATTTGAGGTTTAATTTTGGGCACATATTACTTTGCTAACAGCAAACTTTTGTTTTAAAAAAGTTATAAAAAGTAGACTAAAAGAAAATATGGTATAAAAACTACTATGTTAAAGATTACTATACTCTATGTGCAAAAACACCCCTCAAAATGTTAGAGACATATGACTCAATAGAAAAGTAGTCAATATTTGTCAATTATTCCTCAATAAAGCTTGGGGAAAGAAAGGAAAAAACATAGTTAAAGGAAGTGCACAGTCATTTCATAGAGGAAGGAAGGTAAATATTGATAACAATGTAAAAAGACACTTAAATTTACCAGTAGTCAGGAAAATGCACATGATAACCAGGAGATGCCATTTTTCACCCATAGGATTTTGCAATATGGTGTGTGAAAATAAGTAAAGAAAACCTTATTCTAAATGGAGTTGGGAAGCCCTGAAGGGGGAGCTCTCATGCACCACCACTCCCAAGATTTTCTCCTTGCCCAGCAATAGCCCAACCAATGAGACACAGCCACATTCAACCAATGAGACACTGCCACTACCCTAAACTCTTGTTCTCCTCCAATGAACTTTCATTCAAACAGCCCCTCCCAACTCCCTCCTTTCCTCTATGAAAGAACATTCGTCTACTTTGTTCTTCAGACACGTCTGTGGTTCACCCATAGTCGGCATGTCCTGAATTGCAATTCCTCTGCTATTCCCAAATAAACTTGTTTTGTTGGCTAAACTGCTTACCTTTATGTTTTAAACGTTGACATTCAAAAAGTTGAAAAGATTGATATAACATTCAATGCTGAAATTCACGATGAAGATGGATACTTTTACATTATTGGGTGTGTGAACTGCTAGGACATTTTTGAAAATTAATCTTCAGTGTTTCTCAAAATTAAATAATACATATACTTTTGAATCAACATTCCCCTTATAGGAATCTAGTTTAGAGAAATAATAGCCCAGAACGCCAAATATGAACATTTCATAGTGACAAAAATTTATAAAACCCTAATGTCCATCAAGAAAAAAATAGTTGAATAAATCCTGCTATATCCAATCCATACTATGAGAATTAGGGAGCCATTTAAAAAAATGAGTGAACTTGCTTACATTCTACTTTGAGAGGTAGACCATAAACAGATAAATAAAACCGCATAAATTAATATAACCATCTTGTTAGAACCTTAAAATCTTGATAAAGTTAAAGCTATTTTTTAAAGTTAAGAAGCCACGGTTCCTTTGGTTGTTTCATTTATCTAACTGATACCTGCATTGGCACATATTTTTATCTAACAAGTATTTTAAATTACCAGTTCCTCTTAGAAGACTGTATGAGCTCCACTTTCTCCTTCTCTCTCTGTATATGTATGACCATTCACACACATAGATATATTAAGAAACACACACCCATTCCTAGAGAAAGAAATTACTGATAGTGGATTATAAATCATCATTGCCTTGAAAGTATTTTTTTTTTCTGTATAGCTTTTACTAAAGCAGATGCATTACCTTTTCCTATTGTGGGGTGGTGAGGGCGGTGGGAGAAGCAAAGGTCTATCACGTTGAAAGTTATAAAAGTGATACTACATGTCGACAACAATTGACGAAGCACAGTGCTGTTGTTGAGAGAAAGGTCTAGGGGATATATGTATAAAATCTAGATATAAAGATTTACTGTCAATCAGTGAACTATACAGTTATTTAATATGTGGATGTATCCAGTTCTTCCCATTGCATTAAATTGCCTTATTCCTCCTTTAAAGTGGTGTTATCCACCTGAACACACATTCAATTACATTTTCCACTAAGGATGAACTGCTAAAAATCAATGCACACATCATAGACACCTATATTTTTCTTTCTCCATTAGAGTTTAAGATTGCTACAATTCTATAAGTATTGACTCACTTCATTAGATTATTTAGGGTGAAGAACTTGAGGCAAAGATACCGTTTCCATGTGAGTACTTTAATAGAAAATATATACTTAAATTCCACTGTTTTTTTCTTCAGGTAAAGGCTGAACCAGATTCGGTTACACATGGGTAAAAAACTGGTTTGGATAAATAAAGGATATGTGCAGGCCAGTTTCATTAGCAATAACAAGGAAGATTTTTATTATTTTACTGGCAATCAAAGATAGCAAATTTAGTTTTCATAATAGGAGTAGCAACTAAAAGAAAAGTTTGTATTTCTGGGTACTGAGAATAGGCCAGTCACCTTTGCGCAGAAAAAGTCCCCCACCTGCCTCTGCCTTCACCTATAATTTCCCATTACGAAAGTTAAGATTTTAGTTCTTTTTATATTACCTCTCATGCAAACTTACCCTCTTCCAACCTCCCAACATATCTGAACACATTTTCAGTTAAATCTCCAATCAATATTTTTATGTTTGTAACTAGGTAAATATTGGGATAGAGTGAGAATAGGGGGAAATAACAGAAATACTAGCTTGACTTCTTTGACTATATCTTGTATACATTTGACTCTGGACCAGGCACATATTTTACATAATTTAAAAGCAGCCAGTGGCATAACCACACAGAGAGGTGCTACACAACACAGCTACTTTAAAGCACTGTGATTTGTACATCTCCAGTGGGACAAAAATAATGGCAAACAAAACAAAATAAAATATATGTCAAATTTTTTTCCGGTATTAAACTTGTTGGGATAGTGGTTTTGCTGTGTATAGTATAGAAGAAAGAAAGTATAGATGTAACACTGACAATGTCAATTAAAAATCATGTAGCTCTGAACTGGAATTGGAAATAATAAGTATCGTTATTTATTTTATTCTAAAACAATATTCAGATCGCTGTCTACTAAAAAAGCCTAGAAGCAATGACCAACCTAGCATCAGTGGGCAGCCCCAGGACCCAGATTATGGTCTCTAAATACTATTTTTTTATTAAGTGGAACCAGATTACTCAGAGAAATGACTTTCTACTTCAGGGCAGGAAGTAAGCAAAGTGAGCCTAGAACATTTTGTCCCATCAAAAAACAAGGCAGCTGTCAAAAAATACAAGCATATTAGAGTCATGTGAAAGCTTATAAATAAGTGGAAAAAAATAAAGCATTTATCCTGCTTCTCCTATATGAACTCTAGCTCAGTGTAACCAAATAATTCATGGTAGGAAATTACTCTTTATAGAATTCTAGTTAACATTTGAAGAAGGTAAGATAGAATTAAAGTATCATGTTTATTCAATCCCAGATAAATTAACAGATCCATGTAGAGTAATAACAAAATTTGTTTTCTAAATCAGTGTACTATTGAGACACTGGAAAAAACATATGTAACCTGGGTTCTTTGGGATGTATGATTTCTTGAGATGACCAATAGTTACTTACAAGCATCATCAATAGAGAAAAGTGGCTATTTTGTATACCCTGATAGATCAGGATAGATACCTACTAGATATTCTTGCCAAAACAACAACAACAACAACAAACACTATCAATCCTCTAGATCTAACCACCACATTACGATAAATCTAAGGGTCTAGGGATAATTTAAATGAAAGCTCAGGGAGGCAATCAATGAAATCTAGGCTTTAAAAAACTCTAAAGGACAGATCAGCTGGCTTTTCTAACAAAAACTGACAGAAAAAATTTTAAAGAGGGAAAATTTTAAAGAGATTGAAGAGAAATATCATACAATTGCTATTTAGGGATCTTATTTGGACATACTAATTCAAGAAAACAAATAAACAAAATTAGAAGCAAACACAAAAGTTGACTAGATATTTTATGATATTAAGGAATTGTTGTTAATTATTTTTAGTTGTTATTCCAGTACTGTTTTCATATTAAAAGAGAATCTTTTTAGAGATATATATTGTGATATTTACCAATTAAATCATAAAACAACTGATATTTACTTCAAAATAATCGGGAACAGGAAGAGTGGTGAGGTAAAAATGGATGAAAGTTGGCTTTGAACTTATAATTATTGTAGCTTGGGGATGGACATGTTTTTTACATTTAGAAATTTTCTGTAATTAAATTTTTTAATATCACATGAATACTAAGCTTTGTTATCCCTTTCAGATACTCAAAACGGGTCCTATGAAAATCTGTAATATCTCAATCTGTGTCCCCATCTTAAATGATTATATATATCAAAAGAATATTTGTGCCTATTGTAAATTTAATTTCTTTTTCATAAGCTAACCACAAATTGGTATGAACCTACAGGTGTAAAGTCTGAAAAACAGTGGCTCTGACTAGACGATATCACTGTTTGAGCACATAAAACTTAGTTGAAAAGACAATCCATAGCTTCGTGAAACTATTTATACTTGCTGATATCGGACACCCTATTTTTAGGAGAAATTATTATGAGGAAAAATATATTTTTAAGGAACTAATGAGTTTGGGGCATGTGCTACACTAAAGAGTTAATATCCAAAGTATATAAACAGCTCATACAACTAAATATCAAAAACCAAACAACCCAATTAAAAACTGGGCAGAACGGGCTTCCCTGGTGGCGCAGTGGTTGAGAATCTGCCTGCCAATGCAGGGGACATGGGTTCGAGCCCCGGTCTGGGAAGATCCCACATGCCGCGGAG